>NW_024371593.1:1713118-2398888 GCF_014805655.1 Passer montanus
GGGCCGCGCGGCGCCAATGGCGGCTCGCGCCGGTGATGTCACGGCCAGCCAATGAGGGGGCCGCCAGCCCGCCCCGCCCGGCGCTGCAGCATTCCCCACAGACAGCGGGAACCGGCTCTTCCCGGGAAACCGAGCGCCTGGCTCCCGGCCCCGCACACGGAGTCCCGCAGGGAACACAGCCGGGCACTCCAGCAGCAGAGAGGGGCGCAGTGTCCCGCGTTCAAAAGGGGCTGTTGGTTCGGGGCACCCAGCGGAGGTACCCGAAAGGCCCAGAGTGTAGGACAGCAGACACCCAGTACGAGGTGAACGGCAGCTTAGGCGAAACCCATCGGTTATGTCAAAGAAAACCTGCCAGGCTGGGATGGCCTCACATGGATGTCCGGGGATGCTCAGCTCCCGGTGCCGTTCCCTGCTCGGCGCGGCCGCTCCAGGCACTGCAGCACGGTGCGGAGCGCTGGGAGCGCAGGGAAAAAAGGGCTGGGAGGAGAAGCAGGAATGCCGCATCACTGAGCCAAGCGCCTGCAGCTCGGGAAAAGCAGAGGGATAGCACAGATCCCATGCGATGTCCCTGCGTGGTGCCACTGGTGCCCCTGGTCCCTGGCGTGGCACGGTGCCATGTGCACACAGAAGTCCTCAGAGGACTCGACATGCCTTACACATACGCGGTCCCCCATGGCCGACCTGCACCACGAAACCCTGGAAGTGACTGCACCACAGAGTGAAGTACACCACATAGTCCCCCGCTGCTTCCAGTAAATAAAGTAAGAACAGGAAGCACATAACATTTTTAAAATAAAACACAGACAAGCCCCACACCTATTCTGCTTCCTCTTTTCAGCTGCTTGTTTGAAAATACCTCTCAGACAAAGGTGATCTCTCCACATGGTAGCAGCAGGAGCTTTTTACTGATAGGAGAGGGATTGGGGAATCCTCTCTGAATCTTTGGTTCAGGAATGCTGGTGTATCAATGCATTTTGAGCGGTGAATACTGAATGTGTTTACATGCTGCTGTTGAAATAAGCCACGGGTATTTCCCAGTGTTTTGGGATGTACAGGAAGAAGATGGGACTATTATATGGGTCTGGGGATACCAGGCTATCAATCTATTCTGCCAGTGGGCTGGAGGCACCCACATTTAGTCATTAAGCAAAGCAGAAGCCTTCATTTTTCACTGTGGTCATAACTGGATAACCTGGCTGATGAGATGATTTGTCATTTCACTGCCCCACGACAGGACAAGGTCAGGCTTCATTGCTTAGGAAAGCACATTAAGTTTTACACTCACATATATATTTATGCATGCTCTGATTTTCTGATAACTGTCCAGAATACAGCACAGAATAGAACACAGACCACACGAGTCTCAGAGCGACCTGGAGGCAGAGCTTATGATTTACTGCTAACTTAGCCAGCACTCAATGCTCGTCAGGTGGGAGTTAGCAAGGAATGGGATTTACTGTCCAAGGAGACCTACTGCCCACAATCCAGTATGTTTAACAGAGGAAAATGGATTTCTAAAGAGAGACATGCATCTGCCTAGAAAATATCACACAGTGTTAAACCTGCAGAGGTGCTTGTCTGTCTGACAGCCTCACCATGATCCTAACTTAGTTTATTAAAGTCTCCCAGATCCAGAGGGATCCATAACAAGTCCAAAGGACCAGCATGCTTTAGTATCAGAATCTTTAGTATCTAATCTTTAGTATTAGTATTAGATTACTATGAGAATCTCCCAATGGAGATTCTGATTCCTCTGGAATATTCATTTGGAAGTGTAAATAATTTCTCTTCAGCTTTCCTTAAACATTTTTGAGTGTGGTTGGATTGGATCCCTTAACATTAAGCCAAGTAGGGAACAGAATGTATGTATGCAGGCAATCCACCAGTGGTTACACTGCTCAGTGCATGTAAAAAACAACAGGTCTACAACCTGCCAAGGATCATGCTGGTTCTAAGGAGGTCATGATCACTCGGTGTAGCTGAATAGCAGGGAGGAAAAACTGTGGAATTCACAGAATAAAACTGTGAGTTTCAAAACATGTTGGTCAGAGGTCACTGCCAACAGAGAAAACTTAGATCATCTAGTTAGGGCATGCAACCTGCTCTTGGCTTCTCTGGGAATTTCTCTGACTATTGTAACCCTTCCTGTGTCAGGTAGGCATTGTCCTCAGGACCTTCTCACCCAGATCCACCACCTTTGAACTGCCTCTTCTGCTAAGAGTATGCTGTTATACTCTTCTTATACAGTATACTCTTCTTAATATATCCTCAAGAAAGGCTCTTCTTTTCCTTTCCATTTATTAGAAATATGTTCTCCTACAGATCACTATTTCCTGCTGAAATGACTCAGAGATGTAGGGGGAGGGGGCTAGAAGAGCAAGTAAAACATTCAAACATTCATTTTTGCTGTGGCCATCTGGTTTGTGAGTTTTCAGCACGGAACTGGTGGTACAGAAAATCCCTGCATGGCTACTAAGAAGTAACCACACAGTGATTATGCAAATCCAGCTACTGCAGTATCTCTGAGTGGCCCTTGGCCTCCTGGAGTGGGGGATCTGTGGCTGGCTGTGGCTTTGGAGAAGCAGCCATGCAGACATAATACAAATGCTCTCCCCCAGCCAATCCAAATGCAAGGAGCTGCATTTGTGAGAGGTGAGCAGGCAGTTATGGGTCAGTAGCTGTACAGAAACTCTTGTGCTCAGACTGACGGCAACAACATGATTTCAGTATAATTTAAATTATCTCAACTTGCTGAAGATGAAAGAGAAACTGGTCCAATATAAAATGGTACCTGAAAGCACAGGTTAAACCACAGTCCATGGTTAAATAATGTGATGGAGTCAGTAAGAAAATTCTTCCCTACTGGAAAGGAAATTAAAGGCAACAGTGACTCAAATGCCCAGAGGGAACTCAGTAAAGGTTGCCAAAAGCCAGCAGGTTTCCAAAAACTGAAGGGAACCATAAAATGACTTTGCTGTATTTGCAGTTGTCCCAGGTTTCTTCAGGGATTCATTTAGGTACAGTGTATGGAGTTCTTACTTATTAGTAACTGCCACAAAAATTATGGAAATGAAATTCTTTTTCCTCGGTGGTTTTGGTTTTCCTATTTAAAGCCTTCCCTGCAAATTAATTCTTCTCCAGTGAAAATGGTGGTTTTTAAAGCCTTCCCTGCAAATTAATTCTTCTCCAGTGAAAAATGACAATCTTTTCCATGAGAAGTCTGTCTATGACTGGTACACTGTCTCACACATGGACAAGAATTCAAAAATACATCAGCACTTTCTCAATGCTTTTAGAGCTTTACAACATCAGTTACTTAAAATTAAAAGTATCAAGGTAAGATCCCTTTATTATAGCAGGGAACTCCCATGGAAATGGCTGTACTCACCATATTGAATGACTATGGCAGAAGTCTAAAGCAGAGATGATTTGTCGGAAGAACTTCCTGGCTTCTTTTGGTGTCAATCTTCCCTTTTTTACGAGATAGTCGAAGAGCTCCCCACCTGACACATGTTCTAGCACCAAATACCTAGAAAAACAGAAAGCAAGGATTTTTTAAGTATGTGATCACACCAACCCCCTCACATTCACACAGCTATAGACAAACACTTCTGTTTATACGTAGTCAAGGGGAACTCTTCCAGAAATAACAGTGGAAGAGAATTGGAATTTTAAAATCAGAAGCGATTAATATGTTTAACAGTGGTTTTGCAAACTTCAGACCTGCCATTGTTGGATTCAGTGTCCAATGGCATAGCAAGACCTAATCAGAAAGCTAAAAATTACTCCAAAGACCAGGACGGTAAGAAGAGAATAATCAAGTATGAGTTTCCACAGCAGGTCTCAAAGCTGCAGTGGAGTAAGACTCTGTACCAAGAAGCCTCAGGTCCTTCAACCAAGCTGACAATTCTTTTATAAAACAGCTGTGGCAAAGCTGCAGTCAGGCAGAACCAGACAGATATCAACAAACCAGAATGAATTAAGAAAAGGTGAACAATGTACATTATTAAAAAAAAAAACAAACAAACACCAAAACCAAAACTACATGTGTGTGCAGCCCATATAAAAGCTTAGCTTTTGCTGCTGAACAGCAGTGATTGGCTGGAGCAGCTGCCTGACCTTGCAACTCACAGGTGAAAAATGTGGCACTGAGTGAATACATGTGGCACAAAGGGGGCCTAGGAGGAGAAGAGGAAACTCCTGACCTCATATAGCACTCCTGGCAGTTATGGAGTGAAGAGTGAAACCTTCTGGAAGGAAAGGACTTGCCATGGATGGACCACCTTGCTGTTTTAAATAGGGCTAATGAAAGGCAGCCAAGCAAAAGAAAACTGTATAAATCTCTGGAAATGCTGCCTAATAGTGGGAGTGACATTTTCCCAGGGAAGTGGCAGGAACCCTATCAACAGAATCCTTTAAAAACAAACAAGCTTGAGTGTACTTCTCAGTCCCTGCTTCCCAACAGTGCAGCAGACCATACTGAACTGTATGTGCAGCATGATCCCTCAGGCCTGTGCTTTACAGCAGAACACTTTTACTACCAGAATTAATCCAACTCCTCAGATTTGAGTGGATGGTGAAGAATAATTCAGGATACTCTCTTTTCTGTACCTCAAGCAGCATAATCTCCAAGGAAATTTCCAAATTTGAAATGAAAAGTAGGGAAGATTAATATAAATTGGGGGTCTTAATTAGTTCTGTTTTCAATGTTTCCAAAAAGCTAGGACAATAGAAGGAATAGAAGCAGTTGTGAGGAAAGTAAAGCTTGATCAATGAAAATGGCATTAGCCTTGAAGTTGCGAAAGTGGGACCTGAGCTCCTGGTCCATCATCATCTCCCGTGTAACTTCCATGTTTCAACTCCCAGCTAGCAGAAGGAGAAAGCACTTCGCTGCCTTACAGAAAGACAGACATTGGTATTGTCTTGCCAGCTAAATAAGTACTAAAAGGACACAAAAAATGGACAAAACAAAAAAATTATGAACTTGAGGGAATTAAAATTGCACTTTTGAATTTTTTTATCAAAGTCAAAACAGTTACAAGAAACACCGTAATATTGGCTTTTAAAAATTAAAGTAAGTTAAAAAGCAAAAAAATCTTAACTTGAAAATCCCATTTAGAATATATGGGTTATCTCCTTTCCAAACAGATGGGTAATTGCCCAACTGTCTGCTGGGTACACCCTGGTAATCTGGAGATCAGTGTTTATAGATACGACATTTTTTGAGCAAGTAATTCAAACACAGAAGAAAGGTGATATGCAGCAGCCACAGGCACTGGGGTGTCCGCACTGTCAAGTCCCAATCCTTGGTTCCTAAGCCTTGGCTAACAGACAGTCTGGTAAGAAGGTTTGCTGTAGAATTCATTCTCCCTCTCCTATTAGAGACAGATTTGGCTAACTATCCAATATGGCAGACCCAATTCTGGCATGGAATCAAACCTAAAATCCTTCTTGAAAGCTTGCTGTCTCACTGTGCCCAGCAGAAGCTGGATACAGCAGTGCATCTTGCCCCCAAAATTCAAATTGCTAGCTGCTTTCTTTTTCTGGGAGGTATCATACAAAGACGATTGCAGTTACAGATACAGAACACCCTCCACACTGGCTTCAAACAAACAGTTTTTGAAAAATACAGACCCAGCATTTCTGTCACCCACAGCAGGAACTGCGAAGCAATTTATTTTCATCAACTTCATCTTATTAAAAACACTCAACAAAAATGCACTGACACGTTGTATGAAAAATAAAACAAATTGAAAGACAGGGAACATTTACAAGGTTATTCATTTTTTGCTTGCCACCTAGAAGCACTAGATATAATAATGGAAATGAACAGGGGAGAGCATTTGAAACAGATTTGTGCCTATGACAAGTCAAGGGACACGGAGAAGCACAAGAGACGATGTATTCTGATCTGACAAAACCCCCAACGTGACATGAGTGAGAAGGACGACAAACACATTCCTCAGTGGCCGAGTGCAAGAAAGAAATGCTGCAGGGATCATTCCACAAGCACTGCGTGGCTAAGCTGCAGCTAGGATTTGTGAGCTCAGGTTGTCATCTGCCAGCCCTATTTCCCTCCAGTACCTTGGGGTTTTTTTTTAGGAGAGCCCCCAACTAGGAGATTTTCTGTTAAACAAGGGCATAATTCAGCATCTGCCCCTATCTCTGTGCAAGCCAACATTCTGCTGGCACGTGACATGGCACAGTAGTAGTACACTTGTTCTTTCCAAACAGGCTGACAAGAAGAGTTTAAACATTTCCAAGTGTTGCACTGGTTCTAAGCACCACTGGACAGCTACACAAACCCCACTAAGTGCTGCATATCTGTTTCTACCCGTGTGTGTGAACGTGCCTATGACTCCACAGAAGAAGAGAATAAACACTCTGAAAAGCCAAACAGAAAAAGCAAAGGAAAGAAAGGACGTTATTCCCTAGGCTAGAAAATAAGGCATACAGACACTACATCTTTTCTGAATCCATGGCACAGAAAAGAATGCAAATCTTCTGTGTTCACGTCAGCATCTAAAATCCTTCTCTTTGGCAAAGTGCTACAGGATTGGAGGTATGCTAATGCCAGCTCTTGGAGGATCTAGGAGAAGGTAAATAACACATAGCCCATAGGGGAGAAAAACACTAAGAAGCATTTTCATGAGTCTTCCTTCCCTTTTATCTTTCCCAGATATGACAGGTTTTCACTTCATTATAGTACTACTTTTCCAATTTATTCTAAGCAAGCAAGCAAGTTGTGAAAATCCCAGAACAGTAACCAGAACTTCTTTCCTATTACATTTAGAGATGAAAAGCAACTTATTGTGAATGAAGTTTTGGGGGATTTTTATCCTGTCTATGTAAGATTGACAGCATCAGTCTTTCTTCCCATTGTAAAAACATAAGAAAACTTGTTCTGTAATAGCCATTGCAAGAAGGTTCAGGAAAAGGAGAGACCCAGTGTTTGGCAAGCAGTGTGCACACTACTTGCTGTGATAATACAACCAGGACCTCTGTTAGGACAAAAGACTCTGCAAGAGCACCTAGTTCTCACGTATTGGGTGCTCTGGACACACCCCAACTCTTCCAATCCTTGCATTTCACAGGAGAGAAGCAAGTTTTGACAAGCATTAACCTCCTGTTCTTTACTGATAGGGAACTGTGAAGCCAAGTGACTTGTCCAGGGTTACAGTCGCCCAGTATCAGAGCTGGGATTAGCACCTGTGGTCCCTTGTGCCTTCTACTCCTTGCTGTCCCCACCACCAATTTCCCCTTTGCCTGCTAGGACACTGAAAAAGCCAGAAAACAGCAGGCCTCTGCAACTCAATATGAAGGCAAGTATGTCAAAAAAAAAAAATCTCAGTTACTTTTTCCTCACTGGATATATTCTCTAGGAGATTGCAAATGTTCTCACAGGCTGCAGCTCACTTTCATACACACCAAGGTCCACATCTTGCATTATTTTCTTATGTCCCTGCTACAAGCCAAGACATGAAACTAAGATTCTCTGGTTCAGTTTCAGCGCTTGAAGGAGACAAGACTTTTTTCTTTAAAAGCAAAGATAAATATGAGAATAATTGTGTTGATTGGAGAGGAGCAGAGAGATTGCATCCAGCAGCATTCTGTCTATTCCCTTTGCTGTTCTTCCATCTGCATCCCATCATCACCACCTTCTCAATAAAAGATTCTGAGTTCCTAACCTCAAATGACCCATTGCATATAATCAGAAATGCAAGCTTAATTCTAAGTTTTTTTTCTTTCTTTCTTTTTAGTTCATTTTATTTATTCTTTCAGGAACCAAAATAGTACGTAATCATTTTTCATCAGCTCCTATCTGAAGGCTGATTTTTGCTGAGATGCTTGACAGCAGATTGGACTTTCCATTCCCAACAGTTGCTTTGTGTGTGGGATTGTAAACTGGTATTGTCCCATTCTTGTCCAGTGCCAGCACAGCAAGGACTTCTCCATGATAAGATAGATTACTGTTGCACTATGCTCCTACCACTTAAAACAGTAAAAAAAAAGACACTTCTCATGACACTTCTCGTTTCCATCTGGTGGACTATGCCACAGCTTCTTAAGAGGTGCCTTTGCCCATGCCCTGGGGAGCTTTGAGGAATAACTCAGAGAGCCCTCACTGAGGCAAGGCAGTTACATGCTACCTCCAAATCAGAATTGTAACTAAAGAAACAGGCTGGCTCTGAGCAATGCCAGGAAAAATGCTGTTAAAGAAAGACTAACTGGCACAGAGAACACCAGAACCATGCAGTACCAGATACTTCTGGCAAAATAACAAGAAAAAACCCCAAATGCAAACAAACACATCAGTTATGATCTGTAAAGAACGAAAAGCTGTCTTTTAGCCAGTAGCAAAAATGGTGTGAAATGCTAAAATTCTTGCCAGATGGGATTGCCTGCAGCAGCCCATTAGTGGGCATGCAGCTCTTGTTTTCTCAGGACAATTTACAAGATACTAACAGCTACACCAATTATGTATTTATTATTATAAAAGAGTTAAATGGAGAGATCTCTAGTTGAAAGCTCATGCTGAAACACAAAGTATTTCAGGTAAGTATTATAAATGCAAAAAGATTAGGATTACCAAGATACACTCTCTAATGCTCTAGGATGGAAGTCAATTCACACATCAGGCAATAGAAGGTTTGTCCATCAGTGCTTGCAATTAGCTGTCTGCTGGGGAAGCAGTTGATAATTTATTTTTATTAAGTGATATGACATTTACACATATAAAGCACAACTTTGCTTAACCTAAACAAGTAGGTTTTCAAGTTGCTCTTCTATGTAAGCCTGAATGTTCCACTGGGTACCATCACACATCACTGGGCATTGTCCTAGAGCTTCTACTATGCTAGAATTTGACTAGATATCCGTGTGGCACTTGTTAGTTTTTAAGATGCATAGCTTCAGCCATGCACTTCAGCAAGATGCAAAACCCAGCTGCAGTTATATAGAAAGAGATACACTCAATGACATAAAACATCAGGTGGGAAACTCCATCATAAAGACAGAGAAGTCTTTGGTTCCCTTCTGTCCTGATGTTTTCTGTGCCAACAGCTGTAAAACTCTCTTAACTTTTGCCCCAGAATTAAACATAGGCTGAAAGGGCTGCACCACAAATGGTAGGGTTGGCACTGCCACAACCTTGATGAACCATGGGCCATCTCACAGTAATCCTGGCAGATGATTCACAAGAAACTACTACTCCTTGTAACCAATTCATTTGAGAGCTAGAAATCTCACTACATTTCAAAGAGACCTGTCTTAGGGAACAACAGACCAATAAAGAAAAGCCTTTAGAAGAAAAAAAGAAATGGTGATTCTCCTTCCAGGCTACCACCCTACTTGCAAAATGTCCTTCCCTATGTATATATGGTTGAATATATATGTGGCAGGGAAGAGGTTAAAAGTTGCCCAGGCTGACATGCTCTGTAATTCTTTGACAGCTTTTTCTCTGCACTGTTTTCTATTGATTAAATAATCTCTATCAGATATGAAGCCCCTTGTTATTGGCATAGCCTATAAATTATTCAGAAGTTATATAAATTCTTATGGCGGGCATGAATTTTTAAACCCTTATTTGGCACTGGGCCAGGAGCTCTGTATTTTTTCTTCCCCCCTTGCCTGCAAGAAAATGTGCATGTGTTAGATTTCTGTTTTCTAAAAGACAATTTTAACTCGAGTTTGCATGTTTGAATGGATATTGTATTTGATTGCTGGTTACATTTGGGCATGAACAGGTTGGGGCTTTTGGGGAAAAGAGGTAGTAAGAGATTATGCTGTTGTGCTCTGTACCTTTGATTAATTTGGGATGAAAGGTGTTTTGAGCAGTACCCTCATGGTGTGTAGTCTTGGATGCCAAGGCACTGCAGCATTCATCCTATATGGGCACATGATATGGAATGCATTTAGCCAGAGGGATGCTCAGCACAGGATGGGCAGAGCTGAGACAACACCCATCAGGTCACTGCTGCAATTCTGTTAGTGACTCTATACTTCAGGGCTTTCTTCTTCAGAGCTAAGTGGCCTTTCCTGTAACAACCAGAGCCCAGACACACACAACACTGCCTACCAAAGTCTAAAAGAGAAGTCAGGCATGAGAATGTACTGTGGCTCTGAAGTAACATCTCACAGAATTACTCATGTCACAGAACTGCTACACTATGGGCCTCCTTTTCCCCAAGCCCAGCATCATGGCTGGATGGTATCCAAGCACACATGTCAGGCAGTGAGCAGAGGATGCAGTCAGGCTTTTGGGCAGAGCTTATTAAGACTTTGTTGCATAGAGTGCAGCATTAATTGCTACCAGCAGCTCTGCAGGCCCTGCTTTGTGCAGGCTGGTGTCCCTCTTGTGAGTAGTGACACCCTCCACTCCTACCACTGACTGGCTTTCTTCTGGCTGCACGTGCTTGTCATTCCAGACAGCCCTAAAACAAGTCAACAGCAGAAGAAGAGGGGTCAAAGTAGCTGGTTACAAATATTTTCCTTAGTACTAATCAAGACTCAGGTAGAATGCTATTCTGCCTTCCAATCCTGTTTTATTTTCTTTCCCTGTATCACAGCACCTGACACCCCCCAGCCTCACTCCCAAGGTGCACACCTACCACAAAATTAATTTTCAGTGTTGAGCCTTTAGAGTCACTCTGACTTTCTGAACTCTCCCTCTACTTTAGACAGGTTTCCCTGCAGATGGATTGAATGGCAAAGTCTTGGCCTACCACTAACAAGAACACACAGAACCTTTTTTTAATCTTTTCTGCGTCTTCTGGCACCTCACAATTAGTTTTCAACAAAAAGAAACAGAATTACAGGAAAACCCTACAGGAGAGGACAGGCAGCACAAAGGCCTCTGCAGACACCACCAGAGCTGTAAGTCCTTGACTCCTGCTGCCACCTGATTTTGTATGAGCCAGAAACGTGAGTTGTGCACAGCTAGGAGGACATTTTAATTTTCTTATCTGGCTCATTGTGATGCACCTTCATCTCTGAAATCAGGAGGTGGTGTGTTGTTTACATTGAAATGAGATTTGGGCACTTGCCCAGTGATAGCATTGTACTGATGAAAGATGAGAAAGGCACTTATATTTGAAAAAGATGCTGAGAAATGCACAGCACACTTCAGAGAACAATTGTCTGGTGTCCACTCCTCCACTCAAAACAGATTCTTGCTTAAAATGCTGATCAAACTGGATGACAGAGACATAAAATAAATGCTGCCAAAATTTTTGAAATTTGAAATCATAAATGTGAAGATTTGAAAATCATTCAACATAAATCCACACATATATACACAAATATCCGTATGCATCTTGACATAGACATTTACAGAAATATATACACAGCCATCAATAGCAAGGGAATAAAAAAATACCAGTATTACCATCTGAAAGAAAAGTGCATAGAGTGGTTGTAGTATGTATTTTTTTTCTATTTTATTTCCACTCCCCACCAAGCCCCTGACAGCTGAAACTAAATAGTTAATCAAATGAGATCAAAATGGATAATGCTGCCCCTGTTGGGAGTTCTGCAACAGAACTGTATCAGTTAACTCGATCCCATCTGGAGAGAAAGTTCCATCTCCTGTGGACTGTCTAGTGGCCCTTAGCTTGCCATGCTAACAGCTCCTCCAATAGGGGACAACTGCTTTTCCATGAGCCAAAGAATGTACTGCATAAAACACAATAAATAAAACTCCGTGTAGAGGCAGCTCAGGAAAGACCTTTTCTATACAGGGCACAGAGAAGAGAGGATCATCCCCCAAGTTCACATAGTTCATCTGCAATGCAGAAATCACCAAAGGAGTGTGTCCCTCCAGTATGCCTTACAGAACACACCAAAATTTTGTTGTAATCTGTTACTATCTTGCTCCTTCTCTTAGTACATGCCCCATCCTGGAAGTGTTCAACATCTTGGGTAAGGCTCTGAGCAGCCTGGTCTAATCAAAGGATTCCCTGCCCATGATAGGGGAGGGGTGGACCTGGATGATGTTTAAGGTCCCTTCCAACCCAATCTATTCTGTGATGATTCTATGATTTGTATTTCCCTAAAATTCGTGACTGTCTGCACTTCCTTAGTCAAACTGACTGGTGCACACACAAGTTTTGGTAGCCCACTGATCATTCCCCATACCAGCCCACTTTGATTCATTTTGATCTTTAGAAAAAGGAGGACGAATCCCCATCCTGGCTGTTTTGTCTATTGACATTATATGATGGGAGAGATGAAGGCATTGATTGTCTGTAGCTATTTCTAAATTATCTATTACTGTGGACTCCCAATCTTGCTTGGAGGCCATCAGTGTGATCATACAACAAATATGAAATAATTCAGCTGTCAGTAATATTGCTTGTTTAGCCAACACAATATATATCTGAGGCTGTATGTCACTTACAGAGAGCCACAGTGCCCTCTGTTTCCCCACCACACCTAGATGTGTAGTCCACAGTCTTACTAAATAAGACAACTTAAAATGATGGATAAAGAGGTGGAATAATAGATTTCATAGCTATATCTACCTGTCCAACTATCTTGGAAAAAAAGAACCCTACTAAAATAAACAGAAAAAGAGTGCTTGGCTAACACACATATGCTAACAGATTTTTATTATTATTTTTAAGAAATCATTCTCAGTGTTAAATAAACTGTGGAAAAAGGATTTGATTCATGGTTGCATTAGGAATCTACTCAACCAAAGCCCCTTGTCACAAATTAAATCACAAACTAAAAGTCAAACATGATTTGTGAAATTAACAGTTATCGAGGAAATGCTCCCCAGTGCTGCATTGTGATTAGACTCTGGCTTCTGAAATATCACCCATAATTCATGAGCTTCTCTGAATCCGTGCCACTACTGCTACTGCTGGCATGGCATACACGATGGAAAGGTGCTGCCACAACCAGAAAGCAATCCCTTTCCTGATGCTGGTGAGAACCAGAGGTCACGGTGTCTTATTATATGGGAAGGTACATGCACAGACACTTCTCAGCCCCCACGCACTTGTAACACCTCACCCCTCCACAGGCTCTCTCTTCCACCTCTCAGATTTATCAAAGGCCACAGCTGTTTCTAATTTTGAACGTGGAGGCTTGGCAGAAGCTCTGCATTGTGCCCTTTCTTTAAAATAGCGACTAATAAAAAATGAAACTTAATTAACAGTCATTTGTTCTTTCAGAGTCAGTGTCTTTCAGCAGAGGGATTTGGTGCCTTTGCAGGGGGATGCAGACAGCTTAATCTTACAGGCAGAGGAGCTACAGCACAAAGCAGACTTAGTGATTGTTAAAGGCTAAATGGCCACTGGCAAAGCACGCTTTGGAGCTCAAGTTTTGTAGAAGCCAGGATATCCAGACATAGCTTAAAGATATGGGATGCTTTCCTTTTCAAGGTGATTTTCATCATGAAGATGTTTTCCTGCCAATAAATGCAGCATTTTCTTTTAATAATAAAGTAACACCATTCCCACTCCTCTGAGCACCAGATATTTTTCACAAGGAGCGAAACAGCACCCAGATCTTATGGGGTAAAGAAGGAAAGCTGAGCTTCTGGCTTCACAGGCATTCAGAGCAAGAAGAAAGCTTCAGCACCTCTACTGTCCATCCCCTCATGGCCTTTCTTCTGCATGTATTCATACATTGTCACCACTGCCACCATCAGCTGTTTCCTCTATTTGTGCAGGAGTGTGTACTTGTGTGTGTATACCCAGGGTTACACAACACAGAAACCAACATCACAAAGAAGATCATTCCCTCTCTTTTAATCAAAAAAGGGGTCTCGTGCCCCCTTTCACCTGAACACAGAAAAAATATCCTCTGCCTCTCTTTTCGGGATTAAAGGAGAACCTATTCCTGTAAAGCCTGATTCCCTTTGCTGCCTGTCTGCACACAGAGCAGATCTGGGCCTCTGTCTCCTCTGTGGCAAACAGGGCTTCATGGAGCCATGACCATTTGTGCCACCGAGGACAGAGCATTCAGCATGCAGCTCTGAAAACACCTGAGCCAGCCTCCACCCAGTGCCTGCACGAGCTCTTCTGGCAACTGCGCTCCACCACGGATGGCAGGCTCTGCCCCAGAGGAGGAGGGGGAAGCCAAAGGAAATTACTGCCTGCTCTACTAAGCTGACCCTTAGGCAGAGAGGCCTCGCTTCTCAGAGTAGGAATTCATTGCTACAGTATCAAGACTGGATGAATAGTCCATGAGGGACTTTACCTCCATTTAACACGCTTTCTTTGGATAAACAGTCATTCCTTTCTTGTGTTAAGACACTAAAAAGAGGTCACCAGTGGATGTTGGCTTTTAAAAACTGTTTAATATTTTTAACCACTCTCTTCTACCTGTAATAATCTGTTAAAAAGCTGGAAATAGCTGAGTTCCCTACTGTCACCCTTTTCTATTTGGAGAACATTGTTTTTTGTCCTGTTGTGCCATGATTAATGTGGCCTGTTTGTCTGACAACATATACAATGTATTTAGTGCCCTAAATCAATCTAAAGTGATTGTCTGTGGACAACATCCCTGTCTGGCACTGGTAATGATCTGGAGGAAAAAAAAAAAAAAAAAAACTTACCAAAAAAAGCTTTGCTACATAACTGTCACTGCAGAACCATCATTGGCCCTTAAAACCAAAATCTGTTGCTGATGGGACAAATTTAAAACACCTTTAGTGAGAGTTGAGGGTTTCAATGAAAACTGTTAGACAAAGGAGATTATCCAAATTACCCACTCTTACTCTGTTACAGCTTTGAGTCAAAATGGTTCCAGATCTTACTGCTACAAACATTCCTTCTCTCTTGCTGTTTTAGAGAAAACACTGGCATGTCCTCTTTCCTCTATTTTAAGTAAGAAAAGAAACAGTAAAGAAAAAGGCTCACTCCAGAAAAGATATTGAGGTGCTGGAGAATGTCCAAGGAAGGACAATGAAGGGTCTAGGGCACAAGTCCTGCGAGGAGGGGCTGGAGGAGTTGGTATGTTTGGCCTGGAGAACAGCAGACTCAGGGGGGATCTCACCACTCTCCACAACTTGCTGAATGGAGGCTGAAGCCAGGTGGGGGTCAGTTCCCTGTCCCAGTTAAAAAGTGACAGGATGAGAGGAAATGGCCTTAAATCACACTAGGAAATGTTTGAATTGGATATTAGGAACAATTTCTTTACTGAAAGGGTGGTCAGGCTGTCTAGGGAAGTAGTGGAATCATCATTCCTGGAAGTGATTCAAAAACATGTGTATGTGGCACTTGGGGGCATGATTTAGCGGTGAATATGGTGGCAGTAAGTTAATGGCTGGACAATGATAACATTTCCTTAATGATTCTGTGATTCTATGGAAGTGCAGAAAAGAACATGAGAAAAGCCAAATACCAGACACCAGCAGAGGGTGAAAACATACCAGTTCCATTCTTTCAGAAACGTTACCAAGTTCCAAACCCCTGATCTCTCTCCCTCCCTTCTTCCCCCTTCCCTTCCCCTTCTTCTGGCAAATGCCAGTAATACCTACAAATATTTTTTATTTTCGTAAACATCATGCAGCTTTAAAACATGGGGATGTTCTATCAACTTCAGGATGGCTATTTCCCGCTCCACCTGGAAGAAACAAAAAGAGAAGATTAGAAGCTTGGTCTTAGAATACATTAGGTATTGTCACACATTTTCTTTCCATTTATCCATTTTCTACTCCTCCTCATATGCAGAGGATACGGAAAATTGTAACAATGTATCTTATTTAGCACTTACATAATTCAAGAAAAATTCAATTTATTCAGCCTCAGCACTCCCTGCCCTGCAGAACCGAAAACCAGCAAAATTTCAAGGTTGAAAGAAAAGTCCCAAATCTACCAAAGAAAATTAGCTGTGGGAGTTACATGAGCATTCAAGGATGCTTCTACCTCACAATCCAAACCCAGTGACATATTCTCAAAGTACAGAATCTCTAAGATGTCACGTAGGGCTCTCCTGACCTCCCACAGCCACAGGTGTGGCTGCTCTACAAAATGCACACGCAATTAATATTAGAAAATCCCCATCCTGAAGAACTTGCCATGCATGTGGGGGAGAAGACATACAGCAGTGTGATTTTACAGCTCCAGAACTGAGGCGCAGAAAGGCAAAGAAATATAAGAAGTGACATAAGAAGCACAAGGCAGCACAAGAAATTAAACCGGATTACTGGAGATGCAGTGTTCAGAGCCTTAAGCACAAGACTGAGCTTTCCCTCAATTCCCAGGCTGCCCAAGTGTGGCTACTTCCAAGAGCATGTATTCAGTGCTGAGTTAACAAGTTGTGACTAAGTCCCTGTAATTAGTGCAAGCCCTGTTCTCACCCAAAATTCCTATCAGGACCACTAAGGGTATTCATTAGAGTTGGAGTCAGTGCAGTTCCTCAGCTGTTAGCAGAATTGCTCTGCTGCTCAAAACCACACTGTAACTGCTCTGATTTGACCTAGGCTAAGTTGAAAGGAGTTAGCAATGTGGAGACTCTGGGTATGTGAAATAAACTCTGCAACAAGATGCACTGAAAGCATTGCACAGTCGGGCATGCCAAATTTCAAAGAATCCACAAAGGCAGGAAAAAGACCTAAAGAAGCAAACAAGGACAACCAGGTAGGATTTTTTCCAGGCTTTAAATAACTGATTGTCCCAGAGCTGCTATACTGACAAACAAACCATGAACAAACTACAAAACCATCCCTTAATGTCTCCCCTGCAGAGATCAGATGAGTAATTAGGAACTTGCCCCTGTACACCTTTAGTTCTTGATGTCCTTTAACTTCCTGAGAGAACATCCTCTGCTAAGCCTGAACACAGACAACTTTACCTGAATGCCAGTAAGATCCTCTGCAGGAAATTAGAAAGTGGTAGTTTGCAGCACCTTGCAGAGGAGGATTTCCCAGCACATTGGTTATCACCCCAGATCTCTTCCTCTGCAGCATCACATAAAAACAGCAAAAGCAACTTTTGCACTCCATCATCCTTAGCCTTCCTCACATACCAGGATGGAAGAAAGTATATTTGTACATGTGCCAATCTCAGTCTTTCAAAGACACTTATTCCTCTCTTTGCAGAGTCAAAAGTCATCTGAGAGATTCTACTTCCACACTTGGGATCTCTGAAAATAGCTCCTTCAGTTTAACTGCACATGCAGTTAAACATGTATGTACACAGTTCAGCAGTGCCAGAACTGCCAGGAATTCAGTGATACACAGTGCTTGATGGTGACAGGTCTGTGGGTGTTAACTTACTCATGACCAGCACTCTGATGAAAGCCACTTATACAAACAGGAAACAAAAGCTGGGTGGATTTCAATGGTTCAGCTACTTCACCCCAGACCCAAGGGGTAGCTAGTTTATTCCATTTTTGCCTCCTCTTCAAAAAGACCCGTTACTCTTCTGTCTTACAAGATATGGACTGATACTTGCAGAGGGCTTGTTCAATCCTATAATTGATAAAAGTTGGATTTGCTTCAAAAATGAGGAAAAACAAAACAGAAGAAGCACCCACTCTCACGACACTCTCCCAGTAGTACTGAGATTCACCATCAGCAACATGTACTGCAGCTGCTCAGAAACTGCAACTCCAATGAAGCTCCTTTTGGATGGGGAAGTGTGACCAGTGCACTAGCTATGACAAGGACAATCCAACCCCAGTATTCCTATGAAAAATAAAACTCCCTGCAGATGGGCTGTGTAACTGCATTGGTGTTTCACTTCAGAGAAACCTCTCAGTTGGTTCAGTGGCAATGTAAGTTCAGATCAAGTGAGTGATGGATGGCAGCATCCAGTCAGGGTCCAGCTTGGTTACTGTCCTAAAGCATGAGAAGAGACAGTGACTTGTAGCTACCACTTGGCAGGAGGGAATTCAGCTACAGCATTGTGTGGCCTATGTTTGGTAACAGACAATCAGAATAGAAAGGCAATATCTACTTATGACTTGCAGATTTACTCTAGGAACCAACTGAAAAGAATCAACCCAAGTTGCTTTTCTTTCACCATAGGTGTAAAAGGTTCTGTGTATATTTTTAAATTCGTGGGAACTAAATCCTATATATTTTTATTTTTAAATTCGTGGGAACTAAATCCTAAGGGGGAATACAATTTTGTATATTTTTAAATTCGTGGGAACTAAATCCTAAGGGGGAATACAATTTTGGAGGTCTCAATTTCAAGCCAGGTATGTAGAGAGCATCTGTCTTGATGTGCCTGGCAGCATTTGACTGCAGTGTGTTCAGCTTGGTGGTGGGTTGTCTGTACCAGTCAGCTTTCCACAGTCTGCTACCTCTTCTATCTGTAAACCAAGGACAAAACTGATCTACTTGTCTCAAGCAGGATGTTTTATGAAGGAAAAGTGTCATTACTGTACTTCTCGCAGCCCAGGACTCTGCTCCACGTCAAGGCACAAGACACTAATGGTTGTATTACTTTAGGATCTAGAGATTCCCAGTTCTCTGCACAGCAGTCTGATAAAGCTCATCCTCAGAAAATCTTACAGCAGTGTCCTGCCTCTTCTTTTAAAGCAAGAGTTCAGAGAAATATGCAACAGACCACCTTCTCAGAATTACTGCTGCAACCAGTACTGATGGGTGACTCCCCTGGATCCTGTTAATTTTTTATATGCCTACAAAGAAGGCAGTAATTGATACAGGCTGGACACAGACTGTAGATCTCAATAGCGATGTCACTGATGCACGGCTCAGGAGGACCTAGGAGCCATCATGTCACTAGGAAAGGAGAGGTATCTGAACTCATTGGCAAAATAAGAGAGGCCTGAAATAGCATGCTGCTCTGCCCTCTTCCCCAGAGCTTTGCCAGCCCCTGGCATGCCATTTTTTGCGCAGCCCTGTGTTTGCAAGCCATGGAATGCTGTCCAGCTCCGAGCTGGCAAGGACAGGGGAGAGGAGAAACCCTGCAGGGGTGTTTGCTTTAATGCACATGCAATTATCAGAAAGCAGGGCAAGCTCAGAATAGCCTGTCTAGGGAGGCTCAGAGCCTGTGATAAACAGGAAACATGGAGAAACATTTGCCTAACGGTGAAAAGAGAAAAGA
The DNA here is from genome assembly GCF_014805655.1 of Passer montanus. Lineage (NCBI taxonomy): Eukaryota > Metazoa > Chordata > Aves > Passeriformes > Passeridae > Passer > Passer montanus. The sequence continues at coordinate 1,732,150 of NW_024371593.1, forward strand.
ATAAAGCAAAGCTTTTCTGTTACACGAATGCTGGGTCACATTACAGAATCCCAACTAAAGCCAGGGTTGCCTCATGCCATGGTGGGCTACTGACTGTGCCTTGAAACTGGGAGAAACAGCTGTGAAAGGCTGTGCAGGGCAAAAGGAGACGCACTGGTAATGTGTAGCTGTGCAGGTGCCATGCAGGTGCCAATCAGAGGTTCTAAAATCTGTGCAGGAGGTTGATTTGACAGGATGCTCCAGTGATTCAGCTAATGACAAAGTGCAAGACGGGGGCAATGTGACCATAGAGGAATCATGCAATAGTTTGCATCCCTCTCCTCCATCTCTACTTCACTGTCATTCTCCCCCAGAGGAAATCACATCTCTCTGATTTAAACCCATCTTATCAGCAAATTTGCACTGGCAACAAATGCTCTGCTGTCTTGCCTTTTGAATCAGGCACACAGGGTGTCAATTCACTTGGAAGGCAAGGAGGGCAGGTCAAGGGAGCCTGATAGTCTGTCTCAGTGTAGAAGGAAAGTTTCCCCTTCTCTTGCATTCATTAGCTCAGTAACTATTGGGTCACTCATGACCCATCTGCTCCTTGAAAAATGCAGCTCACAGCTGTCTCATATTACCAGGCTGTATTTTATCTACCAAACCTGTGCAAACACTTTGCAATAACCATTGCTAGCAGTTTCTCAAAGTACACCTACATGCAAAAAGCTGGGGGACAGCAGATTTCTTGGAAGCTTTGAAGCTCACCAGCAGCACACCAGAAAGCCTTCTCTTTCTCCACTAGCATCAGTAGCTCCCATATAGCTCAAAACACTGGCTTGAGAAGGAATTCCAGAGGTGCTGAAATGGTGAAAGGCAGCAAGCCCTGCAGGATGCAAACATATTATGCTGTTTTCCCTGCTCACAGAGAAAATGGTGCAGGGAGGGAAGGTGTGGTAGGTTTTCTTGTGAAAATCAAGCTCTCTCTAATGCTGACCCTACATTGAGGTAACTAATGAAATAGTTTTCAGAACTCATGGCTGTCCCTCAATTACGAGAAACTCATCCAGGACACGACCTTTTCTGAATTCAGAATTCTCTACACTCACAATGAACTTCAAAGGATGCAGAGATCTGGCTGCTTATCCTTCTCCTCAGGCTAGAACTCAGGTTGGAAGCCTTGGAAAGCACCTACTTTCTCTAATGTCTGGCCTGCTGTGCAGCAATTTGCATTTCCATGATGAGGGCATAGAAAGCAGAGTAAATCACTCTGGTATTTCACCAAGTTGAAGTGGCAAAACCAAAGGCATCTCATAGGAAGAAACTAATATTAGGTTCTCTGAAAGTCTGTGTTCCTGTCAGAGCAGAAATACCTGGGGTTTTATAAATTTGGTACTTATGCTTTCATGTTATGTGGGACTGAAAGTTAAAAATGGTGAAAATGGCTGGCTTTGGTGAAGACTGTCTAGGTCACCTGTTCACTTTTGCCCATAATGACAGAAATAGGCTACTCCTGAAATCGGAAGAGAGCATCATTAAAGCATAAATGGCTTTATACAACAAGCAACTGCAGGCCCATTATGCCCTGTAGGGTCATCACTGCTGCGATGGGACAGCATTCCTCCAAACAGATGAAGCCATTACCAGATCTAAGCAATACCAAAACATCTAATGCATTATATCAGTTTCATCCACAATTTCTATGGGAGCCTAAACAGAGTTCTATGGGAGCCTAAATAGAGTTGAAGTGGAAAAAATATCAGGGTTTAAGTGATTAAACTATCTTCCTCTGCAGCTCTGAATTTAGCAGATTTTTTGCTTAAAATGGCCTTTCATTACCTTTATCCAAAACTTATTCAGTAGTCTATTATGAATGCAAATGGAGGACCATGAAAGTTGTGGATCTGTGGGGAGTATTTCTTGTTGCTATCATAGCCATTAACCTCACATTTCTGGATATACTGAGCCAGATTCAAAATGTATTGAAGTCAACAAAAGACATCAATTGACTTAAGTGGGATTTGAATCAGACCTTCTAATGATCATTAAGTGGTATCTGGAAGAAATCTTCTATTACACAATTTCAACTAATTAAATGTTTTAACATGAATTCAGGTTTTCTGTTAAGTACTAGTAATTACAAGAAGATTTTACAAAAAGTAGATAAATGAGGGAGAAAACTAGACTTAGATCTCCATAGAATCAGACAGCTAGACAATGCTCTACAAAATACTTACAACAAACAGGCAAAATTACTGGAAAGCTGAGCAATTCCTCATTTTACTGAGGGCTCTGTTATGGGCTTATTCCACTACAATTCTTGTTTGCATGTGCGCTTCTCAAAGCTATTTCCTCATAAATGAAAATGAAAATAGGTATGTGTGAGAAGCAAGTGAGATGCATATTTGATTTTAAAATTTGCATGTGCAGACTTCTATACCATGAAGCTTTAGGAGGGAAATTTACTTTCCACAAACTAGTATTATACCAAAAATGTCAGCTTCTGCTTGTCTTTTTCCATAGTCCCTTCAAAACTGCAACTCTAAAAGCTCCAGTGAATTTCAAACTTTAGCATAAAGTCTGGGAGTATGAAGTTGCCTGGACGGATGCTGCATTAATTTTCTTGGAAATCCTTTCTGCTGTTGCCAATGCACCTCCACAAGAGATCCATGGCCTGGCCTGACACATAGATTCCAAGGTCTTGAAGGGACAGATCCTACAAGGTTATCCAGCCATGGAAAATCCTACCCAGGAACGTCACAGTTTAACTCTGTAGTTAACACCTGCCGTGCTCCTCAGGGCTCCTTGCCATCAGCTCCCAAGTAAATCTGGCACTTTGACTTATCTGCAGCGTATGCTGCTTTAAGGAGCATCAGGGCTTCATGCAAGAGACACTGATGGGAGCTGACAAGGAGTGGATTTATTCATTCAGCACTTGAGATTATCTGCTGCCCGGTGGTACACAGCTAACGAGTGACTGACACACAAGTCTGTGCCAGCAGTCAGCAGAATGGGTCCCTTTCACTGGAAGGCAAAGAGCCTCCCTGTGCCTCCTGTCACCTTCAGTGAGTGCCACATCCTGGCTGCCATCGCCGAGCAGTGCAGGACACAGGACACAAACCTGCAGCCACTCTACAAGAGAAATAAACTGATCTTTCACTTGCCTTTTTTTTCCCTCCTTATCCTGGTCTTTAATGTTAATGTACACAGTGCTTTCTATAACTCGTGTACATCCATCCTGGCATTTATGAGAAACCTGCCACCCCCACACAGCAGCCACAGCAAAGTGTGTGTGAACACTGGCAACCACTGCTCCAAAGCAGCACACTCAGTCCCTGTCGTGTGTGCAGCCCTCCTTGCCATGCCACATCTACAGAGCTCACCCCAAATGTAGAGCTGTAAGTCCACTCCCCCTAGCAAGGCACAGAACCAAATAATCACAGAATAACCTGAGTTGGAATGCACCCCCAAGGATCATAAAGTCCAACTCCAGGCTCTGCACAGGACACCCCAAGAGTCACACCATGTCCCTGAGAGCACTGTCCAAATGCTTCTTGAACTTTGTCAGGCTTGGTGCTGTGAGCACTTCCCTGGGGAGCCTGTATACAAATGGGTGCTGGGCTCATTTCAGGGGTGTATGTGGCCTGTGCAGGAAAGGAGTGAAATTTGTAAGTAATTTTCTCCTAGCAGAAGTTACTTCTGAAGAGAGGAGGTGCAGCCCTGAACATTTAATGCCTTGTGGGCTGCTATGCTAAGCTACAGAGAAACAGTCACCCCCCACAGAGAAATAAGCTGTAAAATTAAGGGTATGGAGAGCTCAGCTTCAAATAATGCAGGTGCAGAACTTCTTGTATTATTTGAGATATCGCAGATTTAACATGGCAATACCAAACACAGCACTGGAATGCTGGAGCAATGCTGGAGCCAAAGAGTGTGTGGAGAATGTAGAAGATGCTGAATCCCATTAAGGAAATATGGACAAGCACAAAGAAGTCAGTACAGCACAGCACAGCACAATGTTCTGCCAAAAATATAGTGCAGAGCTTCTGAGAGCATTGGTTGAGGATATGATAAGGCAGAGGGGTTCCCAAGAGCACCTAGGAATGGGACTGAGACAGTGAAGTGATGCTGACTGTACCATGGATTGGATCCTTGAGGGAGTCCGCCATCAATAGAAAGAGAAATTTAAAAGCACAGTTTTGGAAAAGCTTCAAAGGATGATTTCTCTACCATTTCCTATGTGTTTCAGCTAGCCTCTTACTCCCTCTTCCTCTTTTTCTCCATTAGTCACACTGGTCTTGTTTAGCTCTTTGGCATTGTCTTACACAAATGCCCTTTACATTTTCTGTAATACTTTTCCAGAAGCAATCAATGGGATGGCTGCTATTTCCTTCTCTTTATCTTTCCTTAATGGCCTTCTCTGGTTCCCTAAGAAGAAATAAGGCAGGTTACAAATGCTCCAGGAGAGGGCAGAACAGCTGGAGCCCTGCAGAGACTGGAGGCAGAATGTCAGACTCCATCTCTGCCTTGCCTTTCTCCACAAGCTTAACAACAACATTGAGTTCAAAGAGCAGAAAACAGATAATATGATTTTTGTTATTCTGCTATATTCTCCTGTCATTCACTTCTGGTTGCCCCTTAACTCTTTAGACAGAGATTTATTTGTATAAGTATTTGTCTATTAGGATCTTGTTTCAGCTGAATTAGTAAACTTAGTGAGATGCTAACAGCTGATGTCTAGAAGGGATTCTCCAGCCCAGTAGTCCCTCACAGCTGGCAGTGACAGAAGCAGAGTCTGAACCAACCCACAGCTTACCCCTTTGTTTCCAAAACATGATGTTGAAGCACAATTGCACCTCCCAGAGGGACACAATCCCAGACAAACAGCAGCATGGACTTCATCCAGGAACTGTGAAGAGGCCAAGGGCAACACATATTCACAGAGTTCATGTTTGCACTTTGCTTTGCAATTAAGAGGGAGCCTTGAGGGGAGGCTGGCAGCTGCAGGCAGAGGCACCAACAGCTGAATTCCTGCCAAAGTGTGGAGCCAGTGGCTGGCTACTCAGGGAGGCCAAGCAGCCCTCTAGCCCAGTTCTTCTGCCCCAGCAGAAGAATGCCAATGGTTTCTACCCCCTGCAGCATAAACAGCAGCTCCTGCCTCATGTGCACCAGCTCTGCATTGGTACCTCCATGTCCATTCTTTCTTAGGGACACCCAAGAACTGACTGATCCCAAGAGCTACTTATTTTTTTCTGTGGTAAGAAATCAGTCTGCTTTGTCCATAATTCTGCCCCCAGTGTGTCTCTCTAGTGACATGGCCATATCTGGTGTGTCTCTGTAACAACACGAACCAGCGCTTCAGTTCCAGCCATCCCTGCCCACTGATCTGGATGTGGGATTTTAACTTTTTCATAGAAACCCACCTCAACCACAAGCATGTTTTTTCATATCTTGCAAAACTGGGCTGAACAGCATGGGAAATCAGCAGCAATCTCTTAATATCTTTATTTCTGGGCTACCTGTTTGGATGTAGCCAACAGCACATGAGCTCAAAACCTGTTCTCTCAGCTCTGGTAACTCACACAACAAAATTTGTGGCCTCAGCCTCAGCTCCAGGTCAGGGGTAAACTACTGGTGGACAGTTAAGCGTCTGTCATAAAACTTTCCCCTCCCTCACCTACTGCACCTCAGTTTGGAGACAAGGCACAAGTTTTCACAATGATGCTAACCCTGACACAACAGCTTTGTCCATGATGCCTGTCACTTCTTCCATCACATCAGGGATACAGCAAAGACAGCGGCACTGTCTGGGAGTTTTCCACTGGGCTTCAATCTTCAAAAGAATTACTAATAAGGCAGGAATTGAAGAACAAAGCAAGAGGCAGAAAGAGAGAGGAGAAGAGGAAATAAAATTGCCTATTTTGCCTCAGTCTTGACACTGCCTGTGCTCACTCCCTGCCTCTCCTAAGGTTCAGCCTACAACAGAAGACATTACAGCAGGGCTTGTACTCCCCTCAGTGAAGACAACATCTTCCTCTGTTTTGTACAAGCAACAGAAGCTGCAGAAAATTAGTCCATTGCTGCCATCAGCAACCAGGATCTCTCACAGCTGGGAGTTAAGAGATCAAAGACAGCAACGAAGGAACATTTTGTTTCTCAGTTATTTTATCTCTGCTCTTCTCATATCCTTCTCATCACACACCAGTCCCTTATTGCTGGAGGTGCTGATGACATCTTGCAGACTATCAACATCAATATCAGGATCAAGAATCCTCTTGGCAAGCAAGGTTTACAAACAATATTGTAAAGATAGTTTCTCGAGCATCTCAAAACAAGCAAGGGGGATAAGCTCAGTCATTCCTGCTCCTCATTGTCTGAACCTACTTAGGAAATGAGGACTTAGGACACCTCTGGCCATATCCAGCATATACTCTGGCACAGAATACAATAATTTTTCACATCTTCATTATGTTTTCCAATACATTATTCAGTCAGGTCATACTTTCAGAAGTACTTGGCATTGGCCTATCTCCTTATATCAAAGTTCCTGGGACTCTTACTACTAATTGAGACCAGAGCCAGCCAGTAATGATTGGCAAATTCCATCTTTAAGTTTTAGGTCTCTAGAGATGGGTCTTGTAATATGAGTGCTGCCTTTCTATTTATGAGCCTATGCCTCAGACATTATTTCTCAGATGTTGCAGTATTTCAGAGCTGTTCTGAATTGTAATGGCAAATTCTTCAGCTTCACCATACTAAGACACAGCCAAACATATTCCCTATCCTAAAACAGGTTCTTTTTTCCACACACTGACAATCACTTCTGCAGTACGGTCTTGAATTACCTGTGTCACTCCAAAACAACCTATACTGTTATGAGAAGTGTTGTACTGCAGTGCAGATGCACCCACCAACACAGCATTGTTGCACAGAGATCAGAGAGAGCAATGAAATTAAGGCATTTTTAATTTGAGAAGGTGGTATTTTTATTATTTCTGAAGAAGTTGTGGCTGTGTATCTTCAAAATAGTCAACTCAGGTGCCATTATTTGAGTGTCTTCCCATTCCTTTGTATCTGTCCTGTGTATCACATCTAACACAGAATTCACAGCTATTTGGCTTTTGATGAAGAGCAAAGATAGGATGCAACACTTTGGTAAGTCAGGGGACAACACATCGCTAAAGAAAGTGCTAATGACTCAAAAATTACATAGCTAAAGCAACGGGAAAGTTCCAACTTCAGCAAATTAGTTTAGCAAATTAGCTTAATTCTCTGAGGACAATAGACTTGAATGGACTTGCTTATTCCTGAAAGTGGCGGAGAATGCATTCTTAAAAAAAGATGAGAATTGGAAAACTGGGATTCACTTAAATCATACCACCTTAGGCCTGTACACCTTGGGATGCTTTGGCACACAAACAGGAATCCTGCTTTCACAATCCAATTCAAACTCCCTTGCACTTGCCAAATACTTAAATATATATATGTGCAGATTGAAAAGTGCTCACAAACATTTTGCTGAGAAAATGGCAGGCTAAATTTGAAACCAACAATATTTGAAATAGACAGCTGGGCTAGATGTAACCCCCTGCCACCCCAACTTTTCAGTGTTTTGTTCAAGAGATCACATTCATCAGTCAGCTGAACCTTGTTCCCAGATGTCCAGAATATGTGAAAAACAACCTGTGAATGGGGGAGTTTTCCAGTACTCACCCTTATGGTCACAACAGAGTTTTGGAATGAAAAGGAAAAGGATGCTGTTCATGTCATCCTCTCTCTACAGAAAGGAAAACCAATTACCTCTCTTTATAGGGGACATAATTAGCTCCCTTCTTTCCAATGGAGAAAGCCTTTTCTCCAAGCTTATACTGCCTCCCACACAAACACAGGACAGACAAAAAAGCAACCAAAATCCTGCTGAGGCAGATGCCATGCTGAGGAAACACAGCAGTAACCTCAGATATGAGGAAACAGCGCCTGTGCTGTGAGGTTCACGTGTTGAATCCTGGCTTATGCAAACATATTTGTGAGGAAAGTAGCACAGAGATGCTCTCCTTGCACCATACAGAACTCGGAGCATCAGCAGTTGGTAAGGAATGGTGGTGATTTTAGGAGGCCATCCCTCTTCCCTGCAGAGATCTACACATAACTGTTAAACAATTTTCCCCTTCCTTAGTAACAGTCTTACTCCATGCCAAGTGGACAACTTGAGGGTCATCCACAGTTTTGTCCTGTCCTCTGGTATTAGTCTGCTGCCCACATGTTCATGTATTTAGAGGAGGGAAATGTTACACATCCAAACTGGGAGCCTGTTCTTTATTTCAGATTGCATTCCTTATGCTACCAGAGAAGCCACATAAAAACAACCACATTCTGTGAAATCCTAGAGACTGTGAGAACCCTTTTTTTTTACTATTCCTCCTCTGGTTTTGCATTCTTGTCCTTGCTAACGTTTCCAAACGGTTTCCACATTGTTAACCGCTTTTTTCCTAAGGCAAGAGTGATTTTCCTGGCAATTTTCCACACATTTTCCATGTTCCCTTCAGGATGGCTGGGGACTTGGAACTTGTAGAAAATGTTTTACTTCCATTTCAAGAAAATGTTTGAAGTGCATGCTTAGTCTACACCATGAATGTATAGCAAAAAAAAAAGCAATAGAAGACAGAGAAGTGATGAAAGAAAGTAAGGAAAAAAAATCACCTTGCAAGTTCTAGCAAACCTATTGGAGAGTAACTCATTTAGTTAGAAATGGTGGCCAATGTGAATGTTTTTGCTGGCCAACCAGGAAGTGGGGATAGCCTTTACTTCTGACCCATTAAACATGCATTTTGCAAAGCTACTTTTTTGATGAGATTCCTTTGGACATGTCTTCATTTACTGTCATTCCTCTTCCTTCTACGGGAACAGTGACCTGTTTGAGAGACCTGAGATGTCTCCACAGGGTATAATTTAGCACTCTCCAGGCTTGCCAAGATCCCTGGAGCTCTCTTGTGTCTCTCTGATCCCTTATCTTGCTCATGATCTGCAAAGGATCAGTCATGTAAAGCCCACAGGAGAGGAGGCTGCTGCCTGCCTACTGAAGGCCCGAGTTTGTCAGCTCTACCTTCAAACAAATGAGCAAAGCTTCACTTACAGAAAATACAGAGAAAACTCTGATACACTCTTATTAAGGAAATATGAAGCAGTTCTTTATATCTGATATAAGCAAAAGATAAAAAAAATCAAACAGCCCTCCCTCAAAAGTGTTCTGAATATTCTCAAATAAGGCAATGCTCATTGGAGAGAGAAAGAAAATGTGTAGTACATAGCTGTGTCCTCTCTTTGATCTTAACTGTAATGGCCATTCCTCATGCTTTTCCACGACAAGTGTGGATATTCCTCAGGAATCCAAATGGGAGTCAGCACTTTAATGGGAACACTGCTTTAGGAGTGATCTCCTTTAGACCTGAGGATCCACCTGAACACCCATTTTGCAGCAAGTTTCCTTCTGGGAAACCTTCCTTCCTTCTCTTGATTTTACAAGAGAACCCAGGACCTCAGAGGTGACACAGGACTGCAAGAATCTGCAGAGGGTTTGCATGAATGAATGAGTTTGAATTTCAAATGTAGGCCAGAAGCAGCCCGCCCAGCCTAATTTTTTCTCCCTCGCACTGTTTAGTCAACCAAAAGGATTTTCAGATGACCTGAGGGGATTGTCTTCATGGGTGACTGTGCATTTTACCAGAAGTCCTATTTGGCAGAATAGCTTTTATTGTAAGCATTTTGGTTCTGTTGCTCCTGCCACGTGCTGCTTTTCTTGGCCTTCTGGCAGTCTCCAAATCCTGTGTGAACTTCCCTTTCCCCAGCATGCCAGGGATCCAGCAGATGCACAAACTACATAGTTGAACAATCACTTTATGCCTCAAGCAGTGCCAGACAGTTCCTTGTGCAGCTCAGGAGGGCATATACTGCTGCTCTGCTACAGAAAACCAGGGTGCCCTTCTAGAAACACCTTGCTTTTGGTTGAAATGCCACCTGCATTTTACAGGAGTGATCCTGAACCAGCAAAATTAATCTGGCAAGGGGTCTGAATAGGATTTGTATTTTATTTTTAACCAAGGCTGGAGAATTTCCTTCTTTCCTTTTTCCCTTCCCCTTGTGACACCTCTTTATTAAAAGTTGCTTTCCCCAAAACCTAATACCAAGGGGTCAAGCTGTTTCTCGAGTCCTTTGCTCACCTAACAGTATGGGGGTGTGAGATAAGTCCTTGTTGAAGCCACCAGTGATTAAAACATCATCATCACGAGGAGCAGCTGCCTTCTGTGCAGCCAGCTCTGTGAGCCACCCCCAGTCCTCTCTCTGCCACGCTGGAGAAGCCCACCTCTCCCTGGGGGATCCCCACAGCCACTCTGCCCTGAGCTCTGCTCCTCTCATCCAGCCTGCCCGCTCATTAATCATCTGGGATGGGACTGCAGCCACAGCTGCAGACACCTAAAGACTGAGGATGTTGTCTCCTCCTCGCCACACAGGGCTGTTCTCCCTTCCCTGACTGCTTTCAAAGAGAAACACAGTGGCTGTGGCTGGCTCTGGGTTAGACTGGCGTTCCAGCAGAGGCACAGCATGAAAAGGTATGCCTGCAAGAAACCTCCCACTCAAAAGGCCACTGAAATTCCTGCAGAGCTGGACTAAAGACTCTGTGCCAGTTTCCTACCCAGGTATGTCAGGGACACATGTAAGTACCAGATGTTGGATGAAGCACAACTGCTATTCCCCTTCAGTCCCTGGAGTGTAAAATCATGGTAATCAAAACAGAAGTCAGAGCATTTATGAGGCTCCTCTATCTGTCCCTTAGAGACAGGTGACTTTACTGCCTTTAATGCAGCAGAGAGACTTGAGAAAGCTGGCTGTGCCCTTCAAACGACTGACAAATGTAACTGGCTGGCAAAACACACTATGCAATACTGAAGGGAAAGTCCTCTTACAGTAACAGCTTTTCCAAACCAGAGATCAGCCACGAGCCAGAGCAGGACTGCCAAGCATTTCCAAAATGTAAGGCACAATCCCATTTTTCAACTTACCAACAGAAAAACGAGGGAGCTGCACAAGACCTGATGTGCTGGTGCAAAGCAGATGCAGTGATGCCAGAGTTTCTGTCCCCTCTGCAGCACTGGCTGAGCACAAACAACAACCCCTTCACTGTCACAGATGACCCCTTACAATGTGGTTATTTTGTCCTGCAGGACAAATAGCAGGAATCCAGAGAGAAATTAAGAAAAAACTTAAGAAGAAGGAGAAGGAAAAAGAAGAATAACTGCTTTCCACAGACCCCCAGGGCAGCTTTGATGCCCTTGGGGCACTTCTACCTTCACACAGGACTTGGCCAGTACAACAGTTCCACTTAAACCCAGTGAGAGAGGATTTAATGTTTCTTTAATGGTGACTTCCACTTTTCTTTCCCTTCAGTGACACTCCTTCCTGCTCCCTGTCCCCTCCCAGCCCTCAACAGCTCTGGGAGTGGCCAGGTAGTCTATTCAGCAATGATCACCATCCTTTTCGCATTTTGTTCCTTTGTCCTTTCCAAGCAAATTATCTTCGGGATCCTGGAACAAGCCGTCACTTCAGAGCACTGTCACTATCACATGGACAGCAGCCTCAGGACCTGCAGGACACATGTGAGCAGCAGGCTGTGTTAGGAAGCATCAGCACTGAACACCTCACTGGCACATCTTCCTTACCAGGGACTGCTGCCAGTCACTGTAAAGCCACCTCCTGGTGCTAAGGTAACCTGGATCAGGCCCCTGATACCTGGGAACACCCTTTTCATTCCGAAGAAAAATATTCTTCAAACTGGAGCACAGGGATTTCCTTAGAAATTAGAATTAAGGAACTTTCAGTCTATTCTTAAAGGAGCTTTTCTTTTCCCCCCAAGAAAAATATTCTTCAAACTGGAGGCACAGGGATTTCCTTACATTAGAATTAAGGAACTTTCAGTCTATTCTTAAAGGAGCTTTTCTTTTCCCCCCCAAAATGCAACCATTATAATTTTTTTTTTAATCACCATTGAGAAACACTAAAAAGCTTTCTGTAATACTTCTTATGGTTAGTATTTCCTTCCTGCTGAGAATTCACATTCTATCAGTGGAAGCTTCACCAGATGCTGACAACTTCCCCTATCAGGAATGCCCCTGAGGAAGGATGTTTCCCCTGTGGCTGCTCTCCTGTAGGAAGCAGCAGCAAGTAATGCCCAAAATTTCAAAAGGTCCTGAGAACTGAGGTTCTCTGCAATCTGTCCGTGGGGACAAATTTTCAGTTGTTGAACTACCCACAGTTAAGATATTAAGAAAAATCCCCTTTCCAGTGAGGGACAATATAAAAATTGGATTTCCAAGTTTTTTAGACTTTGTAGTGGAAATAATTGTAATGAAAATCTGGTCTAAGAATGGAAGCTGAGCCCGTCTGAAAGGTCCATGCCTATGCCTAAATTTTGGAGGTGATAAAAGGCTGCATCAGGGTTCCACTAAAGGCAGGAGTAGTCAGTCTCATTACAGCAAATATTTTCTACACATTTCTGAAGAAAAGAACTCCAAATACAGGACACATCAATACTCTTTGGCATAAATACACCTCTAAACCAGAGAGAATACGAAAATGAAAGAAGAAGTGCAATATTTTCTATGGCATACATATATGTAGTTCCAAACTGGAATTTGAATAACATGTGCATCCAAACTCACCTTTGGCATACCTCCAAACAAAATCATAACCACCTAAGCCCTGGAGGTTTCATGGGGTGGGGTTAGAGTTGGAATGATTATCTGAAGTGACATCCAAAGAAAGCCATAAAGCTGTCTAAGGGTCTGCTGACTTCATCTGGATTCACTGGATCTGCTAAGACTCTGGCAAATGCCATCATCAATATTGGCTTGCTCTGACAGGATATACAAGGGAGGCTGTGAGGTTGAGGTACTGATTTGTGATTCAGACTCTAGCTTCACTTTCTGATTTTCTTAATAGCTTCTTCTGCCCTGCATGGGCTACTTAATCTATCTGTGTCATAGTTCAGTATCCAGAGAAGGCAGACACTCGGATATTGGATTTTACCCACATTTTCCTGCCTTTTTACATGCACTGCCTGTTTAGATACAAATGCTTCAGGTCAGAGGTGGTCCCTTGTTCTGTCTTTAAACACAGCGATGGTGTCTGGTATGCCAGGACACGTGCTAAGACACACCCTCTAACAAATGAAGAAATGACATTTCAAATGTCACCACTAACTCAACTTAGAGCCTGCAGAGAACAAAGCAGTGGTGGGTAAAATCTGCAATATGTCACATGGAGCAAAATACAAGTACAAAGCATGCTGCCACGGCTCAGCACCTGATTGTGGTTAGTGCTGGGGCTCTTCTCTACTGTCCTGGCTCCATGCACGGCATCAGGAGTCAGCAGGTAATTCAGATGTGCTCACGTAAGTCAGGAGAAAGCAGAGGCACTGCACACCTTCCGAGCACAGGCAAATACAGTGCCTCGAAAGCAGGGAGGGAGGGCAGACAGCATTACAGGTGGACTAGAAATAACAGAGCAAGCTTCATGCTGAAAAGCAGGGAATCTTTGTCATGACAACAGAGAGAGCAGTTAAACTATAGAAACATGCACAGGGAACAGAAAGACAGGAAGTATGCTGGCAGCACTGCAGCAGTGAATGATGGTTTATTTTTAACAACAGTTTCTAAAACAGGAGCTGGTGATTTTGTTTGTTTGTCACTTTTTATTTCATCCAATTCTCTAGATGGATACTAGATCTTTTTGCAAGATTTTTTTTTTTATTTATTATGGTTTCTCCTTGAAGCAGAGACTGAAAATGCTGTGATAAGTAGACTGAAAGGTTCACTTCATTTCAGCTGCAGTTTCCCTAAGTGCTTCTGTGTCCCCTGCTGAACTGCTGTTTTGTAATGCAGTGGAGGTAGAGCACGCTTTGGGGATATTCCACTGCTCTCCTCTTGCCTCCACCACACACAAAAGAACCATTTTCTCTCTCCTCCCTTCACTCTTCCTTTCCCGTAAGGGGACAAGAGTGACCAAGACAGAAAGGTGTACTGTCACCTTCCACCCACTAAAACCTTGCAAATCTAAAGCATTAACTAAGCACTTTAGTGCCTTGCTCCTGCCCCATGTCCTTCAAGGTGTGTGAACACAGCTTGCTCTGCAGACTAACAAGGCACACAGCAACGCTCCACAGTGGGGACTAATGTCGGGGCACCAGAGGATCCAGAGCTGCAGCTCAGTGGTCTGAGGAACAAGCTCTGCCACTTCATAATGGGCAGTGAGCATAGAGGGCAAGTGTGACTAGGCAGGAGAAACCAGGCTATCCAGGGAATTGTGCAAGTGCTGGGCTTTGCAGTCTGTCATAGGGGTGAGTCAGATTCTGAATTGCTGTGCTGCTATCTTAGTTACAGCAGATTCAGCTGGTCAGGTAGAGTGTGCTTTTAGGAGGCTAATATGAGCAAGCATATTGAGGCTCTGGGACTTTTCCAGCCTTCAGAGCTGTTCTGTCTATCCTAAAAGGAAGACGCACTTGTGAAACGCAAATGCACAGCAGGATCTGGAATGCCAGTCTCCTTTGGAGTTTTCTGGGATGCTGTCTAATACAAGACTTTGAACTGTTTGGCAGATCAATGGAGCAGTTTATTCTTCTGTGGTGTTTTCAGAGAGCACTGGATCAGAACCTGTGAGGCTCTCGGACTCTCACTGCCACACCTGAAAACTCTAAGCTGGTCTTTCTGTGTGGAGGGGAGGTGAAGACAGACACAGCTCTTCTCCTTGGTAGCTCTATGGACCTGCAGTGCTGACAGTGACAGCAGCTTGTGGTTGTCAGCTAACACAGAACCACCACAGCAGTCTGCCAAGAGAAGACCTAAGGTGTCATTTTTAGGGTTCGTTTATTCTGATTGGAACTGTACTCCAGTCCCTTGGGATGTGACCCTTTTCATGGAGTTTTCTGGAGGGAGTGAAGGAGCAGAGGTGAGATTCTTAGCCGAGACATCAGAGCCAAGCTGTTCTCTGAAACACCCTTTGTTGCCGTCTCTTCGCAAGCCTGCAGCCTCCGCTCCCTCCTCCCCTTCCCAAAAATAAAGCTCCATGATGTAAAAACATTCCTTTGGGGCTGGAGGTGGAAAAACTAGGACACCACAGTTCAGAAAACGCTCAGCACTGCATGAAATATTCACTATCAACCAAAACAGGTTTACCCGGAGGAGGGTATGATGAAGAGGGAACAGGGAATCAATTTCACTGTCCTATGGTTTGTTATTCTGGCTGCTTCTTCTACTCTCCAAATAAGCTGAGCTTTTTGGAAGCTTCTGTCTGACCCAATTCCCATTCCCTCACTTTTCAGTCTGCGTATGCCTCCTGCTTTTTGTGCAAATAAACACTCATCCTAAAGGCATCTTTGCCCAATCCTAAATGCTCCTGCTCTCCTGAACAGGGCTAATAATGTAACAATTTATCAGAGAGAGAGCCAGGGAGTGCATGTGCAGCTGGGGCATCCATCAGCTGAGCACTTTGAAGTGGGAACTGAGGAGTGCCCCAGCCCCTGTGAAAGGGCCTTCCCCTTTCCCTTCACAGAGCCACCTTCTCTGCTCTTCAAACACTGCACATCATCATTGCATCACTGGGAATCAAAATACTTCTCTCTGCAACTATTGTTTGTTCTGGGGTTTGCCCAATGCAAATGACAGGAATAAACCTGGAAAATACGGAAAGCAGGAGAAAGGGCTTTGGTGATCTACCACGCTCATGTGTTTGCATTCTGCCTTCTGCAGGTACAGGTCTCAGTGCGGCCCCAGCCTGAAGCAGCATCAGCTGTGGGAGTCTGGGTCCAGGCACACAGGGAGTTCAGCCTCATCACCAAAGACACAGCATTCCTCATCACCAAAGCCTCATGACCAAAGACACTCACAGAAATAATGAGGTGTTCAGACCTCATTTCCCAGTGCAGTGGGAAAGGGAGATCAGTACAGGTGATGGGAAGGATGACATCAACTAAATCTGTGGTTCCCTGTAGGTATTCTGGGTTGGGAAATCAAGGCAAAACCAAAATGCCCAGGCAGAGCTGCAATGGAGGAAGATTATAAAATTCCGAGACTCTTATAATGACAACACATATGCAAAATCACATCTTTAGTTTTTCCAATGAGCTCTCATAGAGAATGGGGCTTGTACACTAAGCCCAGCTCCCATACACTGACACCTGAAAAAAAACCAACTACAAATGGAAGCTAATCTGCAATTAATTCATTTTCCATTCAACCAAACCCCAAACACATTTTATGAAACTTTAAATGCTCTAAAGGGCATTTTGCTAATGGTGAAGAGCATGTGCACCCAATACTTGGTCCGCTTGAGGTGAGGGTCTGTATTGTTCTACCAAGCCAGGGAAAACCAGAGAAATTAATCTTCTTGATACATGGTTCCTTCTCCACCCTCACAGCTGGAGCTACTTGGCTCACTGGGATATCCCAGGCCATCCCTCTGAGACCTCTAAACAGGTACAACAGGACTCAAGTCATGGCCAAAAAATGCCACATGCAGCCTGGATGTGTGAAGTTGGTCCCATATTTGCAAATGTTATACAAAAGGTAGGATTTATTCACTCAGATGAGTTTGGTCTTATAATTCAATTCTATGTGCTGGTAAAAAAAAATATTTTTTTTTACATTTATCAATTATAATTTCATTGTTCACATTCTGTTAAGACCCCACTTAACATCATGCCTTTGTTCTGATACCTGTAAGTACAAACCAGACAGTTCCAGCCTTACTGAGACTGGGAAGGAAGTTAAGAATGGAGCTTAGAACAAGGATCTGGCTAGTCCAGAGGTTTCCCAACAGATGCTGGTAGCTATTGCTTATGGAAACACACTGACAAACAGAGCAACTAAGGAGTGAGTCTTCCCTAGTGCATCTACCTCTCTCACCTTCTGGCAAGCAGTGAGGATCACTTGACCTGGAATGTCTGTCCAAAAGCTCTCTAACTCTTGAACCTACACACGCTTTAGGATTCCCATTATTCTGTAGTTTCACTATGTGCTTTTTGTTCATTTTATCCCCCACTAAAACAATCACGTAATTACTTCCCAGTCATTCTGGCAGATCTCTCACTTCTTAAAACCAATGTTCTCATGATGGGCCTATGGTCAACGGTAGCCAGGACAAGGGCTCAGATTTCAGAGTATTTGGGAAAAGAAATGAAGGCTACCTTCCAGTACCATTTTCAGTCTATTTTTCACCACAGGAAATAGCTCTGTTCAAGAATTCCACTCACTAAAAGCAGCAGTGTTTTCTGTTCTGTTCAGTGAAACTACACTATAAATGACTGTATATGTTTGTCTTTCTTTTTTTCTCTGTAAGGACAAATAACTCTTTTCCTATTCATTAATAAGAAATTCCTACATGATAATGTGCTAGCTCTCTTCACTAATGCTTTTCTAGAGAAGTAACCATTGGGAAAAAAAAAGAATCGGTAATCACTGGCAGATTACAAAAGGACCAAATAGATGGACAGGTAAATGTCATGTCATGATAGAGGAAGTGGCCTGGTGAAGAAAAGTGAGTTCATATTTATACCAGTGAATTAAGCTGGTAAATATTTATTACTTCAGATGTTTGGCAATAAAGAATTAGTTATTTTTACTACTTGCTGCTTATGTTTGCTTTCAGGAATAAACCTGTTCTTTATGATATGAAAATCTGCTCTTCCTTTAACTGAGACAAACGAAAACAATACTGGGGTGCTTCATTTGCCAAAGGTCAGTTCCCTGCTGAGCCCCCCGAGGGCTGCAGCGGGAGGTGCCCTCGGTGCCAGCATCAAGGGCCACCACAGGGCTGAACAGCAGCAGTGTATTCGAGGAACTGCACACCTCTGCTCTGCAGACAGATCTCTTCAGACCAGACTCCTCACCAGGGGATGGTGTGTTTGTTCTTCATACAATGTCAGGAATATGAAGAAGTCACATGGCCACTGTTCCATTCAAAATTCAAGTCTCTGCTAAACAAGCAAAGCCCTGCTACCTGCGTGAACCAGGTTGGTTCTGCTGGCTTCTGCAAGAAAAACCAACAGTGCTCCCAGGGGTTTACAAATTGCTTAAAGAGACACTGTCTAATTCCTACGTACTCTGCAGAGCTTATTAAAATCCTCCAGGAGACAGCCACAAGCACAATTAGAGCTGGTTCCAGTAGCACACAGCTGCATCCTGTGATAAGCAGGGGATTGAGCGCATGGCAACACAATTTGACTCAGCCAAAACGGCTATCGGGGGGACTGATCATCACTACCTTCCCTTCTGACATGCTGTCACTGTGCTGGCAGCAGCAAACTTCATAGGGAATAAGCACACCTGGGACACAGCAGAATTTGGCAGGCACCTGGAACTCAGCAGATGTCAGGTGTTTTATATAGCATGCATTTTCCCTGGAAAGTCAGTCCATTTGGATAAACGCTCACTGATGCAAATGGAGACACCAACCCTGCTCTCTTCCACCTGCTAGCTGCATTATTTGGGAAAGCTTGGCCACCATTTATTTATTTATGAGGAAAGCTCTTTGAGAGAGGATGTACCCCCCTTTTGTCCTCAAGCAGGAGTCATCCCTGCATGTCCCCCAGGGACATCTGGTGGTTTGCCTTCATCCACTAACAGCAGACACGAAGGCCAAGCTGACCTGACGAGCTCAGATTCAGGGCTCTATGATATTTCATCAGCCAAAATGCCCCAAAAGCTATTGGGCCCTTGTGTGCAAGAGTTTGGGGTTTCTGGGGCATAAACAAGAGGGAAGGTGAGGAAAAGCAAAGTCAGTTTCATTCTTAGGGAAGGTTTCAGTGGATGGATGAAGTTTTATTTAACATACACCAGCCACACCATGCCTATGTCTCCTAGTCATTGGGCCATGTGCTATCTTGTGATAAGGTAATTATCCATGCAAGGAAGAACACATTAAATGTGAATAATGGCAGCCTATTGCTGACTGATTTCTTTCACATGAAAAAGGGGATGATATGTCTGGCATTACCTAATAATATTTTAAGCAATACCTAAAAAAGATCTGATGTGCAAGCCTTGGGGTTTTGCTTGCTCTTTACCTTTGGGTTAGGCACTCATGGTCCCCTAAAACTGGAAATGATAATGCTTGATTTGCAGGACTGTGATACAATTTCATTCACAAACTCTTTGTGGGTTTCTGGTGGAGATTCATTCACAATTTCTTTCAAGGACCGTGAAGCTCTTTAGTGAAAACCAGCACTCACTCAGGGTGGTACAGGGGACAGGTATTACATGAGGGACAAGACCTGGTGCCTTTTTCTGTCATCTAGCTTTCATGTGATGCCAGGTACATCACTTCACTTGCTCTGTCCTTTCACTGACTATTGAGATTATTAAGTTTTGGAGTAATGATTTCCTATTTTTATCTGTACAATACCCCATTCACGCTTCAGCCAAGTCTATGCAAAATAACAAATAATAATTTCCAAGACTATTTGTACCCTGTGTAATTCTGCTAATGTGTTTGAGGTAGAAAATATACTAGATTAGTAAAATGTCAGTCAGAAGTACAGAAAGCCTGCCCCTCTGCAGCTGCCCAAGGAGAGCTCTGGAGATAAATAGCTCAGCTATTTCTAACTGGCACATATTGTTCTATGGGATTATTAATGCCTGCTGCAAACTTGGCTTCCAGTGGGTGCCTTCTCTGGGATCAGTGGGTGTTCACAAAGCTTTTCCTTTGCAGAAGGTGTTAACAGCACTGCTTACAAGCAATATCCCCAGTGTCTTTATTATCATGGGGATTTCTGCAGATGGCACACAGTGGTGACTGTTAGTAATTTATAACCATTCCTTGCTCTTCTTCCTTCTTTTTCCTCTATGCAATCTCTTCCTACCATTGACCACCTCTTGCTTTATCCATAGCAGACAACCTGCAAGAAGCCTTGGCAAAGGAGTGTGAGTCCAAATAGGATGGGCAGAACACCTCAGACATGTGCACAGCTCAGGGGCAAGTGACAGCACAGCCTGAAGTCAAATGCATCAGCCCTGGGTTAGATGAACTGGCAGCCAGCCACCAAGACAAAGTGCCTGCCTCCAAATTCAGCAATGTCACGAGGAGGGAAGGACAGTGGGGGTGGCACAAGCTGGTGAACACATGCAGGTGAACCAAATTGGGCAGGCAAAAAAAAGATGACAAGGAAGACACATACTAAACATATTTCACTACTGCAGGCTCTGTCCTACTGACCTTGGCCAATGATTAATGTTACTTTAGAACACATTCACATTTGCTCTTAATATGAATCCCTCTGGACTGTAACTGGGAAAAATGCCACTCAGGCTGCATTGGGGAACCTGGGAGGTGGGGGATGAATTTTTACTGCCTTTTAAATAATTTTGTTTATGCCTGAATTTCATGCTGTGAAACTTTTTCTCTCGGGACCAGGTATCACACCTCCCTGCTGTACAAACAAATGGCACATTCGAGGCGGTCATGAGGCTCGAAGAAAGTGGAGGAAAACGTGGGTGGAGAGAGGAACTGTTCAAACATGACAGATCTTTTCTTACCTATTATTCTTCCTGACAGGTTAAAATACATCTGCCAAGCTATTTTCAAGATACAAAGAGCCCTAATCTTAGTTTACTAGAAAAATTAGCATGGTGTGACTTGTCAGGAGATCCAGGACCTCAATGAGAGGAGTGGGAAGGACTGAGGTAGGCTGGTACAGGACAGCCTAGAGCTACAGAACGAACTTAGAGAGAGGTTCCTGACCCAGTCTGACTCAAGGCCACAGGAGAAGCTCTTTGAAGCCAATTTGTGAATGTCCAGACTAGTGTGTTTAGCTTTTGCTAAATCACAAGCTAACCAAATCTGCCAGAATATTTCAAAGGAAATAGAAGCCACTGGGTCTGAAACTTCCTTTCAGTTTACTTTTCTTCCTGATACTTACTTTTACACATCTACAGTTGTAGTATCTAATCCCTTCCCCTTCTTTCCTTTCTTCCTGTTTTTACTTCACAGTTACAGGTAAATCACAGAGAATTTTCTGCTGAATTCTGCCCATTATATCCTAATGAGCATCCATCCATATATCCATTCATCTCCTAATCTCCCAGTATTTCAGCCAAATCTGTGATGCCCCAGATAGGGAATACCAGATCTTTAAAGAATACAGCAGGAAAAAGCAGTTTGAGCTCAGCAGCTATTCAGTAAACTCCAGTCACAGCTGGTCACTACCTCCCACATAAACGTGGCATGTTCCTGGCCTGAGTCAAAATCCGAGTGTGCTTCTCCTGCTCCTGAGGGAGCAGGACCATCATTTTCTGTCACCATTCTCTACGTGCACCTGGGCACTAGCTATTTACACCAGTTGGCACTTCCAGTCATCCAAATACTTCACATAATTCATAAGCCTAAAGCAGTAAACACCCACCTTCCTGCCATTTATATCTTTCCCCAGGAGAACTCAGCTCAGAGACAGCATTAAGGTTTCTGCTTTTTACCCAATTTTCCAGCTGGGTTAACTGAGGCATGCTGAGGTCAAGTGGCTCGCCCAAGGCCAGCAGTCAGCTGCTCAGCCATCCCTGCATCCCGGGTGCTGCCAGGCCTGTGGACATCTCCTTCAGCCGCCGGACCACGAGGCTTCCCTCTGAGCTGTCCTATGGCACACAACACCTACAGGCAAGAGCAGTCTCTGTCTTTGGATTGCAGCTAGAAGAGGTGCTGGAAGGGAGGGAAAAGAGGCAGTGTGGTGGGGATGGAGCTGATGCAGGTGTGGGAATTCTCCTTTAGGAAACAAACAGCTGCTCTTGCTGACAGAGCCTGGAATGGATCAGCTTTGGTAAGAATGGCACTTAAGCACATGTCAGAGCCATGGACAGGCAGATGCATGGAGCTTGCTGAACATGTGCCTTCCACAGCTCCCCAGAAACAGAAAGCCTCAGTGGGAAAACAGGTTTAGATTGTGATGGGGACTCTACAAATGGGTTACCTCAGCTCACACAAAAAGTAGCTCCCACAGAAAAGAGAGGGAGGTGGAAACTGCATCATGCTGCAGTTATGGGTTTTATTAGCAACAGAGATACTGGAAGAGAAAACTTCACAGATTGTACTCAGAAACTTGTGCTTTTTGGGAGAAGTTCAGCTAAATACACTCCTCCATTTATTTAAAATACATAGAACAAAATTTGTCACATAAATATGAGGAAAGGCGGCACACAAACTAAAGCCAAACCTACTCTGCTCAAAGAAGCTCCCTCCCACCATTATTTCCCAGCCCCACAACACATTAGAGAAAACAGCCTATTCTCTCCTTAGGATAAAGAACCTTGTGGCCCAAAACCAGGAGCAGATTTACTAGGGGTTGTAATTGCAACTGCAGCCCTAACACTGAGCCTCACCTGACCAGCACCTCCCAGTGTGCCTTCTGTGCTCCCAGGCACATGATGCAGCTGAAATCACAGGGTTGCATTTATTATGAACTGGGAACGTGACAAGATCAGGCTCTCAAACTTGCCATAAAAGGCCACTCACTTGCAATTGGTAGAGTTTACACTTCTGTACCTTTGAATTTGCCTATGATTTCTTATTGGGGCTGGATTTAGTTTTGTAAAGCAGTTTTCTTTCTCCTCTAGAATTTACAGGATAAGGCACATTCTCCTTGCATCTACACGTCTTGTTCCCTCTTTACACAAAAAAAGCAAATTGTAGAAAAAAGAAGCATTCTCAAAATGCTTTGCACAGGAAGCATACTAAAAACTTTCCCCGTTCAGCAGAAAATTGAAAGGGTATTACATCCTATGACAAAAAAAAAATAATTCTTGGTCCAGAATGAGATGTCCAGTTCTAAGGTGCTGTAAGAAGCTTCTGTTTGAGCAGCTATTCCAGACAGTTCCCTTATTTGCACAAGTCCTGTAGGCAACCTCACAAAATTTCAAACGAGATACAAGAGAAATACTATTCTTGCTTGCCATTGTGAACAACAGTGATTAAAATACAGACCTCAGAGCCAAGACTCTAGACTGGTTCCCTTTTTGACCTTCAGAAAGGACAAAGAAACCCCAAACCAGCCACTATTGAGGCCCATAACAAGGTTAGGCTGCTAACAACTCCCTCTCACCCCCCCATTTCTGTCAGCTGTTCTTGCATCCACATACCCTCTTTATTCTTTTAGTCCTTCAGCAGAATCAACAGAACTGAATCCTGTGCCTGCACCTCAGCCTCTCCCATTCACTGTCCATATCAATTTAAAGTGCTAATTTAAAAGCTAATGTGCCCAATGGACCTTCTTTTCTGCCAGCTCTGAGACAGAAACAGTAATGAGCAGTAAGAGGATGTTAACATCCTAAACCACTTCAGGAGACCAGAGTTCCCAGTCCCACTTGGTGGGACAATGAAGAGCAGGCTTTGATTCCTGTTTAGTAATCTGAATTATTGGTAAAAAATCTGGAGAACATTTCTCCCACACTCAGCTGCTCTGTCTTGGGCAGAATATCCCTAAAAACCAAAAACTGATTTACCACATTATGGACCCACGAGAAAAAGAGAAGAGCTGAGAAGCAGCATGCCAAAGCCAAGTGGCACCAAAAAGCAAGAGATCTTTGTTCCTTCTAATCTGCGTGGTCCCTGAGCTGTGAGGGAGAGTTTCCAGCCCTTCCTTCTGATTGCCACCCTCATCCTTCACACTACCAGGCTATTTCTGCATGTTTGGTTATTATTTCACTCAGTGTTGGCTGCTAACAATTTAAAATAAGAGAAACAAGTAAAAAGAAGAAAGACAGTGCCTGTGCAGACCCTACTGATCACTTTGTTCACTAAGTCTATGCCCCTTTCTATCTGCTCTTTAAAGACCACCAGGCAAGATATTTTCTCATTGTCTGAGAGATTGCATTATTTTCTGTGCATATCCACTACTTATGTGAAAAGAGGGACAAACACTGTTCTTTATTTACCTCTTCTCTCTCTCTCCTGCTAAAAAAACCTAGTCAGCTAAGGAGGGGGTAACCCATATAACCAAGGGATACAAACTAGAAACAGTGAATATAAACCAGCAACTAATACAAATGGTTTTGCTAATAACATGTTTCTGAAAAATTGCTGAGTCCCAAATGCATCACTGTAATGCTGACAAACAGATTCTTGGAAGCTTCACTAAGTTCACAAACTAGCACCCTGATAGTGAAGCTGGAAGCAGAAACTCCTCCTAAATTCCTTTGAAATTAATATAATAACCAAATTTGCTGAGGAATATGCTCCAGGGAACTTTGCATTTAGGTCAGCAAGAAAGACAAAAGATACTAAAAAGGCATTTCCCATTTCAGAGTTCTTCTATCACCAGCACAACTTAAAGACATGGGTATAATCTACACTAAATACTGCAGAGGGTTTATTGTAACAAAAGCAGTATATTGTTTGTATCTCACTGATTGCCAAGCAAGGAGGAAATTGGGTTGCACAGAGCTCTCCATACCAGGCTGCAGATGTCTGAAATTAAGATGGAAACCAGAAATTAAAGTCTTAGCAAGGGAAAACAGAAAAGCCTTTCCTGGAAGCTCAGTGCTGGCAGGAAGGGACCTTGGTAGTGCATTCAGACTGTGCACAACAACTTGGAGCACGTAACTGGCTGCAGTGATTTACAGGCCAGCACAGCAGCGGGTGCAGATTACAGTTGTGCTGATGGAGGCAGAATAACTCCTGGAAATGAGATGCTCGCCAGCACACAGCAAAAGGTAGATGGAGGCCCCTAAAGTGCTTCAGATTGGAAATTACATCCTCCTCTGCTGCATGAATAATTGTTTGGCTTCCATTAGGAAGCCTCTCAATTTCTGTCACAGTTTGTTGATGTACAAACAATGTCCCTTCTTTTATAACATGGACAGTTTCTCTCTCCCCTAATGGTCTTGCTTTACACCCTTGGTGTCAAGAAGCAGCTGGTTATAAAGTCAAGAAAAGACAGTTAACAATAACAAAATGGAGTAAAACACATGGCTACAATAGAAACAAAACTATTTGCAAATTTGCTCCTTCCCCTGCAAAGCGTCTAACTCAAGAGCTCAAAGCAGCGATTTTCAGATAAACTGGTTTTAGTTCCTAAGGCTCTTTGAAATTAAGACAGGTAAAATTTGTGTGGACAGTCTGCAAGCTGCAAGGCAAAGGCTGTGAGGAAAGCAACTCAGAAGCTTGCAGCACATTCATTCAACTGGCAGGTAATTTTTAATGCCACCTATTTAAAAGTACTTTGCTATGCAATACATTGGTGTCTCACAAGATTAGCTGCCCTTGAAGATTTGAGGGCAAATGACCCATTTAAGGAGGCAACACTGTGATTCAGTGTTGGAGCAGGGCATTTTTACAAATGACTGCTCTATCTGAGCCCCCAGTCTGAGACCTCGTGGAAGAAGGTATTTTTTAGTCTGTGTGACTGAAACATAACACTCGTTAGCTTCTGTAGAGGTGTCAGGCTTCCAAGGCTGACCTCAGAGGTGGAAGGTGCCACCTGAGATGGCAGCAAGATAGGAAGAGAGGGAGTGCAGGGCTCTGTAGAAGGCATCCTGCCTTCAGTGTATTTATTTCTTTTTGCTCTCAACACTATAGCAGAGAGCTGGCCACCACCATATGGGCCTCTGCCACATAGCACATACACTGGGAACTGACAGTGCACCTTTGCACTCACTATGAAGTCCACTTGCATTGAAAGGTTTCCATACACTGCTGGATTTTCTTCCCATGCTTTGCCTTCTGCTTCCATGCCACAGCTCGTGGCTATCATGACTAAACCAAAACCACAATAAATTTACTACAAAGGGACTAATTTTCTTTTGTGCTTACCCATATAAAAAGCTGAATACTACAAAACTTCTTCTGATATCAATCTGGCCTGAACTTACTGGCTAATTAATTAATTCCTGCCCATGTCAATGGGATTAAAACTTTGTCCAAGCACAGGAACAGATTTTAAAAATACCAAAAGCAGTTATTGAAATATCTTTCCACAGCTCAACATGATAGCAAAACACAGGTGGCTAGAGAAGAATCATTTGCTGATAAGAAGTCAAACTTTATTCAAACTTCTGAAACAGAGAGACTACAAATGCTGCTTTTATAGGAACAGCTTTTTAACAGAGGCCAAGTAAAAAAAATAAATGACAACTAACCATCAACACTATGTGTTCACGCAGCACAGCCAGAATGAAACAGATAGAAAGAAATTAAAAATAAATTTCAATACTATAAATTAAAAGATGCCACAGAAGGTATGCAAATTGCATGCCACAAGGTCTTGTTTTTTGTTTACAAAGAATGTGTTTTCAGTTTGATGGAGAGGCATCATTACGGAGGGAATTTGAGGCATTTTAAATAGCAGAAGCACTCATTAAGCATTCATTTTTAACAGGAAGACTGGAAAAAAAATTAAAATTAATGAGGAAGATGAAGTGGGGGGGGTAACTTTGAAGATGACAGCTTCTTGCTAAAAAAAGACACACTTGATATTAATTGCAAGCAGTTCACACACATACATTACTCCTAACTCCACTGCCACAGTGTCCAGCACCAGCTCGCAGCTGCTTCGTGTTCTCTTCATGTTAGGATACTTGGCAAAGCAGACAAAGCACAGTGCTGCCCTCAGACACTGTGAAAACAAAGATGGGGAATAACTCACCAGGCAAAGGACACGACAGAGGCTGTTTTAAACCCAGGTGATTAAACATATCTGCAATAGCAACCATGGGAGAGCCTCAGGAAGACGTAGGACTACAGTCTACATCAAAAGCTCAAAGTCACTACAGTAATTTCTGAGTAGAAAAGCACAAGTATTCCTGTTGTACCACTACAATGGATTTTCTGTAAACAAATGAAATTTTTCTGGGCCAATGTGTAGCTGGCACATTAAAACACTGTAAGACCTTTTATATCTCTTGAAAAACTCCCTGGTTTAAGACCTGGTGATCTGGACATCAGAGAGATCTTCTCAAGCATCCTTTCCTATCCCTGAATCTTAAAAGAAGGAAGAAACCAAGTCACCTTTCCTTAAACACACACACAGGCTAGACTGCTTAATTGATGTACAACACACAAGTTTTAGAAAATTCAGTCTAAATTCAGCTGTCGATTTGTTCTCCAGTATCCTCACACAGTAAATAAAGTTTTGATTACTCCTGTAAAAATATTTCTTCGTTTCTTTTAAATGCTCATATTCTTGAACAAGGGTCTGAGGGGCAAAGGGGTCTGGGTCAGGCTTGCTATAAAAAGTGGTCATTACCAAGCACAGATGTGGGCAAGCCTTTGTTCTCTCTGGATCTCTTAGTTTAGAGTAAAAACTTGGATCTGGAAAAGAGTTTTCCAAGCTGAACTGATCCTGGCAGTGGTAGAGTGTAAAGTGCCTGGGACAAAGATGAGAAAAAGCATCAAAGCAGAAGTTACTGCAGTGAAACCAGAGTAAGAGGAATTGGATGAAGATATTTGGAGGAATGAATATTTGACTTTGCTCTTATTTGACACAGAATCTCCCAGAAGATTACTTAGTGCTGAACACTTTCTCACTAGTTATGTTTTACAGTGTGATGCTTTTCTGTATTGACCATTCCCACTGCAAGTTCTTTCCCTGACCTGGCAGAGCCCTGTGCAGAAGAGGTGCCCAGCATGCCAGACACAACCATGGTCCTGCTGAGGAGCACCCTTCTGAAATTATGTCCAGGTCTGTTCCAAAATCCACTGAGATCAGTGGCAAGAGCTCCTCAGAATTTTAGTGAGCTGTGGCAGGCCTACATAAAGCCTAAGCTCATTTGGAGGAGAACTAAGAAATTTCCATGCTGGGCAGAGATGTCTCAGCTAGCTCCAAACAAGCTGTCTAATGAGCCCAAGCTGAGTGCTGGCCTGATATGACTCTCATGTTTCTGTCCCCACATGGGCACATGTAGAGCTAACTCAGGTGTCTCTGCATGACCCTGTACTGCATCATGCAGACATACCCTAGCTGCTTTGTTGCTTTGTAGCAGCAGTAACAGAACAGGCACTTCACAATTATAGGATTATTTCTTATTAATATTTGCCCCTTTAAAAGGTTTGGCATCTTCGACAACCCTAAATGAAAATGGGTTGAAAATACTGCATGAGAATTCTCCTTTAGGACTCAGCTGACCCAAATACACAGTTCTCTTGCTCTGAATTCCCCAGTATGGTGCAGGGAGATAAACTGCTCTGTTTCCTCTTTCTCTCTTGCCTTTTTTTTTTTTTCTTTCTTTCATAATGCTGCATTGCAGGACCACATTTTCTGATTATCATGCAGTGTCTTATTTTGATTATCCTTTTCTCAAATTAAATGATTCTGGTAGTCTCAGGAAAATCAGGAAAGATCTGTCTCCTGCTCCGAGGGGGTAGGTAATGCCTTTCCATAACAGGTTAGCTTAAAAGCATCCTTACAGCCAGAAAAGTGGCTGCACTTCAGGGGACTGCCAACATGACTATATTGAGACAGTGGCATGACAACACGGAACTAAAAAAAGCCACAGCCACAGAAGTCCCCACCGCCGATGCAGTGACAGCAGGAAAACACAATTTTCACTGGTTCAGCTTGCCTGGCGCAGGGTGAGAGGAACGAGCAAGGCTCTATTCCCAACAGCAGTGCTGAGCTGGTATTGCGTAAGCATTTTCACAGTGCGGCTGGCACAGCTCTAAAAGAACCTCCTCCTGCTCCCTGCTGAGCATTCGTAGACAATTCTGCGTAGCCAAATGGCACAAACAAGGTTTAAACACTCCTACCATCCTTGCAGAGTAAGCACTCTCATGGCAGGAGTAATACCTGCTTTGGTTCCTAAACAACTGACCTTCAGATGTGAAAGCCTCCCCTCCAGGTACCTCTACCAAGAAAGTGAGTCTCTGAAACAAGCAAATGGAAGATCCTTTTTCTCACTTGCAAGCTTGGACAAATTTGAGCTACAAAGCATGGAGAAAAAAACCCAACAACAAACAGGAAAACCTAAAATACCATTGGTTTTTACAGACACATTTAGAAGCAGAATCATACTGCAAAATTGCCTCTTCCAACTCCTCAGGAAACCTACACAAGCATCTAACAACAGCAAGAACACTCAAGGTCACAGGCAAGCTTTTTTTGGAGAGGAGCTGCCTTCTGATTGTAGTGATAAACTCTGCAAAGCAGAGCCTTGTATTGCAGATGAGATGACTGGGAGATCCCTAAATCAAATAGCAAATGATAAACATTGTACATAAATAAGAGCTTTATTGAGCCCTGTCTCTAAAATTCATACGCAACAGGAGAGTTGAAATGGGAAAGCTGGTTACTGCTCTGCTTTTATGAATTGCTACACATCAACACCAAGCCTACTCTTCTTATTTTGGGAAACTATGTTTAGTCCAGCTTTCAAGACCTTAAAATAACTGAGTGATAAGAAAGCATGGTTATATGCCCATATCAGTAGAGAAAAGGAGGAGAAGGCAGCAATGGTTATAGTTCGCTTCCATCAAGCTACTCTTGCTGGCTCCATACTGCAAGAGCTTTACCAGAATAATAGAAGAAGATGTGGAGAAGAGTTCTCAACACTGTGGATATTGCCCGTGTATCCACACAATTCTGGCTGAAACTCCTGAAGTCCCAAATGAGAACCAGAACCAGTAAAAAGGCAGAAGGTACCTGGGAAGTAACTGCTTTGGGACCTCCCAAAGCTCAGGGCTGGTATCTCCCAGCACACCTCTCCTTCTCCAGCTCAGGGCTCCTCCGAAACAGAGAGCACTGTGCTACAGTAACATAAAGCGTGGCTGCAGACAGCAGGTAGCCCTGCAGATCATAAAACAATGACCTGTTTCTGGCATCTGCTTTGTCTTGTTTTCCTAAGAAAAGGCACATTGGGCCAGACTGCGAGTTATGCAACCTGCAGCTGTCGACTGGCTTTGACAGAAAACATTCCCAGAAGAGACTTCCCAAGGTGCTTAACACTTGAAACAGAGCCCTGGGATACAAGAGAATGGAAGAAGGGACTGGTCACAAGTTAGTAAATGAGGAGGGGAAGCCAGAAATTAAAGAAAATTCACTACAGGAAAATCAATGGTTGTGAAACCTTGCAAGAGAATAGTTTTCCACAACACTGGAAGTCTTAGCTGGGATGGGATTGCCACATGAAGCCCAAACAAGAAAAAAGACTTCTGGTAGTCCAGGTAGTCACTCACTGTATTTCTGACACTGTAGTGACGTGAAGAACTACTTGGAAAGTCTGATCTGTTATTTGCACAAAAAAAAAAGAAGGCTTCTGGTAGTCCAGTTAGTCACTCACTGTATTTCTGACACTCTAGTGACACGAAGAACTACTTGGAAAGTCTGATCTGTTATTTGCACAAAAAAAAAAAGAGTAAGGCTAGCAGAAAAGGATGAAACAGTCAGTTAAGTGTATCATTTATTCAACTTGTAGTGGAAGGTGAATGAAAAGGAAAATAATGGAAATGAGCTGCAGATATGTTATCAAACTAGAACTAGAGCACAGGTGAGACAGGGAGCAGAATTTTCACTGTTTCTTATGGATATATGAATACTGTAACAAAGCAAGGCAATAAGTAGCCTCAGCCTGCTTCAAAGCTGAAACCTGCATGGTCTCTCCCCACCAGCAGCTCCAGGTTTTCTAAAGTAATAATTTATAATGTTGCAGCCTAGGACTCCTTACATGAAACCAGAAAACTGACCCCATTTTCCACTCATGCTAATTTATCATTATAGGAAATAATATGGAACAGAAATGCACTAAGCTTTAAAATGTTTTAAACAAGTTTGATTGCAGAGCTGGGGAAATGCAAAAGCAGGTGAAGAGAAAGACACACAGAACCAAAGGCTCAGAGGCTGAACTGTTCCAGGCAGAAGAAAGTTCAGCCTTTGTCTGTGATTAAGTGGTTGATTTTGCAAAGTTGGGCAGGTATCAAGAACTGGTTAACTGAGGGCAAGAGAGAGAGTTACAGTACAAAGTGAAAACAGAGCAGTCCAGGGGAGAGAAAACAGCTGCCACAAAGTCTGTTTTCCCTTGGGTTTCCTACTTAGCTTTTAGGCTAAATATACTTTCCAGCTAACCTATTCTGTGGAGCTAATTCCCTGAAAGTGCTGGGAATCCACTAAGACTGCAGCCCAACATGTTGAGGAGCTGAAGGGTCTCACCTGGGCAGGGTCCTTCCAGATCCTGTACCTAACAAGGCCCAAAAGAAGGCAGCCCTGCTGAAAGCACTGTATGCACATACTTACACATACCTTGTAGCAGATGGCCAGCACACATCCCAAAGCAAGTGCCAGACTTACCAGGGTGCATGCAACAGCACAGAGGAATGAAAGGCAAATTACTACACAAACGGGGAAAAACGGGCCACCTTAGGTTTTGAAACTGTGCATGGCTGAAGGACAACAGCCCCTCTGACACAACATTGTGGTCTTTGCTGCCTCCAAAGCTGGCTTTTCACGAAGCAGTCACACATCCTCCATGGGAACTGCAGCCATACAGGTACCATCAGGTATAATACACTGGGTATGTTCTATGCTGCACTATATTTTAGGAATCCATTTATGGTCCATGCCATGTGCACACTGCTTTTTCAAAGGTGCAGTTTCTAAACTATACATGCACATTTACAAGCAACCGATTACAACTTATTCTAGCTCTACTCCACTTTTCTCATCTGTGTATTTTTGTGACTGCACTGCACCAGCAGGCCCATGGGGTGAATTCAAGTCTGTGGGAAGAGATTAATTTACAAAGCCATGCAGTCCATGCCCCTTGGTGCTTTGGGTGAGACGTCAGGATCCCATTGGAAGCTCTGTGCTCCTTCTCACATCACTGTGGCATGCACAGAGAGGGAGGTGCCCAGGAGCAAAGAACATTTAGCATAATGACTCAGATGGGTGGTCAGCAGTTTAAACCAGCCACTTGATGTTACTATAATGAGGATTCAGTTTAGCAGTCATTCTGCATGCATGGAAATCCGTCCCGTTCTCGGGAAATCGCTTAAAAATAAAATGAACTAAAATCAAATCATCTGTTTGAGAAGAAGGAGGTTATGGCTTGGAAAATGCATAAAATGGGTGGAGTGAAAATGCCCGTGGGTGAGCAAAAATTATTTATCACAGCAAGAGGATCAGGGAGCCTCTGAGCTTTATCTCAGGGATGACACAGCATAAAAAGAACTCCTGCAGAAATTAGCTGCAGTTCTGCTGAATCCAACAGGAGTAGAATCCTCTTATGATAACGGAGATTAGACTAGCATATTTTATATGCATTTTGAGCCACAAAAGTCTCAATTGAAAATTAATGAAAATTATTTCCATGATGAGTAGCAGAATTATGTCATATGCCACTTGTTCACCAGGCAATAAATACCTGTCATCTATTGTCTACTAAATCCATTTAAAAATTCCCACCAATACATTCTGATGCATCCAGGAGCAATCCTCATATTTCAATTACTGCATCATTAGCTTCCTGAATCTCATAATGAAAATGAATTCATTGAAACATATTCTCAGGAACATGCCTGGCCCATAAAATCTTAAAACACATTCTTAATTTCTATATGTATTAAGTATAGGCTCTAAGCTTACGTTATCTAAACATCAATATATGTATTAAATCTATCAAGACAGCCTTTTTGCCATGCCCTGAATTCTGCTTGGCTGTCCCAAATCTCCCATTACATTGTGTGCTGCAGGTCTAGGCATTAGTACTCCTGACCATAAAAATAATGCCTGAAGTGCTGATATATCCTGGCTGAGACATTGCAACTTTGAAAAAAACATATCTGCATATGCAAATAAAGGACCTGGTGATTCTGACTGGCTATTTACAGCACTTTATTTAAATGAGGCTGTGTTAAATTCTGCCCTACTGAAGGTCAGAGAGCAGGTATCAGATTGTTAGACAATGATGGCAGGATTGTGGCATCTTATTTCAGGTTGCACACAACCCATAGCTTTCTTTAAGTTTAAAAGCTTTTGCAGAAAAGATGAATGAAAGTTTCTAAGGCATATATTTAGCTTTCTTTAAGTTTAAAAAGGTTTTGAAGAAAAGATGAATGAAAGTTTCTAAGGCATATATATGAGTATTAGGATCTCACAGCTAAAGGCCTGAGGATACAGAACTACCAGAGGGGATTATAGCTGTAAAGAAGGATGGCTGAGGGGTAATCTAAGGAGTGGTACATAGAAAACTCAGAATCAAAACAAGAGAAGAAAATTGTATTTCCAGGAGTAGCAGACAGTTATAGCAATAAGGAAGAAATTAGGAATTGTACAAATGGTATTGCTGTTCAAAAAATGTGCAAAAATAAGCATTTCTAATGATCTGCACCTGGAAAACAAGTGGAAGATAAATAGAAACTGTAATGAAAGGGACAGCTGGAGGGATGATAGATGATGGAGGTCAAGTCTCTGAGAGAACCAGCAATTTGAGAGAGTGAGAAATGAAAGAGTCAGAAATAGCTAAGACCTCTTTAGAAGTGCAGTGAAGGTATGTCAATATGTTAATTATTTCATCTATCGTCTGCTAGCTGTTCCTCAAACTATACCCACAGAACTTGTCTATATCTAGAATTTGATTTGTATCTAACACTTAAATCACAGAGATTCGGTTATCATGCCCTTTATTCCAGTCCAATGCACTTGTGATCTTACTTCCAGTGTTACATCTCACAGATCTCACCTCTCAAGTGTCCAGGCAGGCTCCAAGACAGTATTCCTCCATTGCCTGCTAATGTGGTTGCTCTCTTGTTGGTATTCAAACCAAAAATGAAACGTGATCATTACCATGAGTTCCTTTAGGCTGCTTAAGCCTCAGCATCCCCTCAGTAAAGCAGCCTTTGAACCAGTCCTAAACCCACTTCTTACTATGTTTTTTTTCAGCTGTTGAGACCCCCATTCTTTGCATGCTGGCCTGTTGATTCTTTTTTACACAATAATTTTGATTTTGCTGACACTTTTCATACGAAATTTTTGTGGCATGACTCCTAACTTCACTGATCAGTTGTTTCTGCCATAAGGCTGCAACATACAGTGCTGTCTCCACAGGTCCAAAGTGTTTCTTCTTTCAGCTCCTATAGATTTTTTTTTAAAAATTGCTTGAAGTCTTTATTTGATGACTGACACAAGTTTATTTATTGCTGGAAGCAACAGCCACAATAGTTGGTCAATCTCTCTCCTCACATCTGCACTGGGGTTCAGGTTAGATATTAGGGATGAATTAAACCACTAGGAGTGCAATGCAGCACTGAAACAGGCTGTCCAGGGAAGCTGATGAATCTCAGTCCCTCAAGGTTTTCAGAACCAAGACAGACAAAGCTACAGCCGACCCATGGCAACAGCAGTCCTTGTTTGAGTGGGAGGATGGACTACACAAACCCTCAGAGGTCCCTTCCAATGCTTGTTTCTATGATTCTGCACATTTGTCCAATATTTCACTCCTGCACACTAACAATCTGTCTTAGATTTCTTCATCCTTAATATCTCCTCTCTTCCTGAGGCAGTATGTCATCAGCCCCAGACTTGACATTTGAGAGTCTGAACCCTGGCTCAATCTGTATTGAGCAGCATCCGCAGCCAAACAAATACAGAGAAACACTAAATCATTGGTGTCTGCCAAAAAACCAGGTCAGTTAGCAGGACGGCCAAAAGAAAAACACACCCTCTAGGTGCACCAGCAGCAAGTGGCTGTTGCCCAGCACCAAGCACGCACCATGTCCTTGGGCACTGCAAAGTGCTGCTTTTTCCTAAAAGTGTTCTCACCACTACCAGCCCTGCAGGAAGGCAAGGACAGCACTTCTCCTCAAAAATGAAGGATTTGATGCTAACAGATCTTGGAGAGGTTTTCTTTTACTGTTATAGGCAGTATTTAGATCTTTTTCTACCAGTTGCTGGATTTGCATGTCAGTCCCTCTGAAAGACATTTTTTTATGCTGATAAATAGATAAATTTAGTCAACGGAGCAGGGCACACGTACCTTGTCTAATCTGCTGGGGATATTCTGGTACTACAGAGCAACCAACTTTCCAGTTTGACTGCAGTGCTGCCTAGAAGGGGGCTGGTACTCTGAGGTATCTCCACAAGACTACTTCCTACTTCAAGTTCCTCTGTGGCTGCTAAACTCACAGCTTACACTCCTAGAGGAAAAGGAAGTGAAAACACAACCCCAAATGACTGTGAGAACAGCTGTGTGCCACACTGCCCTCTGTCCAATGACCTTAGCCATTTGTTCTTAAGTAAATGTTTTTATTTTCTGGATTTGATAAATCAGGAATTGATTTAAGAGGTGGAAATGAGGATAAAAGGAACCTATAATACCTGGAGGATAATATGCACTCTCTTTCTGTGTGTGCCTTTCCTTTGGAAGTGCTGCAGTGGACGGTGGGGGACAGCAGGAGGTTAGCAAAGGACAGAAAGGATTTAGGAAGGAAATTCAGGGGCAGATGAGGGAGCAGGAGTGAAGAGAGGAATTTCATCAAAGAAAAGAGATAAGAACATTAGACTGAGGGGATTTATTTCATGGTATTAGGAAGGAAATATAAGAAGAAAGATCTCTAAAAAAGAACTTTATGCTAAATTATTTTACAGATGGAGGAAATTTCCCTCTACTGACAGCAAGTTCTTTCTGCTGGACCATCTACACACACAGACCAAGAAAAGCACACCAGATTTTTGACCACAGAACAATAATAAACTCCAGTCTATTATAAGAATCCATGGTGACATTTCTGACAGTGTAACCAGACTTCCAGAACACTGTAAAATGTAATCTATCAGGAATTCTTATGAGACAACTATATTTTTGTATAATGACTGTTGAAAACCTGTTTCAGGTACAATGAAGAAAACTAGTAACACAATCCCCATCTCCTGATACATTTGTTATAATGGTTTTTGCATATTCTGGTGACTCCTCTTCATTTTAGATCTTCTAGGCTTGATTACAGTTGATATATAGAGATGTACAGAAGGGTGCAAAAAGCTATTAGGAACTGGAGGAATAAGGTAAAATTCACAGCCCAATTCCTTATGGAAAGACTTGAGATGAAACATGGTTTATACATAATGCTATTATTTGTAGCTATATCTGCATTTGAAACTTACAGGTGATAAAGAATGTTTGTCTCGTGGACCAACAGGAAACCCCAAAGTGGAAAAAAACTACAGAGCTGCACTCTGTTGTGTTACGCCTTGCACCAGTGACATTTCCTCACAAGTTTCCTACTCAATGTACAGAAGAGGAGGTACTTGGGAGAGCTGCAATAGAAGAATGCTTGTGTCTGTGGTATATATGCCAGGAACGAGGCCAGATCTTTCTCCTTGAGTGTTGACAGCTACTCACCACTGCCTTACCAAAATGCTCTAAAACCAGACTTTGAAGGTGTTCATTTTAGCATAATATGGAGCACCAGTCCCAAATTTCCTGAAAGGGTAATGATTTTGGGTGCCCGATTGAGATTTCACAAAGTGTTCTTGAAAAAGCCAGCCTGCACCCCAGAATTTCTTGTCACTTTTAAAAAAGTCACTGTTTCCACTAGGGACAATGCATGATGTTATAAAAAGAGATGTTCTCGAGCAAATGCTGCATGCTGAGAGACTGCAAGAGATGCAAGATTAAACTCAATCTCACCTTCCTATGGTTTGTAGAGAATTAAGGTAACATCTCCATTACCCCTCACACAAGACAAAGCCTTTGCTGCTGCCTCCCCATGCAGCTGAGCACAACATGTTCCATTAGACCACAGGATTCAGGAATACCAGGTGTTCTGACAAAGCAGCCATTTCTGCTCCCACCTTGGAGAAAAACCAGGCTATGATTGCAATTTTTGTCACTGTGTGGTAGCTGGGCTTGGGCTCTCTCAGTATTGGCGATTTCTGCTCCCACCTTGGAGAAAAATCAACCATGCTATGACTGCAATTTTTGTCACTGTGTGGTAGCTGGGCTTGGGCTCTCTCAGTATTGGCACACCTGGAAAATTCTCCTGGAGTTGGACATGAAACACCATTTTGAACTAAAACTTGGGAGTCTCCTCTGTGTGGTGTGTGCATCCACAGCAGGGGAAGGCTCTTCATGAACAGATCAGTGTGTTAAATCCATGCCAGCTGTAGATACAGCACCTCAGGATGCCAGAAGGCAAGGCAGCAAGTTGAAAAATAGCACCTGGTAAAAGAGAAAATGCTCAAATATCTAAAAACTCACCACTACAGAGACCAACACGCTCTAACAGCAGCAGAGCAAACCCAGCAAACACAGCACAGTGCACCGAGCTCCATCTGACAGCTCTGGAACTAACAGTTCATTGCACTGGGATTGGGCCTTCCCAGATTTTTCCTAAATTTGTGCCAACTACTTAACAGCACAAACTGCAGGGAATAGACTGAGTAAGGCCTGGTTTGTACTTAACAAATGATCAGCAAATTGTTCATGTTGGACAGAAGCATGCAAAGCATGTATCCCCTAAATGACAGTGCAAGGATAGTTCTTGGCTCTCAGTTGTACCAGTTAAACAAGCATTAAGGGACATTTTTCTTTTGAGCTCGGAAGCTCATACACTAAGCAGTGCTAAGAAATGCTTCTTACAGAAAGGTAGTGCTGGTGTACAAGGCACCATTCAGTTGTTTCAGCAAAAATTTAAGATAATCTTTGAACAAAGTCTTCACTCAAATGGTTTGCCTACTACATAGAGGAATGGACCACATCCCTTGATTGGCATGGATCAGTGTACTGGTATTTATGGCGTTTATTCTACATGATGATGCAGGGTTAAACACCTGAACCAACTGAGGTCTCAGTGAATCTAATTGTTTATTCTACATGATGCAGGGTTAAACACCTGAACCAACTGAGGTCTCAGTGAATCTAATCAAGGGTTTATGTCCCATTACTGCTAGAGCTGTTCTGATGCCACTGGTTCTCTTCCCAAGATGAAAGAAAAAAAAAAGAACTAAAAGCCTTCCAGACAAGATTCTGGAATGTGAAATGCAAACCAATGTAAATGGAGTGAGAAGTCTTTTCACCCTTTACCCCATGCCTTTCAGGGTAATGCCTACTGCTTGTCCTTTCCGAAAAAAACGAGCCTTGAGCCTGACAACAGCTGAGGATCCCAGTGCCTTCTACCACTCCCACATGTGGTGTAGGGACGCATCTTTCTAGCTGGGGATGGTGGGTCTGCCCCAAAGCTGTGGGCTCTTGGAGCCTGTCTCAAGGCTTCCAACAACTTGGCATGATAACGTCAGGCTCAGAGGTAGTGGGAGTCCTGAACAGGGAGGACTTACAGGGTCTCTGCTGGGGAAAAAGCAAAGAGGACTCGTCACCAGCCTGCTACAAATACAGACAGTTCAAAAGAAACCTAGACTCAGATATATCAGGAGTTCATTAACACAAAGTTATTTCAGAGAAAACTCTTCAGCCAACCAACATCTTTTGATAAAATTAAGCTTTGGCAATGGAAGAGGAGAATTCACAGAAGCTTTAGTAGGAGAAGCAATGTGAAGTTAAACTGTGGTCAGTCTCACTCCAAGTGCAAGGACAGTGCAATTACAGTGGAAACAGTCAAAGCTGAACAGAAAGGGATTTCACAGGCTTATTATTGACAGAAGCTTCACAGGTGGATGAGGACTGGACTGCTGTGCACATTGACATGTCTCATCTCCAGGAGCAGTTACTTCCCATCTAGGCATTATGGTTATGAACAAGTGAAATGAATGCAAAAAGCACTCCTCGAGTTCAGCTAGCTCTGGTCTGGGCTCATGAGGGACATTTACTGCTGCATGACCAAGCCATCACATTAGGGTGGTAGACTGTCTATGTCTCTGTGTTTGCACACACAAGGCCGTGGGTAGAACATGTTGGGTACAACAGAGGTTTGAGCCAGACTGCTGTAAAAGGCCAATTACTTTAATAGCTTGCCCAAATGCCTCAATTGATCATGCTAACTTTAGAAAGCAAAAGGCACTATGCACACTTGACAGGTTTGTTCCTCTGACAGGTACACCATGTGCTCGTGATTCCCGTTTGATTTCCTTCTTTAAGAATACCTCTAACTGTGTTCCTTGTATGTGTGGTGGAAAGTGGAGGCGGAGAGTCATTCTCTGAAGGAAAACACAATTACCCACCTTCTTTAAATGCTCAAACAGATGACAAGTGAACAGGCTTTCAATACTCCCCACCAGCTCCAGTTTAAAACAAAACACTCTGCATTATACATTCAGTAACAGATTCCTAATCCCAAACTCCCTCTAGCAGGAGGGAGCCAGGGGGAAAAAAAAATGTCCCTTTTATTTTGCCTGTATTTTTCATATTGCAAGATGCTTTTTTATCCGATTGAACTCAGAAGAGAGACGTGCAGACAGGATGCTGTGCTGTGCTAGCTGGGTTGCTACTAGAATATGAACAAGGGTCACAGACACAGGGGCTAAGCCTGCGTTTGTGTGCTCCTGGTCTTTGATGGCTGCCAATCATTCCTGCAGTTTGCTCAGTGCCTGTGCATGTCACACACTTCTAATCTGCTCTCTTCCAGGGCTAAGAGCTGGCAAGCATGTGGTAATGCTCCAGGTTAAAGATAAACCACAATAAGGATGAGAGTGTGAATGCACTCATTTATACATTGAAACCTACATGTTCAAGAGCAAGTGAAAATATGAGCATGTACATGCTTTGGGGAGATTTAATTTCCTTTATACTTTCATCTTTTTTTTTTTTGCCACAAGTACAAGGTCCTCTGGGTTATTTTCTTCTCACAGCAATATGCCAGCCAATTAGAAGAATAATAGATGAGTGTCAGCAAGTTAGCACAGTGCTCCTTAATCAGGAAGTCCTGGAAAGTTTGATGAATTCTTTAAAGCCTTTTCCTTGGTACTTCTTTTTAATAAATAGAATTAATTTCCCTCCCATTTGCTATTTTTAATATAACCATGTCCAAAATCTCCTATGCCAATATTCTAGAGTACTTTAAAATAATTTCACTGAGGATATCCCATGGCCTTGTCTCTTTGTTCATTTGTACACAATGCTAGAGGTACTTCAGTGGGATTCAGCAACAGCTTAACACCATTTCCACTGCAATCAATAGCAAAACTCCTAAATACTGCAGCTGGGAAACAATTAGGCCACTATTGAATACATCAGAAAAAAATATCGATTTGGTGGAATTGAGGTTTGGTGTTGGTGAGTTTGGCTTTGTTAGTGTCAGGGAAACTGCCCTTGTTGTGATCAAAGCTGAACTTGAACCAACTTCAGTCCACTTCTGCCTCAGATTTAACTCCTCCCTGATACTGGTCTGATATTCTGGTAATGACTTCTGTAGACCAGCCTGCAGTCAGCAGTTGAGGACAGCTAGGTCACCCAATAGCACAGTCTGTTCTTTTAAAAGTCTGAAAATAAGGTATTCCAAGTAGAAGCTGCTGTTATCACGTATTGTCTTCTTTAAATTTATTTGGGGAAGGCTAAGTTTCTGCCTCTACAGACAACTAGCACAAGCGCATCTCTTTATGCCCCAGATAGAGATATGGGACCTCTCACAGATTTCAAGTGTGTGATTGGAATTCCCTGCTCCATAGATTTTCAGGCCAGAGAGGCTGTTGCATTGATCTGATCAGAGCTAATGCATAGCACAGATCAGGAAACCAACTATTCCTGCTTCAAGTCCAGCATCTGAAGTTAAACTAGGATGTCGGTCTTTAGAAAAAAACACTGCAGTGCAAGATGAAGTTTAATTGTCTTTCAGGAGAAAAACTTACCAGAGCTTTGGGTGGCATGTTCCAATTAGTAACTTCATCCAGTGGTCAAACAGGCCTAGTATTTCTACATGCAATCTACCAACAGCTTACAACTATTAGTTTCCAATGAGCTTTTTATACCCCAGACTGTAATATCCTCTGTTATCACATGCCTATCCTCTCTATCAGTATTTACAGACTACAATTAAGCTATGTCTTAGCTTTCTCTTTAATAAACTAATTCCCCATAGTCTTATAAAACACGCCCTCTGATTGTTTTCTTTATCAGATAGTTTAGAAATTGCACACAATTTAGAAAGTTTTTTACTTGGGATCTATGGAATTCAAGGAAACACCTTAACCAGAAATGCTGCATTTCAGCAGTTTTTGCAACAAACAATGACAGCTATTACATGACTTTCTGTAGCAAAAGAGGGAAAGCAGAAAAAAGGAAGATGTCACAGAATGGAAGAGAATGAGGAACAAATGGCTTAAAATGAGACAAAAGAACAACTGAAAGAAAATGAAGAGGGAAGGAAAGACTCTAAAGTAGGAAGAGAAACACTTACTGAAGTAGAAGCTCAGGAGGAAGGAAGAGATGATGAACAGATCATGCAAAGCAGTAGTTATTTACAAGTATGCTTTCATAAGTGATTCTGTCTGGTCCAGTAGGAAGTGACACTAAATTCTCCTACCTATCCTTCCCTTCAATTATTTCAAGCAACTAAGGCTTTCCAATAGCAACTGCTACAAGACCTTCAGTGGTTAAGAACACAGAGAATTGTGTGCATAATTCTTTGGAAGCAGAGCTCATTAGCCTCCCCAAAAGCCACCACCTGTGATACAACTGTGCTCCACAGCAGTGGGACTGCTTTTCTTCCCAAGCCCTACCCTGGAAATACCTGCCTTGCTTCAAGGCCAGCACTGGAGGTCACTGGAAGAAACAAAAGGCACACTGACACAAAGCACACATATGGGCTCCAGTCATCAGGCCTGGGACATCTGTGGCTTCCTGAGGATGCCTGCATGTTCAAGTAATTAGACCAAGGCCAGCTGTCCCCTTCTCATTCTTCACCCTTTATGCTCCCATTGCTTCTTCTACCACTGCCTGTCCAAACAATGATTTGTCTGATGGATCACCAACGAGTCAGTTTTTTGTTGTTTATTCTTTGGAAGGCGGGA
Source organism: Passer montanus (assembly GCF_014805655.1). Taxonomy (NCBI): domain Eukaryota; kingdom Metazoa; phylum Chordata; class Aves; order Passeriformes; family Passeridae; genus Passer; species Passer montanus. Next base: position 1,774,037 of record NW_024371593.1, read on the forward strand.
ATGGAAGAGAACTGCTGAGACAGTAAAGAGAAGAAAGGACTTTTCTGAGTATATCCCATGAGACACCTCAGTTTTCCAAATGAGCTTTTGCCATACCATGCTTTAACCTTTATATTCTGAAGTCAAACTCCAAATGCTTGTACTGGTACTGAAGATGCAACCAGCAGTAGGAACGTGGCTGCTCAGGAAACCTTACTGCTTTATAGACAACTTTGGTATTCTGGGCCTAATTTCCCTGTCAGTGGTGCAGATGTAATTCAAGGAAATTAATGAACCAGATTTCAATCTCAAGACGCTCCCTGTAGCACACTGCTTTTTGAAATCTTTCCTGCCAATTTGTGCCACAGCAAGCCAGAAGTACTGTAGGACACGGGTCTCCACATCAGTGGGGCTTCCGCTGAAAAAACCCAGTTAAGCTTTTACCAGTTGAGGGAAGGCAGGAGCGAGACCAGAACCAACCCTTTTCCCTCAACTGTGAAATTACATATGTAGCGTTGCCCCAAAGCCAGGATCCCAGACAGGCCCAAGCTGGAGCTGGAGAAGGAACACTGCTCCCCAGGCTGCATTTAGCAGTCAGGGCATGACAAAGCAAAAGGCTGTGTGTGCACTGAGCAGCCCCATCCCTTGACAGGGCAGGCAGTGCCTGGATGATACATTTACTGCAGCCTGTGCTGCATTGTGCCTGCCCATGTATCATCTCCATAGCAGCAGTTCTGCTAATTGAGACCAGCTGCTACAATTCCAAATTCTTCTCTCCAGAAATATCGATACTACAACGTTATGATTAGAAAGCACTTTACCAAATGCCTCTCAATTCTGCACAGCTCAGATGAAGAGCAGCTGCAGAGAGAAGGGACAGTTCCCTGAATATACAGAATAAAACACTGCAAAAACACTGGAGAAATGAAGGCTACAAGAAGCAAGTCACAACAGAATAATGATGACAAAGAAAGCAGCCTGCTGTATATGCTTCTGCCTGTCACTTTAGATGTTGAAAGCACTGTGAGCAGACTTTTGCCTTATGCTCTAGGATAAATGGCCATACCACTGCACCGTTACAGCTTCATGTGGCAGGTGTGCATGTTTGTCAGATCCAGCTTTTCTGTCCAAGGAGGGATTAAAGAGAAATCCATCAATCTGGGCCTGGCTTGGAAGAATAGCTGTGGTCTTGAATCATTTGGCTCCGGGTGCTGCTCTGCACAGCCCACTGGCAAAGAAAGTCACTGGAACTGATAAGCTGGTGGGAAGACTTGCAAAGTAGGAATGCCACCACACCACAATGACTTGGCCTCACTTTTGGCTATCTCCCTGTGGCTGCTGGCTCCACACAGCAAGCTGGATGCTTCACAATGGCTACACTGGGATTGCCAAAAGCTGCAAGCACTTTTCCCCTCCAAGCCAGACTGGATTAAACTGGCTATCAGTATTCTAAATTCACATAGAAGTCTCAGAGCCTGTCTGTGACCACCAGGCACAGGGCATTCCTGAAAAGACATCTGGTTACTGAATTTATGTAAGAACTGAGCGAACCACTTCAATCCCATCTGTTATTTCAACCTCCTGAGCACAGAACAGAATCCGTGAAAGAGAAAATCTCACAAAGAAGGGTCTGAAAATGAGAACCATGATGCAATGTGTAATTTCCTCCTGAGAAAGATGCTGTACAATCTTACAGAAAATGTGGCACGCTCCAGCATGTGGCTGTGTAAACAAGGGCCTAACACACCATTTCACTACTCAGATTTCATACTACAACCGAGGTAATGCAACACAGCTAAAGCAGAGAGATTGCTTTGCCATGCTAAGTGATCTGCCTCTTACTCTGAAAATCAGTGAGGTAAATGAAGTGTTTTATATAAATACCAGACAGTTTCTCTCACCAAACAAAATGCTCAGGTTTTTCAAAAATATTAATATTATTTTGCTCTGGAATATATTCAGTGCTTAGTGTCCCATTCAGATTTTGCCATTTATACAGTTCTCTTACCTATTTCACATTCTAACTTTTGATCTACATTAGAAGTCTGCTTAAATCCACAGTACTGCAGGAGAGGGAATGCATCAACAAAATTCCAAAAAGGTAAAGTGAATGTGTTACAATTGAGTATAAACTTTCAGAATCCTTGTCTGAAAAAAAAAAATTTACATTTTTTTGAGTAACATTTACTGACTGCATATTAGCTTACACTCCATTTTCTTTCTGCTCTGAGTAAGGTTGCTATACTTGTGCTGGGAAACAGCTGACACAGAAGTCCATATGGGAAACAAGAGTATAAAGATGAGCTTATATAGAGAAGCTCTGTGCTTATATAGGGAAGTCACCTCAATAAAGTGCACAACACTGCATGCAAACATGTTAGCGTAATTTGCAGGTGACAGTGTGACGGAATTCTGTTGATTGCAGTGCAGTTGTGTTCCTTCCCATCAAGCTGAATTTAGCCTCTCTAGTCACCAAATCACATGAATAAACTGCTATGCATACATTTATTTTATTTTTAGGTTTCCAAGATCAATCAATGACATTCATGTGAGGAGAATCACAAGGCTAGGTAAAAAACAAACTAAGCTCTTCTGAACACTAACAGTCATTGGGACCATGGGGACAAACACTGAGGGCTTCCAATGGCACAGCTCTGTGGATTGTAAACTGAATTACAACAGCTTTAAGCAGTCATGGACCTTGGCACATCAGTCACCATAGAAAACCCATGCAGCAGAGTAAGCAGTAGGACTATTCAAGTAACAGATCCACCAGCCCCCGTTAAATCTCTTCATACTGACATTTGTACACCTCAGCCTGCAATGTACCACGATGGCACTGTTGTAGTGCTGGAAGTCAGGTGCCCAACATACACTGGCCCCAGCAGAGAAGCACCAACTCTGCAGCTGTTTATTTTGTGCACAAAGCACAGGCATTCTCCCATTTCATTTCAGCTGCCCTCACCTCCCCCATAACTAAATTATTGTTATTATGCTCCGCATAATCCTAGTACTGACAGGGATGTTTGTTATACATAATTAAAGATATTAATTTTGCATGGAACAGAAGACACGGAGCCAGGAACTTAATCTTTTTTTTAAATCTTCCATTAGAAAATTACCTTCATTAGCACCGACTCACTGAGCTTCTCTCTGTTGACAATTTTTATCGCGACCTTCTGACACGTGACACAGTGAACCCCCAACTTCACAAGCCCTGCAGGAGAAACAAAGCAAAACAGAAAGGAAGAATTGGTTAGAGGTTGAGGTTAGTTGTCAAGGGTTTTCCTTTTAGAACATTATCCAGCTGTTGGCAGCTCATATGCAAACAAATTCCCACTAGTACGTCCTCAAGCCAGAAAAGGTCTTATGAGTAAATGAAACCCTTCAGCCCACATTGTGACCATTTGGCAGTGAAGTCACCAACACTGTTGATGCTCCTGCAGCTTCTGCCACTAAAACTGTGGTTTTGTTGAAGCATTGTAGCCAGCTCTCACCACTCAAAGTGTGTTCTACCAGTAAGAAGTTCTGGCAATTGAACTACACTGGACTAAGAGCTTTTCCTGACACCTGACATCAACAAAAGTTTGGAAATCAGCAAAACTAGATGGTCAAATGTTTGCTTCTACATTTCTCTAGCTCCTCCCAAAGTTTCCATGATCACAATAAAAAGACACTTAATTATGGCTTCCCTTACTGTTTTAATTTACTCTGCTGGATAAAGTTAATACTGTGAATAATGCCACATGTGGTGTACAGGAACATCTGCATATGCTGCTACAATTCTAAGCTTACTTACTATGTTCTTGTCCTCAAAAAAGATAGAGTGCTGTTAACTGGTTATACTGACAAAATGATGTTTTTATCCCTGACAGGATTAGGATGTCTAAACTATCATCAAAATATGGAACACCAAGACTTAAAAGAAAGAGGTAAGTAACGTACATGAGCCATTATCTTCTGCAAAATTTCCATCTAGGTCTGGTGACTTACATGAAGGTACATTGAAATACTTCTCACAGGTGAGTTTAAGTTGGTCCCTTGACCATCTACTGCCATTAAGAAAATCTGTAGCTGGAAAAGTTGTACTTTACTTGGTTATTCAAGTGAGATCTTGTTTGCTTCAGGTTTTACTCTTGTCTAATATGCACATACAGCACACCACCTGATGGGCTGGATACTATCCCACTCCACACACTACATGCCAAATTGCCATTTAGGTTAATTCAGTTATAACTGAACTAAAAAAGAAATGGCATCTCTCTGGTGTCACTACAACCTGCTGTGTTTTGCAGGCCATTTATGAACAATCAAACAGTAGAAAAAAGACTTAGTTCCCAGCTCCTAGGCTAGGCTGCAGTTAAGAAGCCAACCCCATCCCCTAATGCAAGGCATGAAGTCAAACACGTTGCTTTATATGGAATTTGAACACAACAGCTTTCAGTCCAGTGAAACACTGAACACAAGACTTTACATGCCTCACTAAGGGGCAAATAGATTCCTGCCTGATGACAAACTGGGCCCAATTAAGTGAACTAGAGTTTCATCAGGGACTTCAGCAATCTTCTGCAGGTACCTATCCATCCCTTTGCTATGCAGTTAAACTTAAATTTGGAATTATTAATCACTGGTTATTATGTGGATAAACTCGCTTCCAGTCATATCTCTTTTATGGCATGCTCAAGTGTTCTGGATATTTCTAGTCACATAATTTCTCAGTCTCATCTGGTTATATGCTGACATCCTCGCTTTCAGCCACGACATAAACAAGTCACAAAAATTAAGAATGCAGTGCACTGACAAATCCCATTTGAAGCTGTGTATAGCAATACTATGTCCTCTGTCTGAAGCAACTGAGAAGCAGAGCTGGGGCAAGGTGCTGTGATGTCCAGCCACACTCACTCTTCTGTCTGCATTTTTTCTATTCAATTTGTAATATTAACCAAAGCACCTCTGGCTCTATGTTCACTGTTCAGAGCACCTGCAGCCTTACTTATCCTTCTTCCCTTTGGCTTGGTTGTGTGTTTGGATAGAGGCTACTTAGCACCACCCTGTTGAAAGCATGTGCTGTTTCAATCTGTGCCGATTGCTTCCTTCCTGCTTCTGGGACAAACCACAACCTTACATCATCACTCTTGCAGCACAATGACAGCACTTTTTATATTGCTGTTAGTTACACTTTCAAATCTCAGCAGAACTTCTAAATCAGTCCCTTATATCTAGACTTCCAGGATTTGTGGCACCATGTTGTACTGTAATGTGGCATGGACCAGTTATCTTCAGAGGTCAATAAGGGTGAGAAACAACTGCTCTCAAACTGCTTCTTCACTAGTGATATACCAGACTTATATCTCACACTTCAAAGTTTGATTTCAAGTCTTGTTGCTCCCAAATCAAGACATCTGTCTTGACTGAATGTGGCTGACTTGTAAATTATTTTTCTTTTGTCTTCCCTGAAGTACTCTGTCCTTGAGCTCGAGAAGGATTTAACCATGAACTTCTGGGACACTGTCATCCTGTACAGGGCATTTTCACAGTGTCCTCTGTCCTTGTAGCTATTAACCTACCACAGAAACTCAAAAATGAAGATTAAACTACTCTGTTTACTCCAATAAAAAGTTAACCAACTGTCAGAAGACATCAAACACTTTGCAAAAATAAAACTGGTTCTGAATTACAATGATTTTATATTAAATTAATTTCATTGACCTCAAGAAGTCATTCTTGATTTATGCTATGGTATCAAAGGACAGAATGAGAAAACATATGAGATTTAATGCATCTTTCCTCTTCTCCTGATTTGCATTTTAAAAATCAAGAAAAGAAATGCACTGTCATTGCTGTCTGTTTTGTGGAGATAGAAATTTTAGACAACCCTCTGAACAGCCCAAGACAGGACTTTTCACTGTACTAAATTCACTGAATGTAATTTTAGGATAAAAAATAAAACATGTCACTATGCCTTGCTTCCTCCCTTCTCTCCCAGCCACTCCCTTTTGATATTTGCATGCCAGTCTAAGCAGGAAAAAAAAAATCATTAAAAAATCCGTCTTGTTAAGTCCATCTATAGGATAACACTCTCCTCTCCTGCTACTACAAAGAAAGCCTAATTGAGCTGAGGCAGGAAGGGTTTGTCCTCAGGACTTCTGTTCCAGTCCTGTAATTTCAGTCAATTGTGGAACTACACAACTGAGATGAGATGACTTCAACATGGATTTGAGATCCTGTGGGCTTCTGATTCCTAAGCAGCCCTTTCACTGACACAGAGAACACAAACCATTCAAGATGTATTATTTATCTACATAATAACAGACCTTAGAGAAAAGCAACTATGTCAATAAATTGCTAGGCTCTAACTGAAATAATGGAAGTGGCAGAAATGCCTGCTTGGAAACAAGTGCCCAAGACACGCACTTGTTTCAGAGCTGTGGAAGAGGTGGTGCATCTTCCATTTTTCCCTCTTCTGTATATGCAGCTGTTAATGAGCACTTCAAAACTATATAAATCCTCCTCCAATACAGATGTGTCAATAAGTTAGGTACTTATTTGTAAAGCTTATCTACACAGTCAGGCCAGCACAGGCACGTGTCTTCTGCAAAGGAAAACAAACACGGCTGCTGCTGCGAGGATATTTTGCACTGGCTTGGCTCACAGCAAGTCTGCCAGGCAACAAACAGGTCTTGAACTTGTCTGCTTCATGAGTAATTAACCCCTCAAATGCAGCCAAGTAACCTCTGCAACTGCTAAAGTTAACTCTGGTCTGTCCTACAGAAAATCTAAGATGCTGTGGGAATCAACTGCTTGAAGTTTCCCTCTACCACCCACACAGCTGTCACACACTCACTGCTTCAGGCACACCTCAGATCTTCATCTAGAGGTCATTCCTGGGGACTCTGGACACTGCATCCTAGGGCTTTACAATCAGTTGTTACATCCAATGAACTGCAAACATTGGGCTGCTTTTGATCTTAGCCACCAAAGTGCATCAGAACCAGCCCTATAATGGGAGGCTGGGGAGTAAAGGAGAAAACACAAACACACTGGAAAGTAAGGGGATGTGTAAGTTAACACTGTCTTTTCATCATAATTAAAAGCCACAATTTGGAAACCAAGGAGCATGAGAAACCCCAGATGACATGAAGATGCCACTGAAGGAAGAAGAGCAAAGGGAAGTGTGCAGGTCTGACACAGCCCAGTGCAGCAGTGACCTGCTAATAACCACGCCTGTGCATTTTTTTGCTGGCAAGCTCCCGCTCTGTGGATGCTTGCAGATACACAGATAGTTTTTTGAAAAGGACAGGAGCTTATGTGATGAGCAAGGGACAGATTTAGATCAGCTGGAAATGTGGACAGCTGATCCTGAAGCAGTACAGAGAGAAGATTCTTCTTTTACCCAGGAAAAATGTTCTGTGGGGATGGAGAAACGAAAGCTTCCCTGCAGTTGAGACTTGAATCCATGTGAAATATTCACTGTGAATCCATGACCACAGCAAGCGGCCAATATTGTAACTGGCCTTTTCAGCCAAGGACAGGATTTCAGAAGAGACTAATTTACTTTTGTCTTGCATTTCGTGTAGCAATTTTCTCTAGCAGAGATGCATAAAGCATTAAGAGTTTGGAGCTGGTGCTATTTGATGTGCACTTCACAGTTGTGTAAATAGTAGCATCTTTATAAGGATCCTGTTATTACAACTCTTCGTTAGAGAAAGAAACATTCTAGGAACAAGAAAGAATGTTTTCAGTACTATCCAAACCTGAAGTCTGCCAAAGACACCGATCTGAAACAAATTATCATTTTGAGCCAGAAAGAGAGAGTAATAAATAATGAAACACCACTGTTGTTTAAATACAGCACTTATGGTATATTCATTGTCAGTGATGTTCCCAGTCTTTCAGAAATGCTAAACACAAGTAACTTGTTATCCTGATTTTTAACCATGAAGCAAATAACTACTCAAAGAAATAAAGGTACATTTGCTATATTTAACACATGATTTTTCCCATTGATAAATGGAAGTCTGTTGCTTTCTTTTAAAATAACACCAACCTAAAATAAATTTCTGTAGTAGGAAAACTAGACACTGATTTCAGATGATCATCTGCACACACATGTTGCTTGCTCTACACTTCAGAGCACGTTGTCAAAAACCTTAAAAAATCCAAGCGGAAAGCCCTGGTCTGGCCAGAAGTGTCTATTTTGGCTGGATGAGCAATTAAAGGAATGTCTAGAGAGAAATATCACTCCTCTTTTAACTTGAGTTAACTAATTGCCAATTAATTCAAGTCAATGAACACTCCGCAAATGTTAATCTAGGCACTGCAAAACACAAACATTTGTGGTTTACTTCAGGGCTCAAGTACTGGCAAGAAACTATCTGGATTAGAAAAGGAACAAAAGTTCTAGGCTGACAAACTTTACTACACTGTTTTTCAAAAGGCTTGATGTGTATATAGTATTGCTGCACATGAACTTTGTACACATGCTCTTTATGTACAAGTAATTTAATTTATCTCCACAAATTGGAGGTTGCTGTTGTAAATCTTAGAGGAATTTAGGGATGCTCATTCCTGAAAACTACATGCACTAACATTTTCAAGACCTGCAAAACCTCAAGGATGCCAGTCCAGAAAATCAACCCTTACAGCAAACAAAAGCATTAATACATCTCAAGTGGGGTGGAGGACAATCTTAAAATGTAATATTCCTCCTCTTTATTCTCCACAGTTATCTTCACAAACACTGCAGTTTCAATTAGGGTTAAATCAGTTCAGTTACAGTGTCTAACTCTGCTGACTGCAGTGAAGTTGCTTTAGAGCTGCAACAGTGGAAAATGGATTAAAATTTGGCCCACAGCAACATGATTTCCATAGCCATAAAATAGGGATAATAACACTTACTTACCTTGCAAGGGCTGTAGAAGGATTAACTGATTAATCCTTACAAAGAATGTTGGAAAGGGATATAAATCCTACCTAAGTTTTACATATTACAACCAGGAAAACTGCATTCTAAATACAATCTGGAAACAAACCTCTAGATAATTTCTTATTATTAGCTTCCATTTCACATCCCAATTCTTTTGGAGCACAAATCTCTGGTCTCCAATGATGAACATCTTATACTACTCTTAGCTGCACTGGAAAGAACTTTGCTACTGAGCATCCTACTTACAGGAACCAATAATTGCCCTTAATTACTCAGTCGTCTCATTGAAGAGATGTTTATTTTTCTATAGCAATGGTTATCTCTAATTATTGCATTTAAAACAAACAGACTTATATCAAGTGACAAGCAAATTGTATGGTATCAATTTATAATTGCATAATGGGAAAAGGAGGTATAGGAGAAGTCTAGAAATCTAAAAGGATGAGGATGGAGCTACCCAGGTTGGTAATTAAATATTTTGACTGTGGACTCTTCCACAGACATATTCTAGTGCTAAAAGGCTGTTCTGAGAGCTCACATATTAATTGTTTTTAAACTGCATAAACTGTAATTATGGTGGGACTAAAGCCAGAGTTCAAATGCTCATCAGGAGCATGGAAGGAGAGGTTCATCAGTGCTGAGATGCACATGCCTCAGCTCAGAGCACTAAATTGCCAAAGCCCAGATTCACTGTCCTGAGCTACGAGCACTGTCAATGTCTGCTGGCTCAGCCAGCCAGAGGGACACACTCCTAAGCTCAGAGATTGGTGACAACATTGCATCAGCTCAGATGTGACTGGATCCACACGCCTGATATCAGGGAACAAGAGGCACAAACACGTACATATATATATACACACACACAGAGCAGCTCAGCAGGAGCAGGTTTTACACTGGATGCCTCAGAGATTATGGTAGGATCATCCTCCAAACTCAGCAGGATCAAAACACACAGAACCAACATCACCTCTATTGATTTCTATCTTGGTCTCTTTCTTGCAATATTTCATAAATCAATACTTCTCAGAAAATCTTTATGGCCCCTGAATACAGCAAAGAATGTGAGCGTTGAGCCCTTTTGATCTGCTCTCTTTCCCATCTCACCAGACACACCCACATATCTAAAGAAGCCCCTCAGGGAACCAGGACACGAACCTTCATTGGCACATTGATGCTGCTTTTGCAAAATACCACTATGTCATCAGCCAAACTCTAACCAACTCTTGAAGTCCTCTAGGATCTATCAGCAGCTTGTGATGTCCATGGGCTGAGTTCCTATTTCAGACCAAGTCTTTGTTCCTGTATAAGAACACTTGGGAGACTAAGCTCTGCTACAAGTGCAGACTTCAGCTTCCAATGTGGACTTCTGAAAGGGTCAGAGCAGCACCCCACCCCTGCACACAGAGAAAGAAGAGTGGTTTCACTGCTTTCAAATTTGAAAGACAAATTAAAATAAAACAGATCTTTCCACTGATGCACCAGGAGAAAAACCTCAACTGTTTTTACATCTCTGGATGGGTATTGGGAAAACTCTGCTTTCACTCAACTTCCCCAGTCAGAAGCCTTTTTTTCCCCTCTTCCCAAGAGCTGTACATCTCCTTGTAAAGCTCCTCTTGAGGAATGATGAGAGCCATGTTCCCCTTCAGACTTCATTAATCCTTTGTCAGGAGATGACCAAAGACAGCCATTTTCAGGTATAGCAGGAGGCCAGCAGAAGTCTGTCTATCTTGCCTATGGTATCTTTTGGAAAACATGTTGCTGTAATTAGGTAACATCTGGGTAATGAGCCACGACATCCTCACTTGGTCCAGTGATCTATTGAGAAGCACTGATGCACTAATAAGGAGGGAACAGTGAGCAGCAGAGAAATAGAGGGTGAGGAAGGAGGAGGGGAAACAGCAGATAAACTGCTCTTCACATGTACTTTTAGCTGACGTTAATCCCATTTTCCATGCTAATTTCTTATATCTCCCCTTCTTTGCCACACCTTTCTACACTCCATCAAGAACTCCTCACACCCTTTTGACCCTCCCATCAGCCAAGATTGTTTCAGCTAGGTTATATGTATATTAAAAACCTAATTAAAAAGGGGGGGCTACCATGGAAAACCTTTATAGAGCAGGCAGAGGTCATGCTCTTCACAAGATTAGGCTCACCACAGAACACTTCATCTACCCAGCTCAGTGCTGATACAGCTTACTCTGCCCCCTGACATCCCTTAATCACCCCCTGACAGATTCCTAACAGGATTTTCACTGAGTGCCGGTATGCTGCCCTTCAGTAAGGGCTCAAGAAGTGATGGGATTAACCACACTTGCACCCATGCCTTGGACAAGGGGCCAAACAGCAAGCCACGAGCTCAGGCAGCTCCCAGGAATCCCTGAAGGGCTTGTTGATAGCAGTGGGGTATGGTCCATGCACAGGCAGAGGAGGAATGCATTGGACAGCCACTGCCTACAGGTTGTTCCACAGATACTGGTATTGCTCCAAGGAAAAATTGCTCTGTATCCAGTACAACAGAGGCTGACCCCGCCCCTTACAGATCCACACCCTGAATTTCATTTCATTATCCACCACAAAACTCTGGATCCTCCTCCAGTCCCAACTCACCAGATCTATGGACATCCTACTTCCACTCTCCTCACACTTGCAATTCCTTCCCACACCTCTATCCCCACTGACTCTAGTTCCTTATGCCTCCTGTAGTAATGCCCTCCATAGTTTTGCCCATTTGTCCTGCACTTCACCTGCCAGCTGCACAGTTTCCTTCTGTGTACCTTATTATCTTCTTTCTCCCATGTAAAAGACAACAGATGCCATGGCTAGTCAAGATCTGTGAGCACATGGTCACTGTAAAAAGTGTAGGGAATAGCACATTTTCTTAATTATACTGGGTATGAGAAACTCCAAGCCTCTGGTTTAGGACAATGGGAAGAAAGACCATCTGGAAACTGAATTCTGATTTACAAACATGAAAGTCATAGAAAAAGAGAAACAGAATAAAAGGTAAGAGAAATGAGACTATTATAATTTTAATGAATAGAAACAGGCATATTAAAAAACCCAAAATGAGCAAACTTTAAAAAGTATTTTGTTTAATTTGAGAATAATGGCTGAGGTCATAGCATGGAGCTGAAAGGATTTATTGACTCCTACACCAAGAAGAACAGGAGCTGTCTGCTCATGTAGTACCAAGTACACTACAGCTGGTTCACTATGTTCCCTACAAAGAGAGAAAAGCAGGGCATCATCTTCAAAACATAAAAAGGCCCAAGCACCTCATTAATTTTAGGTATGAGAAACAATGCAATACCTACAGAGCATGGTCAGCTGTGCCTCCACAATAAAAAGAAAGAAAATAAAATGAATTTAATTTCCTTGCAAAAGGAAGCTGGTTAGATAAACTGGAACATTAGAGCCCACCTTCTGATACCCAGTTTCATCACATGGAATTCATACCGCAGTGTCTGAGGCTAAGTATGTCCTGAAATATGACATCAATTTCAAACTCAGGCAGGAACCAGTGATTATAAAAGGATGAGACCTGTGCTGTCAAAACACCTCTTTGTGTCATACTTCTGCTCCAGGATTTCTATGCAACAGCTCCAGCCTGGGCTTCTGGAAGATCTCACAGTGAATTTTTCTCTTCTGGAACGATTCCATGGGTCTGATCTAAAGCCTTCTGAAGTCAACGCAAAGGCTCATCTGTTTTAGGAAATTGCAGATCAGTTTCTCCAGGAGCAGCTTAGAGCTGTAAAAACCTGGCTTATTCTAATAGGTGTTGCTGCAGAAAATGCCACTGAAGTGCTACAGACCTGGCTGTAGAAGACCTTATTCCAGAACTGTTCTCAATGGTTACCAAACTGTACAATTCCCTGTACATGTTAACTATCACTCAGGTAGAACAAATCTGCAGGCACAGTTATTCTTTAATCTTCAGCATCTTTTACTGCCTTCCCTACACAGGAAAGGGTTCTGCCTTTAATCAGACTGGTATTTTCTTAGTTCCAGAATAAAAGCTTAAATCAGGCTTCTCACAAACACTACTTCAAGGCCAGAGCCATAATAAAGAAAAGAGTAGATGAACTTTCTAGAAGTCAATCTAGAGTCTCACACCCTGTCCTTTTTTCTCTGATTGCTTTCTATTCTATTAATGGTTTTATTTCTTGACTCCACACATTTATCAAGAAGCATCAGAAGACTTAGGGAGGTTCAATCAAAAGATTCACCTTAAGAAGAAGGACAAGTTTTAAATCTGGAGAAGTATATAGATATAAGCAAACAACCAATAAGTAGTTTGTCCCTACAGGCTACAAACCTGAGCAGCAGTTAAAATATCATCCCTCAAAAACAACACTCCCACGTGAGGACCCAGATTTCCCTACTTATACGTTACTGTGACCCCACTGGCTTCCTTGGAATTATTCCCAGTTCCCTGTGACCGAGAACAGCCACAGCAGCACTCCCAGCCTCTCCAAGGAGGTGACACAACACAGCACAGGCTACAAAGAGTGGCCACAGAGGAGCTCAGTGTTGACTCAGAGTCACTCACGCTCAGAAGAGGAGGCAGCTCAGAAATAATTGAGACTGCTGTGCCTGTTCAGTGTCCCAACATACACAGGGGATAAATGTGCTAAAATAATGCAATACTACCCAGCAATAATGGCATTAGACAAATCAAGTATCACTTCCTGAAAAGCCTCTGGCCTTAAGGGATACTGCCTGTACAGAGCACAGAAAATACTCTTTTGTCCTTACGAACATTACATGCACTTCAGTTCTTGGGTTTTGTATTATGAGCTCCTAAGCAACTAGAAACTGCTATGATACTCTTCACTCATACTGCAGGGTCAGGCCACCTGCACACTCAGACCACAGCCAAGCTGCACAGAGCTGGGTATGAAAGGTTTCTCCCTGAACACAAAAATCAGCAGCTGAAATAGCCTATAGACCTGTCAGGACAGGTATCCACAGCAACACAGTGTGACCCTCTGTGCTTAAAACCAAGAGTTAGAGGTTGCAGTCCAAATTTTACTAGGGTTGATAATTACAAAAAACCCTCTCAGACAGAATGGAAAAAGACTTTTAGACGAGAATCAGGAACTCTCAAAGGCTGAATATAGAAAAGCCTCAGTCTTCAGACTTGGACAGCCTAATTCTGGTACCTCAGTACACAAACCAGTGAGCCTGGTTTGGTCAGATGGACAAACACCACCAGTTTGGGAAACACTGTGAGCTGCAGTGACCTGTGAAATGTCACAAAATGCTGGAACAGCCCTGCCATATGCACAGAATCTGCTTCCTGAGTTGCAGCCAGGTCAGTGAGGCTTCCTGCACAAGCAGACACACCTTAGAAACTGGAGTGCATGAAGGCATGTGGGCACTGTGAGCTCTACCAGCAGCACAGGGTGCAGCATACAGCCCCACAGGTTTCGGCTGCAGAACCTCATCTAAGTTTCCCGAGGGACCATTTTTACTTGCACATACAAGACTTTAACTCTTCCCTTCAATTTCACAGGGATACAAGCCCCTGCAAGCTCCAGGAGATAGACAAACACAGAAGGAAAAGCTTACTTCTTAGAGAGAGAAGCTAACCTCCCTTCTGAGAAAGAGCAGAGGTGCTCCTCTCAGGCCACATTAAAGGGAATTAAGGAAAATCTGTGGCTTTTGTGTGATTACAAATTGTTAAACACAATGGAGAATCTCTCATCCCAGCGCATCAACTGTAAATCCCCCTAAATAACTACATGAAGAATCCTAAATAAAGGTTATTTTAAAAATCTTTGTCTCTCTTTGCAGTGTACTCTTCTGAAAATCTTCCTCTTCAGCTGCATGCGAGTGTTGCTGTGAACAGAACATAAATGGGCACAGAAGGTGCCTTCCTCAACCAGGTGAGCAGGAACGTCCATACTGCACTTGGTGGCAGCATAAAGAAAACCAGGGCAGCAGATGTCCGGGTATTTAGCAACAGAGTTAAAGAAACAAAGGAAGCCTTCTCTAAGCATGCTGCTCTGATTGGTGCTAGCAGTCCATAATTCACTGCTGAAGAGGAAAAAAAACCCCAAAAGCTAGAATTTGATGTTAGTTACAGTATCACAGAATTATGCTGTGAGGGACCTCTAGTGATGATCAAATCAAAGCCCCTGCTCAAGCAGGGACAGCTAGAGCACGTTGCCCAAGACCATGTCCAGCTGGATTTAGGGTATCTCCACAGATGAAGACTCCTTAAGTGGATTAGAGTAAGACTCTCATAAGACTCCTCAGTGGATTCCTGTTCCGTTGTTTGACCACCCTCACAGTAAATAAAGGTTTATTGTGTTTAGATACATTCTGCTCTAATTTGTGCCCATTGTCTCTCTGTCCTCAGTGGCCACTAGTGAGAAGAATCAGCTTCCTCTTTATTCCCTCACAACAGGTATTTATACACATTGATGAGATGCTTTTTCAGCAAACCAAATCATCCAGCTCTAATCTTCCAGAAGCAGCCTCAGTTTCTCCATGTTTGTGGCCCTATCCTGGATTCAGTAAGTCCATGTTCCTTGTACTTGTGGAGTCCCAGAACAGGATGCTGTTCTCCAGCAGTGAGCTCGAGCAGAGGAAAAGGGTCACTTCCCTCAATTCCCCTGCAGCCCAGGATAGTTTCCTCCCCTTGGAAAACCAATACCCTTGGAACACTAACACAGCAGTGCCTGGCTTGCTCATGGTCAGCTTGTTGTCCACCAGAACCTCGAGGTCCTTCTGTGCAGATTTGCCTTCCAGCCAGCTGATGCCCTGTGTGAACTGATCCCTTGGTTATTCCTTCCCAAGTGCAGCACTCTGCATTCCTGTGACAGTCCTGCCTGCTCTGTTCTCCAGCCTAAGTACCTCTGGATGGCAGCACAACCACCTGGTCCATCAGACATTCCTACTGGTTTTGGTCTCAAAAATACAGTGTATTGAATTTGGTTCATTCAGTAGTCACTGAATTTTCCATTGATTCTCTGTAGATATCAGTGAGCAAAGAATACTTCCAGAGTGTTTTAAGGATATGTAATGGAACAACAATGCTTCTTTGCAGCAGTTTTAAAGAATATTATCTAAATTCAAGTAATTCTTCATGTTTTCTACATTTTTTTATCCTAAAAGAGAAACTGTCCCCTAACATTTTCTAGTTAGTACAAGACAACCCAAAGAAAATGAAACCAGAACCTCTACAACAAAAGGAGAGTGAGAAAAACATAAGCAAAGATGTGAATGAGCTGGTTGTTTTTCTTCAGCCATACCACAGTTCATTCTCAGGAGATAAGTTATAACTGGAGGGCAACTTCACATGCCTCCTCTCTGACTACAGACAATGCTGTGGATGGGCCACTGCGTGGTAAATTCTTGCTTTTATTGTCTGGGTGTGTGAAACAAGACTTCTTCTCACCCTAACCTTCCTACTGGCTCCTTCAGCTTCATACCCTCTAAAGAAGCCCATCCGTACAAACTGCTCTCTTAATTCTTCCCACACAGCAGGGAGGAGCCACTGTGAACTAACAGCAACAATCCACATAACCAAAGCTGAGACTTTCTCCTCCAGAGACCTGGCTTTAAGGTTTGGTTTGCCTCATTCTCATTCCAAGTGAGGATCCCAGCACAACAGAGTCTGTTTTCCAGAGCCCAGAAATTGTGAGCAATGTGTCCTGGGAAGCAGAAAGAGCTCTGCATAGTGTCTGCCTAGGGGCACCTCACATGCTGTTATACCTGGTCAAAACAAGCTCTTTTAAAATCTTTTAAACTTTATCTTTGTTTATAAGCAGAATCAGCACATCTGGATAATAATTTTTTTTCATTTTAAAATAAATTTAATTTCATTTCCATTTTCAAATAGGGGTTGATGCAAATGGTCTATAAAGAATATATGTCCATCTACAGTGATTTGAATGTGGCAGCCATCAATCTATGACGTAGCAAAAAAATTTCAAGAAAAGATGCAAGTAAATGCACATTAACTACATTATGACTTCAATGAATGGGCAGCAGAAAAGAATGCTAGAAGAAGAAAATCTAGAAGAGAAATGCTAGATTTATTTTGCAAATCATCATAACTGGATGGCCACCAACTTGAAAATGAACCTTCCTTTGGAAAATACCTAAAATGTAGAAACAACAAAATAAGGATGGAATCAATAAATGAAATCAAGATTTTGCCCTTGCCGATTCAAGCCATAATAAAAATCCACAATTTAAATTGCCTTGATTTAAATATAAATTATGTAAATTCATCAAATCTGTTTGTCAGATAATACTTCTCACAGCTGTGAGCTAAGCCCCACGTCAGAGCTTAACAAGAGCCCTGCCTCCTCTGCACCATCCTCAGCACTTCTGTACTTAACTGGCATCTAGAGCCTTGCTCTGTGGTTTGAGATTCACTTTCCTAATCTGCTGTTGACTGTGTTGACTGTGGGAACTCTTCAAGATGGGGGAACATAGCGAATTACATCAGTACTTGAGGTGGGCTCCAGCTTAAAGACAAAACCAGAGAACTGTACAAAGTGCTGGAGCTACTGAAGCAAACAAGGTAGAATCCAAGAAGGAAAAAGACAGTCATGTTTGCAGATAGAGAACAATTCGCCCTCTCTCTCCTGCCCACATATAAGAGACAAGGCACGAGGTAATATCCTGGCTGCTTTTGGAAAAGCCCAGCTTTATGACACAAATAAGGATAGGATGTAGCAGAAAATAGTTTTCTCCAGTATTTTTTCTCAGGCCTCACAAGCATATTTCATGACTACAGAGAAAATTATTTTTAAAGAGAAAATGTGTAACATAACATAGAAATATGTGAACAAGAGCTTGATGGCATTGTTATTGCTGTTTATATTGGAAGACTCAACTTAAGACTAGGACTATACATGAACATAATGCATACACCATGGAATAGGTGCTTGGCCCTCCCTTGGGGTAGATGGTTATGATCCAAACAGATAAGGCAGTCACAGAGCACACCTAATTACCTGCTATTTCTCTGTTTGAAGATAAAGACCTTAGGCATTAAGGAACTGGGGAACTTGCTGAAGGTCACACAGAAACTCTGTGGCAGGGCTGGAAACCAAGCACCTGCCACAATCACATTTTTAAGTTGATGGGAGAAGGCTGCAAAAAAGCTACAAACCCACCACAAATGCATTTTCAAATGCAAACTATATGCTACAACATAAAAAATTGGCCAGTAGACTGTCATTTTAATAAAATTCCAGACAAACCTCATACCTACCTCCTGCTATAGGAGTATAAAAGGAGAATAATTCCATTTGTACCATGAGGTCTGTTCCTAACTTAGAGCAAAAAATCTGAGAGAAAAAATGGGGTGCTTCCTATGCTTCAAATATAT
This sequence comes from Passer montanus, assembly GCF_014805655.1. Classification (NCBI taxonomy): domain Eukaryota; kingdom Metazoa; phylum Chordata; class Aves; order Passeriformes; family Passeridae; genus Passer; species Passer montanus. Next base: position 1,792,297 of record NW_024371593.1, read on the forward strand.
GATAATAATTCCATTTGTACCACGAGGTCTGTTCCTGACTTAGAGCAAAAAAAATGGGGTGCTTCCTATGCTTCAAATATATGATCCATTTAATGAAAACGGCAATAACAAAATTGCAACACTCTATTAAAATACAGCATTTTAGGATAGGAGAAAGGATGTTGATTCCTGGAAGAAAGGAAAGAACATAAAAAAAACCAAAAACACGCAGGGAAATCTCTTTCCTCTGTGCAAGCCTTTTCCTCGCGCTGCTGCAGGAGAAGGACGGGTCTGCAGCAGAATGGTAGGCAGCACTGAGAGACCAGGCTGTTCAAGGGCTGAGATGGCCGTGTTAGGATGTTACAAACATCGGTGCCTGTACCACGATGTCCCCAGCAGCAGCAGCATGGCTGCCAGGGCTCAGTTGTGTCCCTTGGCAGGAGCAGGCTCGCGCTGCCGGGCGCTGGGACAAGGAGCAGCGAGCAGCACAGGCGGGGAGGCACACGGCAATCATCTCCATCTGCACCACACAGCTCTGAGCCCCTTCCTCTGCAGCTCAATAGCTGCATCTGCTGCCCCTCTGCTAATCCTCAACATTGTTTAAAATGCAGATCAGCGGAGAACATGCGTTTTCTTTCCCATTACAGACCATACCCTAAAAGAGCTTTAATCACACAGACAATATTCTATCTCTTGCAGGGTCTGCTGCTTTATTCTTTCCTCTTGCCTTTGTTTGGAAGCCAGACCTTTGTCAAGCACTAGCAGCAGCAGAATATAATTTTGCACTGCAAGGTTTGAAGCTAGCTGAAGCATCTATAACCTTTCCCAAAACTGTGGCAATGTAATCAGAAGACTGTGACTGCAAAATATAAACAGCAGGGAACTCGGGTTATAAGAACCTCCTGAAAAAAATGCATCCTAAACCCCTGGATATGTTGCATGATTTTAAATGTAAAAAGCAGCATCAGCAGACTTCCTTACTTGTCTTTGTCTCCCTAGCACTAATGCACCATGACATTTTTTGAGATGTCAGAAAGTACAAGAGCTACAGAGGAAAGCTATGATTGGTTACATGACTGTAGGTTGAGAAAAATTATTTAATTTATTTCACAGAAAGGGCATATTCATGAACATACATATGTGTAAATGCTAACCTGAAATAACTAGTTCTTCCCAGGCAATTCTACTGCCAAATGAATGACCCAGTAAGCTGAAAGGCTGTTCTTACTGTGCTGTGAAGATTATGCAAGTCATCACTGTAAAAATAAGACCATAAGAACCACAGTAGCTGAGCACTGGTCCAGCTCTGAATATTCTAAGAAGTGACATCCCAGAGTCCTCCCTTCTACGGCTACTGCCATCAGTGCATTTCACAGGGTAGGACCAGCCTGAAATTCTCATAATTTATGTTTATCAAATTGATTTTTTTTTCTCTAGCAACCTTAGATCCCACATATAATTGTATGGCATAATACCCTAAATCTTGTCTTTCCCTGTATCTGTAAACTACAGGAAGAAAGATAAGCAAAACAATTATTTTAACAATCAGGGTACGTCTGTCTTTCACAAATGTACAACATATGGTGGAGAGGAGGGCAAAGGAATTCTTCCTGTGCTCTTACCTTCTAAGAAATATGTTCATGGCATGGTGATAAAACAGAGCACAGTACTTCCCCTACCACAGAGAGGAGGATAGATACTGAAAGAATAAAAAATACACAAGGGATGTGACTAAGGGGGATGTACTCCTTGCCATTAATACTTGTTGAGCCACCAGATTCCCAGGAGATCAGCTGAGGCTAATTCACTGCTTGCAAGAGTTTGAGATGATACCTGGACTTTGGTTAGTCCCAGACTTTCTGTTCCTGAAATAGCAGCTGCTCTGCAGGGACCCTCTGCTGTATCAGAGCCAACTGAGCTTCACAGAGGGTCTTGAATAGTATGATCAGACACAGCCCACAACCACTCATCCCATTCCTCACCATAAATACATATGCTCTGCCCCTTTCTTAAGCCCAGGCAGGTGCTGTGCTAACCACTGACTTCCTAGACAGCAGGATACCCAACACATTCTGCCTGACTTACACATCTGTACACTAATTGCTGGAAGCAGCAGTCCCATCCTTCAGAGCCTCATTCATTTGAGCTCATGGGATTCCCCAACAGCAGGTCTGTGTCTGCAGGATTTGCTGGTCAAGGACAGCCCAGCACGTGGCCCTCTTCTGCCAGGTGGCATCAAAGCAATTAAAGTGGGGAAAAGACTATGGGATAGGTCATTCCACTGGCACACAAATGCATTTATTGTTTGACTCATTATGGAGACACAATGTGATTTTCAATTAGCTGTCCAACGGTATGATCAAACACAAGATACTTGAATTATGTATTTCATGGACATGCCTCAAAGGTGCCATTTCACTCTCAAAAGAATTGGCTGCATGCAGAGGCAACTCAGAGTTCCAGAGAGCCTGTGGTTACTTTCCTTTCAGGAACAGAGGAGTTATATAAGTTTCCTGAAGTGCAAAGCCCTCCTGGTTGCAAGGGAACTGCACCCAATGTATCTGCCCAGAATCACAGGTGCCTGTGTGTGCATCCACAGCTGTGTTCCCAAGGCAGCATGGAAAGTGGCCAGGGGTATGCTCCATCCTTGAGGAGCAGCTCCCTGGGAACATTAGGTCCTGCAAGGGAGTCTCTCATGAAGCATCCTGGGGTGCACACCCTCACCTCCACATGGACTTCCCAAAGCAAATCCAGGAAAGCAGAAGTGAAGCAGAATAAAGCAAAAGGTAGGGAAAGGCTGGAGAAAACCAACAAAGCTGAGTCACACTCACTTCTCTCACTGAAGAGCAACACTGACCTACAGCAGCAGTTTTTCATTTGGTATTTGTATAAGCAGTAGTAAATTACTACCTCCTGATGAAAAAGGCAAGGAAGATGCTATGAAACAAGTTTTCTCCAATTAACAAAGCCTCCCAGGACTACTTACACACTGTCCCCTCCTAATGAGGGCATCCAAAGTCATAATCCAGTTCTCCCTTATAATTAATGTCTGTAATTACTGGTGTACAACACTATGTCTTAACTAATGCCACTACTCACAACATCAGACATCTACATCTACATTTTTGTACATATTAGATGCAAAGAATGCAAGTTTCATAGCTAAAAAAATCTTTTTTTTCCCTCTCATATAGGAATACCAGATTTCCATTTAAACCACTGGTTTAAGTGTCTAAGTACTGCAGAGAGAGTCTAGAGAGAAGGTTAAATTTTGGCACCTTATTTGGCACAAACATATGTGAATAGAACTGGTTTTCTTGCTACAAACAGCAATGACTTGAAGGACCCCACCTGCCAATGATCTCTACCAAGGTGGCCAGGTGACATACACTGCGACATATATAGAATCTCTTTCCTTAGACATCTATCCTGGAGCTTCTGAATATAGTGCCAAAAGGAATTAGAAACATTAATTGAAAGGGTTAAAATAGCCAATGTAAATGTTGCTAGGGGATACTCATTATTCCCACCACAAAAATGCCATATGACATCTCTCCCAAGAAACAGTCAACCTGAACACTAACTCCCCAATAATGCAATTATCTGTGTCAATGTCAAGACAGGGCTCTGCCACTTCACATCCACTGTCATATATATTTATGTCCTGTATCACAGCAGTCCTGCTGGCCTTAGAAAAGACGTCCCTTGTGGAAATGAGGCCTGACAGGAAAACAAAGAACAGATTTTGAATGCATAGAGGCATCTTTTGTAATTAAGGAGTTTGGGTGTTTCTCCTGTAGCTGTTTATAAGAGGTTAATTTGTTTGTGAAACTACTAAGCTTCAGGGACTCATTTTAAAATGGTTAGTTCTTCAAATTTAAAGAGATTTTTCCACCACTGAGTTCTCTGTAAATTATCACTTACGGACTGGAAGGAGGTAGCATGTACCTTCAGAACATGCAAAATGATGATGGGTACAGGCAGAAAACTAAAATTTCTCCATGCATCCTTACTGTCTCACAGCCTGATTAGCTGGGTGATCCTTGGCACCAGTGAAAATGTCAGTGAATATTACTGATATTAAGTTCCTGTTTACATGAAGGATGGGTAGTTCAGTATGTAAGACAGTTAATAAAGCAGAGAAAAATAACTCAGCAGCTTTAATCTCTGGACAGGGTCATGTGTTGTACTTCTATATACAATTTAAGCTCACAGAAAATGTCCTATGGGAACACTCATTCAAGTGCATCAGTCAACATGGACCTAATTACCCCAAAGTCTCTTTGAATTCGGGCCTCAATCTTCCTACATCTTTGTTTTTTCCACTGGTAGTATAAATCTGCCACACAGAAATACTAAGGATTAATGTACAGGGGTTGGTGAATTGTCAGAAGTACTTCTAAGGTGTTTCTGTAAAGGCTCCTTTTCCTTCTCCTTAGAACTGTGCAGGAGAGATAATTTGCTGACCTCGCTATTTCCGAGTCTCGTACAGCGGTGGATGAGGAAAGCCCATCAATTCCCAGTGACAGCTCCACGCTTGCAACACATCCACCCCAAGTTCATAATGCAATCTTTACATAACATCCCTCAGAATGCATTATGCCCTTTAATACTAGAATGGGTCAGCAAATGGAGTAAGCATATGTGTCCCTTTTTGCAGAAATGCATACCTTCACTTAAGCAAGTGGCTCTCCTTTCAAACTCGGGTAACAGGCAGACTGCACACAGCTCAATCCAGTCTAATCCTACATGTGCCATTTTTAATTGCTTAAATTGATGGATTATTTACAGCTCTCCTTTCAAACTCAGGTAACAGGCAGACTGCACACAATCCAGTCTAATCCTACATGTGCCATTTTTAATTGCTTAAATTGATGGATTATTTACTTCAGTGGTTTCTTTTCAAAGCTGCCTCTTAAATGTGTACTTCATAGAACAGCAGTTAGTCTGTGGTGGCCAGCATCTCTGAGTACATGCCACCGTGAGACAGAAACATTCCTTTGTCCTTCAGACCCAGCTCTGAGATGCCCAGTTACATAAACCATAACCATGCTGTGCAAGTTATTATGACAGCAAATGTTCTTGTCATTTGTCCTTTACCATTTATTCCTATTGTCTGTATCAGAAGTCCTTCTCCATCATACCAGGAAATCAGCAATTTCCCGTCCAAACAGCACAGCAGAATTTATAGTTATGTAGTGAAGGATGTATCAGCCTTTGCAACCCATGCATTTATGTTGGAGATACAAACAGCAGTAAAACAAGTGAGTTCAAGTCAATAAACAAAACAGATGCAAGTGAAAAAATAGACAATCTGATCTCAGTTAAAACACGTGAACAAGGAGAAGACTAATTGAGATTAGTGGAACTACTTATGGGTTATATCAGTACTATAGATAACCTGATCTCAGTTAAAAGCACGTGAACAAGGAGAAGACTAATTGAGATTAGTGGAACTACTTATGGGTTATATCAGTACTAACAAGGGAGGACTACAATCATCCTTTGCAAGCAATTGAGAACACAATCTACCATTACACTGCCTGACAAGTTGATAACTCATCTTCTGAGTGGAAGGAAACTATGCCAAAGATTTCAACCACCTGAGAAAGCCAAGTGCCTAAGGAGTGCATATATTTCATTCACTTACAGAATGGGAAATCCACTTGTAGACCTCTGCTTCCCTATTGCTCAGTCTACAGATTAATTTTAAGCTTATTTTGAATTTTAAAAAATCCTAAGGAAATACATTTCAGTCGACAGAGCAGAAAAGCATCACCAGTTAATGACTAGGATCCCTTTACTGGAGACAGTCAAGCTCTAAGCCTTCTCTGAAGGACATGGAGTGCATACACACAAAAGATTATGCAAATCAAAAACCCATCACATTATGCAAACAAAAATTACTCTACTACACACAAGTTCATGTTAGTCTTTATGACAGTCACACACCACAGGAAACCCAATTTTCACCAAATCTAAAAAAAAATTAAAAAATCATCATTTCTGAGCTGTTGAAGGAGATCCTACAGCTACACACACATCCCATCTCAACCAACTTGCAAACACAGCTCTAAAGGCTGTTTACCACAGCATGATTTTCACCAGAGCTGCACCAAACATGAGGCAAGTAAGGACCACAATATGCTATGCATTACACCAGTGTAAAGCAAGAGTAACTCCAAGTTTGCAGAAGAGCAGCACTGAACTTATTCAAAGACTGTCTACAGCACCATGGGTTTTCCTATTTCCTTGCTATGATTTTCATATCAAAATTATAACACTAAGGAACAGTGTACTTGTGACCTCCTTGTATCATTATCAGTGATCCTCCCTTCAGGGAAAGGTTTGGGGAAGATTCTCTGGCTTTTGAGCCTTCAAGTCACCTGTCTGTCCAGCCCCAGGTCTCTTTCAAGTAGACAGACTGGTTTCTCGTGGGCTGAGATAGTGCAAAAGTCTGAACTGTCCATGCCACCTGCCTCAAGCCTGAGGTACCATGAAGTTCTAATGACATGGTGCTAATGAAAGTAGCTGCAGCTGTTCATGAAGTGGTTTCTTAATGGGCCCCAAGGCATATGACTAAGCTTATAGTTTTGTACCAGTTTTATGCAGGGTTTCCCTTCATTAAACCACTTCTTTAGCTATGCGCTGTCATATTCAAAGTCCTTTATGTATTACGAGCCTTCTCCACTGACTTCAACAGCATCTGGCTTCATGGAAGGAATCAGGTCCCTGCTGTGAAATGTTTCAGCCCAGTAGCTCTGTCTCAAATCTGTCAAAATTGGACAGGACTCCTGAGAATTTTATTAGGGTTGGGCACAAACAACACTTTGAGTACAAGCTAGATGAACCTAAGGCCCATAAGGTAAGATACATCACTGAGTAAAGTACCAGACATTCTGAATTGTTACAGAAGGCAGAGGAGGTTCTCTGTCTCAAATTCAGAACTCAGTCCAGATCCATGTCTACCTGACTTAAAAAAAACCAAAATAAACATTGAGTCCCACTCAACGAACAGCATTTGTAAGGAAGCATTATAAGAGAGCATCTTTAAAACAAAACCAAACCAATAACCGTGAGTTGAACTTTTCATTTCTAAGAAAATCTGCTGGTGGAGGTTACCATCAAAACCAATGTTATGCTTCTAGCATTTCACTACTCTAGATACCATCTAATTCTCCACTAATTCTCTAATTTCAGCTGAGTTTAACAAAATGTTTACACTAAAAAATAAAACAACAAAACCTGTCAACAACAGTAACAAAACCCTGAAAGAACAAAATACCTACATTTCTGGCAATGTCCTCCTACTTGTCAAGCACCAGGAAAGACTGCCAGATATTAAAGTAACTTAAGAGTGCTCCATTTGATCTGCACATAGAAGCATCACTAAAATCTATGTCCAGTCCATGGAAATCACACTGGCAGGAAATCCTCCCTTCAGGCAAACCCAGCTAAAAGGCTTCAATAGCACTCAATATCTTTTGGCCAGTCTACCAAGCTCAATGTTTTCTGTATAAAAGTGCCTAAGTAATAAAGCCAGTGAATAGGCAGCAGAAGCAGCTATGAAAACAGTTTCCACAGTGAAAAGCATGAAAAATGGTCCAGGAGTCACAAACTTCCTTTTCCCTTGTTCTTAACCAGGGGCTGCATATCTGTGCTTCCTTAGGAAAATCCAGTCTCTTCAATCTCCCATCCCTAAACATCTTCCTTCCAGCCTCTACAAATGCAAACCTCTAACAGTTCCAGGCTTCCTCACTATGCTCTGACACAACTGCCTTTGCCCAGGTTATCCTCTGGATGCTATCAAAGCTGATTAAAGGTCCCCTCAAAAGAAAAGTGATATAATTTAAATTTCTAAATCATATCAATGAACTGAAGTGGTGCTACACACCCTGATGAAAAGAGCAAATCAGAATACATTGCCTCAGACTCAGATTTCTACAAGTCAAGGTAGAAAAATAAAGATCTGTCTCTAGCAAGAGGGCAAGGTGTCTACTGCCTGCCATGTAACAGCGCAAATCCACCCTGAAACCTATCTAATAAGCAGGATGAGAACCAGAAACAGTTCAGTTTTCCAGACAGATGAATGGCCAACTGAGCCACTTTTCTACTTTCCAAACTAAAAAAAAAAAAAAAAAAAAAAAAAAGTTCCAAGGGCTGGAAGAAAAAAAAAAGAAAAAAAAAGAACTCAGCAGTAGCTGTTCAAAGAGTTATCTTAAAATCTCTTATGAATAAAAGGGCTGGAAGAAAAAGAAAAGAAAAAAAAAAACTCAGCAGTAGCTGTTCAAAGAGATATCTTAAAATCTCTTATGAATAAAAGTTATTTTTGTCTAAAAAGAAAAGAGTTATCTTAAAATCTCTTATGAATAAAAGTTATTTTTGTCTAAAAAGAGGATGTTCTTTTCCTATTGCCTCCCAGCCTCCTTCCAAATATGCTGACAAAGAAAGATGAATGGGACCTGCAGTATCAGAAAGTGCCTACAAGGGCCTGAGTTATGCAGGTGGAGATGCAAAATCGAGGAACTAGGGGGTCAAATCACCACATCATATACTTGAATCAAACACTAGATTAAAAATTCTCTTTCTGGACTTGGTGCCTGGAAACCCTTGTATGAAGCAGAGGTGATGGATAATGGCAGATCAGCATTCTCAATCTATTCCCTGTCCTGACCTGATGTTAAGAAGAATGTCTGGGGGACTCCTATCCACCAATGAATAAATGTGAGCTGAACTCAGCAATACATTTAACCAAATTTCCATCTACGGCACTTGGAGATAAGCAGTCCTGTAAATTAATAGCTTTGCTTTTCTGAAATCAGAACAAAGAAGGAGCTCTCTAGCTAATGATGGACAACGCATTTCAGTCAAGATTATTTTTCACAATCCAGTCTGCAGATTTGGTAACAATAAGACACTTTCAAATTCACATCTTTCTGCCAAACAGTTTAGAACATTATTTAAAACAATAAATTGAAAAACTTGTCCTTTCTGAAATCTATTTTTACATTTATTTTTGCCCAGAACATGCTTATCAGTACCACTGACACTTCACAAGCATGATTTAAAGTGTCTAATTTTACTACTTCTCCATTATTTTGGCTCTCTCCTCTGCTTGACAAGCCTAAAGAATAATAGATGTAAAGGGAAAAAAAATCTAGGTTGCTAGTAGAGCGTCTGATAAAATAAAAGCAATTCAGATAGAAGGCTTTTTCTTTTTTTACCCTACAACATGCAATAGGATTAACGTTCTCCCTAGAAAGATGTACTTTTCTTCTAGGTTACAGGGCCAGCTGACTAATTTGACTCAAAAGCAAGCCCTCCAATTCTTGACCACCTCACAGTGTAGTACTGGAAAACATCTAGGTCACATAATCCCGTCTCATCCAATTTGGATGCAGTTCTTCCAAGGATATAAATTCATTAGAGAGACAGATTGTAAACAAATATATACACACACACAAGAAAAAGATATGCAGACAGATCCTGCCTGCTCACCCTGCATATATATGACTACTTGACCCAGAAACTAAAGGTATCACCACGTAGTCACTGGGTCAGAGTCATTCACCTATATAAATAACTTGAGAAATTCAGCCTCCCTAGCACATAGAATGTCACAGCATTTCAGAGGAGATTGTGGTTCCCTCCAATTTGTTGTTTGTTTAGTTATTCCTAAAAAGCCAAGCTGCCAGTCTTACAGTGAATTAATTTTTCACCTCACTGAGAGCCCCAGTGGATTCCTGGCGACATCTCTTAATGGATGATGGTAAGCAAACAGCACCAAAGACATCAGCATCAGATTATTATGGATTATTTCTGAGAGATTTAATCAGTCCACAATTAACAAAAATTGTACTGAATAAACAAACCACAAATATTGGTTAGCTGTGTTTACGTTAAGAGTTAAACCCCCATCAGTTGATCCCATATAAAAGAATACCTTAATTTTCCCCAATCAGCTGAGCACAGGTTTCAAATTTAGGAGGTCTAAAGGAAAAGTCTGGGCCTTTGGACCTCTCACAGAAATCTACAACTTTATGAAGTAGGAAACAATGTCATGTTAGGCATTTAAAAAAGTACTACCTTTTTTTTTTTTAAGTCACATGTGCTTCTCCCAAGACATGAACTTAAAAACCACCAAGCTGAAAGATGCTGTCAACCAAAAAAGAATACAGATCTGGTTTTCCTCTTGCAACCTGCAGTCAAAATCACTTTGCATACCTGGGCAATTGCAAAGGTATTTTTGTATCCCTGATATGTCCATTAAATTCCCTCTGTGCCAGTCTCCCACAGAACTTCAATCTAACCACTACATTGTGCACAGCTCTACCATGTAGATTACTATTGGAATTTATTGGTTTGTTATTTTCTGTCATCATTACAACCAGAGACACAAAGTAATTAATTGGGCAGACACAGCGCTCTTGCTCATGCTGCTGTCTAGCACAATTAATTACCTGTGCCAGGTTTGGAAAAGCTGATCATCTCACTATTCCCTGTCCCACAGCAAGCATATCACTTGAGTAAATAACTCTGAGCAAACACAGGAAGCACATTAAGTCAATATTCTGCAGTTCTACACACATTTCATTCACGATAACAAAAAAGAAAGAGGAACAAGTGAAATCAAGGCTCCTAAATTTGCCCATAGTAATTTCAAGGCCAAGAAATCATTTATCTGAAGATAAACATATGTGTTTCCTTAGTACATGAAGCACTTTCTAATATTTCCCATAGAAAATTCCTGAAACCTCTGAATATTGACTTTTGTCCAATCCAACTTTGTTATCCAAAACACACTCCACTTCTCTGCCATATGCTCAAGGAGCACAGGGAATCCTGCATTGCCGGCATTAGGCAATGCCGCTCATCCGTTGTTGCAATAAGCCTGAGCTATCGCAGGATGCATTCCCATCTGCTTTTGAATTTTGCTTCAGCTAGCAAGGCTAATAAATTCCCCAGTTTGCCCCCTCGATTTCCTTAGGAGCAACACCCGTGTCAAATCCAACATGGCCAGCATTTTCTGTCCACAAGGATGGTACAGAGCAGCAGGGACACAAGGATGGACAGAAGAGGCCTGAGCCACCTGATGGAAGCCATCTCTCCTGCAGCATTCCCAGTCCTGGTCAGGACCACTGCTCCAAGGGACGGGTGTCTCTGGGCTCCTGCAGGCTCAGCACCTTTGTGCTGCTAACAGCCCTTTGGGGGAAGGACAGCATTAGTTAAAATACTCTGGGAACAAGCCCATGAATCAGCCTTGAGCAGGAGTGTAACCACTGTTTTCCCAATTCCCCCTGCTCTGACAAGAACCAGAAATTCACAGCAAGTACAGTGGCTGTTTCCCTGTGAGCTCCTGGGTGGCTCACAGATCATCATGCCCACAGGGACAGGGCCTAAGACCTCTAGGCACTTAAAACAATGAGGATCTGGATAGGTGCAAAATTAAACACAGTTTCAAACTGTGTTTCACATCACTGTTCCTTGCTTTCTAACACATGAACTAATTGTATGTATATAAAATAAACAACAATGTATATAATTGCTCCATTTGTCTTTACTTGTACATCACAGGACAAATTCAGGCTTCCTGGATTAACCCCAAAAAGGTTATATAAATATATGATGAATTCATGAACATAGATCAGTCCAGAACATTCAAAGGAACTCAAAAATACAATTCTTGTGTGCTTTCCTAAATTCAATTAAAAAATAAAATAAATGCACATTTTGCCTTTTCTTTACAGTAATGAATACACTGGAGGCTTAATGACCTCTGTTATCACTGCAAGAATTTACATTTAGGGTAGCAGTGTTGTTCTTTTTTCCTCTTCAAAGAGATACTCACAAACCAGAGGAGGAACAATTTGAGGTATACAGTGGGACTTCTTCTGCCAGCTCCTTACACACATCTCTTCCAACACAACCTGAGCAAGGTGCAGTTTTCCTGCAGCAGGACTTTCATAATTACAAAAATAATTTAATAACTATATTAAATATAATTTTATTATTATATTAAATTTTGAATGATTTTGAAAAATTTACTTTCAGTGTAAATAATTTCAGACTTATATGTAAGTTATATATGTCATATAAGTCACTCAAATTGTGCCAAATAAATTATGTCAGAATACACACCTGGACATGGGGATAAAAAGAGCTGGGGAGTCCCTTTGCTAAGCATCTCTAAATGCAAATTTTAAAGTTCATGAGTGACAGGCACTTGAAGATCTGTGATCCTGGACCCAGCAAAGGCAGAAAGCATTCAGTTCCTGATACAGTAAAACATTTAGACATGCAAGTCTATGACCACAAAACAATTCAAGAGAGCAATTGGCTTTGATCCCTTCTGAGGTCAGCAGAATGCAACAGTGTGACATTAGCTGGGATGATCAGGAGTGAGTGCATGAGTGCAAGATACAATTTCTGATTTGATTTAATGAACTCTCTTGCATTTCTTGTGCTGAACAGACAAAAGAGTGGCATTTGTATGTGCACTCTGGGATGGCTTTGGTTTAAATGAAAGGAATTTTGTACAGATCATCAGGGCTCACTTTTTAAAACTCAGAGGGATTCTCACAGGAAGAGGAGGTTCAGCTAAATCTAAGAAAGGCTAGTTTTCCTAGGGGGGAAGGTGAGGAGAGAAAAGTAGCAGTTGCTTAGTCAGTCTACATTATTTCTGCTACAAAATGTTTTCTACACCATGCTAAAAGAACCCCCCACTGCGAAGGCAAAACTCTCATGATGTCAGAACAGCTCTTTTTTCTACTGTGCCTCCTACCATGCAAAAAAGTGAGCACTACTTTCCTGAAAGCAACTTTCTAGAAAGCACTGCTGGATCAACCCCATCTGGATGGCACTGGACCTAAGGGCAGACACTCCCATCCTCAATCCAGCATCCTAACTTAAGATTTCCCACATTCGTTGTAAGGACACTTCAGAAAATGGGAGCTCTCTGTCCAGTTCCTGTAATTCCTGTAGGACACAACAATGTCTCAAATGGATATTTGAAATCTTGGGCTCCTATATCCTGATCAGCAATTATGATTTGCAATCTCAAATTATTTTTTGCTTGTCCTCAGGCTATTTGGCAACGGAATACGAGGCAGAAAGACAGAAGCCCAGTTCCCAGGAGCCAGGTTGGTGCTTCAGGGCTGAGGGTAGCAGAAACTAGTTTTGACAGGTTAGCCATGCAAATATGATGTGCCAGTCATTGAGCAAGTATCTCTGTGCTGCTCCCCTCTGCCAGTGTCACAGAGACTGACACATTGTGACAACCTTCATACCCAGAGTCAAGCTAAACTCATTTCAATCATGCTGTAAACCAAACAGAATTAACACCAAAATCCTAACACTTTAGCAAAATAAACAATGTTTAGAGAAGCAAAAGATGTACAAGCAAATCCAGATAGTCACTGAAGTGTGAATCCCAAAGCTCATTCACACAAGGACCCCTGGAGCCATCACCAGTCCAGCAGAACTTTCATCTGCCTTTCTCTGGGAGAATCCTACCATGGCTGAAGAAGGTGCAGGTACAGTGCTGCAGAACTTCAGTGTGGGCAGGACTGGGGACATTAAACACGCACAGCACCCAACACAGCACAGCCCTGCTTTCCCCTCATGAGCACTGAGACGTTGCCATGCTATAAAAAACTATTCTAGCAGTCAGCTAGAAACAGCAATAGGAATCCTGCAGTAAGTACATCAGTCGTCATGCTATAATTAGCCATGTACAGTTTAAATAAAGTCCTGATTAATGAATATTTTCCACGTTTCAGTGCTATTCCAGCCAATGCTGAAATCATATAGCTGTTAGATGGAGAATGAAATAGGTCATTGGGGTGACACTTCCTCATAGGGCAGAACATCATTGTGAACAAAAAACCAAAACAGAAACAAGGGTTACAGTGATTAAAAATCGTGTACAGAGAGTAGAGACCACATCTCAGACTCTCCAGTTTCTATTAAAGGTCTCTTTCTTTGGGTGGAGTGGGGAAAGGTCCATACTCTGAGCTGTCTGCTCTTCTCCAGGCCCTGGCCAGAGAGTTTGGACAAGGAAAAAACAGCTGTACTTCTCACAGAAGCCCTACACACCACACACCATGTTTCCAGCAGTGGAAGCGCATGCTGCTTTTGGAAGGCCAGCATGGAGACTCAAATGGATGCTTTGAAATCTCTGCCTTGTAGAGGTGAGGCTGAAATCCACTGTCACCATTTCATTCAGTCACAGAGGGAAGATAACCTGTGACAGCCAGAAATAAAGCAGGCTCCCTCCCTATGTCTGTTAGTGATGGATGCTTAGCTCCATTTCATTCAAAATGGGGGGAAAACCTGATGCTATGGCTTTCCACTTGAAATGGCAATGTGCTGCTTACAGCAAAAATGTCAACACCCTCAGCTGTCAAGACAAATACAAGAAAGCCAGAGACAGACAAGAAAGTTTCCAAAGGAAATATTATTTCTCATTATTATATTTATCTTTTATTTACCTTCTAGTATTTACCTTTTATTTACCTTCTAACTGTAATGAAGTTAGTAGGGTTTTTCCATCCTGAGCTTATTATAAACACCCAAAGTACAGTGCAAAGAGGTTTAAAATACAGTCTTTACCAAACATGACAAGGAAAGGTTTTCATACCAGCTGAGGTTTCCATCTACAGTTGTCCTAGTGAGACATGAGGGAGCCAACAGCAGTAGGTACAGTGAAAGCCTGCCTTGACTCATATCTGTTAGTACAGATAAACTGTCCAATCTCCTGTTTATAGAGAAAAAAAGCTGTCCACAAAACATCACTGACAGCAGCAGTCTTATTATTTATATTACAGCGATGAGAGGACAAACCACAAATACATAAAATATTAGGGCAGACAAGAAAATATTTTATACTTGGTAGTAAATTCTTCCTAGCTCAACAGCTTAGCTTTTGAACAGGTGGGAAGTAGGGAAAAATCACAAGGAATGGAGATGTATGATAGGCATTACTCAAGGAAAGAAAGGAGAATGAGGAAGGCCAACAATTTCCAGTTATATTAACCCCCTTCTGCTTCAAAGATCTTTATTTTAAACTGTTGAGGTGTATTAGAAGGCTCCAGCTTGGTTTCCCATTACATTCTCCCTGTGCCATTGCACCTAATAACACAGAAGGCTTTAGAAATGTTTCTGCTTTCATTATTTTCTCCTACTGGATGCCTAGTTGTTTAATAACTTTATCATTTTACAGTTATTTGTATTCAAAATAATCTGTAAATCAAATTCAAATATAACAGCTCAAAGTGGGGGCAAAGAAATATAATTATTTGGTATGGCCTGGAGTAATAACTCAGCTTAATGTAATAGAATTGCCAAAAGAAAATGTAGGTTAAGTAGCAGGAACCACTTCCTAACAGCAAAATCTATCAGACTAAAAAAACAACCTCCCTGCAGAAAAGGTGGCATCTTTCTCACTTCCTTTCGAAACAGGACAGATGATGGCAGTGGAGCATATAACACAGGGAATCACCTGACAAAAGAAAATGACCTAGAACAGCTTCCATTCCTGTCCCTTCAGAGCAATTCACAACCTGAAGCCAAAACTCTTGTGGGAACACATTCTACACCACCTCAGTCACACGAAAAGCCAAACAATCACAGCCCAAGCATCAGCAAACCAACACTTAGGAACCCTAGTAAGAAACTGCATTTTTATTTTGCTCTTCCTGCATTTTAGGAGTCAACCTGGAAAACTGCCCAGGCCATGAATGGATGTAAGGATCTGAGCCAAATTTACTGAAATTGCAGATGTTTACTTATATATTCATCTTAAGCTTGTTTCTAATTTCTGCACCAAAGAGAGACCAACTTCCTGTTGAGCTCTCCTGAACTGGGGCCCTTCTGTATAAGCAGCTTATAGCATGAAAAACTTACTGTGCATACACATGCAATATATAGATATCATAAATGATTACTCAAGTTACTATTATTATCAAATGATTTAGTAGTTATTAGCCATAGATGCCATTTCTGTTTTCCAATTCACTGAAGGAGAGAGTCTACTAGAAACATTTTTTCAAATTCCAAGAATTTCATTAATCAAGTAAAACCACATGTAAAAGAATACATTGCAGTAGTCTGTCAGAGCAAAATAATATTTTACTTTGCATGCAAAACTATTTAAATTGTTCAACAGATTTTAACAAATTCCAGAATAGCCACATTAATTTTCACTTTCATTTCACAGGTGAGAAGACTCAGGCTCACAAAGATTAGATGATTTGCCCAAGCCCATACTCTAAAGCTAGCCACAAAGATCCATGTGTAGTTAGGAGCACATCTAATTTATTTCTATCTATGTTTTTATTACACTCAGGAGCATGCTATTTCAGTTCCTTACAGTACTCACAATCAATAAATCCTTGTATTTTTCCCGTCAGAAGGGATTTGTGACTTTCACCATTACAGAGGCTGAGAAATGAAGACAGAAATACGCTGACTTGGCCAAAGCAACTTGCCCAGGGGAGTCAATGCTCAAGGCAAGAACAGAATTTGGACCCCTGGAGTCCCAGCTCTTACCTTCATAGTCCTCATTTCCTATGAGATTTCCTTCTTTCTTTTTCTCTAACTTTCTTTTTGTATCTTAAATGGGTCAGTCCAGAAGTCAATGAGATTTTTCTTGGAGATTCTCTACCAGCACTTTTCACCAAAAAGGTGTCAATATGTACAAGAATGAAGCTAACTTAGCTGATAAAACTGTGCAAAAATGGTCTTGAGTCAAGAATTAACACCACCAGAAAAGGAGAAGAGATGATGCTGAAATACAGCTGAAGTACAATTCCACAGGACATCAGCAGAAGAAGCTAATTTAGGCTGAAGTTTTTCCTCTTATCTCTGGAACATACCAGATTATTTTGTGTTGTTAACAGCCATGCCTTTTAGTTACTGAATTGCTTTGAAGCAACAGGGACAGGTAAGTGGTAATTCAAGATGTGTTTCCAAGCAGTTTATTAGTCTGTCATTGCACATGGTCACTTTCTACAGTTCAAGAGGAAACAAACCTGGCCTACCAAGTTTTGCATGATTGGTGCATCACAAAGCACTACCTGCACAACAAATCCCGCAATCTAGTCGATTCACATTCCTACAGTCTCTATTTGTCTTTAGGGTAAGCACAGAAAACTGACAACGCAGACTTGGGGAGGTCTCTGCTCACTACTGCAGAGTGCCTCAGACACCACTTCCCACCCTCTGGGAACTGAAGTATGGAGCACGAAAATTACTACACAGTATTGAAACACTTTTTTTTCTCTAAGCCTTTTACTTCAGCAAATAGCTCACAGAACACCAAACTGTTTGATGTTTTAATGTTGCAATATATATCCCATGGCATGAGCTGGGTCTAGGGAAGCAGCCACAGCTTCACTCAGCACAGTAATGAACCTTAAGTAACTTCATGTTGTAATGATGGCACACAAATAGCATTAAGATTTGTCCAGAGGTGCAGTTAGGTGTTTTCCTAACTGCTGATAAAGGGAGAAAGGCAGGGCTACAGACATTCTAGAAATGCCTGCAGGGATGGCCATACATCACATTCTCAGAAGCATTTTTAGTCAGGTTACACCATACACAGCTGGCACTGCAGGAATGAACCACCCTCTCTCTCACCCCACTCTTTAAACACACCCCTTCTGGTCCTCTGAATCACCTTTTTAGCTTGGGGAAAGGCAAGAAAGTGCTGCTTTGCTGCCATTTTCAACCTCATACCACCACAAGCATTTCACAAAGCTCTAGGTGGCAATGAGGCCATAGTGAAGTGGCCCCTGAAATCTCAAGTCACAGCTTGCTCTGTGATCTGGTCCCTCCCAATTCCCACAGTTAATTGTACAAGAGGTCACTCAACAGTCAGCATCCACAACAGTTCACCTATCCAAGCCCCCATTCCTGATTTAAACCACTGAGAGTTGTGCAGCCACAGTCTAGCACCAGTTATCAGCTGGCACAACACTCCTAAATGAGGATTTAACATCACCAACAGGCAAAACTCACTGCTAAGTTTTGAATGAGGAAAGAGATGAAGCAACAGCACCTGCAATAGAAATGGACTTCAGAAAACTTACTTAAAATCAGTATTTAAACCACATATGGGTTGTTTGTTTTTTTTCATGCTGGTACAATGGCAAATTTGAATAGGGATGAGAATTTGGAGATGTGTCCGTCATAAAGTAAAAAATTTGGTACACTATACTGGCAATTCCAATCTTGGCATAAAAATACTAATTGCACCTTACTTTCAGAACCTGCACATGGTACACTTTCAGCCATGGGCATTTCAATTTCCCTGATTGAGAAAAAAACCAACCAAACAACAAAGCCTAATGTCAACTTTTTGTACAGGTTTAACATCCTCCTTTGAACTAGAAGCTTTATCTATCCATTTTCTTTCCTCTTCCACACACCCCCCCCATCTATTGTCATTTGGCCAAAAATGAACCAATTTCTTTTAAACATTAGCATAGACAGAATAATTATATATACTCAAAATTACTTCTTTGATTGGTAGCTAAGCTGCTCTGATGCTACAAGTCCCTGTTGGAGGTTAGTAGCTGCTCTAAATGTGTACTACAGATGAGGGCAAGATACCAAACTCTTTTCCTGCTATGACACCTGATGGGCTGAGACTCACTTGCGACATTAGGGTTTTGTATGTAATGCAATATTTTTATTGCACAATTCCAAGCCACAAAACAATTTAGCCATAAAACTGTCATGACACGAAACCTGTATTTTCAAAATTGCCATTCTGCTACAGCCATCACATTACATTACTAAAATGGAAAAACTATCAAGATTAAACTATGCTTTACCATTTACTTGTTGCTAGTTGATTATTTATCATTTTCCCCTCAATTTAGACAAAGAAAGCATGCAGACACAGTCACATTTATATCACACTAAATTTCAACATTATTTTGTGTTCCCAGTTTTACAGAGACAGACTAAAATCTTCCAAATCTTTCCAGTTGTGAATAATAACCACCCATTTCTACAGGCATGAAAAACATCCAAAGCTACCCTGCAGATTTATTTAAATATTTACTACGAAAGGCAAATCCAATCTTGCATTTAATTGCACAATAGAAAGTCTGATGGAATAAGGCTTTAAAGATCTCTGTTTGCTTTCTATGACAATACAGCCAAGTAGGCAATGATTTTGCAGTGCTTCAGTCTCCCATTTACACAGGAGAGTCATGTTTATTTTCTCACCTTCCCTCTCATTTTACATTAAATGGTCCTGACTGAGTGCCTCTAGAATCTGTGTATTGTAAATGTCTGAACAGGTATAAACACCTTTTTTGACATAAGTCTGTCAGTGCTCCAAAAATTCTTGCAGAAAAATTCTTCAGAAAATGTATTCTGTAACTTTATTTCTCTAAAATCTTTAGAGGAAACAAACTCTCACAAAATCCTAAGCAAACAGCTGTCAACTTAAACACCACTTGCCTTTCTCTCACATTACCAGACTCTCTAGCTGTCCTGTCATGGTCCCAATGTCAAACTAATACTGCAAATATCAGGATTTTCATTAAAACAAGACTTTTCTATGCTTTTTTATTTTGCCTTAATTTTCTGTACCTTCCAAGCTTGAAAGCTGATGTCTAAAATTGAGGGAGAAAAAAGCTGTACTTGTGACATCTGTGAGATTGCTGATTTTTAAAAATCATTGTCATTGCAGAATAAAACAGCTATCCTATGGTATATTAGCATTTATAAGCTAAAATTAGGAATTTTACTTTCACCAAAGAGAAAACAGTTTTCCAGCATCTGAAAAAATAAATAGAAATAGGAAATGCTATCTCACCTTTTTGTTGAGAAGAATAATAAAATTCTAGGACATCACAGTGTTTGTGCTGGACTGTTGAAGCCACAGAAATGCTACATTCTGAATTACAATGTCAATCAAGCGTAACCATAATGAAAACCTGTAATAATTAGATTTGTTCAATCCAGAAAAGATAAAAATGGTAAAGTGTGATTTGGACAGAGAAAAATCCTGAAAGGTAACCAAGAAAATAAAATCAAATGAAGGATTATTCTCCTTTGTAAAGAATCTATTCCAGCAAGAAATTGAACCATGACTCATGAATTGAAAAGCAGCAAAGGGACCTATTGAACTAAGAAAAATGAGGTTTTTTTTTCCCTGGCAAGAGATCTCTCGGAGATCTGCAAACAAGAGAACAGGAACAAAAGCTACATATACAAACAGACTCCTTTTTAAACCTTACAGATTTCTTACTCAAGGACTTTCTGGACCAAACAGTGGTGTTTTTTGTAACTAACAGAAGCCAGAGATGCTCAAACCACAATTTCTGTCACACTCCTTTGCTCTCACCTTTCACTTGGAGCAGCCCACACCTCTCAAGCACTGACATCTATCAGACAACAAATGAGTGGTAGAACCCAACCTCTCAAGAGCAGCCACAATGCTTTTAAGTAGTAAGACAAAGCAGATCTGTAAGTATGTAATAAGGCTGCACAAAGTTCTTTGATCTGAAATTCTGCTAGGTCAAACTATTCTACCCTTCTCCATCAGCTCCTTGCCTCCTTTGATTTACTCAGTGACAAATTTACTGTAAAAGGAAAAATTTTGCCAGGCTTTAGTGGGTACTAAGACCTCATTCAGCAAAACACTTTGATACACAGACCTGTAGCCTGCACTTAGCTGTCCTTTTCACTGAAGATCTCAAATGTTACAGAAAATAACCAATAGAGAGCTAGAGCAGATCTTTCACATACATCCCCAGCCTGAGAAATTGTTCCACCCCAAAGGTGAAGGTGGCAAGCACACATGGGGACAGGGCTTCCTGTGCACTCCTAATCTTATCCTCTTATGGCTCAGCAGTGGAAGCAGCTTCCACACATGCAAAACCTTGACACAAAATGCTGGAACGGAGGCAGTGCAGTGCAACTCCTTACTCATTGCTCTTTGTGTTTGAGGCTGTCCAGCACCAGGCAAGATCTGATTCTGAACAATTTCTACACATTTACAGAAAGGAAAGATGCCCATCTTCTTTCAGAATTATAATCATGTTCCTGTTAGAATTACAATTCTGACATTTTCTGTGTTAGTCAAACCATTTCACAGGAAAGCAAACACCATTGCGGTTCAAAACGAAAAACAGTTTGTTACCCATTTAGACTTCTTGGAGAAAGCAAATATGGAGATTTTAGCATGAAAGGTATCATTCTGAGAAAGTTTTAAACAAAAGAGAATACAAATTTGCCAATGAAAATGCCATCTTAACCTTAAATGCATTGGTACAGTATGACTGTCATGAAATGATAATGTGGCTGCCGAGTGAGGAGAGAAAGCAGATTGAGTCAGGTAGAACTGACATACATAACCAGTCATTTCTTTGCTATTTAACGATTCAAAAAAACACCAAAAGCATTATTTCTCCACATGAGAGAATTTTATCCCCACATAAATTTCAAAAGGGAAATGTCAATACTACAAGTATCTGAAGCGACCTCCAGATTATATTTAAGGAGAATGAGACCAAGTGCTCATATGGCACGTTTGTGAGAGCAGGAACCATGGAGATTTACTATTTACTTGCAGGCTGGATGTAGCACATTAACAACACTCACTATTTTGGATCCAGAACTGTTGGCATGCCAATATTAATATGGTAAAACCCAGCAGGATATAGACACTGTCATTAGCACTATTAGACATGCTACATGCACTAATAAAGAATTGTTCTTTCCCCAAAGTAAAGCTGTCTTTGCTCACCATAGAGCTGTGTGACACAATTCCAGGTTTGGTTTTTTTAAGTCTTCCTTCCTCATATGAAAAGATTTCAATTCCAAGTGCTTTAGGTCTTTATCTTATTGCAATTTTTTTTCTTTTACTCATTTGGTATTTTTTTCTTTGTAAGTTTCTTTGGGATTTATGTTAGGTTTGTTTCTATGAAATTAAGAATAACAGTTGGTGCTGGAAAGTAGCAAAGAGAACTTAATGGAAATAAGAAACAGCATAATAAGGAAGTAGTGCTTGCTGCTAATATATGTTTCTGTTATCAAAGATGTCACTTCCAGACAGCTTTAAAAATATTTTCCTCACTTGAATAAGGACCCAAAATATACTTTTTGACAATATTTGTACAGTTCTGTAAGTGAAAGAAGAGAGTGTGCAGAGTGAGAACCCCCCTGCAATTCTGCTTTAACAAACTCTCACTGCTCCAATCTGCCCTCCTGCAGCCAGGAATCCTGACTTGCATTGCAGCCGAGCCCTGGAACTCCCACCACCGCAGGCCTTTTGCTGCATAAACACTCTTGGTTATTTACAAAAAACCTTCCAATTGAAACAATGGTGTGCTTGCAGACCACGGGGAGCAGAGAAAAGTTAAAAGGACTGTGGTGGGTCAACTGCTCTGAGATGCTGGGAGGAGAAGGGAATTGCAGAGGAAGCCAGGGACTGTGGCACGCAGGCAAAGTGCAGGCTCACATCAACAGCGGCAGAGCCAGCTCAGCCCTACTGAACTGCAAATGCTTTCTGACTCAGAGGAACCCCAAACTGCTTTGTACTAAACCGAAAAAGGGCTCAACAGAAGGTTTTTAATTATTTCACAGTCACATAAGACTGTTCCAAGCATGTTTGCTGTCCTGACACAGGTTCAGAGTGCAGGGGCAAGGGGAGGGTACCAGTGGCATTTTCTGGATGCTGTTTCCATGTGGGTGCACACTGACACAGCTGTACCCAGTGGTCAGTGCTGGCTTTCTTTTGGTGAGAAAAGTCATGGTGTCTTTCCTGCCTTTTCCTGGATCTGAATAACCTTCTTCTGTGTACATCTCTACTAACTGTGTTCCAGAGGCTTTTCCCAGTGGGTTTCCCTGACTAAAACAGGATGCTTTAGAAGTGTGGATAGAGTCCCTTCACTACAGGTAACATTTTAGTGCCCCTCTAGCCTTCCACCAGAGGAAAAGGACCTGAAACAAACATACAACTTTTAGACTGCATCACTATTGAAAAGAAGAAACCAAGACACTTCAGCTCAAGCAAAGCAGCAGAAAAAAATGCCTGAAAATATACTTTAGAATATTTAATTAAGGACATCATGATCTCTCTATTTTTAGGATACTTAAGGTACAAGTTTCTCTTGAAATGATTTAGCATATTTTCAATTTTTAATATATTTAATAGGTTAGTATTATAAATGAGCAATAAAGAAATAAGAGTGAATAGTAAAGCTGATCAAAATCATGTAAGGAAAGAGTTTCTAAGATTTTAGATTAGTTTTCTAATAACACTGTTATGGTCAAAAATAAAAACCAAATAGGCAAACAACTGTCTAGCTCCAGCTTGAGAAGTTTTTGGAAAAAGATTAGCTGGCATTGCTGTCTGAAAAAATGTCCTTCCAATGTCTTAAGCTATGACACTGTAATGACTACAGAGCCCTGTAAAAAGAATAAAGTTGAAAACATAATTCTGTCCTTGCTCTGCAAGGGCTCTACTGTAAAAATTCCAGAGGAATTTTTGGGACAACCAGAACCCAGATTTCATTCTCTCCAGATGCTGACATTCGGCCAAGACAGGAATTTTCCAGATTTGTGCCGAAAGCCATCAAGACAGACACCTTTGTATATTTTCACCTACCTGCTAAGCGGCTTAGAGCTTAAAATGGGTTGGGTCTGCATTCTTTAGTGTGAAGGACAAGACACACATTAATTACAGTCAGTGAAAAAAAGATGCCTGCCAGAAAAATTCTAGAGCATCCATAATTAATATCAGAATAAAGTCTTTAAGAGAGACACACAAAGAAAACCCAACCAAGAGAAGTAAGAGATTGCTGATGCTCTCAGCTCCAAGCACAGACAGAAGACAGTGGTCAGCACCATGTGAGAGCACAGTGCTGGCTCAGGGATGAATCACCAGTTACCCCCAGGCTTCAAACCAGTGTGAAGAGAAACTTCACATAAAGGCTGCTGGTTATAAACTCATTTGCAAATGCAATTGTTTGATGCCAAAATAATTAACAAAATCCAAGTCACTGGGCCCTTAGGAAAAAATACATAAAGCTAGGGTTCAGTACTACTTTATGACTATTTTTTTCAGTACTATTTTACGACCATTTTATTTAACTTGCTTAACACACACCTCTCTCTTCCATGGGCAACAAGGGCTGAGACAGCTAGCAATTCATATATATTTTGCTTGACTATGGAAAAATAATTTTTGCTTGTGTTTTCCACTGGAAAAGCAAGGGAACTGAAAGTTACAGAGAAAGAAAATTCCCAGATCATCAGTCCTCTTAGCTAGTTATTGTGAAGTCCAGCTTCCAAAACTGGAACCTTAATTTTGGACATCACGACTTCACAATAACTGACTGAGGCAAAAGATTCAAACTCAAGGCCTCATTAGCAAGAGATGAGAGCAAGAGGGAGTGTGAAAAATCCACCTGAGCTTATACTAAGATATGATGTTCTGAGGATTATTAAAGCTACTGTTAATCATTCTGCAGACAGACAGGATATAATAGGAAGGGAGGCCCTTCCATGGTGGAAGAAATAAGGTTAAAAGCTGAAATATTTTAAGCAACATGGGGCAGAAGGAAGGAGTATACATTATCTTAGGCTTTGATCCTGAGCAGCTTCTCTCCATCCCTCATTTATCCATTCAGGCAACCTGAAAAACACATTACTCTGCAAGATGCCCTGCTGAAAGTACTTGTAAAAGAATAAGGAGAACAGGACTAATCCCTTTGATGGAATGAACTACACTGTCTGATGCAAACTGAATGCTCCTTTCCCACCCACTATTTCAGTACATATTCTTCACAGATTAATTAAACCTACTATGCGGAGGAAGAGAGCCCAGGATAACACAAAATGTATCAACAGCTGACCCTTGAATAATAAGGCATCCAAATAACCTGTTTGAAATACCCACATCCACTTCATGCAGTCAATTTTATCTCCTGGACCTAAATAACTCACCAAGAACAGGATTACGGGGTTTGGTTGGCTGGATTGTTTAAATTTCGTTTTCAGTTGTGTAAGACAAAAGTTAGCCAAGTGATTTCTAGTAACTGAAAAGACCCTTGACTAGCAAATTTTATGTTTTTCAGCAGAGTATTATCACTATACCCTTCAAATAGAAGAAAAATTAAAACAAAATTAATGTCAGAAAGTAATATTTTATCCTGCTGCTTGCCAAACCTAAGGAAATGTAATTAATCAAGTGGCAATCACTATAATGAGTGAGCTTGCTTTCTTGCATGAAGATACAAAGATATCACAAAATCTTCATTCTGAACATTGCAGCTCTTACCTTTACACCCCACTGCAAGGCATGTTGATATGAGAGACTTTCACTGCAACAAGGACCTCAGCTCAGCTTATGAACCAATAATAACTGTTGTTTGCAATCAGCAAGTTGTTCTTGTAGTCACAGAAATTATTTACTCATTCAAAGGCTTTCATTTCTTTATTTTCACTGACTTACCAGCATCACTTTATAACCTGCAATTGTCTACTGCATTGAACCCAAGGAAGTCAGTTGCTGGAAAGGTACAGACCATTACTTCTTTGTTTTCCATTAAAAGAAAATGAAATCAAACTGTGCTCATTCAAGTGTGTGGAATGGGAGAGTATAAAATTAAGGTAGAAAAGACTCCTCCTGCTCTTTATAGTCAGTGAGGTTCCTGATGCAGCTCTTTTATACTTATTATCTTTCAAATGAACTGTTGTTCTAAAGTTAGAGTTTAGGGCTTTTTTTTTTTATTTTATTTTCTTTGTTAGAAGCCCAGAGGCTTGTAACACCAGTGCTTCACAAGTCCTGTCTCCAACTGCAACTTGGACAGAAAGCCATCTTGTTTTCCCTTACAGTTTAATAAAAGTAAACTTGCTAAGATACATGAATAGGCACAAAATCTAAACACAGTCTGGCTGTGGCTGCAGGAGCTGACATCTTGACTAATACTACAAAGGCAGTGTTTGGCAGATTTAATCATGATACTAGACTGCAGGGGCAACAGGGGTGTGAGTGAAAGTAGTTGTGGCCATAGTTCATTACATCAGCTGGGCTGTGTCCAGCTGATACAGATGATCACAATCTTGACCTCAGCAGAAGGTTTTCATAGATCATGAAATCCTGCTGCCCTCTTCTTGCATATAGAGAAATTCTAGGGGAAACGATATTAGCAACACTTAACCAGAACTTACTCTCTCTGATGTTTCTATTCCCACTTTACCTCATTAGTTTGGTATATCCTATTAACATGTTCAATGACAATATAAGGTACTGAGATGCTAAGTCACCCCACAGTTGTTGTTTGACCCAAAACAAACCTCACATAGGAACAGGTGCTACAGCAGAGCCGAAGTCAATCATTTAGCCATTCTCCAGTCCCAGATTGCCATACTGGGAACGCAGGTCTAATCTCTCAAAAATATTAATCCATTTTTCCACAGCTTAAAACTGCAAAATGTTATAGAACAAGCACAAAGTTGCTCTTTATATACAGTTTGTTGAAAACCATGTAATGGAGAAGGCTACATGAAGAATGTGGCAGTAAAGATCTGATCCTACAATGTCCAGAGACACCAACGAGAGAGTTTCCACACACTCAGTACAACAATAAATCCTGAAAGTCATTGGTGTCTGCTGAAAGTGACAAATCCATCTGGTTGCCAGGAAAAGACACAGTGCTTCAGTGCACCAGCACAGACAAGGAATCATCACTTAATGAAACAGAAAAAGCCTTAGACACTACACAGGAGAAGGTTTTCATGGGAAGCTTGAGGCCATCCATACATATTCAAAAGGATCTGGATAATTTATTTGACCTGTGCCCCAGAATGCTGGAAGTTGCTTCTGGTCCATCATTTGCGATACAATCTCAACATATCTCTCCACTCTGCACAGTGAAATAAAAGCATAATACACCCTACTCAAAGATTCTCTTTTTTCTAACAGTGCGAGAGAAAAATCCAGCAAGACAATTAAAAACTGGTAATGAAAATTAGAAAGCTGTACAGGGCACGGATCACAGTGCAACCTCAAATACAGCATTAAAAGCAAGGAGAGAGATCTGAAGGAAATCTAAATAGGAATAAATAAAGCCAAGCACTCATAAAATCATAGAATCATTGAGGTAGGAAGAAAATTTTAAGATTGTCAAGTCCAACCATCAACCCAGCACTAGCACTCCTAAACCACTGAACCATCACCCAGTGTGAGATCAAGACGCCTCTTCAACACCTCCAGGGACGGTGACCACCACCTTCATGGGCAACCTATTCCAATGCCTGACCATCCTGACTGTGATTTTTTTTTCTAATCGCTAATCTGAACCTCCCTTGTCTCAGCTTAAAGCCATTTCCTCTGGTCCTCTCACAGCAGGCACAGTAGAAGAGACCCGTCCACATCCCACTACACCCCCTTTTCCAGGTGTAGAGTGATGGGGTTCCCCCTGAGCCTCCTCTTCTCCAGACTAAACAAACCCAGCTCCCTCAGCACTTCCTCATAAAATGTGTTCTCTAAACACTTCACAAGCCTTGCTGCCCTTCAGTGGACATGCTCCAGCACCTCAATGTCCTTTTTAAAGTGACCCCAAAACTCAACTCAATTTTTGGAAATGATGAAAGGATGCTGCAATACTATATCTTGACTCACTACTGTTTATATACTTACTTGGGGGTTAAAATATTGCAGTGGTCTTCTGACATGTGCTATTCAGGATATGCAGAGCTCCTGATGAGCGATGAGATTTTTAAAAAAAGCTATGGAGGGAAGGCACAGCAAAGAGAGATGACAGCTCTGACATCTCCCAGCTCTGCTGCTGGTGCATTTAAGGAGTTATGGAGTTAAGGCCCGTGCAGTTAAGTGCACTGTGTTAGCATCACAGAACATACCAGCTGGAACAGGAGCTCCAGGGAGAAGGTAAGTGGTGCCCAGCTCTGCTAGGGCAGCAGGTGCCTTCACCCAGCCCACGGGTACCGGAGCTCAGCAGGGCCACCTGGCAGGCACCAGTGCTGGGCACAGACACAGCTGGAGACTGACCAGCAGCCACTGCTCCCAAACATGTCCTGTTCAGTCATTCATCTTCTCTTGGTCCCTTCTCCTAAACAGCCCCAGCTTTAAACAAAGCCTTAGCCCAGGTTTGCCAGCCTGCTCTGCAGCCTAAGCAAGGCACGCAGCACACACAAGACAGAGCAGCAGTTTGTAAGTGCTGATGCACTTGGAAACTGAAATTCAGGTTCCAGCACTAGATACCGAGAGCACCTCTTTGAGAAGTTTGTATATCAATGCCTTGAAAATTGCTGCTGTCTCCCTCACTTTTGCTCGCTCACCCTCCAGCCAGCTTAGGAACAAGGGGTGCTCTTCACAGTAGTCTCAAAACCTAAGACTAATGAAAGCTGGGACCAAACATGGAGAAGAGGAGATACAGTCAGACCCCCTTGTATGACTCAGCCATACACAGGAGACAGACTGCACAAGTAAGGATGTCTAAGAGTAATCTAGTAACTTCAGTGTTCATCAAGAAACATAAGGAAACACTGACTAGACTAAGCTAGCAAATTTCCTAAACAAGGACAAGAGAAAAATGCCCTCCCTATACACAGTTCATAGGAGGGAGATAAAGACTTGCAAAATTGAAACTGGCACCTATTTATTCTTTCTTACCCATTGGATTCTGTACACTTGCACAATGCCTCTTGTGATGAAAGGCATGGAAAGTAAAACACAAAAAAACTGATATATTTGGCAGCAATCCTTCAAAGTACTTTAGTCCTATTTAACACAATTATGAGCCTCTGATTGCTCTGGGAAGAAAAACCAGAACGGACACCTTTGTGTTTTCTCTCCAACCATCATCTAGCATGAGCAGCAACATGCAGCCCATAACAAATGTTATGAAACACCAGAAATGTAAGGGAACAAAAGCAGCAATCCAGTTTTCCTCACAAAAGGATGTATTCTCCCGTTCTATTTTCAATGACAAGCAAGTAAACATTTCTATACTTAAAACTCTTTCTATGCCAAGCAGCTGAGGGAAGTAACCAGCAGTGTATCCACATAACCCAGTACAATACAAAAATAAACTTCCATCATGAACTGAAACCGGACAACTAAAATAAGCTAATTTTTGGAAAAGGTATTTTGTGTGCATGGAATTGGATGCAACAGTATGCAGGAAGACAAACAAGAACAAAAAAGCCTCCTGGATCATGAAAAATAAAGTAACATACTTCAGAAGTGTTGCATGCTCTGATGGCATTTTCTGATGTTGTTGAGCAAAGAGCTATCTTATATTTCAGAGAAAAGAACTTGTGCTCATTAACAAAACTTTGGGAAACTAATTTCTCCATTATTCCCTTTTGTTAGGATTTCTGTAGTTATTGTTTATTGCTGACTGTTTCTCCAATGAAGCCAATACACATTACTGAATGCAAGAAAAATCTGCCTATGTCAGGGCTCGCAGAAGTTTTCAGGTAGTGTGACAATTGGCAGCCTTATTAAAATGTTTACAAAAAGCCTGAAAGAAATTAAGAAAGGCCTAGATCTATACAAGTCCTTCAAAATCAACTAAGGTGTTTTACTGGTTCTTTTTAATGAATTATCTCCAATATAAAATAAAGCACTGAATGTTTTCTATAAAAAACAATACTTGAATTTATTCAGAATACACATTTTACACTATGTGTCATCAGAAGACAGTGAAAATGACTCAGCAATCAGCAGAATATCTGACACAATTCTCATGACTGACAGAAGGTCCTTAATACTAAAAGGACACATACTAAGAAATTGTTGCTTGTGCACCAGAGTATTTGTGAGCACTTCCCTGCTCTCCACCTTACTCTTATGTTTTTTTGTTTTTATTCTATAATTTCCACTAAGTTCCACCCCGCAGAGTATGTGTGGCAGAGGAGATGGAGCCCACAGCCCCTGGCATCCTACAGGAAAGCTCCCTACTGGCTCAAGTGCTTCATCTCAACAGGAAGAGAAGCCAAAGGAGTATGAGTATAAATGGACCATTGCAATTTATAGGCTGTATTAATAATTAAATGCTGAGAATGCTATTAGCACCTTCACTGCATCCCCACCCACAGGTGCTTCAATCATCCAATATTACAGAACTTGTATTTTGAGGTATTTGTTCTCAGTGCTTTAAAGCATAAAATGTCCTGCAGTGCTACAGTACTTATTTCTTCAGTGTGGTAAAGTTCATTTTGTGTTAAGGTTTTGGGTTTAGTAGTTTTTTTTTAAAGAATAATCTTCCTATCCAGCCAGACATGCAGGTTAGAGGAGAGCTCACAGTTCTTTGTGAAAGGAAATAAGAGACATGAGCAAACAATGCCTCTGTAGAAAGGGGAATCAAGCTAAGAAAGATTTGCAGTTCTGACCCTCCAGAGTAAAACTGGCAATGGCCCATTTGACAAGAAAAATCCATGGCTCCAGAGGGTTGGAAAGTGGTTCAGACTAACATATTTCATTTCCTTCAAGGCTACCTGTGACTACTTCCCCAACAAGAAAATCACCAACTTAATTAGGCTTCCCCAGCAATCTCAAAAAATTGAGCTATCCATTCTCCACCTACCCTTTGCAGCAGACACTTAAAGCACTTTCTGCAAGTCTGACAATGAAGGTGTTTGGCTTTGCAAGGCTCACAACACAGCAAGGAGCCATCTGCAGCCAGGGAAGACACAGGACAGAGTCTGATTAGAGATTCTGTGCAGGTTTTCTGTCTCCTATCACTGCTCTCCCCTCCCCCTGCACATCCCCTAGGGAGACCAGTTCCATATTCAAAGCAGCCTGGGGTCTTCAAGCAGAGAAATGTGCATGATTTGTACGTGGCATTAAAGCAGGAGAAGAACTCCCAAATTATAGCAGCTGCATCCAGCCCTGGAGACAGCACAGCACCGACAGGGGATTCGGGGGGTCGCATAATTCATTTCACCTGCAGCAGCAGCATCAGGGGAGGTTAAATATGTCACTCCATCACAGTGAGGCAATGGGTTGGGGGAAGCCTTCATCATTCATCCTGTCAGCTCTACACCTCCCTTCACCTCGCATCAGCAGGGGGAGATGGGCAAGATTTTCTATAAGCATATGAACAACTCAGTGGGGGACACAATGACCTTATGAGTCTCCCCTTCCAATTTGTGAATTAATTGTCAGCACCTGCCCTGCTCTACCAGCTCCCCTCCCTGCACTCCATCTTTCTCCCACTACCAAGGGCCTGATCCTGCAAGAGTGACTCCAGTATCTGAGCTCAGTGCCCTCCTGGGACCACACGTGCAAATGACATTGCAGAAAGGTCAGTGTCACAGAACAAGATGTCTCATCCAAATACAAACAAACATATTTCAATGGCATAGGAAATTTGTTCCAGGACATGTGTATCTCTCTTCTTTGGCCTCTCTCATTATTTTTACTGTTGGTGAAACATTTTGTTGTTTCTTAGCAATCCAAAAGCCTGTTTTCACACGACAAATTTTCTTAAGCATATCTTTTCCAGAGTCATATTTTCACCTAGGCCTAACACTACTCTTCTCTTTACTGTATTATTTGCTAGAGTCCAGCTGTGACCACTTTAGGAGAGAATACCTTTCTTCATGTACTGCACAAGCTCATGCACATTTGCACTCATGTACAATAAAAAACAACTTGCTTGTAACAGGGTCTTTGAGACCCCACATCAGGATTTTCTCTTGAGAATTCCGCTTTTAAGGTATTTCTATGACACATCAGTTGTGCATGATCATCGTGAAATAAAAGAAGATATTATTAAAAAAACCAAAAAAGTCAAGTTTGCTGAGAAGATACAATGTCTTAAACCCTGCCATGACAAAAAAGTCTTTTGATACATAATATAGATCATCTTCATTCAGAAAAAAAGGTGTTAAGTTGTACCACATTAATTTCTTAAATGGCAGAATGATGGAAGGACTGGTGAGAATACACAAGCATTTAGATATTGCAATTTCTGGTATAAATGAGAACACAGAAGAGAGGTGTTTTTGTTTTGAATATGTAATTCAAGCATAGCAAAACCAGAGAGGGTCAACTGAAGTAAGTGCAAAACTAAATCATATTAGCATTTAAAGGTTAGAAACCAATAAGCGTGCAAGTGTTAAACAATTTTTTCCTTTTTGTCCTATCCTGGACATAAAGGGCTTCATAAAGTATTAAGAGAAGTGCTCAAAAAATTTCTGCACCTACAGCTTAAATCTTCCATCGTACAAAATGAAGAGCTTGTTCTGTCTCTCTTGAAACTACACTCTTAAGGAAAGAACTGGTCCATTAACCTTCTGCAGAAAATTCAGCAGATGGCACTTTTGATGTCTTGACTAAGATAAAATATAGTCACAATTGGTGCTTTTATATTTCAAAAAAATATCTATAAATGTTTCAAGAAGTTGTTTTTCATGCCTCAAGGCTAAATCTGTGAATGCTTCCTACTGTATTTTCTCCCCTTGCTTGAGTTGCTAAAATCTGTAGCATCTTCTGCTCTGCCACTTGTACTATCCCAAACACTAACTTCAACTGAAGGATAAAGAGATGCTTCATAACCAAATGCACACTGGGAAAAAGGTTTTTTGCTTCTGCCAGTTACCTACAGCTCATGCACATGTATCCATAAAAAAAAAAACCCAAAATATCAGCAGGTGTTAAATTCAAAGCATCCTTTTTACTACTCTACATGCTTTTCACTATGAGACTACAGAGCAATAGCAGCTCGA
This sequence comes from Passer montanus, assembly GCF_014805655.1. Taxonomy (NCBI): domain Eukaryota; kingdom Metazoa; phylum Chordata; class Aves; order Passeriformes; family Passeridae; genus Passer; species Passer montanus. The sequence goes on from NW_024371593.1 coordinate 1,825,000, forward strand.
GCCCCAGGACCAGTGGAGTTATATTTAAAACAGACACAGAGGGGAGAATGAAGTGCCTACCTGTTTCATTCACCAGAAACTATTTCAGTTGAACTAGTGCTTATTTATGACATCAGCATTGCTCATACAGCACCTAGGAGTCACAGCTGATTGCTGAATTCCAGTGGGATTTCCACACGGTCAGCATGGAAAATAAGCCCACATTTGTTTCACAGCATATACATCTTTAGAGGGTCCACAAGCAGCAACTCTAGCTGTATAATAAAAAATACTTCACAACATGGGACGATTTTCACTCTTTCAGGAAAGCTTAAATTCCATTCCAGAAGCAGATGTGGCTGCTGAGGACTCTGCTGTGTCCAGCCCAGCAGAGTCACTGATCACCGGATCCCAGCAGACAGCATTCTAGAATCATGTAAGCAATAGTCTTGCCTGTATATTCTACATTGCCAAGGGCTCAGCGCCATCACTGGATCCCAGTAGACAGCATTCTAGAATCACCTGTACCCACACCCTGTAAGCAATAGTCTTGCCTGTATATTCTACATTGCCAAGGGCTCAGCGCCATCACAGGCCAGACTTCAAAAAGGTTGTAGGCTAATTCATGTAAGTGAATTCACGGAAGTATTAAAAAACCCCAACTTTTAAGCTTCATTTATGATTCTAAATTGAAACAGGAAAATCACAGTCCAGGAAACGTTTCTGAATGGTGAGATCAGGTAAATAGTGGAAAGGTCACAGAATCTCCACATTTGGGAGGTCTTTCAGAACATGCCAGAGGTGATGTGCATAAGGGATGCACCAGGTATCTCTTGAGGTTCCTCTCAAGAAACCTCTAGCAGCTGACCTGTGCAAGGTCTATGATGGAAAGCAGTAAAATGGTTGGAAGTTCTGAGCAGTGACCAAATACTTGACCTCAATTTGCACTTTCAGAACTTCTTTCACATGCACTGAAGTTGAAGACATGTAGAATGTAACTGATTTCATTCTGATTGAAATGGAACAGTAAAATTGTAACCAAAGGAATCCAGAGCAGCTGATGAGCAATGGCCACAGCACACACACCAGGGAATCAAGCCTTTGCTTCCCATTACCATGGGAAGTGCTGAGCCATGTAGTTTCTTGGAGCAGAGCATGCACTGCTAGTGCTGTCTTACAGCCTCACTCTACTTTACTAAGGACTGACTTTATTCTCCACCAAGCTCCCCAAATGACAGGTTTGGTTTTTTTTGTGTGTGTGTGTGTTCTTTTTTTTTGTTTTGTTTTTTGTTGTTTTTTTCCCCCAAGTATCCTCTTGAGTTGGTTTTTTTTTGTGCGTGTGGGTTTTTTTGTTTGTTTTTTTTTTGTTGTTTTTTTTCCCCCAAGTATCCTCTTGACAAACCAGAAAAATTCCAAAGAAAAACCCCACCATATGTGACAACTACAGCTACAGTTTATTCAGGATTCCAAAAGATCACATTCATATCTACATTCCTGAGGATTTCTGAAAATCCCAGGGTAAAACTGTGCAGTAGTAGCAGTAGCTGTCATTTATATCATTAAGTTCAAGCTTCCTAATTGGGAAGAGGGCCTCCCAGTGCAAGCTGCAGCTGAAAAGAACAAACCACTGACTTTAAAACTTCAGAACTGAATCACAAAACAAATTAAAGGCTTGGATAGAGACTGGAAGGAAAGATGAAAATAAGGATGAGGTTACCTGAATCAGCTAATCACAATCAACTGGATGCTTTATCTTCCACAAGGAGCATGAATAAATAAACACCATTAGCAATCCCTAGTCTGCTGCTAAACCTGGCCATCATTAGCAAGCTGATTGCTTCCAGACACTGAACAGGAGTCACTCCTAAGGATGTCTTAGAGGAGGGGAGATGATGTCAGGTGCATAAAGGACACTGCCACAGGCAGGGAAGACAGAGATAAATACAGTGATGGCTGGAGAGAAGGGGGAGAGGGAGTGAGAACACAAAAGAAGACAAGCTAATGGGCTTTGATGGGGATAACCAGAAGCTTGAATTTGGTATGACAAAACAGTAACTGGAAGAATCAAAGAGACTGACATGATTAGAGTTACTAGCAATGAAGAATCTTTTCGCACAAACAGACCAAATTTGAGGTGACAGAGGTGTTTAGAGAGACCAATGAGGAAAAGAATTCTGTGATTATGAAGAGGTGAGGAAGAACACAGACCTATAATTTTGCCGGTGCAGGCAGATACTCAGAGTTAAGTTTGGGGCTGAAAGAAGCTATTCCTCAGAATTTTGCTAACTGGATCTGCCTAATTATGTTCTTCAATGACAAACACTGGGCATTTTAAAGAAGTTCTCTATGTGAGGATTTACTCAGCATCTTAAGAAGCTTTAAGAAAAGCAAAACTTTAAAGCTAAAATTGCTGGTAGGCAGATTATCTACTTCAGGGACATCGTATTTGCCTACTTTCTTCACACAAAATCTGCAAAATTATTCAATCAACAAAGTTACATATGAGGAACTGTTTCAAATAGTTGTACATAAAGGTGATGTGAGAAACCAAATACCTTTTACTCAAGCCTGTGATCTTTCAACTACATTAAATCCCTTCTTGTTTTTATGTGATAGAGCATGAACAACAAGTAGAACCAGCAGACAAACATTGGTTTCTCTCCTGGTATATGAATTCACCAGGAAAACAGTTCTATTAGTCCCTGACCCAGTAAGTGTGTAAAAATCAAAGAACTCTAATGCTGAATTTTGCAAGAATAGGCAGGTGCCATGGATACCTCAGGCAGACCTAGGAGGGATAATCTCTCATGAGAGATTATTACGAGAGGGTAACCAGAGTGGTCTATTTCTGATTGCCTCTCCTGTTCTGATGGCACCTTTATTGCTTCTTTATTTTAAAACATACTACATCTACCTTATCAGATGTTGTAAAATTCCTGCAGGAAAAAAATCCCAGTATTTCTAAAGGCATGGAACAGCTTTTGAGTAATTTGGTTATATCCACTGGAAGAACTTCCTTTATGCTGAGATTTCTGGAATGCAAACCACTGCCTTCTGACTTTGTAACTCCTTAATCTGATAACCTGGCTAAATGATTCTCACCTGGGAGAGTTTGTCAATCACTAAATTAAAACCTCCTTCATCAGAAACCACTCCTCCTCCCACTCCAACTCCTGAAAGCAAAGCAACAGAACACTCAGAAAGAGAAAGAAACTCCAAGAGGGTGATCAGTGTGAATTTTGATCTTCTCTCTCTCAGAAGCACTGTGCTTGATGCATTTGATGAATTGAGGCAAACCTGCTGTTAACAGCTCAGTGATTTTAAGTGTCTTGTCTGGTATGTGAATGGAACTGCTGGATAGCACCTCTTACTTATTTGTTTTTAAAACCCTCTTTTTCTTCTTTCTGAAACTCATCTCTGAATGTCATGCTCACAATCATCTATGTATCCAACCATGACCATGGATCTTCAGTGTTGAGTGCTTGTTCAGTCTCCTTTAACACTGCTGATGGGATGGCATTTAAACAAAATAGCAAAAAATATCAACACATATGGAGATGGATTCCAGCAATGAAGCAGCCAGCTCACCTGTACAACCACAGGGATTTAGAGCCTGTGAACATATTCTTGCACTTCTCAAGAAGAAAAGCAAATGCAAATTACTGGATGGTGAACAGCCAACAACGCTTCCATTCCCATCATGAGAACTTTTCATTATCACTGTTCTCACCTAGCTAAGTACAGACACACTCACAGGAAGACAAAGTCCACACCCTCTTTTACAGTAAAGAAAATTAGACACCTAGCATGAAATTATCAGCTTCAGGCTGCAGAGCCACAACAGGAGGTTTTTCACAGTCCTGAGTTTTAAGCAGTATCAGATGGAGCAAAGAATCGAGTTCCTCATGCTGTGGGGAGCAGGAGGCTGCCCAAAGCTACTGGGGGATGATGACCAGACTCAGACAGCCCAGCCCACATTGCTATCAGATAGAACACAGCTACAGCACAGGAGCGTGGTCAGTGTGACTTCACTGCTCTCATCCAAACTAGATGGATTAAAGCAAGCTTGGTTAAGCCTGCCTGCATTTTGAAAAGATAGCAGCAGCAGCAGAAGGAAAAAGGCTAGAGGACATGACTGAATAAATTGGATTGTAATACACATTACAGTTTAACAGCATCAGAATATATGTGGCAACACAGCAAAGTCAAGAATAAACCTGGAGCAATGCACCAGCTCTTAACATGAAGAAAAAAAAAGTTTTCATTTTGATAGAGGAATAGAGGAGACTAGTCTTTGATTTTCATACTTAAAAAAAAAATAAGATCAGAACTTTGCATTGTGATTATTTACATCTCCATGTAGGAGAGCTTACTGCCACCAACCACACATATAAAGGGTAGAAATTTTACAGTAAGAAGGCAGAAAGGAGAGTCAATGGTAAAATGTCTGCTTTGTATCTTCCTATCCTGTACAGCAATTCCTAGACTTCCTATCCTAAAGATTAACAACTAAATTCTGTTAACTTGGCTATACAGTTGTACTGCTGCAACCTTCACAGACAGAGTATGGATGAGAACCACAGTTCCCTCCTGTTCTGGTCAAAGAGTGAGATGAAGCTGGGTCTCGTCCTCTCCACACAGGGTAATACATATGTACACTGCACCATTCAAGAGTGGGGCCCTAAATCCACTTCCCTCCTGGTTCTTGAAAGTGCAACAGACATTTTTCTTGATCTCCTTTTGGGAACTTGCACCCTGTGTCTACAGTCTACAAGGTCTGTAAGGACTCCAAAGCACCAGAAGAAACCCCTTTTCAGAAAGGGCTGTCGGAACAGGGCAGTCCATCACATGTCTATCTATATCTGTGAAATAAAACAGTAAAAGAAAATACCATACGTTATTGTACCACTAAAAGTAAAAAGTGCTCCTCAGCTTCCAAATGCAAGGGAATGAGCATTTTACTGAACTATCAGTCCCCCTTGTAGTATCACCAGTGATTGTAATTTTTTTCCTCCACCATATTACCCTTAACAGAGCTTGTGGATTCTCATGGCCATGCAGAAAATTATGAAAAGCCTGAACCTTCCATGATAGGAAGTCCTCTAAACCAGCACATTATTGGACAGACTGTTGGCATTTCTCCCTGAGCTGCTGCAACAGCCTCAAAAATGTACTGCAGCACACAACCTTCCATGGGCAGGACTTAGCCTAGATAAATTAACATATTTCAACTCTAGTTTCCCTGAAACAATGCCTGATTTGCACTACAATTCCCAAATTCAAAACACCAAAAGCCATTTTTACAGAGCATGGAAGCAATGCCATCTGAAGAGGTTATTCAGGCTACAGAATTGTATTGGCTACACAGCAAACTCTACATTTTAATTCTTTTCTCATGCCTATTTCCAGAAAACTACAGCCCAAGTGAGTGCTTGTAATCAAACAGATGTATACCTGACTCAAAACTGAGATGTCACACAAGAACCATCAATTTCAAAAGGTACAAAACTTGGGCTTAACGTTCTGGCAGAGCAGTTAAAAATACAAATCTATTACTGTCCCTCACGCACCCAAGAGGGAATCTATTCTACTTAAAGTTCTCTGAAAAGCTCTTTTTTATACATGTCAGCAATTTCACTTGCAGCAGAAGTCTTCTAAATATGAGTTCAATATAATTTCCCAGTGTTCTAAAAGTATTTGAAATCAAAGTATTGAGGATGTCTTACCTGTGTTTCACATCATTAGAAGTAACAGCTTCCAAAATTAAGTGAAATTTTAATAAATATCCCAACTACCTGATTCCAGCCCCTGTATATGTTTTTGGTAATCTATAGAACTCCTTTACAGCCCTGACACAGGAGCAGGTTACAGTGTCAGTGCTGGACACCTGAATTTACCTTGGAAGTAGTCTTTCCAGGAGGACTACAGCAGCCAGAGCTTAAAACTGCTTGAGGGTCTTCCTTGTTCTTAGTAATGGAAAAGGGTGGCAGATGTCACAAAGTAACTGCAAAAATAATTCCTTTTTTAGAGGCCACAGGGATCTACTGATGTTCCTAATTGACAAAGCTCTCCTCACTACAACACAGAGCCATGGAAGACAGTTTCTGCCTTCTCTACACAAATCAGGACAGACAAAAAGTAGTTTGAAGGATTTTAACTGTTCTCTGAAGTGCTATTCTGAATTGCATTTCAGCTCCATTCATGTCCACTTCAAAACTGTTGCTTATTTTTCTTCTATCTCCTCCTTGCTTTTCCCAAAGCCCCTGGAAACATAAAATTAAGAGTAATAAAATATCAATACCTATTAAACCAAAGCAAAAAAAATTGTTCTTTTTGTCTGATATTTTGATGAACTGAAGCCTTCTAGGACTTTCACTTTGATGTTTTCAGAAACATCAAAAGATCAGTCTTGTTATCAACATCATTAGTACGGCCTGGAGATGTTTAATACTCCAACACATACAGAAAATGCAGCACACAATCCCCCAATGGCCTTTGCCTTGTTTTTATTCCTTCTTTTTTAATTTTGTTTTCCAATCTGATTTGCATTTCTCATTCCAAGCCATTTGCCTCTCTCCCACCCTGCCCCATCCTCTCATTAATTCACCAGAAGAGCTTTCTAGTGCTGACCTATTCCCCCTTCCTGAAGGGAATTGTATAAACTCCTGTCTACCCTAACATAACACACAGCATAGAATGGATTAATAGAATCACAGAATGCTTTGGCTTGGAAGGGACCTCAAAGATCATTCAGGTCCAACCAGCCCTGCCTTTAACTAGACCAGATTCTACCAGGTATCTCTGCAGCCACTACACACATTGTGACAGTCTGAAATGTTCTTTTACAGGGAAGTCTCTTGCTTTGGCTCTTTCAGGCCTTCATATTTCTCCCTGGGTAAGCATCTGAGTACTGGTTTCTTTTTCTGAAATTGCCCCTTTATTTGAGCAGGCAGCACCTTATGCACAAAAGCTTGGAGAGAGGTCCAATGATGCCACCAAAACTGTATGCAATTTAATTTAAAGCACTGGCATCAGACTGAGCTTGGAGTTTGATGATAAGTTACTTTAGTCCACCCTATTAATTATAAGAAACAAGCAATCTTTGAGGCCTGGTCAAGCAGAGAGATTTATTCCAATACTCTCGGATTTCTTTCATTGCAAACAACATCATTATAAGCATATTGCTGCATGAAAGGACCCAGTAAGGCTAACTCTGCTCTGCTGTCCTTGATTAGACAGTCTCATGTAATCTTCTGAAAGAACTGAAACCTTCTGGACTCCTTTGCCATGAGCAACCTGTTTAATCTGATTCTCTTCTGTAGGGCCACCAAGATCTACCTGACTACAACGGGAACATTTGTATAAAGCTCTAGCTGCTCAGAGGAGAAAACAGAACAGGTCATCACAGACCAAGTTACCCCACAAGCCCCAGCAGGTATGCTGAGTGTACCAGCACTGCAAACACACCCCACATTGCCTACATCAACACAACTTACTGATAACAAAAGCAGAACCCCTGAAATACCTGAAAACTCAATGTTTTCCATCTTCTGTTATAGAAACCTTGGTTTCAAATTTGCCATGGAAAACAGTTCAGGTTCATCTGACCTTACAGACGGGAATGTGTTGTCAAATCATAGATTATTTAGCTTGGAAGAGACTTTTAAAGGTCATCCACTCCAATTCCCCCTTGGGGATATAGATATAAACATAGATATGGATATTATAGAAATAAAGGTATTTCTTTCCCATAGAAGCACTATATACCTCAGTGTGAGTACTTATTATTGCTACAGGGCAGAAAGGCTCTGTAGGAAATGGGATAACCAGGAGGTATTCTGCAGGTCCAGGAGACAGGACTCATTTGAAAGAAGAACAAACTGAGGAACCTGCACTTGCATTTACCTGTAGATCTATAGGCCTGACCTTGCAAGGACCTACTGTAAATATTTTTCACTTGGAATTAACCCTCAGACAACAAAATTCACCCGTGATCCTTTGAAACATACCAAAAAAAAAAAGATGTGTGGGACAGAATTTTTATTAAGTGATTAGAGGAAATTATTACAGCAGAAACCACCTCTGTCACAGGCCTTTAATAGCAGAGCAGCCATGACTGGTAGCCTGCAGAATCACTCTTTCAAGTGCAGCTCTCTGATATAAATAGATCACTTTATAACGTGTCTGCATGCAACCCTTTAAGGACTCTGTTCCTCCGACTGTTTGATACACTCAGTTTAACAGCACACTGTCCAGCCTTGCTGAAGCACTGCAGGACTGCCAATCCTCACATGCTGCACAGACACCTTTGGCTGACACAGCAGCAGCACTGCTCTGCTACTGAAGAGGATGGGCCAAATGCAGAGAATTTTTAGGCTGAGGTACGCTGGCTGTTGATCTCTGTGCAGTCATGCGCCTGTATCCTGGAATCTGGGACAGAGCCTTGGTACACAACAGCTTCATGAGCAGTGCTGTGAGATAGTTACCCAGCCCAATTCCAAACTGAAAGTAGCAGAAGGGGCTGGAAAATCGACATGGCTGGCTGTGATCGGGGTCAAAACCATAAATATCCAAGCTACAGTAAAATGTACTCTATAACAGCAACATGGCAATGTCACTAGGCACAGGACACTTGACGTCAGACCTGAGCTTTTTTTCATGCTTGTGGCCATGGTCTGCTGCATCATGTTTGCAATTCCCTTCACCTTCCCAGCCTAAATCAGTTCTCCTGTCTGAAGAATGGAATTAAAACTCTTTACTTTACATATTGAATGCTTTGAGATCTACCTCTTACAGCTGCTACATAAAAGCACTACTATTAAAGTCGTTGTTCTAACTATATTTAGGAACTCTCTGCGTGAAGTGCTGAAGCACATTTCTAATGTCAGTAGGATATTAGAAGACCCCTTGTCTCACTGGAACAGCTTTAATGAGCTCAGTACATGTTTCTGCTGCCACAGTGCTTCACAGCTTGTCCATATATCAAACAGTCTTGGAATATTTACCTTTTTTTCTCTGAACCCTCTCGGTTTTAAAGATACAAAGGCTATTCATGTGATTGGCAACATGCCAGCATGAAAATCTGGCCAACCTAACAACTTACTACAAGACATGTGAAGATAAGGTGGCAGAGAGACAATAGGAGGCAAATTAAATTCCATCTATCTGAGAACTGGAAATTAAAGAATTAAGGTTTTGTTGTGTAACCTCTTTCCAGATCAAAGATTACAGGGAGACACAGAAAGCAGAGGTTCCCATTTCATTCTTCACTACTGGTTGTCATAGCTTGATGAAAAGATTAAGCAATAAGAATAGCTAAGAATGCTACTATAATATTCTGAATTTTGGACTATGCTAAAGCAATTGTTTAAAATAACAACAGCTAGGGAGGCCTGGTATAAAAAGACAACACTTCTGTGACAATGTTCCATTTCCATTACTGAGAGAAAATACTCATTCCTGCTTCTCCACCACCTAACCAGAGATGTACAAATCCATCCCCAAGCAGGATAAACGACTGGTGCTGTGTCAACAGCCTCCAACCATGAGGGAGAAACAGGTACTAGCAGGGAGAGAGGGGCACAAGACATAATTAGCAGCTTCCTCCTCTGAGTGCATCCACAGTGGAAATGTTTACTTACAAGATTCCGAAATGAAACAACAAATCTTTTATTAGCATTTAAAGCCATGTGAAATCCCAAGAAGTCTTTGCAAAGCCTGCCAGTACTAACTAATCAACCATCTGCATTTGCACCAGGAACACGGCACACAGACATGAGAGGGGGAAACAAATGGGATCCTTTCTGCAGGAGCTTGCAGAGGGAAGAAAAGGTTTACAGGGCACGTGCTCCTGGTGAGATGGTTGGAAGGACCAATTCAAAGGCAGCATGCCCACAGATTCCCTTCCTCTAAAACAAATATTGAGGGGATTCTTGAACCTAAACAAAATCCATCCTCCCAAGCTGTTCAAACAGCATTAGCAGAGAGGAAGCACAAAAATGGTGCCAAAATAAACAGAAAAATAAAATGGAAATTACCTTGAGGAAAGTTTACTGAAAAACATAGACAAGAGATAAGTGGTAGGGGCAAAACCACCACCTTCAGAGAAATTACACCAGCTTAGACCACCTGTGACACACACCTGGGTGTGGAGAGACTGCATAATTAGAGTAGAAATGACTAAAAGCATATTTTATAGAGTCAGAGAAAATACAAAGTGACAGAAGGCAATTTTTTGAATAATACTTTTTCCAGCAAGATCTCTCTACTTGAGTCACTCTTGCCTTCAGGAATTAAGCTTTCTAGTCTCCCATTTGTAAAATGGGGGATGTATTATCTTTATAAAACTCTTCAAAAACTACAGATAAAAATGTTAGTGTGAAGAGTTATTATTGTTGCTATTATTGAGGATGCTGTAAGCTCCCCTGTTGAACTGCTACCAAAACCGATCCTATTCTTGACTCCATTTAAGACTCATGCTTGGGCTTTCAACTCTAGCTATTTTTGCAGAAAACATGTGACACAGTAACTGTAACCTAAGGAGAATCACAATTATCCTACAATTTCTAGGGAAATTATTAAGGAACAGTTAATCATAGCAACGACCTTTTGAAGATATGACAGAGTTCACTCCAAGCTATGGACCTGCATCACCCATACAATCCTGCTACTGTGTCACAGTGCAACATTGCCAGAATTAGTGGATTCACACAAGCATTAACAGGATTAACATACTAGTTTATCAGCCACTACACATACAATTCCCCAGACAACAACACATTCCCATCACTGGGATGAAGCATGGCAGCTCTTTTACTTTGCCACAACACAGACGTTTAAAAACTGGCAACAAAGGCTCCTACAGACAGGACACTCTGAGGGAGAGAACCTGACAAGGCATAACAGGCTCTTTGGACACCGAAGTTAGTAACTCAACAGTAAAGTTACACTACCTTTTGATGCCCATGGACAGACAGAGCCTCAGCTCACCCCGTCATTTAAAGTTCTGTGCCTCCTGTATCAGATTGTCACACCGAGTCTGTGTGCAGTGCTGCCTTCTGAATCAGAGGCCTCACTCCCGAAGCAGAGCTTACTTCAATGATGGATGTTCTAAGCCACTGCTGCCCTCAACCAAACTCACTCAATATACAAATTTAAAAATCCAAGGCTGTCTGCTCTCTTAAAAAATGACCACAAAATTTTAAACATTTTCACACTACTAGAACCCAAAGCCATCCTGCCACAGATGCCATTCAAGGACCACTGCCTCTATCATAAACTTCGACCTCTCCTGCTTTTCCACACTAGTCAGAGAGCTCTCTTCCACTCATTCCCCTGTCCTTGCACACCAAACCCTATCAGAAGGCATTCACTTCTTCACAAGTTCAAACCCCTTGCAGCAGCAGCTATTGGAAGAATTCACTACTTTCCTGTCCAGCTCCTTAGAAGGACAGGGATGGAGTTGGTGCGGTGGTTAAGCAGAGAAAACGTTAAAAGTAAGGACAGAAAGAAGTGAGCGAAATAGAGACAACAGTGGTATCTGGTGAAAGCCAAGGAGAAAAAAACTAAATTGGTGTGCGTGGGAGAAAGAAATTGTGAGACAATGAGACATCAATGAATAAGGCAGAGAGAGCATGGCAAGAACTGAGCCAGTAAGCAGAGGAAGAACAGAGCTAACATTACTGCTCCAGATTTCCTCACCTTTCGCATCCAACTACTGAAAAGGAATCCAAAGCTGATTCCCAGGGGTTCATTACTAACCCTACCAGTGTAAGCAATCTACATGCACTAACCATGTTTCTATAATTTAAATTATTTCTTTTAGAACAATCCCAAGAACAGTACTTATTGGGTTATACTGACCACTGCTTCCTGATCCAGTAAATTGCATAAATATTATATAAAAAGAATATTAAAAAAAAATCAGCTACACGTACACTACAGCAAACTGTTTCCTAATCCAGAAAGGTATGGTACAAATCCATCAATTTTGTCAGTTGAAAACTGGCAGAACTGCAAACTCGTAGTGCTTAGGATGGTAGAGAAAACTGACACATTGTTCTAGGGTTGTGACAGAAAACAAAATACCAGCATAGAGAGATTGTAGTAGGTGCTCTGGGTTGGGATTCCAGATCACAGGGGATGCCTACTTGGCATTATTGCTCAACTACTCTAGAGACAGCAGAGAGAAAACAGAAGCGGGTATTTTGACTCCGAATGCTTTGTTACTGATTTTCAAGTAGCAACAACTACTGATGTTATACTAAAGCCTAGGGTTAGTACTAGGATTTTGAAAAGTTAGAACTACTTATTGAAAAGCTGAAGTGATCCTTTCCCTTCACATGATGTAAAATCATATATGGAGAGTTGATATTTGGCAGCTTTTGATAACAAATTCAGGTCAGCTATAGCAATTTGAATTTATACTCAAAAATTAACAATTGAGGTTTGAAACTAGGTACTGTAAAGTGCAAATTGTTACTGAACTCTGATAACTCAGACTCTCAGAACAAAGATGAAGACAGGTATCTAAAATATTTTTACATTTGATCATAATTTTTGGATAGTCAGCTGTTACCTAGCTTATACTCACATCAACTACTAAGGTTCAGTACAGCAGGGTACAAAAGCTGGAACTGTTCTTTCAATTTGAATGGTACATCACATTTTGATTACTGGAGCACTACTTTTTACCTAGATTGTACTGATTGTTAAAACCAGGAAGAAGTTATGATACCAAGATGGAAAGGGATGAAAATTTCCCCAAAACCCATATATGTTGTTGTTAAGTTTCCCCAATAAAGTGAGGACTAGTGTAAGCTAATTTACACTTCTAAATACCAGGTTTTAGACATCAAAAGTTTCTTTAATAAACTCAAGACTAGGGTTAGAGTTGTGGAGCAGGACTGTGGTGGTCAGAGTATGCAAACTGTTGCTTTACATTGCAAACATCAGAAAGCAGACATCCAGCAGCATACTGACTTTTAATAGGATAATAAATTCCTGGGTGCTGTAAAGATGGTATACCTTAAAAAAGTAATTCCATATTAAAGTGAAAGTTGTTAATGATGTAAGGCCACTGATTACATGTCTGAAATCCATGAAAGGATATTAACTCACATAAGTGAATTTTGTTTTCTATTTTCAAGTCAGTGGATCTTCATTCATCTATATTTTGTCCATTACATGAAATTATTTCAGAATACTTTTATCACAATGTTGTACAGAGTGTTTGTTACTTTTTTTCTGCTCAACAAATGCTTGGAATAGGACAAATAGCAAAGGTTCCATTCATATATTGCAATAAAACCACAGAAAGGTGACAAGCAGGAATGAAACAGAGGTGCTAGAAAAGACTGAATCAAAGACTAGCTTATGTGTCTTCAACCACTGCTTCTTTAAGTGCTGAGAAATTCAGTTCTACATAAAACTAGCTATTTCAGCTAGCTTTAGACCTGAATGAACGATAGAGATGACAGCACAGATTTCCTCTAATTCCTTTGTACATCAAACTACTTACAAATATTTTGGGGGGAAAAAAATCCTGAAAAACAAGCAAACCTGAACTGTATCAACTGATGAACAACAGAAAAAAAAAGAATGAAAAATTCTCTGTGAGTGAATGGGGCTATATGTCACAGTCAAGATGGCCACAATACACAGAGCATCATCATGCAATATCAGAAAACTTCAAGCATTTGCCCAAACAGAGCAGCACCATACCACTTTAGAAGGCTTCAGGCATCTGTCCATGCAGAGTAACGTCACACCACTTCAGGAGGCTGCAGACATCTGCTCTTCTTGTTCTTTAGCCCAAACTTTTCTACCCCTCATGGTGATGCCCTGCACCTGTGTGCCCTCTGCTCCCTTTGGTGGTTGGTCAGTGCCCCTGGGCACTCCATGGCTCATTGCTGTCAGTGCTGCTCACCTGCTGCTCACAGCTGGACCCATTGGGGATGAGGCTCTGCTGCAGCCCCACCCCAATTACCACAAACTGTTTGCCTACAGTTACACCCTTTGAAACACCAATTAAAGTCTTCAAAAGCTACAACGATGGTGTTCTGCTAAATCCTAACCCTTCTGTTGAAGAGGAAGAAAGCTGAGGGGAAGGATTGTCCAAATTATTAATCTGACCCCTTGCTTCACTGGAACAATGAGATGAATTATAGTGAGGGTAATGTTATTTTAAATTACATCAGCACGGTATGGAGCACTTATGCATTTCCTATGATGTTAGGATTGTCTAAATTATTAATCTGACCCCTTGCTAGTCTGCTTCACTGGAACAATGAGATTAATTATAGTGAGGGTAATGTTATTTTAAATTACATCAGCACGGTATGGAGCACTTATGCATTTCCTATGATGTTTCCGTGTGTTCATGCATTCCCCTCATACTCCTCCTGCATACAGGCATCAATCTAACTCAAAAATCTTTCCTCTGTCCAAAAGGAGAAGTTAATTACAGAAAGAGCAGATTTACCAGGAAAAAATAATCTTTTTGCTTGAATAGCTTTGTTACAAAAAGGCTGGCGCTTATAAGCCCTCAGGGCAAACCCCTCTATGACAGAAGACAATGAACTGCTATGAAGGATGGCTTAGTAAATGAGACATGGGGTTTAGGATTCAGGTGTTCAAGCCCTCTTCAGTTAATAATTCACTGTGTGACTTTGAAAAACTTGCTTAATTTATTACACCTTTGAGCTTCTTCTTTGTGCAATGCAGATAACTGCTTCCCATCTCACAGGGTGGCCAGGGTATCATCTAATGATTCAATGATTCAGACTCAATCAGATGCCACTGACACCACCAACTATTGCCATTTTTGTTACGTTTAAGAGCATAGCAATTGCTGAATGACTTTTCCAGAAACACTGCCCTGGGTATGCAATGTCTGTCACAACTTCCACCAACATACTTTGCATTTCTCATAGTTTCTTCTGCAAACATCTCTCCAAATCCCACAGAGAATCTTGTGGGAAAGGCAAGATGCAGGCTGAAATTCTTCCGACTTGTTTTGTTGAAGATGAAATGTGGATCAAGTCCAAATCTATTTCCATCCTGAAATATTTGAAAGGTCACATACATACAAAAAACGGATCAAACATTAAATACTGGCAGCCACTGCTATATGTGGCATGCTATGTGTCAGTCTACAAACTAAGACTAAATGAGAGTGAATTTCTTCCTCTATCACTCTTCAAGTGTACTCTGAGCAAAGAAAATAATTTATATGAACCACAGACTGGGTCTCAAGGGTTCTGTAACCTCTTGTCATTCTGCCATTATGTTTCTAGGTGACTTCAGAAAGACACTAATCTTTTGTGCCTGTACTTTCCTCAGATAATCTCCCACCTTTACCACCCAAAAGTAAAAAAATATTTAAAGTACCTTGTCTCACAGACAGGAATAAACAAAGCACAACTATCTGAACCCCACAATAAACCCTGATATTTAGCATTTTCTATATCTATAACACAAGGTGACTGTGACACAGATGAGTGCTCCCCTTCAGATTGGTTCCACTGGAGCTGACTTCACTTCCAAGAAAATTAGTTTTGCTGGCCCTGTCTCTTAAAAAAAAGAGAGAACAGTTGCAGAAGAAGTTGTGTAACTTGAGGAAAGAAAGAGCTGATAAAGCAGTATAGATGTGCAGCATATATTCCCTTGGAACCATGCACATTAGAAATAATAATTTCTAAAAGCAATTTCAGTTTTTAAGCCAAACCAATTATAAATGCAAAATACTTTTTGTACAGTAGAATGGGTTCTAAGGGATGATACATATTCTGTACATAAAACTGTGTTCTCACCACTCCTTATGCAAACCAATGGAGATCAGAAATTTGCAACTCTTTTTGTCTGTTTCCATCTGTACTTGTCTGTTCTATCACTATGTCTCCCTTCATCTCAGCCTAAAAGAAAACTAAAACTGTGGGTATTACAGAAAACCATGATTATTAATCACTTTCCAAGTCTGGATACAAAAATATAGCAACTGTCTTCAAAACATAAAACACTGAAGGAAAGTATTCACTTTAATTTATCTTTCAGCATTTATTTAAAAGAAACACATTTCTAAAATAATAATATAATGTTATTTCAAACAGCTCTTCCCCCCTCTCCATTATTATTTCTACTTTTACAAACCCTGAACAAGTGCAAAGATAGGAGATAGGAACTGAAAGGCACCTCTCAAACCACCATGGACTGTTCTCCCAATCCTAACAAGGGCCAATACATTGGGGACTGCATCAAGTCTAATAAAAGATCAAAAGAAAACTTCACACTGCACAATAAAACGGTGCCAGAAAAATATCAAAGTGTTTTGCTATATTGCTGTTATTTATTTCAGGAGGGGAAAGAATGCTAACATGTTACAAATTGCTCCTTAACTAAGTGTGAGTCCTTATGTACATCATCTAGAGACAGCCATGGCAGCCACTGTGCTTCTCTTAAACATTCTGGGCTAACATCAGCATGGGAAATTCAAGGGATCTTTAAAATGTCCCTCGTGGTATTTACTTCCTCCTAAAACTCTGGACAGAGCTAATGGAATTTAATAACTACTGTTTTACATTACTTCGTAAAGTAGTTTCTGATAAAGATGAGAAACTTCTGCTTGAGCAACATCATGCTCTGTGTAATTTTACCAAGCAACACCAAAACTCTCTCCTGCACCTTCAAATCTGAACTTCATCCACTAAAACAAGGTTTATAGCAAATACTAGAAAACAGGTAGGTCTCCAAAAGAACATTTTTTGAAAAGATATCTACAATTCTTATTTTTTTTAAAATCCATTATGTATTTATGCCTCACCCCCCTCCATTCTCCTCACCACAATATATTTTAGTAGATGCTCCCAAGCAAATAAATTTAGTCTCTTAACATCAATTTTCCTTTGTGTAAAGCAATAAAGGACTAACTTTTGAACTGAGAATTTCTGATTTGAAAGAAAAGCTGGCTGATTTTCTCCTTGACTGAGATGAACATCCCAGAAAGCACTGACAGAGAGCACACTTTAAGAATGCATTTCAGTGTGTACTTGCATCTCTCACTGCAGCTGCACGTGGGAAATACAGAGCAGGGACAAAGCAGAAGTCACTTATGTAGGAAAAGTTTGTCACTGCCAACTGTTTAAGGTATGACTAAAATAAAATTAAAGATGGACCACACACCTGAATGCTGTTCAACTATGCAAAACACAAATCAAAGTGCAATGTGGTTCCAGTAACACACTAAACCTTTCATTTGCTTTAAATCACTTCACGCAACATTATTCAGTTGAATCATCTTTCCCACTCTGTCATTAATTACTACTTCCACAGAAAACACTCTCTTTCTTGGACAAAAAATTTCTTCAACAGATAATAGTCACATTAAATCTAGCAATTCAAAAAGAAGCATTTTACCAAACGAGCCATGAAATTCGTTTTACTTTTCTGCCACTGGGATGTCAGAAAGTCTATGTCACCTTTAATAAACTTCTCCAAATGAGCATGCTGATAACTGAACAACATGACATTTCTAACAGTGAGAAGGCAGAAAACCAGAAACAATTACATTAAGAAATTAAGGGGGAAGAAGAAAAGCAGGCTGGAACTATCTTGCTGCAAGTAAAACCTCATTAACTTAGAGTTTTGCATCCCTCTCAGGCAAAAAGAGGACTCCTAGGTCTAAGAGTGGCCATGTTTCAAATGTTATGGAAACTTTCCTATCTGCCCATCCACTCTGGCAGTCACACTCCCACCACTCCAGACTTTTCCTGCTGGGACTGAGGTCCCTTCAGAGTGGGTGGCTCCAGTGACCCCAGGGGTGCCCCTTTTGGCTCCCTGCACACCCCACACTCACACAGTCAGATAAGATTTTCTTACTGGCTCAGCCTGGGTTTCCCACAGCAGAGTCCCAGATGTCTGGAGCATCCTTAAAGCAATTCCATCAAGGTGCAGTAACACAGAAACAGCTCAAGCTGGTGCCTCTAGGGAGGGACCCCCAACAAAGGAAGCCCTGGGTTTTACAGTCTCACAGTCTGTGCACCCAGTCAGTCTGGGCTCTTCCTGCTCACTCACCAGCTCCTGCTGTGTCCCAGGGTCCAGTCCCCTGGCTGGTGCCACAGGTCCCTGTGCCCCTTGTGGTGCAAAGGGTCAGCACCACGTCATGGTCCCTTTCCTGGGGCTCCCACCATGTCCCCCAGCCAGGGCACAACCTGCAGCTCTCACTGCAGCTGCACACCCAGCCACCTGCTCTCAGTGTACTCCTCAATAGTAGTTTCCTGTTGTACTCTCATTGAAACCACTCTGATAACACAGAACAGGACTGAAGAGTGAACCAACCAGTGACTCACCACCTGAACGGCCAGAAAAATGAGTGTAAAGCAGTCAAAGTGATAAAGGCATTTGTTTAAGATACTTCAGCAACATTCTCAGTCAACAGATTTACTTGCAAGTTCACAAGAAGAAATGAATTCATACTGAAAAAAACCCCAAAAACTGGAACAAAAAGAATCTGACACTTGCACAGAAAGGAAAATTCCAAGTTGAATTCTTCTCATCTTTTTGGTCACAGATATTCTCTGTTCCTTCATATTCTCTTTTATATCATCAAAAATACAAACGCAAAACTCAAGATGGAAAAAAACCTGACAGGTCTGCCACAGAGCATAAGAAAAAACAGCAAAAGTAAAACAAAAACAAAAATGAAACAAAAACTTTGGGAACGAATGGAATTAAACTAAAGTAGGCATTTTCAGCTGATTGATTTTTTTTCATTGCCATTTCCTGTTTTTCAATCAGCTCTAATCCTTGGCTGGAGAATTCAATGGAACTGTGTCAATTTATATTTGCTAAGGATTTGGCACATCATATTAAGTATTTCCCAGTGTGATCATCTCTCTAAGTTAAGTAATTTAAACATTTCATGCAAGTAGGGAGAGAATCTATATTTCAGTTCCTTGACTGATCCCAGCACAGCCAAAAAGGCTGCAATTTTCTCAAATGAGATGAATTGGAACATCTATTTGTACACTGAAAGCTTTAATGCCATACCCATGGTGCCTAACTACTCATGTACACTACATGTACCCTCTCAAAATACAGTGGGAAGTACTAACTTATAACTTTGTCTGCTTCTATAAAGTAGTGGAAACATCTGCGTAAGAAGCCTTCTATCTCTTGTCTGGTACACTGCAGATTATCAAATCCAAGAGCTTCAATTTAATCTACACAACACAATAATACACAACACTTCCCTCCATCCACTTCATTTTTACTGCCTGGTATTTAAGAGTAAATTCCATTGTGGGAAGGGAACTGCAAACATGATGAGAGGTGATATGGCTGGCACCTGTACTACCACCAGTCAGCTGCTCTGCAGTGGAGTGAAGTGATGAACTGAAGCACTCACAGTTGAATTTTGCTGGAAAAAAGGATAGGGGCAGGGAAGCAAATTCATATTTTCTGTTTTAATTCTATCTTTTCTTGCTTTGACTCTGTTGTGATTGTCATTAGAACAATATGACGGAAGTTTAGAAAAAAGGAAGGGGGTGAGGGAAGCAAATGCATATTTTCTGGTTTAATTCTATTTTTTCTTGCTTTGACTCTGTTGTGATTGTCATTAGAACAATATGACGGAAGTTTTAGATTTGATTTGAGACCACTGAATATACTCATGCATTCTCACTTAGAACAAAAATTTTGTCTGTTTGCCAAGCTCGTTGAACAAATGAAAAAGAAAATACATTGAAGTTTGAATTTTTTTTTCCTCTGGTATGTGAACCACTAGAACAAAAAAATTTGTCTGTTTGCCAAGCTCATTGAACAAATTACAAAAGAAAATACATTGAAGTTTGAATTTTTTTTCCTCTGGTATGTGAACCAGATGACGTCAAGTCTTGCCTTGATGAAAATGCCCTGACTTTGGGCCTGATAAAAAGATGGAGAAATATTTAAAAGGAATATTAGCAGAGCACTATTTTGCATTTAATCCTAAGCCACAGGAATAACCAGAATTCTCTTCTTTGACCAGTGCATTCATAGATCCGTCTCTTTATGAGGTGTCTTTGATGAACATCACATATCAAATATTTGTTACTAGAATCCAATATTGTTCTGTCCTCTTACCTATCAGAAACATAGGCTTTTACAAAAAAGCCACCAAATATTTAAGCACTCCAAACCAAGGAAATAATAACAAAGAGATGGAGAAAGCTCTTTCTGAAGTTGTCTGAAAGGGTGTAGAACAAAACAGTAAGGGAAGTAAAGAAAAAAACCAGGTATGGATGAAAAAATAAAGAGTCTGTAATTTTTCTCAGGATAGGAAAAAAAATCTGTGTCTGACAGCAAGTTAACAAATATTTCTACTTCAGTTCATGATGGTGGCAATTTATTTTCCCAGTGTGTCCCCTTGTCTTTAATAACTTGATGTCTGAAAAGGTTTTCCTTTTTCTACCCCATGTGTCAAGCTCTGGCAAACAGCCTGACCACAGGAAACTTGTAAAACAACATCAGGACATTCAAAGCATAGCATAAGGTGGAGAAAACACCTTTTAGAAACTCAGTCAAGGATTACAAATTAAAAAGAAAGAATAAGGATTCAAGAATGCATTCCTCACCCCAATATGTGGAAAAAAGACCAGCAGGTGATTCAAAACAGCATTTCCTGTAGACCTCTGATCTTTTGCTATTCAGGTAAGGGATTTAAGGCCAGAAATACCATTCCAACTATCTTGTCCCACTAAACAGGCCTGCAAACTGTTGTCAAGATTACAGATTACATAATTAAACAGATATCCAATTTTAATTTACAAGAAGGAAACTCCCATCAATTTGTGCCACTGACAATGTAACTCTAAAAAGAAATAAAAACGGCATGTTATTCCTAGGTCATGATTGTCTGACTGACTCCATTCTCATGCCTTTGGCAATTCCCCCATAAGATGGAGCAAAAATAACAAACATGCCTGTCCTAAACAGCAATAGGTTTATTATAAAAAAGGGCAAAATGAAAACTTTCACACAAATGCCTCTAAATATAAGTGATTAATACTAAATGAGACCTCAACACCCACCTAGCCACAGAGACAGAAACAACAGCCATTCTTCTTGAGCTTGTGACAGTAAAATCCCTGCACTATGCTTTGGAAAAGCTCCTTTGAATATTCACCTGCAAGGGACAAAGGAGGAAAAACCCAAGACCCAACCCAGGTGTCAAAGACACTGCCCACTCTCTGGTCTGCTCCAGTCTCACTGTTTATAGAGACCCCCAGCTCCAGCAGGAATCTTCACTGTGCAGGTGTGACAGATGGGTGAAGCCCCTAATTACCCACCCAATTTACGACGCTCATTTGCCATACTGCTCCTATAGAAATAGACAGATTGGTTGAGTTTTGACTCTGCAAAAGGCTCTCTCTATATGCCCTTCTGATCAAGCTTATTTACACATGGAAATAAGTGTTCTGAGCACACAAAAATAAGACACTGAGTTAGAGCCCCTCACAAAATCTGCCCATGGCAGGCAATTACACCTCTCACACATAACCTATGTAACTGTTCAACCACTCACTGGTAAAGCAAGTGTAGACACTAAGAGCTAACCCCAGGGCAAAAGAGCAGGACAGAATTTGCCCTTCTGCACTCCACATAACCCTGGTAGTTTTATAACCTTCCAGCTTTACACAAGGCTGTCAGATCTTTCATAGATGTTGGCAACAAAGCCAATGAAAAGAACAGGCACATCAGAAGATAGCTGTGAGAGGACACCGGCATCACTGCATATTCTTCTACACTGAAAAGCAAATTAGGAGACACAGAGAAAAGAAAAAGGGACCATGTGAACCACAACTGGGAGGGAAAAAAAAGAAACAGCTGTAGTCAGAGAGATGCCTGAGACTACCAATCAATGTGCTGCATCAGAAAAGCACTGTTTTTTGTGGTCAGAAAAAGAGATTGAAGAGGAAAAGGCTGGATTCATACATTTATTCCCATCTTTGTCACTTTTGACTGTGATACACTTTTCTCTCCAGTTTTGATCCCACTCCCTTTTGTCACGGTGTATTCACTGATAATGGATATAAGGTCTGAATTTCAGAAGTGCTTAGCACTGTAACTCTAAATTCAGGCAACAGATGCTACAGGTATTCAAATGCTCTGGGGGAAAACAAACAAGCAAATTAAGAAAACACAAGTCTTTAGTTCTTACCTAACCTCTCTGAGATGTTGTGGGGATTAATTAACTAATGCCTATAAAATGTTTAGAGATTCTCAGATAAAATCCTGTAGATGTCAGAAAAATAATTTAAATCAAATGTCACACAACCATTGAATGGTCTTGGGGAAAGACCATGCTTACAAGCTACAAAGAAACAGTAGGCTGGCTAAAAGAACAGAGGAAAAGTGGACAATCAAAGACTTATCTTGCTTAAAAATCTTAACACATTCTCCCCAGCTTTTGAAGTCAAAGTTCGGTGAAAATTAGAGTAATAAGGCTTGTGCAGGAAACAGACCTTATTTGCCATCATGGCACAGCCACAAGACAAAAGCAGGACCAGAAGAGATGACAGCAGCACCAGCTGCCCACCACTCTCACCCCCGCCCTTCCCCGCACACATAGATTGCCATCTTTCACCCGATTAATCCTCTCCCAGGACAGATTAACGCTTATCTGCTCAATATCCATCTGCTTGGCGATTTCAGGAGATTGTAACCAATCCCAGGGCCTTATCGGCGCCTCTCCCCCCGTGGGCAGATGGGAAAGATGGAAATCATCGTGTTCTATTAGCGATGGCAGTGACAACGGGCTAACACAGCTGCCTCTTTCCCTTGTTCCCTCATTCAGGCTCCACAGCACAGAAAGATTGCAGCATGGCAACACAGGCAAAGCCACCTTCTCCCTCTGCTTGCTATTCACCTGAATTAATGAGTCTAGAGGGGACAGCAACAGCTAAATACTCCTTCCTAAATAAGTTTAATACAGGGGCGCTGCAGTCTCTGCCCCAGCTATAAGATCAGAATGGATTAGGCAGACAGGAAGCTGAAAGGAAAGCCTTGAACTATTAAGATTTGGGCATTTCAGACATCTGTGGATGTGCAGCACAGAAACCAGACCTGCTACAGCAGTATGTTATCCTATGGTCATCCACCATGGTAAGGGAAACAACACACATCCATTGTCTGGACATCTCTACCTGGAGGTTGCTTTCTCCAGCTCTCCAGAGCTGCATCCACCCTTTAATCAAAACAATTACAGGCAAAGTGGGAAAATAAAATGACATCAAGGTTCACAGTTTATTTGCAAAGAAAACATGTCTTCAGCTGTACACCTAAATGGAGCTGTGGCCTTTATGTTCACACAAATGAAAGAAATTGATTTCTGCCCTTCCACGTTCCTTATCCTTTTGTGTTCAGTCACCAGAAAGAGTAAAGTAATGATTTTATTTGCAGAAATCTAAAGGAGGTGAGTGAAGGGAAAGAAACCTTTTTAAAGAAACATAATCCCATTAAAAATCTCAATGCTGTTTAAAAATATCTTACCCAGTATTTCTTGAAGTAATATTCCAGCCTCCTATAACCAAGCACACAAGACAAATGTGAGGGTGAAAGAAAACAATTTGTTTTTTTAAAGTTTCCCTTCACTGTTAGAAGGTCCTATAAATTCGGGTAGTGTGTGTTCTTCCCATGTTTCTGTTTATTCATGGCAGCCACACAAATGGCTTAAAACTGACTTCCACTAAAATGTTCAGTTAGGAACAACAAAACCCACTCTAGAATGAATACGGTGATTTAAGAATCAAAATAAAATCCCACAACCTGATTAGATTTTGAATACTGAATACTTGCACCAAATTGCTTACAATCCACAGACAAAGCAATGATTCTAAACATGGAAACACAACAAACAAATTTGTATTAGATTCTGTCTGGCTGCCCACTGCAACTCCTCAACAGAAATATCTGTAATCCCAGAGCACAGCCACAGCAATACTTAAAACCTACATAAATATATTCTTAGTCAGTGAACAAAGATCTCAAATCCAGTAGGATGTGTAAGCCTGAAGTCATACCTGGCACTTCTTCTTGGAAAAAAGACAAGTTTTCTAATTTGAAGGAGAAGTGGTGAAGCAAACCTCTACAAAGACAAAACATATACAGGAACTATCTGAGCAAATCCCAAAGCACTTTTCAAAGGTGAGTATTGAAATGTAGCATCTTTTATGGTGAAATGTGATAGCTTTTTACTAAAGTGATGTAATACACAAAACTGCTTAAGACAGAGAGAAAAATGTGATTTCCCAATCTGGAATTCTGCCCAGAAAACTGGGTCTAAAAATCTCTTTCATTAATGACCTGATGGGATCTTTAAAACCTCCAAGTGGGAGTTTTGTACATTTCCATGTACGCAAAAACTCAGTGGTAAATGTGCTACTCGAAAAAAACAAAACAACAAAAGGAAACAGAAGGAACACAATGGACGTTGTACATAAAGTAGACAGGCACTGTCTGAAGAAGCAGAAGAAAACATAAGAATACATTAGGCTGTTTCTAAAAATGTCCTTAATAAACATACAGAAAAGCTCTATTCCCAAAAGGTCACCTGCATGCTGCATCCAAATAGCAAAGCCCACAAAATACAGGAGACATAATGTTTTTAATAATGTAAAAAGTCACCATATAGCAGGTCAATGATCCATTAACTCTCCTGTGACAGTCCTTTGTTCCAGTCCCTTATGAACTGAGGCAATATTTGGCTGAATAAGTATGAGACTAGGCTACTGATCTTATACTGTTCTTCTAATAAATATCGACTCCTCCCTGCAATTGTAGGGTAAATAGAGTGCCTTACTGTCTTTAGTGCAATTATCTCATAATAAACCTGAAATAGATCACACACAGATGAGGAATGAGGTTTTTTAGCCAGCTGAATCTCACTGTTTCTCATGGGTGACAGACACTTAACTGTCTTTCAAGGTCTCAGATTTTGTGAATAAAAGGAAAAATGGGGGGAAGAAAATCACAAAATTAATCTGCTGGGCACCAAGGAGTGCACATCCCATCCACTGGGACAGGTCTCACCTGCTTTCTACCATTCAGTGCAGCCTGAGAATTAAATACGTACTGTATCTCCTCTCCAGCCACAGATCCTAGTGTGGCAAAAGTATGGCCACTAAGGAAATGAAAAGTAAGTTCAAAGACCTCTCTGGAATCTTGTGTTGTAGGTAGCTTTTTTAGAAGAACAAGTCATGAAAGAAGGAATCCCGTGAAATCTAGCCTCAGGGTGGCTTTACCTCACATGGCATGTACAAAGGAAGGAAGAAGGAGGTATAAATTATTCCCTTTGGACATTGTGTGTCTAGAAGAACTTAACCGTAATGGAAATTCCATGAGAGAATCTAGATCTGTTGTATGAATAAAGGAGATGTGCACAGGGGTTCTCTGGATTTGCAAAAAACTTTGGTCTTGCTCTCCTGTGAGTGCTGACCAGCTTCTCTTCCAAGATGAAAAGGTGTAGCTCTTTCAAACATAAGCCTAAAAAATAGAGCACAGCTCCAATGGGAGCTATGAGACTTTGAATTCCTGCCTAACATCTTCCTTCTGTCACAGAGAGGGAAAACACAGTCTCACAGTGGGGCACTGCTGCTCCCAGAAGTACACATATACATTATGAATGACTGATTTAAGGAGTCACAGCAGAGGACATCCTCTACAACATAATCACTTGGTAACCTTCCTCAGTACCTATTAACATTTCCCCTGTTCCCCACTTCAAAGCTTGTAAAACAATCATAAATATTGAGTAAACATACTTATACGTTTTTTAAAACAGCCTGGAAAAGGCTTTGATTTGATAGTATGCAAGAGAAATTATCAAGCTTTAACTCTTGCCAAGTATTTTTAAATGATTCTTGAAAGAATGACTGAGTTGAAAGAAGAAAGCTACTCATTTAGAGGTCAGCTTTCTAGGCTACAATGCTCAGTGCTAGCCAGCATATGCCACTGCCTGAAGGAATTATCCTAGCCTTTCCCTACTCCAAAATATAGTTTGTGATGTAACTTTGGCAATGCTCAGTTCAGGCACTTACAGGTTATGATCAAATTATGCCATGTTATGATCAGTTTGTGTCAGGTTGACATGTAAATATTCTGACTGCTTTTGCTTACTTGTTTGCTGGTAAACAAGTCTACTAATTTCTTTTTAACCCTACAGTCAAGCTTTAGTTCTGAAGAATTTTCTGTATGTCAGCTCTAATAGGCACCTTTGACATCATCTGCCCAAATCTGGGTTTGTAGGATTTTTTAATTAGTTTGACACATTCAGGAAAATGCGATGGGTTTTTTACCCTCCTTTCCATGAAATAGTTCTACATTTCTGTCAACAGTCTCACTAAGAGCCACATTACATGGTCTGACCTGATCCTCTCTAACACTGCCTCGCCTTTCTGTTTGCTTCCCATGGGACTACCTGCCAGATACAGATTCAGATATTCCAGTCTGGTATGAGGAAGTGGACAGTGATTTGGATTATGCCGTGTCTAGAAAATAATGCTGTGGTAAAAAAACCCTCAGTGAGCTTTTCCTACTTCCTTCTCACACTGTAAGTTCTCCTTGCCCTGCTAATTGACTCCACTGAGGCAATGCTCATGCAGTACAATACACCTGGCACAATGCAGTTCCCGATTATGAATTTTTGTATTTGCATGGTTCATCTGGAGCAAGAACTTCCCATCTCCTCAGGCACTGCAGACTCACTGGAGAACCTTGCCAAGACAGTGATCAGCACTGTAAGAAAGCAGCAGTTTGAGTTATCATAAATACTTGTTTTCCTTTTTTTACTCCAGCTGTATCTTCAGCCACCTAGATTGATTATTCTTTTTAATTACATCTAATTCAAGCCATGCAATAACTGCTGTTTCACAAAAACATGATGTCTGCAATAGTCAATCCATGGCCTCACATTAAACCTCCACTTATATTCTACATCCTTTATCTCCTTTTCTCACTCCTTTTTCTTCCATTACGTCTTGTACAGCACAGCTTGCTAACAGTACAGCTTGTTATCACACACTTGGTTCTTGCCCCATCTCTGTTCTCTTAACAAGCATCTCAAAACATAAGCAGAGGAGCAAAGACTTCTAACTCCAGGAACTGCAAGCACTGAGGTTGCTTGTGTATGTCTGCTGCTGCCTCAACTCATCTTTAGCCTGTCATCTCCTCCTCACATTAAATCTCCCATCTCTTTACACAGCTTATAACATCACATACAAGCAACAGCACTGTTCCCTTATTCTCATTTTCAATTCATAAACATGCAAGATGTACAGTCTGGTGAACTGCAGGATTTGTCAAGTCGTTCTGGTCATGAAAGTATCCTGATTACAGACTCTACAAACCGGGCACAGGTCAATATTTTACAGCCATCAGATTAAGACTTCCTTGTTTTTCAAGAAGCAAGGGAGATTTTTCAGATGACAAACTTTATATAATTATATTGTAACTCTGTATTTTAGGTCTTTTCCCCCATTAGATGTTATACTGAGCATAATTTAGTGATTTTGCCTACTGGGACCCCTACTCTTGCTGTTTTCACACTGGTATTTGGCATAGAAATTGCACTATAGGCATTGGTCCATATTTCTTACTCTCTCCGAGAACAGTTTGTGCTTCTCCATCTGCTCGTCTGACTGGACGGATGTCTAGGAACAGTAATGGTTCTGACTCCTTTGCCTACATCCTACATATTCTAAGGCTTCAGTGGGGAGAAGTGATGCCATTTTTCACCATTTGTTTCACCAAGAGTTACGTCAAGGTTAGGGTCAAAAATGGCAAGGCAGCAGCTGGCCAGTCCCTTCAGGAGTTTGGCTGTAGTGCTTTCTCCCTCTTCCCAGAAAGTGCTGAGTGTAGATTTTTGCTTTGACAGGGGAGGACCTGATAATCCCCTGGTGGGTGATACCATCTGTCTGTTCAGGAGCACATCCTGACATCAGAGACACGCAGAATGGGCTGGTGCACAATGAGCTCGAGGCCCACAGTGCCCTCACCACTGGGCACCCACCCCACGAGGAGCGGTCACGCCTGCAGCCACCCCCTTATCTTTGGGTAGTGAAATCATTTAAAGGATTGCAGTTTGTTCCCATTCACCAAAGTCAACGTGGTGGTAGTAACCTGCACCAGCTGAAGCATGGGCCAGCTGATTTCTAGACTGATGCAGAATTAGGCCTCAAACAGCACAACCTTGAGGGGCATTTTTGGAGAACTGCCAATATAGTTCATGGAGTGAGGACCTGGAACTTGGAAGAGAAGCCTGGAAGGGAGATGAGGGCAAGGAGGGGTAAAGGAGGTTAACATGCTGCAATGACAGCTACTAAATCTTACTTTCCCAATGGATGTTTTCAAGTGTATGTTTAATTGATATTCGTATGTGCCTCTGGCTATAGCACTTACTGCTTTATTCCATTAGGACTCACAGTTTACAGCATTACATTATTTGTAAAGATCAAACAGGTAGAATTCAGAAATAATGGCATAAATCATTCTGCCTCATAAAATCATCCTCCTACCTCTCCTCCTGTCTACACCTGAAAACACAGTTCTTGTTTTTCTGTTGCAGCCAGTACATTACATGTCACCCTTAGGACATTTGCAGTAACTTTGGGAGAGGAGAAATAAACTGCCCTTTGCCATGGAGCACAGAGATAAAATGTTCACCCATGGGGAAGAGGAATCAATATATAGATTACAACAAAAATATTCACAAAGGTGTCCAATCACAAGAACATCTGAAGTACAAAGTGCAGGCAAGTTTGTACCAGTAAAGGCTTTTACATTGCTGGCAAAGAGCTCTTTAATAGTGGCCATCCTGGACAGAGCCAAATGAGACTCGAATCTGCTCCACTGCCTCAGTGGGGAAGCACACCTTTCTCAAAGTGCTGGAGCCATTAAGCCAAAATGCTATTTTGGTTACCCTGCACTGCAATAAGAAGGTTTCTGAGGGAGAACAGGTCAGCAGGACCTTAGTAAGCTTCCATTTTTCCAGGGGGGAGAAAGAACACAGCCTGACTGTAAGGAATAGGTGCATCCAGCAGCCTTCCCAACTTCATAGCAACTAGGGAGCCCAAATCAAGGGTTTTGTTTTGTTTCAGTGGACTCCAGTGACATTACAAGTGAACAATGAACAAAGTAGCAAAAGCTTCTAAGCGCTATAATTCCTAATTCAAGGCAGATATGAGTGGCTTTTCCAGCTTTTCTAGGACAGGCAACCTTAACTCTGCATTCTTTGTTTCCCTATTTGTTCTTGTTCTTAATGTTCTAAAAGCCATTATTGATACACACTTACAACTGGACGTTTATAAAGGATGTGCCTAAAGAAAAAAGAAGCTGCCTTTGGAATTTGACTGCACAACCTTGAGATGCACCTGTCAGTGAGTCCTGTCCTAATCAGACATCCACTGTCTCCCTCAAGAAAGTCCCAACATCACAGTGAGCTATTTTTTTCCACTGGAAAACATAAATATCACATTTCTGCTAAAGTGGTAGGCTCACAGTCCAATGGTTAGTACACATCTGCTTAGGCTTCAGAGTATAGGAATGGATAGCATTTTCCTTATACCTACTGAATTCCCAGAGAATGGATGTTCTTCTCAATACTACAGGAGGAGACTGAAATACAGTTTCCATCAATCAGTAGATGGACTACAAGAGGACTAAAATGTCAGGAAAAATGACAGTACTTCTTGTTAGAAGCAGGAAATTAAAATGCATACTCTAATACTAGATGCACCCATAAGAATTAACAACAAAACTGCTTTATTCAATCTAAAAATAAGTTCTGCCTACTGTCCATAACTACTGCAAGTTCTACATCCTCAACCATTTTTGCCTTTAGAGAGGTTTTTAGGGGAGGTTTGAGTATTTGAGCAAGTTCTCACACTGCCATAATGCTGACTCATGGAGATTTTAGTGAAAGAATTACAGCATTGCCACAACAAAGCTGCAATCCTTGCAGTCGCAAGATATCTTTAGGATGTGAAAAACCCAGCATGTACATAAAATCCTTTTATCAGCTAATAACAAACACTACCACTATTTTCTTATTTAAATGTTCAGACATCAGCTATAAAGCAATAAAAACATCAGTCTGAAGTTACTCCTCTCTTGCCCTTCTCCCCAATGAAATTACCATTTATAAAGCAGAGATACTGAAAGTACTTGTCATTATACAGCTCTAAATATATATAAAGCTGAGAATCAAACTCTGAAAGTTACTTTGCTCTATCAAAACTCATCTAAATATACAGGAATTGCAAGCAAGTGTGCTTCTGCAACTCATAGGACAAGAATATGAAAAAGCAGATGTTTTATAAACTGCTCCAAAAAGGAGCTGTTTGTTTGTTTACTTACTTCTTTACCTTTTGGACAAATACTGTTGTTCTATGCTTCTATGTTTTTGTAAATAATAAAGAGGAATGTACTATAATATTCCTCCTTGAGGCAATGTTTTCTAACGACACACACAATGTATGGGTGGGAAAGACAAGCAGAGAGGAGAGAAGAGATAAAGTAACTCTTCACACTGCTAAGGTCATGGCAACCTTGAGTGCTCCTCTAAGGAAAGAACTGGCATCTTTTCTTCAAGAGCTTATACCTATCACAAGGGTCTATTTGCAGTTAACTCTGTGAAAGCCTTCTGGCACTACAGAGCAATGCTCAGCAACACAGGATTTCCACAAGAGAAGGCAACAGAGTGGAAAAGGGGCAACATGACCAACAAACATACAACCAAACTATTTTCAAAACATGTTCAGTGGCAATAAACCTCACTGATAGCAGCTTCAGCTCAAAGCCTGGGAAGCCCCAGCCCCTGCTGCTATGATCTGTGCTGGGCTGTCTGACAGTATGACACGAAGGCAGGGCTTGACGCAGCAGACCCACAGGAAGCTAAGGCTACTGTGTGAAACTGCTTTGCAATGCACGCGTCCTGCTCAAAGCCGACTCTGCTTCCTGCACCTTGAGCATCAGAAGGGATTTAATTTCCCTGCAAGGGCCCACGAGAAATGAACAATACAATGTGCACAGTGGGCATAATCCTTGACTCTTGTTGACGCCACACAGAAATCCATTCTGTCTTCTTCTAATCCTTGCGCACAGCCGAAGCTTGCATGATGAAGCTGAAGGGACAGGAGCTATTTATAGCCTTTAATTTCATCCTGCATCAGTGGATTTTCAGGCAAAGGAAACAGAGCTTTTAGCTTGTTTCCCTTTTTAACCTGTTCAGCGCTCACAGCTTGGAGAAGTCAAAATGGTTTTATTTCAGAGTCATTTAATGGTTTCAAGGAAATAAATATCCAAAAAATAGGTCAAAAACACTAACGGTTCAAAGGCATGATTTCCTCACAGGTCAGCAGGGTTTCCCACTGCTGCCCCTACAGCTCTGCAGATGCCGTGTAACAAGGGGATAAAAAAGCAATGTAGCTCCCCACGGCTTCAGGGGCTATGTAGACAATCCACAAACAGAAGGACACACGTATCACTCCTACTGTGCTCGGTCCTCAATTCCCATTTTCTGGTTTGTTTTCCATTTCCCCCCTTTCAGCTGCATAGCCTCCTGCTCCACTGGCACCCTTTTCACCGTGGTCACACCATCAGAGCAGAT
Organism: Passer montanus; assembly: GCF_014805655.1. Taxonomy (NCBI): domain Eukaryota; kingdom Metazoa; phylum Chordata; class Aves; order Passeriformes; family Passeridae; genus Passer; species Passer montanus. The sequence goes on from NW_024371593.1 coordinate 1,856,618, forward strand.
GAGTTTCCTGCAGGTACACAAAGCAGACCAAGAGCTGCCTTCGTGAGATAAGAGACCTCTAGAGAGACTGGAGCCTCTTAAGCCCCCTAATCCAGCAGGCATGTGACACTCGCACTCGCGAGCAGGCAGACCTTGCACCAAGTTCACACTTCTTGTCTGCATTTTTACAAGCTCATTGCCTATTCAGTGTTTTTCTCATTACTTTTGTTTCCTGGGATTTGACATTCTAAATCTAGGATGGGATCTCTTTTGCTTTGTCAGGCATGAGTGAATGAGACACAAGGAATCCTTTCTTCCTTCCCATGCGCAGGGGAATAAATGTTGTGAACATGATTCTACTAAAAGCTGTTGGTGAACATGAGTTTGCAAAACTGAATAGCCTAATGTGTATTTGTAAAGCACATGCAACAAGAAACATTAAAAAGCAAAACCAAATTATAATAAACATTCATGAAAACATAATTTGAAATTAGTCAAGACGAAACTAAAACAAATGCCAGCAAAAAAAGAAGAAATATAGGTATTAAAATCACATGGTCAAACTGATTAACAAGTTGCTGATTTAGCCATCTAAGTTAATACTTGTATAATTAAGTAGCATATCTATCCCAATGATCACTCTACACAGCCATGGCTGGCTGGCTACTCCCACACAACTGATCTGGAAGCAGAGCTGGCCCAGGGGTGGTGGATAACTGAGATTAAGGAGCAGGCTTTGACCCATCTCAAAACACAATGACATTCAAATAGTCTAGCTGAACAATTTATGTTCCAGATGAAAATCCCAAACTTGCACTCTGCCAATCATAGCAACAAAAAATAAAAATCAGTAACAGAAACGAAACCATGAAGCAAACCCAAGCAACACCAACTCTTTCAACAGAAGATCAGCAGCACAACATCACACTGAGTTATGACCAGAAAGCCAGAAACATCAGAGGTGGGACACAGGCTGTGCAGTAAAGTAATTGTACTTCTGCATTGCAGCTACAAGACCAGACCAGTGCTTTTTTTAAAATTAAAATGACACTCAGATCTGGAGATCAGTTTTTGGAACATCACTACACAGAAAAAAATTTCAAAGCTTTGTTGTGTTTTCCTTTTTATTTTTTTTCCCAGCCAAGACCACTGGAGTTAATTCTAATGTCTGAAAAATAGCAATATATCCTTTCTTTTTTGCCTCCTTCTCCCTTTATACTTCCTCTCTCCTTGATCTTATCTTAATTTCTAAAGAGCCTCCATAGGGGATATCCTTTAATTTTAAAACTAAACATACTACACCAATGACTGATGGTATAAACGTTTACAGCTTTGACAAAGGCCACAAACTTTACTAATTGGAAATTGACTTATGTTATCTCTTTTTTTCTCTCTCTTTTTGGTAAGTTTTGAGTCAAATCTCTTTACTGAGGATTACAAATTCACTCTTATTTCCTGCTCAAATGATAGTATTCACACTGGGTCAGGATTTTTCAAATCAGTTTAAGAAAATTAAGCACCCTATGGCTATTGCCCTTCAAAAAGATCAGATACCTTACTCCCTCAGGAACCTAAAAAATCCTACATGTAGTCAAATCCTTCTCTCAATTACACTGGTGAAGAAGCAGAGTTATCCAGAGGGGTTTTGCAGATGTGGAAGAGAGGCCATAAGCTCAGATTTAACTTCTGGAGAGCGACATGTACAGTGCATCTTTCCTGACCTGCAACATTTGAGGAAGTATTGATCACATTAAACTACTGGACTGGAAATAAGACAGGATTTTAAAGGGAGATACATGCATACATACATAAAAATAAATATAAAGCTATATAAAAATAATAATCTTTATAGTTACAATACTATTCTATATCAATGGACAGCATTTCCCCAAAAAATAGCAGCGCACCTCAATGCAGCTGCTCTGATGTCAACTTGAAATACACAGTTTATATGAAAGAAATCTTGCAGCTTGCTTCTCCAGCCCACCCAAACGTGGACTGCTGCGATTCCTACATATTCCTCACAACCTGGCTCTCAAAGAGAGCATTTGTATGTACGAGAATAAACAAAACAAGGAATCCCTTGAATTCACAGAAGAAAAGTCCAGAAGAACAAGTCTGTTTGGGGAGGAGGGGAAAGCAAGATCAGTAGACATATATAGATAAATCCCATGACCAGACTTGCAAAAATAAATGAAAAACCATTTTTTATGACATCTTGTCTGAGATTTTTTGAACTCTTCTGTGAAAGAGGCAATGTGACTTAGATAAAGGCTTAGGCTTTAATAAATAATTTCTCCTCTCCTCATCTACCTGCTCCATTAATCTGGCCTTCCCTCTCCTGCCAGATCTGCTAAGAGGACATAATCTCCCAGTTGTGACATCAGTGTCTGCTGCTGTGGGGAATGGCTGGCAATGCCACTAATACAGGATTATGGTCAGCATGTGGCTGTGTGTGCCAAGGCAAGCACACAGATGTGGGGAATGATCCTGAGCTGCATCCAACTGCCTGCCTCTGTTCAAGCTCTCCACTGGAATAACACACCCCACAGGGCCCTGGAGCAGGTCTGCAGGAAGACACTGCCTCTCTGCAGGAACAGCCATCCCTCTGGCATTGATTCCACACAGGCAGCTGAAACCCTGCATGGTTTGTACATTCAGTCTCTTTACAGAAGCAAGTTTGGGAAGCTGGGCTGTACTTGTTCAATGGCCTCATAAGGGTCGGTTCCAAGTCTCTGCTGGGTCTCATTTCATCATTATCCTTATTCTCCTGTCCAGTATCTGCATACTTGAAAACACAAGCCATTCCTTCCCTATTTATTCAACAGACTATGTCCATATTTTTACTGACACATTTAAAGAAAAAGACAACACGATCAGAGTAGTTTTCTGACTGAGAACAAGACCCACTAAGATCAGTATCTAAAACAGAACAGTTTAGCCTGGCAGATCTAGCCCGAAAATTTTGCATAACACCAGGGTAAACCTCATCAACATCCAGAGTTTCTTCATGACCCAAATCTAAGTGAAAATCTGCTGGCATAACCCTTCCACATGTACTACATCTCTGATGGAAGGACAGCACCCACATCTGAAACAGAAGTCAAATGAATTCAAACCTTCCTGTCAAGTAAAAAAACCACAAATATGGAAATCAAGTTTCATTTTGTATGTAAGATTGTACATATGATGACAAACAGGAAAAGCACATTCCAGTTTTAGAAGTATGAATAGTAAATCATATACTGTTTAAATAGTACAGTATATATATGTCTTGGAAACTACCCCTAAGACGAAAATGACTTTTCAAAAAGTGATCCACACATTAACCTTGAATAGATGCAGTTAGTGCTACTGCAACTCTCTCTCCACTTTCAACAGAATATTTTTAAAGTGATTTTAGGCATAAATAAAGCATAACAAGAATCACCCCAAAGAAATTTCCTGCTTTTGTCCACAGCCCTTCAAGGAATATTCTCCTTGACATGTATTCATTTATAGAGTTGGTTATGAATGAGTAATGACAGTAACACAAGATACTTTTGGGACACTATGAACCCAATCTTCATTACGTGTAGAAACACAAGGAGGCAAAATGAAGAGCAAATTCCTGCACAGTCTGCAGTTCAGAATGGCTTCTAAATCTATGCCCCAAGATGCTGTCTTTTTGTCTGTTACTGTAAACCCTTCCAACATAATGAATAATTAAAAGCAGCTAGATTACATGGTATATCACATTAATGACCAGAAAACAGGCAGCTATATCATCTGCCCACTTCTCACTTTTATTACCTATAGCACTGCTGACCCCAGTCACCTCTTGAGTGTTATTCCCATTGAACCTACTCTCTACAGCCTGAAGCCAAGAGGACTAATGACACACAGCTTAAAACAGAAGTCATCAGCAATGCCAGCAGTGCTCTCCAGTTGGGAACTGCAGCAATACCACTTGTAACTACCTACCTCAATAACCAGGCTTTGAAAAGGCTGTTCCTCAGATTTTTCACAATAGCATGCTCCTTGGCACAGAGCAAGCTTGGCAAAACTTAGAACCAGAGGTAACAGATCTCACCAGTTTGTGGAAATGTGGTAGGAACAGAAACTTGATTAGCAACCCTGCATGCTCCAAACATTCCATGCAACCTGTCTTCTCTGAAGAACAGCATCAGTCATCACTGATTTGCCAGGAAAGAGAGGCGGGAAAAAACCCAAGTGGAGAGGCTTTCAGTGGTAGGGCATAACTAAACTTAGATTTGCTGTGGAGTTGTATGCATAGTATCCACAGTAAAGAAATCAAACCAAAGTAAGGTAACTTCTCAATTAGTTTGTGTAGTATCCAAGTACAATGCCAGTGAGAGAGGAATATGATATCAAGAGAAGAATTAACAAGGCAATTAGCTCAACCATTTGTGAGAAGTAGCATCTCTCTTCTCTAAAAATTATTTCATCTTGTTTCTATTGGATGCCAGCCTTCCCTCAAAGACCCCTTCCCCATTTTCTCAGCTATGTAACAAGAAAAAAAAGCAAAAAATACCACAGATCATAATTCCAACTATTTACAGCACAGTCAATCACAAAAAACCCACATGTGTGTCCAGCACATCTGCCACCATCCTGCAGGCAAACAAAAAAAAAAAAAGGATCCAAGACACGCAACAAGATTTTCAGCACGTGAGTTGCAATGATGCATTTGCAACGCAGCATCACGGCTACAAGCTGCCCTACAGGGGCACAAGCAGATGGCTTGATATTATTCTCCAGACCTTGGATTGCCAAGTGGTAATAGGGCTGTAAATCACCACCTTAAAAAAATCAGACTGGAAGTGTAAATGTGTGGGTTTATTTCTCAGTCAAAACGTGCACGGTATATCTATATTGCTGCCCGTTGTACAAATATTTTCTTCTTCAAGAAGCTCTACATGTAATGTTCTGGCTTAACAGCTGGCCAGCCTCCAGTAGCCCAGAGAAGCAGTACCTACTTGCAGACATCAGTCAGAAATATAAGCCACACTTCCGAAGGAAGAGACTGGAGATGGATTCAGATTTTCTAAATGTTGAATTAAATACTTCAGATGACCTCAGGTCTCAAACTGTCATGATCCTATATGAAATACAGCAGAGGAAATGTTACTTTCTCTCTGCTTCTCAAAACAGTTAAATCTCTTCTTAACCCCTAAACTCTGCACTGCTTATACAACAGTCTGGGCTATGACTAACTCCAGACTCCCACCCCCACCAAACTGCACTGCACTTTGCTACCTCATCTCTGCCCACTCCAAAGATCACCGAAGTCAGTAAAATGCTAACTGTTGAGAGCAATGCCTGTGGATCAGGATCTGTAGACTCCAGGAAGTTTACCCAAGCTCTCATCTGGTACTTATTTTTTTTTATTTTTCTTGAGATTAAATCAGACCATTGAATCTGAGACATTTTAGATAATATTGAGGTTAATTTGGGAGTGAGGGGGAGCAGAGGTGACAGCACTCAGTAATTCAGCTTAAGTACCCTATTAAAGGATGAATTAGTTAATCTCTATCTTGTTATAAAACAGAGAATAAAATGGAAAAGGATTGGTTTCAATAGGTGCTCCTGGTAATATTTAACAACTGAAAGTCTGAAACTGAAAAAATATTTTTTTTCCAAGTGGATTATGAACCAAAAGTTGATGAAAAATTCTAATGTATGGAACAACAGTGAACCTAAAAAAAGAACTTGATGACAAACTAAGCAAACTTTTGAAGTGGAAAGGGGAGGGAAAACACTATTTCTGCTCAGCTAGAAAGACGACAACATTATTTGACACAAGAAAAACAAGACACAAATTCAGAGTTTCTATAACTGGTGATGTCTCAATGATATATTAGATTTCCTTTTTATCTTCACTTCCTCGCCAAGAGGTATAAATGTCACCTTCACTTCCCTCTCTGTCTCCACAAGGTCAGGGAGCTTTACACCTTTCTTCCTGGGATGACTGTGAATCTTGCCTGTTCAGCACGCTGCCACAGAGAATATTGATCTCTGCAGTTGTACCACAGTCAATGACAGCTCCCTAGGAAACTTAGTTGGAGAAGTCTGCCCAACCAGAGGAATCGAGGCAGGAAAAATTACTGTAAGTAAGCGTGATTATGGAAGGGGTTTCAAGAATCATGCAGGGTTTCAAGAATTTTGAGAAAGAATGATGAAACCCAAAAATGTTGTTTTGGTAGTGACCAATTTCAAATGAAAGAGACTAAAAAACAATTCAGTCAACATCCAACTTGTCTCTCAGGTTAGCCCAACAAGGATGAGAATGCCCGTATTTCAGTATGGCTATGGTAACAAGCATTAAGCATGAGGCCCTCAAAAATTGCCTGAATGTCTTCAAAGAACAGAGAATGCTAATGCTTAAAGCATGGCTCCACCTCAAATTCGGCTTAAAGGCCGAATGATAAGCTTCTAATAGCCAGTACTGAAATCAGTTTCTTAATCACTCCTTAATAGCAAATTGGTTTTTGGAAGTTTAATAACTTAAAATCACCAAGATTTTAAATACTAGTCCTGAATGAAAGATGTTGGAAGATATTCTTTGCTATTAAAACTATAAATAGACTCCAAATTTAGCCTAGTTTCTAATTCTCACTGATATTCCCAACAAGACAATTAAAGTGTTTTTGCAGATAGAACAGTTTTCTTAATAAGCACCAAAATCTCCAGTCAGTTCATAAATGCTTCATTAGCACATTCAGCTTAGGAGTTAGGAACAATTGCTTACTTGAATTACTTACCTAACTTAGTCCTTCTTTTTTTTTTCAGAAAACAGTTAAGGATTAATCTAAATTAAATGTGTTTATCCTCTTGCATTATAAACTTGGAGGAAAATGAAGAGATCCTGAGATGTAAGAAGCAGTGACATTTAGAATCAGCAGGACCATCTATCACTGAAATCAAAGTAAGCATGAATCTGGGGGAATTATTCCATGACTGGTGAGTGGATGGATAAATCTTCTCAATAACACATTCAGGGTCTCCCTAATAATACAGCACCCTGATTTTCAGTTTAGGAAACAAAGGGAATATGCAAAAGGTAAAAGCTATAGGTAAGCATAAATTCAGATTAGGAGTAAAAGGGAAATTTGGATTTTTCCCATTGTCACAACAAAAAGACACTCAGACCTGGCGTACTCCTTGTGTTCTTGCATGGATGACACCGTGCTATTGCCAAGTGTAGCATGTTGCACTTGGAATTGGGCCTACCCAACTGCATTAAAATTCTGATTCAGAACATTAAAGATTAGATTTATAGCCCATCCTACACTGACTACAGCAACACTGTCAAGCTAAAACCGGAGGCTCTGACATCACTCCACGAGTAAGAGGGCACAAGAGCAATGGTGGCTCTGTGTCAGCCACAAATGTGACATTTTTCAGGGGCGGGGAAGGGAACGAGCGGCTGCATCCGTGCTCGCCTGAGCAGACAGGCAGGCACACACACACAAAGACACAAATCCATCCTAGTGCCAGCACTCACTGCTCTGTCTTCCTCCAGGAGCTACACCCACTTATGTTGATTTGCTCTGCAGATGCTTTTAGAACCAGATCAACCTGTGCAAATCCACAGAACCACAAAATCCAGTGGAGTGGTGCCAGTGTGCAGCAGAGGAGAATCTGAATCTTGCTGTACCTTTGAAGGGTTTTATGAGGGAGGGAATTCCTTTTCTTTCAGCTTATTTAAATGGCCTGCAGTTACTATGGTTACTCTTAAGGCATTTGAAATCTGACTGCATGATGCAATTGGTGAAATGACAAGGCACAAAAATTGATGTTCCTGTGAAACAGGCTGTTCACCCAGGACAGAAAACCAAAGACTGTAAATAGCTGATGGTGAGGATCTCACATTTAGCCTACTGGCTCCACCTCAAATACTTTTCAGTTCTATCAAATTAGCATTTCCACTGTAGCTCTCTTAGTGACATGGGGAACAAGTGCTTTTGTTTCAACAAAGCCCACTATGTGAAGTTCACTCCACTGAGGCTTTAAGACAATAAAGAAATGCCATTCAAAGAGCAGAAAACAATGAGCTATTATCTGTCTCATTTATCTGGCCTATCAGTCAGACAGAGAGCAAGAAAATCTTGTTGCTTTAACAAATTATGTCATAAACTGCAAAAGAGGCTGCAAACACTCTCCTTTCTCATCCTGCAATGGCTGCATTTGCTGAGTGTTAAGGAGACTTTCTCCAAGTGTTTGAGCCTGTCCATTTTCACTCACAGGCTTTATGAAAATACTGCACCCAGCATTGTAACAAATGCCTCGTTAAGCTATAATGAGTTAATGAACAGAATATGGGAACACAGGAGCAGCCACTGATCTCTCTCGAGCACAGTTACTTATACAAATACCACTGTAGACATTTTCAGCCTAATAAAACCTGTTATTTTAATAATGTTGAAAGTGTTGGTGTAACTTCTTTTTATCCACACTCATTTTAATTCATTAACCTGCCCCAGGCTGACTATGCAATAGCTTACCATTTCTTCTTCATCCTTAGCCTGGTAGCCTGTGTGACAACAAAACAAGGAAAAAAGGTGGAGGAAGAAGGAATTGTTTGTTAAATGAAATCTAAATTATGGATTCAGACAGATGTTTTCCATTATTAAAAGGAACTGAAGCGTTACTTTTCCAAAATACAAGAGTGTGATAGCAATTTCAAAAAAACAAATCGAATGCAAGACAGAAAGACAGTCCTGCTTTTTTTTTTTATTCAGCAACTATGACCTAAGCTGAGGATGCCCAGTTTTGCCCTGCAGCAGAGGCTGCCATGATGACACCTCCAGTAGGGCATGGAATTGCTATTTCAGACTCTCATCCTACATCACTGATACCCGTGAGAGCTGGACCACTGACTTCACAGGTCTAAGGATTAAACCTTAGGGTCTCAGCACAGTTGCCACATGCCACAGGAGGAATACCAACTGAAGGCTTCTGGCAGCCAGGGACACAGAAGTTCATGGTTAAAAGCTGTTCCCTTGCCCTTCTGAAGCTTCCACTTTTGATACTGCCTCTCAAAAGCTGTGTCATGGTAGTAAATTTGTAATCAGTAAGATGTCCAGCATCCTCTCAAAAATAAACCAAAATTCTAGAACCAAATCAAAGATCTTTGAGTGAAGTCTCAAGAGAGACAGGACTCAATGTTCATGAAGTTACATTTCAATGAAAATATCATCTCTAGGGCTCACAAGTTCCACTCCAAATGACAGAGAATCCCCTTTGACTCATCCTCTCCAGTACACGTCCTTGGCTCACCAAACACCGTTTTAATCTGATGCCTTCAGCTTTAACAGCAGTTTCTTGCTAAACCCACTTTAGTTACTCCTTCTAAAATGATATGCTTATGTCAGCATTGGTTTAGGGCTTTGTTTCTAAAAACTCCTTCTAGACCACAGTGCTTTCAGGACTCAAGGCACCTGTTTCTTGGTAGAACCAAGGCCAGAATCCAGACAAAGCTCCACTAGCCTCTGCAGTGCCAAGAAATACCTGTACTATTCAGTTTCATCAGATATGAACTGCTGCATAAAATGGAAAGCAAAATGCACTCCAGCCAAGTCTCCGGACTGCAAATTTGGGATGCAACAACACACTGAACTAAGCAGCAAAGCAACAACCATGTCCTTAACCACACCTCCCACTCCTAATGGCTAGCAAGGCTCCAAGCCCTTTGCATGTCTAATGCAGGGATCTTCACCTCTGCACATGCAGGTCATGTAAAGGCAGGAAGGAGGGCTGAGTGAGGGGCCCTGAAGGCTTCTCCAAGCTTTTGGACAGCATGCTGTACTGTTAAGCAGCAGCAGGAGAATGAGAACCCTGGATGCACAGCATCTGTTGTGTTTCAGCAGGCAGAAGATGGCTGGCTAGGCTACAGAACAAGCAGCAGGAGCCCTCGCTTTGCCAGTGCAGCCTTACCTTACAGAAAAGCAGATGAGGAGGAACTCTCTTCATTCCTTGTGCCCTCAAGGTTACTGCAGCTGAAGATTGCACTCAGCACTGAGTGATTCTACCCCGGAGGGCAGCTGACCAATTGACAGTTCAAAAGATAAAGAAATGTTCAGGGAAATCATCACAGAATGAAATCCCGTTTCTGATAATGAAATAAATGGTAGATTAACCAGTGTGACTTTAACTCTTAAGTCACACTAATGGCCTTATCATGATTCCCAGCATTTGTATTTCCTCTGGATTAGATGAGTTGAAGTCATTCTTTGATGTTAAAATAGCAGTTGTGTATCTCAGAGGATATGGCAAACCAGCATCATAAACACAAGAAGTATGTTTGATCACACAAGTTTTAGCTACATCATACTCTCTCACACATTCTAGTCTGTAAGTCTTGCCATCCAGTCCCACAGGCTCTTCATCAAAACTGTTATGTTACAGAATTGGGTTAAAAATAGGAGTGAGGGCAGGGAAGCAGACAGAAAAAATCCCATTAAAATACACTCTGGAAGGCCATTACAGTATCCATCAAACAGCAAAATTAATAGAGTGCTGATTTGGGGGATATATTTCCAAAACATTAGAGTCAACATTTCCAGCTTTTCTAAGAACTTTTTGGTAATTGAAGACCTTAAGATGCTACTTTTGCAACCCAGACCAGCAGTATTTATGTTACACTTTCACTTCCATGTTTCCTTCACAGCAGTTTTCTGGCTAGGGTTCCAGCATGCAATGGAAAGGCCACAGCAGTCACTGAAAAAAAAATGAACCTAATCATACAAGGTGCTGGAAATTAAATGATTAATCAGCCATCAAAGCAGAATGCTTCAGAGGGGTTTGTACTGGTGAACCTGAATGCTAATGTTGCCAACATGTTCTTTTACATCTGTATATGTTTCTCAACCTGCAGAAGAGTGGATAATCCATCATATCAGGTGATATGATGGTGTCTGATGAAACATTGAAAAACCTCAAAAACTGAACACCACTGAAGTCACCAGAGCGGGAAAATACAATAGCTTTGTGTTCCATTTGCTTCTTTCCTTTCAGTTGCTTTTAAAATTAAAGACCCCTTTAATTTCTCCCCACAGACTGGACACTTTTTTACACATCTTACATTCTAAAATCTCTGCTCATGTGCTGCTTAGGTGTTCCTCACTTTACTGTTTGCTCTGGAAGTTAAACTCATATAGTAACTGCAAGTTTAAGTTCCAGATTAGTAACATCATTTCAGTGACATCACTGAAAAATAAAGGACCTAAGGAGTGATGTCAGCAGGGAACATTTCAGTATTATTCTCAAAACAAAAGAGCAAAGGACACAGACCCACTAAAAGGCAAGGCATGGATATACTAGGCAACTGCCAAATCCACCCTATCAAAGAATTCAAGATTTTGACAACAATTCTGTTCCTCATTTATCCCATTTTGCCTAAAAGCCTCTTCCCAAAACCAATCCCATTGTGACCATTTGATTCTATTTCAATATCTCAAATAATCAACGAGTGTCTCATGAAGCTGGGACCTAATATGAAGACAGGGTCCTTCGAGCATGTTTCTGTGCTAAAACATCTAACACTCCTGGATGTCATCAGAAGCCTCAGAGTACCTGCATTTGGAATACTCTACAGCAGCAGTTCTGGAAAGACATTGAAAGCAAAGGTTCTTTTCATCCCTTTCTCAGAAATCCTTACAGTTAACTAAAATTCCTTGAAATAATACAAGCAATAGGACAGGGAACTTGTGCCTCAAATTGTGCCAGGGGAGGTCTAGGCTGGATACCAGGAAAAATGTCAAGCCCTGGCGCAGTCTGATCACCATCCCTGGAGACATTTAAAAGATGTCTAGATGTGTCACTTAGGGACATGGTTTAATGGTGGGCTTGGCAGTACTGAGTTAATGCTTGGACTCTACAATCTTAAGAGGTTTTCCAACCTAAATGAATGATTCTTCTACATCACAGGTATATAGGTTAACTCAGGTATCTATTTGCATAATATATACAAAACAGATATCCATTAAGTTATCTATAATTACATGAGCTCCCTAATATTACACCACAGATGCAGGAGAAATTACTATGCACACAGCACCAAAGACTTTATGGAAATACATTAATTACAAATGAGAATCAGAATATCACTTAGCATTTAATCTTTTCTTCTGATCCAGAATAAAATGAATGAGACCCTATCCCTCCACACACATGTGTATAGGTGCATGCAGACATTTTTCCTTACCTGTCGATAAAGGAGAGGAATGTTTCAAGAAGGGCCCTTCAGTACCCTGACAGCTTTGACAGCCACTGTCATGACAGCTTATCAAAAAGAGGACATAGCATGATACCAGTATGTAAAAATCCCTTCCTCATTTCTGCCCTTTCCTTGACATTTCTTATCGTTTGCTGCCAACACTTCTTTACATTGTATGATTATCACTGACAGACATCATTTCAGAGTAAAATTTATAACAAATTAAAGACCTGGCTTTCTTATGTCATCATTAATTCAGAGAGCCATGAGTTTCATAAAAGCATAAAATTCACTAAAGGTCACATCCACTGTCCAAAGAAGTCAAAACTGTATTTCCAATGAATTAAAATCTGATGAGTATGGATGAAACCTTAAAACTATAATAGGAAACATATTTCATTAAGAGATCACTTAAGAAGATCATAACCCACTTCAAGGACCAATTTGAAAGGTCTTTATTTTAAAAGTAACTTTATGGTATGACCAGCTTTACTAGCAAATTGCATGGTCCCTTTGAGAGACTTTACCTTGCATCTTACCTGAGGATGAAGCTGCAATGACAGCAGCTACAAAGAAATCACCAGCTGGGTAGATTTATGTTTATAGAAACTAGAAAAGTGCTAACAAGGGAAACAGTACTTTTTACAAGTTCAAGCAGAGCTCTTCTGGTCTTGGTTTTAGGTCTGGTTTGATAGAATCAATCTTTTTAATTCCCTCCTAATTCTTCCCCCCAAGTCCTTTCTTTTCTTGTCTGTCTGTAAGTGAAGATCTTGAGAAGATCCATGTTTGAGGGCCCACGTTTTGTGAAAATGAATAAACAAGCATTAACAAAAACTACAAGCTGCATAATTTGGGGACAGTTACTGTCTTCTATACCATCCCAGCAAATCCAGCTATCTGTGAATTATGAAGACCTTGAGAAGATCCATGTTTGAGGGCCCATGCCCACCTTTTGTGAAAATGAATAAACAAGCATTAACAAAAACTACAAGCTGCTTAATTTGGGGCCAGTTACTGTCTTCTATACCATCCCAGCAAATCCAGCTATCTGTGAATTGGAATAAGAACCACTGTCTGCATCATCTCACAGCACTTCTACCTCATCTTCAGCAAGGTTAGCTACCAAGATTTTAGTCCAAAACTGAAAATGAAGAATTGCTGATTTTTTATTTGGGTTTTTTTTTTTTTCAAATTGGGTTCAATGACAACACTGAAAGTCAAAATTTTACAACATTTAAAATAATACAATTTATCTAGAGCTTCTAATTTACACTGCCCCTAAATTTCTACTTGGCTGTTAACTTTTTTTATACTCTGCTTTCTGTGATCTGACCAATGGGAAATAAATGAACATTCCCCTAAGAACTCTGCAGTTGTCTCTAGTTGTGCACTTAAAAAATCAACCAATCAAAAAAAACCCCTTATGGGAGATATTTCACATATTTATTAGTGCACACATTGAATTAAATAGGTTCTCTTTAACTGGCTCTAAGGGTCTTTGCTTGCCTCACATGAAATTCTCTCAGACGGGTAAAATAGTCTTCAACACTGACACGAGACCTATTTGCTTCAGCAATGAACACATTAAGATGCATTGGTAGACTAAGGTAGAAGGAAATCATACTGAGTTCACTATTTGCTATAAATCTCAAAAATACTTCTGGGAATTAAGTTCCAGCTACATCTTATTTGATAAAGAGGATTTAGTAAAAAAAAAAAAAAAAAGAAAAGAAAAAAAAAGAAAAAAGTCTACTTTCTAATCCATAATACTAAAGCCAGTCTGCAATACAGATGCTGTGGTGATGAACATTTCCCTGGTGAAATAGTTGCAGGATCTGGTTATTAAAACCCTGCACTGAGATGCAGAAATATGAATTTCAGCTCACAGCTGTGTCACAGAATTCTTCAGCAAGTCTGAGATGATATTTAATTCTTCTGTGATCAACATATTCAATGAAGTTTATTTTCTTTATAATATCCATTATGCACTCACTGAATCTAGCAAAATAGGGTTTGAATCACATTTCAATTCCAACAGTGCCAGTATTGAGTTCTGACACCAATTCCTCACCATGGGAAGCCAGATGGCAAAGGAAGCCGTGGTTAAAAAATACACCTGCAAGTGTCTTTCTACAAAACCAATTAAAAACTGGCTGCCCTCTCAGTAAGAAAGGGATATACTCAGCCCTGCTGAACAATTCCCTGATAAAATCCTATTGACGAGGTAAAATTCCCAGTGCCAGCTCCACAGGCCTGGTGTAATTCACCAAGTGCAGCTAGAATGGCAGCTCTGTAAGACTCGAGGGCTCCAGGTCTGTCATGGGATACCCCAGGCACCGAGGGACAGAGCCACAAACCAACAGCAGCAAGAGAAGCACATCATTTCAACCAGCCATCCAAAAGGCATTGTTTCCTCCCTGGCACATCACAGTACCTGAGAAGACACCTGTTCTCCAAAACTGCCATAAAGACAAAACAAAGAGAATCCTCACCCTTTGATTATGCACGAGCTTTGTTCCAATGACAAGACTGTATCAATGAAATGCCCTTGATATTTACATGAACATTGCACTAATTTCCTCAGGGACAGCTCTTTTCCAGGGTGTTAAATACTAGGCTGATGGCAAAACAAGCAGGACCATAAGAAAAGGAAATTATGAAGTCAGTTTTCCTATAGGTTTGTGGGACAGTTGGTTTCCAGTGAGGGGCAAACTTGAATTTAAAGTCTTCTTTAGGCTGCAATTGTCACAACAGAGCTTTTTCACTTGTAGCTTTGGTGCCTAGTAAAGGTTATATCTGTGATGCTCTTTTCTCAGCAGAGCATTTATGAACCTCCTCTCATGCACTGTGGAGGCTGTTACCTTTCTGGTCAAATTTGGGTTAAACTGGCCAACAGATCGATAGCTGGAATGGAAAATGATGGGAGACAAGCTTGCTAAAATGGTTCATGATCACATAAGCCTTAATCCCTCATGAATCTAGTAAGTCATCATGAAGTAGCACTTAAAGCCCAGTAATCTTAAAGCTTCTCATAAAGCTTCCAAAGTTCTCAAAGCTGGTTCAAGAAATAAACAGAAATATTCAAAGTTCAAGTGGAAAACTAACAACAATGAGAGATGATGGAAGAGACTTCTATATATATAAGTACAGAATTAGTGCTTTGCACTATTTCTGCCTCAGCACGTTAACCTTTCTCTCTCTGACCTCTACTTCCCTTTAGTTACTCACCATGAAATAAGTCTTTTAATTGCTATGTAACTAAAGCTCTCTTTCTGGCAGATTGACTGAGAAGGCCAAGCTGGTGTCTGGGGACTTCAGGCCCTTTGGTGACAGTTTTAATTCTGGTCAGAGCAGAAAAGTCAATAAATCATTCTTGCAGAAGTTGTTACTGACCCTGAGCAAGCCCTGGGAGGAGAGATGCAATCTCTGTTCACTGGGAAATAAAGTCTTGTTCATTTTTTAATTTTTTTTTTAACTTTCACAGATGAAACAAAGAAGTAAAAGAAAAGAAAAAAGAACAGAAAAAAAAAAGAAAAAGGAGATAGGTTCAAGAAAGGCAGAAAGTGCAAAGTCCAGCTTTGACCAGCTGGAGGAGAACATTCTATAAAGTTGTTTGATGGACCTAGTTCTGACTCATGTGAAGCACAGCTGCACTTCCAGGACACTGACACAAACCCCAAGAGAACAATAACATACAACCAGTCTTCTTGCATTGTCCTCATGTGTTCTGTTTTATTTCTTGACAATATATGAGCTTCCATTGGTCAAATTAAATGTTTATTTTTCCAGATTTAGGCAGTGGGGATTTTTATTTTTTTTTTGGTAGACCAAAAATACTTTTAGGTAATCAGCAGAAATGTTTCAATTAATACGAGGTAAGGCATCCTCTCAGAGTCTGCAAATAAATACTAATTAATCACATTATTTTCCCTCCTCTCCACTCCTCTCTGTGGTCTTTGGTGACTGTAGGTGTTATACCTCCAGCCTGTTCATATCCACATTCACTATGTGAAACTTCACTAGTCCCTCTAAGATTTACTTTTAACTGACAGAACACGTACATTTCCAACTTTATTTTCTATTTTTAAGGATATTTTAAAGTGATGTGTTCCAGCAAAACAGGGAATTTATTTGGAAACACCCAGTCATCAGAAGAGCAGGAAATGAAGGATCAATGACCCTGGGAATACAAGTTTCCAGTGCCAAGCAAATTATTGTCAAGGTGCTATCACCTTAGTACCACAATGACAAGACTCCTTCAGAAGTATCAGTAAGTAGGTAAACATTTTGTCACACGTATAAAAACAAATGTGTTCGGACATCATTTCATGCTCAAACTGCATTTATGTTATGTGGTTGTGCCTGATCTTCCCTTTGACCAATGCAGATTCCAGTACTGGCTTTGCTGGGAACAGGAATAAGTGAACAAAGATCCAAAACAACCTTTGTGTGGTCTAAAAGGAAAAACAGAAGTAATGAGGGTTCTCAGCAAAAACAGAGCTAGTTACAAAGGATAAATGCAGCAGGTATCAGCAGTTACTGCTGTAATCCTACATTGTTTCATTTGAGAGAAAGATTAATTCTCCACTGCACTTGGCATAGCTAAAAAATTACAATGTCCCGTGTAAGTCACAGCAGAGGTAAAGAAAACAAACCCAGCACATCCATGCTTTATTATCGCTTCACTTCATCATCGACTAGAACACAGGAAAATCAATAAGAATCCTATAAGAACACATCCACCATAATAAAATATGTGGCTTACATATATCAAACCCTAACAAGTGTGCTTGCATGCTCTGTAGAGAAAATCACTTCATAAAACAATCTCAGGAGAGAACTAAAAAACAAAAAAGGTGTCTAAGGAGCGGGACAAAATGGAATGATATATCCAGAGGACAAGGAGATAGCTATAAGAACTCATCATCAATATAGTGAGCCTGACAGACCAATGTTTCTACCCATTATTCTAAAACCTTAGATAACTTCTTACCTCCAAAGAGCCATATGCATTTCATTTGTTCATTGTCCTGTGCAACAGGAATTTCCATCCACCAAATCTACTAATTTACTAGCCATTTTAATCAAAAGTACTTCTCTGTCATTTGAAGATATGGTTTTTTACAGTGTTTCCCCATGTTAAAGTCTAGTATGCTAGTCCAGGATCTATCTCAAGATGTTGTCTACAATCTATTTCAGAATAAGCTTCTACTGACCTCCAGCATGCATGCCAAGATATTAAAAACAACAGCATCAATTTTCAAGTAGCAATATCCCTATTCCTGTAATTATAAAATTATTGACTAGGAGAGAGTAAAAAAGATGCATCTTTTTGTTTGTGATTTAAAAATTCATTTTCCTGTCTTCTCCAGTTCGTTTGGCACATTTAGCAACTTCCTTTATGTGTAGCAAACTACACCCTTCTCTTTGGCAGTGTGTCCTTTCCTAGTAATCCAAAAGTCATTTAGTGAAAAATACTACCAGTATAACTGAGACAAGACTTTTCAGCAAGAAATAAAGAAGAAAGAGTAGGCCTGAGAATTGCCTCAGTATAGTGGCTTATGTATCCTCCTAAAAGACCTATCTTAAAGGAGAAGAAATTTTGAAGAGAAAATAACAAATAAATAAATAATCTAAGTTGCACTGTTAAATGGTCCTTTACTCTCCTGTTGTTTCCCTAATTAGTTAAAACACAAATTCAAACTGAGAGTGCCCCTTGAATGTTCACCTATTCCAGTTTCCTTGATCTTGGTACTGCCTCATACTCCAGACCGCTTTTACAACATCCTTTTATTGAGCTTTCTTTACACTGTAGTCCCACAAGGCCAGAGAGACTCCTCAAATCAATTCTCAGTGCACCTGAATCAATTTCTGAAGCTCACCATGTCAAGGGAGCAACCTTTTTTGAGACTAGAGCAGTCATATGAGTTTCTAATACAGTGCATTAAATTTCTTCTGTAATTCAGTGTCAGGCTTTAAATCCAGTGCAGACAGTAGGTATAACATATACTTGTAAAAACAAAGAGTAGGGTATAAACTTGCATTACAGGTATTATAGCACATATTTGACACAATAGTTCCCTTCTACTGTGAAAACAACAATGGAATAGTTCCAATTTCTCAGCAAGATCCTGACATTTGGGCACAACTCCTCACAAAGCACAAGCCTGTGAACTTTTACGTCACAGAAACATGACTTGAAACTTTGATAAGGATATTTAAAGATAAAGAGCAAAAACCACTGATTCTTTGGATTCAGGGCAAGATTCCAGAGGATTCACTAGTACACGCAGGAAGATGACCTGATTTCTGTCACTTAAAGAGGGGAAATGACATACAGTGCACTAACAAAAGAAGTTTAGAGAAACTCACAAAGAGTGTTATCTCTGTGAAGGTCTCCCAGGATCTGAGCCACACACACTCACAACCCATTCAGGAACTCTGCTCTCCAAGAAGCAAACCAGCAGGTGCTATTAGTCCCATTCTCACAATTCTCATCTCCCCAGTAAGAAGAACACATTATGATGATTTAGGTTGCCCTCAAAACACTTCCTGAGTGTCTGCTCTGCCGATGCTTGTTCCTGAATATGCCATTATTCATTCTCTACTTTTCTCAACAGAACCATATTTACTATAATACTCTCAAAGGACAGGAAAATGGATCATTTGCCTCTTTCCTCCAGCACCTAATTGTAAGACACAGCAGTACTTCCCTGCTTACTAACAACACACAAGTGTCCTTCCTATATGCAATTAAGAAAGCAGGTACTCCAAACTCATGAAGAGAAACTTTAATTACACAGTGGCTTTGAAAGATCACTTCATACAGATTTAGTATTCTTAAATGTGCCGCTCATTAATAACTTTCTGTGAACAAAACAGCACATTTTTTATTACTTTAATGTTATTTACAAAATAAATTGAGTCTCTATATACAGCAAATTACTCCTTGTCTTTGCTCAAATTTTGAATACTGTTTTTAAGTCACATGCCTCAAAAGAGTATTTAATTAAAACCACTTAGGAACAGAAGACAACTTCAGAAAATAAGAAAAAAACAAGGTGTTGCATTTGCCTATTGCTATTTTCCACAGTTCAGTTTTGTTTAAGTAGAGTAGTTCTTCCTTTTCAGGAGTTTCAAATTTGTTCCTCGTTAATAAACAAACAAAAATCTTTCAGCTCCTTATGTTAGGTGAATGTGTTTAATTACATACCTGGATTTTGTGTACGTGTGTGATTTAAATGTACAAATATGTACACATATACTTATGCTCTCGTCTACACAGAACAGAGAAATAGGGAAAGAGGTACATGGATAAAGACTTCCTATTTCCTTCTGACACATTTCTGGCACCAGGTCCAAACACAATCAAAACTGATCTTCTAAAAAATGGCTGGGATGTATAACAGTGTAAAGTTGATGCCTGAATAAATGAACTGTGACCAGAAAGAACCCATTTTCTCCCAAGTTCCCAACCCAAAAAAGGCTTTGCTTCTTGTTGGAGGTGATACAAAAATCACCGGTAACCTCTGAGGGATTCTTATCCTTCATTTTCCTTGAAAGGTGTCCACGGCAGGTCAGTCTGACTAAAGGATTCTGCTTTGGAATAAAAACCAAAGGAGCCTTCCCTGGCTCTCCTCATTCAATGGCTCAGCTGGACTCACATTGTGGTAGTTTTTGATGCCATCACAACACAGCACCAGAACAGCAAGAGAGAGCCCCCATACTTGGATGATCTTTGCAGCCAAAAATCTGGAGCTGTACGTAATGAGTATTAAAACACATTTTTGAATCCATTTTCAACTAATGACCCATTTTAATGGTAAGAAAAACTACACTGCTCCAATTCAAACACAGCAAAGCATCAAAGCCCCCTCTAGCCAAATATGAGGGTACATTGTTACACTTTCATGACTGAGGACAGCCGGGCCTGCTTCCTAACCTTCATGTTTCCATCAGATGTATCACCACCAGGCTCTGCTTCCCACTTCAAAACTTCTCACACTCTGTAAGCAGCCAGAAAGGTGACATTTTATAATTTATCTGCTCTAAGTTTTTGTAATTATGTTTATTTTCATACCTTGTTTTACACAGAAGTAATTATTACCTCCTAGGAAGCTTCACACTTCACTTGGCTCTCGGTAGATTAAGTCTCTTAAAGTGGGTTTATTCTCACAGGAAAACCCTCAATTCCCTCAATACAGAGTTGTCACATTGGCTTGTCAAGAGCCTCCCTAAAACCCTGAGGTTGTTTTCTAAGTTTGAGTGGGGAGGCAATCGATTACTGTGGAGCAAAAGTAGACTTTCTTCCTCCCACAGCAGCTTACACTGACACCAGCCACTGGCTGTGGCGTTTTCCTTTCTCTGTGTTCATAAAGTCCACATCCAAACAGGGTGAGATAACTGCAGTGGAAGTGGGGATAATGAAGGATAACAGAATGGAGCTGAGGGTTTAACAGCCCATGCAGGCAGGGAAAGAAATTAACAGAACATTCCTGGCCAGAAGCAACACAGGTACAAGGAAGAACAGGAACATCTATTTCTTCCCCCTTTCTCTCAACCAAGCAATTATTCAGCAAAATGGGCAGCCATATTCTAATCTTTTTACTACTGTTAGCAACCTAAGTATTTGAATGAATCTTATGGCAAACCCTAGTTAACAGGAAAGATTTCACTTCCAGGAACAGTTTTAGCTCCCTTGCCACCTTCTATTTTTGCACCAAAATGAAGGAGGGATGATGCATAAAGGAATGTGTCCAGAAAAGTACATGCAGTGCTGTTGGCTTGTCCTTCTAGTGGTCTGCATCCTGATAGCACAAATGCAAAGGGACATAAACAGCAGGAAAACAGTGGCTAAGAAGGTGAATTGAGGAAAAAGAGTTGTATTTCTCACTCCAAGCATGCAGCACTAATTCCATTCCATAGATGCTGGCTGGCTTAACTTCAAAACTCCTAACCTCCTTCCAAATTATGCCACATCCACTTCCCAGAATCTCTCTGTTTCAATGCTTACAAATACACTCATTTTAACTCATGCAGTCACTCAAACATTTCTACAGGCACTGAGATGTCAGGCAATGTCAACGCACACAGTATTGCAGTTACACTGATGTAGAAAAACAGGAGAGTCACTGCAACACAATATTACAGACCCCTCTAATTTTTATATTTTATTTTACAGTTCCCAGAGCACCTGTGAGAAAGAACTCCTACAATTTTTATCCATGTTCAATATTCATTACACACAAAATCTTTAAGAACTCATGCTTAGGCACCATACACACCAAGGATCTCAGAATCAAACACAGGAGGATACACAAAGGTAGCAACTTCCTTTTTTCACACCTAATTACAGTCTCAGGTGTTTCAAAAGAAGCAACCACAGCTTGGAAAAAGATCTTTTTGTATGCAAAGACAGTATACAGAGAGGTAAAGATATGCAATCCCAATCAGCCACTGCTGCAGATCTCCAGAATTATTTCTGAATATTTCAGCCAGCAAACATAGCATTTAAAGCAATGTAGGCATAACAATTTCACTGAAGGCAAGCCCTGCAGTGCATTTCTGTGCTGAGAACACAGAAATCCAGTCACCTGAATGGGGCTCTGGACATAACAGGGTCCTCCCAACATAACAATTTCACTGAAGCAAGCCCTGCAGTGCATTTCTTGCTGAGGTCTTAAAAGAACAGAGAAATCCAGTCACCTGAATGGGGCTCTGGACATAACAGGGTCCGTCCACAATCAAAGAGGACCACGTAATTCAATCTAATTTTAGGAGAAGTTGCATGCATCGAAGTAGGAGGTGTGGGGGAGATGACTGAAAATACACACCACAAAACTTAGCTTTCCTTTACACAAGGGCATTTTACCTGCAGTGCCATTAATGATTTACAAAAAGATTTTATAATTCCCATGTCTCCAGAAGCTTATGTTCCAGGTTCAATAAGCTAATAATACTCCTTGGAAACATTAAATTTACTACAGCTATTTTAAGAAGTAAAGAAACCTTAGAAAGAAAGACTATAGAAGAGAACCTTGCAATGATTCAAAATATAATACCCCTTCAATGCTACTTGGCACAGCAGAAGGCACTTATATTCCAGTAGAAATAAAAGATAACTAGCACTTCACCAAGTATCTAAAAGCTCTTTAAAAATTCAATGCTGCATATGCAAGAAGCATTTTGATTGTCACCCAGGACAGAAATGTTGCTGCATATGAAGCAGTACCTGACAACTATTTAATAACATTTGACATGATACAACAATGTATTTTGCTGTGTTTGTTTAAGGACAGATTTGACAGATATTTGGTCATAACTACAAAAACAAAACTAAGGGTTTTGAGCAAAAAAATCCATTGAAGCGTTTTGTCCACTGACACCCATAAAAAGGGCTGTCAAGGTGAAATCATACATAAAAAACTGCCAAATAAGAAAAAATTTAGGAGAAGGAACAGAGAAAGGAAAAGCAGATAGGAATTGAGGAGATATTGGAAACTCCAATACTCACCTAAAGGAGACATTTATGTGCCATGGTGCTGAATCTATAGCAGCCAGCCAAAGACACTGGTCACCAATGTTACTAACAGGAGTAACAACTGTATTTATGCTTGGAGTTCCTAAAGGCTAACTAAAAAATGGTTACAGTATCTGCTTATAATGCTGGGCATCCTTCAAGTACTGCAACACAGCTGGGATCCCTCCCAAGTCAACAGAAGACAGTAAGCATGACAGGAAAAATGCTGAAGACACATACAATGAACATGGCAACCAACGGGACATTTCGAGGAACACAGGGCAGGGGGTGTGTGGTGTGTTCCCCTCAAAGAGGACACCTAACCACAGAGCTGAGGGCAAGGAGCAGCCTGGATGAAAGTGATGTGAGGAGGATCAAGGAGGGGAAACTGAGCCAAGCTTGGAGCACATCATCGGCAAGGGCAGGGCAGGGCAGGGCAGGAGCGCAGGCTGCTCCCGGCGAGGCCCCAGCCTGGGCCCTGCTGCCTCTGCAGCTGCTGGCCCACCTGGTGTCCCTGCCGGGCCACTGCCCGAGCTGCTGCCCCCGGCCTGAGCCAGGCTGTAACAGGGGGAGCACAGCCATGGCCCTGCTGATACCCACAGAGTCACATCCTGGGGGAGCACAGCCATGGCCCTGCTGATACCCACAGAGTCACATCCTGGGGGGAAACACAGCCATGGCCTTGCTGCTACCTATGGAGACACACCCTGGGGGAGCACAGCCATGGTCCTGCTGCTACCTATGGAGACACATCCTGGGGGAGCACAGCCATGGCCCTCCTGATACCCACAGAGAGACATCCTCCTACCCACAGATACACATCCTGGGAGAGCACAGCCATGGGCCTGCTGCTACCTATGGAGACACATCCTGGGGAAACACAGCCATGGCCCTGCTGATACCTATGGAGACACATCCTGGGGGAGCACAGCCATGGCCTTGCTGCTACCTATGGAGACACATCCTGGGGGAGCACAGCCCCATGGTCCTGCTGGCTGCTAATGGAGACACATCCTGGGGTGAAACACAGCCATGGTCCTGCTGGCTGCTACCTACAGAGTCACAGGAGGAAGCACAGCCATGGTCCTGCTGCTACCCACAGAGACACATCCTGGGGCTGCAAGTCCCACAAGGAGATTGGCGACATAGCTGGGGTCTGTGTTTGATTCTGCCTTGAGTCTTCCATTTGATTCCACCCACTCCATTCCTAAAAGAGGTATTGGTACAACTGGAAGGTTTCTAATAATGGAAAACATTATCTGCCTTGAAGGACTGTTCTGTAGATATTTAAAGTTAAACAAAACCAAAAAGACTGGATATTCACAGCTTGTCTAATAGTGAAGGAATAAAGAAAGAAGAATAAAGGAAGACTGAAGAACAAATAAATTATGCACATGCACCAATTTCTGAAAGGAATTATTTACTGTGGTAAATAAAAGTAGGAAGAGGAGGAGAGGAGAGGAGAGGAGAGGAGAGGAGAATGGGGCAATGCAGACAACATCTAGGAAAGAAACAGAAATTGCAAAACAGTCTCCAGAGGAAAAGAACAAAGTTCCAATATTCAAAATTCTTCAAAGCATTATTTACTGTGGTAAATAAAAGTAGGAAGAGGAGGAGAGGAGAGGAGAGGAGAGGAGAGGAGAGGAGAGGAGAGGAGAATGTGGCAATGCAGACAACATCTAGGAAAGAAACAGAAATTGCAAAACAGTCTCCAGAGGAAAAGAACAAAGTTCCAATATTCAAAATTCTTCAAAGCAAGTGTAGACAAATAAAATGTTTAAATTACGAGAAGAAATGTCTCCAGTCTGTACAAAACATAAGAACCCCCCAATGACAGAGGGCTGTCTGGACAACTCACGGCAGCTTGTCTAACACCTATTTGCTGATTACAATTTGATTGAAAATAAGCGCATTGCAGACTACACAAATGCAACTGATCACTAGTATTTGCTAAGACCTTAGGTTAATCCCTCTTAAAATAATGCTGTTGAATAACCTCAGAACTTAAAATATCTACATACAGTAAACTGGAGCGCTCAGAAATTCAAATACACTTACGCTGCATATTTCAAAGTTTAGAACACAACTCTTGAAGAGGGAAAATGTATTCTTACCACTATTATACTACTTCGAAGTTCCTAATTTGATGCTCTTCACATCAGAAACACTGGAAATTTAAAATGCTCCTTTAAATAGGAATTTGCAAAATGAATTCATGGTATATACCCAATAAATTAGTCCAACATTATTATTTCTTTTATAGCACAGCTTGATTAAATATCTGGAAGATTAAAAAAGAAAGAAAACTGAATCAATCTCTATAGTATAAAGGGTGATGCTATGAAATTTGTTTTCTGACATAATGAGATCATACCATTAAGGCTCCACTGCTTGCAACTTACACGTAATTTTCTTGCTTTATGGGATATTGTCCTTCATTCACACACACACTGCATTATGCATTATAGATAACATATACAGGGGCTAAATGGAAGAAATTGCAATGAGCATTTCCACAAGATAATGGAACGGATCTATGATACAAGGGAGACTCAGCATGGATGAAGAAATCCGCTTATCAGGTCCTGCACAGTATTCCAGCTATTTATGTAAAGTTTAAGCATTGTTATCTGGAGAAGGGGGAAGAAGGGGGGACTCACAGAGGAACAAGGTTATTCATCTGCTCTAGTAAGCCTGTGTGATAAAGCCTTACTCACATTCCCCACACCCATAACTTTCAAAGACTTGCCTTCACTGAGACTCTGGGCTCCCTTCTCAAGTTTTGTTAAGAGTCAGAATGACATCGTTGATGCCATTACTACATAATATTGAAAAGGTGCAGCACTGAGTGGGAACAGAAGTGGGAAATTTTAAAGGAAATAATTAAATAGAGGCAAAGATACTTTACCACTAAAAAAAATCATAATCCTGTTAGAGTTCTCTTTACTGTCAGCTATCCACAACTCCAAATTCAAGTTCTCTTGCTGCGGAATAAATAAAGAAACCTCCTCTCTGGAACAATACATATTATTCAGCTTTTCTTATCATGGGAGAAGTTTAATCCAAACCATTTTGGTTCTCCATTCCCTCCACTGAATTTAATAATATCTGGAAAAGGCTTCTGGAATTTAACCTAATCTCACAGGCTTAGCTAAAACAAGAATCACTAAAATTTAAAGACTGAACCTGCCTTTGTGCATGAGTTATTACCCAAGGGATGTTTTCCTGGCAAATTAGGATTCTGGACTGGGTCTCTCTTTCACCAGATAGGCATTTCCACTCTAATTCCCAGGACTTCAGTCTGTAAATTTCAAAGAGCTCATCAGTACTGAAAGAATTTATGGGGATGAAGGGAATCTGCAAGTGAAGAACTAAACCCTAAAGGTCTTATCTGTTTCACTTGACCAGAATAACTTCACCAGCAGGTAGCACAGTACACAGATGTTCCTACTTTTTACTTCACTTTTTTCAGTAACATCTGGTCACAGAAGTCCACAGGAAAATTTCAAAGCAATGGAAAAACTTACAAAAACCAGTATTTTTTAAATACTGCCAACATCTCAACTTTTAAAACCTGGTTTATGAACTTCACAGGCTCTCTGAGAAACATTCCAAAGAGCATGTGACCCTATTATGTCATGCAGTGTCCAAAACATGGGACTATCTTCTTCTTAGAACCTGTGTTCGCTGAGGAGTTTTGCTACTGATACCAACAGCCCTCCTTCAGAAGTTTCTTGAATCAGCAGGCGCTCTCCATGAATGTTGTCAGGTATAGGCAAGTTAAAGAAATTACTTATGCCAACAATATCTCCCCTCTTCTCCATGCTCAGGTTTTCAATTGCAGTGAATTAACATAGTACATCCCAATAATTAAAAATAACCTAATTAAAAATATAGGCATTGTCAACAATAGGCACACATCCATCAGTAACTTCTGAACCTTCCAAACCCCCTGCCACTTTAAAATAATCTCTTAGGAAAATAATTCAAAAGGACAGCAAAATTTATAGCACATGGGGAAGCAAATGATCCAGAACTAATAGCTCCTTCATTAAAAAAAACAAAAAACAACCAAACCCAACCCAAAACAAACAAACAAAAACCCCAAACCAAAACCAAAAACCCCAACAAAATAAAATCAGTCATCCATTGGTTTCTCCATCATTGGTGTGAGGCGTGGTGGCATTGGGGTCCCTTTAGGTAGCTAGACTGAATTCACACACACAGTCACAGCCATGAATAACACTCAAAACCAACAAAAACACTCAAAAGATGATTCCAGCTTTAAATTACATATATCTCCATTATAAACAGTAACACAAACACAGGAAAAGAGGAAGCATAGATAAAAAACCAGACACCTCTATAAGGCAAGATTAAGAAGGTATACATAGAACAAATGAAAACCCTGGGAAAATGCCACAATAATAACATACACTGCTGCATGATCCTTTTGAAATAAGGAAATGTCTTTCACAAAAAGAAGCCTTTTAGAAGCACAGAAGCTGCCTTAAAAGCTGCATGTTCCATGATTTTGAGTGTCCCTATATCATAGTGTCTTACTTTCAGCATGAGAAATCCTAAAAATAAGTAGTTAAACAAAAGCGACAGAGAGCAATTGATAAGACCTTTTTCATTTTCTTGCATCAATGCAAGGCTCTCTTCTGGGAAAGCTACATCTCTACTGATAGCAAGAAACCAACAGTTAGAAGTAGGTTAGGTGAACCCCAAGGGATTATAATTTGTCATTGTCTAAAAAAGTTAATAAATTAAATCTTAAATAGAGATGCAATTAGAATTCCAAGCAATGGTAACCAAAACATTCAAAACCAGGAGCAGATACTTTCCTTAACTGTAATCTTTATCCCTGGTATCTGGGTCCCAACTTACCTATTGCCCATGAACACAATGTTCAAAAGCATTTCAACCCTCTACACAGTGCCTCCTTTCAAAATCTTCACCTTACAGAAGATTCTGGTTTTCAAGTGGTTTTGTCACCAATCCAAAAAGCATTTGTGTATACCCAAAAAGCAGCCTGGAGCTTTATTTTACATAGTAGGAGTACTTGGAGATAATGGGCTGTAAATATTAAGCCTAGAGGAAGACCACAGTCTTGCACACACATGGCTCCATCAGTTTACAAACTAAGGACAATTCTGCTTTTTACCCCTCCCAAAAGGCTGTACAAAGCTACTTGTAATTCCTCTCGGAGCAAGATGATCAAAATACAGGACTGGTGGAAGGAAGAATGATCAATTAGCAAGACCAGAGAGGTGCCCTTCAGGCTTCCCTAAATGATTCTGCATTCCCATGCTGAGAGCAAACATCATTCTGACCCTGCACTGAGTTGGGTGGTGGGAGGTGAAGCAACAGCTCCAACATGGAGCACAACTGCCAACAGCAGAACCTGAAAGCCAAAATGCAACTCAGCTTGTGCGAGAAGAATGTACAAATAGCCTCAGATCTTCCTGTTGTGACAGAAAAAAGCACTTAATAAACAAAAACATCACAGGTAAAAAGATGCAGATTGGGCATCTCCTGTGCCAACACTTAATACAACCAGCAGCAAGTGTTGTTTTAATAACATATTGCTCCAGCATTTCAGAAGCAAGCAGGACTGCAGAAAATAGAAACTGCACAGAGTGCAACCCAATGGACACATGGATCTTTTTACCTCTTATCCAAAGGTGACAGATATGGGGGAGAAATAAATTGTTTGCCCTGACTCAAATGCAATTCACTGAATAAGTCTGCACAGTTTCTGAGCCCTAAGAACCAATCTGAATGTCCTGTTAATATATAAACTTTAAGACAGAAGGCTTCCCAAAAGAGCCAGTGAGAATGCCATTCAGCCTGAAGATGGCCATCACAAGCTCTTCTATTTTTTGTGATAGTTCCAGCACAAATTACCATGTTTGCCTCCTCAGAAAAAATCTACAAATTCAACAGATATACAACCATCCACAGCTTGCATGGATCCAAGCCATCCACTGATTGAATCAGTAGGAGCAGAACAGAGATCACCTGCACACAAAGACTTGTCCCTACACCTCTATCCTTTCTCTCCACTACAAGGAGTAAAGGGAAACAAACCCATCCACAGCATTATCCCAGCAGTCATAGAATGGTTTAGGTTGGAAGGAACCTTAAAGATCATCCAGTTCCAACCCCTTGCCATAGGCAGGGACACCTTCCTCTATCTCAGGTTGCTCAGGGCTCCATCCAACCTGGCTTTGAACACTGCCAGGGATGGGGCATCCACAGCTTCTCTGGGCAACCTGTGCCAGTGCCTCACCACCCTGACAGTAAAGAATTTCTTCCTAATATATGACCTAAACCTGCCCCTTTGAGTTCTAAGCCATTCCCCCTTGTCCTGGGACTATATGCACTTGTAAATGGTCTCTCTCCTATTGCTACCATTATTGATTATCAATTATTATTACAAATAATAGGAAAGCAAAGAGAAGAAAGACTCGATCAATGGTACAGGGAAAAATAATAGCTCCAAGCAGACTGAGTATTTCTGATGCTCTGCCAGAACCATGGACAGGTCAACTGTGGTCATGACAAAAGAAATTGTGTCCTACAGATTTGCATCCATCAGGAAACTGCTCCCTTGTCAAACAGCCCTCACGCAGTGCTGCAGAACAGCACTACAAAGGATGATCTCATTCCTGAAGCAAGATTACTCCTACTTGACATAGCCTCCAAGGCTACCCAAAAGAGCAAACCCAAGATCAAAAATTTTGTTTCTGCACTTGTTGGCCTGTAATTAATCACATCCCAATATCTGTACCAACTTAAGTTCTGTTCACTTTAATTCTGCCTATTTTGCAAATATTTCAAATATTTTCTGTCTTTGTTTTCCTCTTAAATACAGTAAAAAGCAAACCAAAACACTACAAATACAGCATTAATAATATAAAAAACTTTGCCGAAAGCCCTCTATACTTTATAATAGAAGGTATTTACTAGGCCTTTCAAAGACTGAAATGCAGGGTGTTAAGCCATCTGTGAAAGGTGTGAAAATTTAAAATTGATTCACTAACATAGCAAGACAACAAGACAACATCAGATTTCCAAGCCTTTGTGTCTTTACATATTCCAAAATTTCATACATAAATAATTTCTTTGTTTTCCCATCACCAGGCATTGAAAGATTAGACATGATGTATTTTTATTCAAAGCATGTTCCCTTATTACTTCCTATCTAATTAAAATAGGAAAAAAACACACACTGCTACTATACATGGTCAAATTAAAAATAAAAGTTGTCAGTGTTTATTGAAGGATGAGGTATTCGGAGGCAGGAAGAGGGGTGTTGAGGCACAAAACCCCCCCAGACTACTCCAAGATGTTACTTACAAAAACCAGGAATGCAGCAAAAAAAATATTAGAACAATCCCAAAAATTTGCACCTACTGCAGTGTGTGCCACCTCACGTTATCCAGGAAAATGCTCAGTTCAAAGTATCTTGAGGTAATTAAGGTACAGAACCTCATATCATCCTTAATTACATGATATTTACTTCCTACAGCTTCCACACTAGCCACATCAACCCACAAACCCATTCAAAATAATTTTTAATTGAGCCAACATCTCATCTTCATAGCATTTCCTGAACAACCAGCAGTTTGTGGTTGTCCTTGTGTGTTTTTCTGTAGGTCACTTGCAGGTCATGCCTTTGGCCCCTCTCCTTTTGGGAGGGCTGGTGTGTTCTTACTCCACTCTGTTGGGTTTGAGCAGCCAGGCTGTGTTTGGCACCAAGGGGATGACAGGGGTGGCTTCTGTGAGGAACTGCCAGAAGCTCCCCCCATGTCCCCTGTGTCCCCAATGTCCCCAGTGCCAGGCGGCTCCAGCGCTGGCTGAGGCTGATCCCACCCGTGGCAGCAGGAGCTGCTCCCTGGTAATTCCCACCTACCCTGGAGCAGCTCATGAAGAACTGCAGCCCACGGGAAGAGCTCAAGCTGTGGAAGTTTGGGGAGGACTCTTGGCCATGGGAGGGACCTCACGCTGGAGCAGGGGGAGAGTGTGAGCAGTGCTCTCACCGAGGAGGAAGGAGTGACAGAAATGACCTGTGGTGAACTGATCTCAACCCCTGTTCCCTGTTCTCCTAGAGGGGAAGAGGAGGAGAATTCAAAAGTCAAGCCCAGGGAAAAAGGAGGGGTGGGGGAAAGGTGTTGTTAAGATCTGTTTTTATTTTCCAGTTACCCTACTGTGATTTGATTGGCAATAAATTAATTTTCTCCAAGTCAAGTCTATTTTGCCTGTGACAGTAATGGGTGAGTGATCTCTCCCTGTCCTTATCTCAACCGATAAGCCTTTCATTATATCTTCTCTCCACTGACCAGCCAAGGAAAGGCAGAGAGAGCAGCTTTGGTGGGCACCTGGCATCCAGCCACAATCAACCCATCACATAACACCTTTGAAAATTGAGAAATATTCAAATCTGATATGCTACCTTAACTCATTTTTAGAGAAAAACAGCATGTTCCAACAGCTGACCTGCTTTCCAGCAACACTGTAGTACTATTCCTTTCTGAAGGAGAGAGGAAAGAAGCCACATATGAAATAAATTAATCTTCATGTAGATACTGAGATATCTAACAGAGAGATTAGATAATGTACCTTTAATAGATTACAGTTATGGTGGTGACATATACCACCACAGGATAAAGAATTTTTAGGAGGATTAAAATATTCCTAAAATTACATACAGCAAGAGTTATCTGAAATAATACAGCAGATTATTCTTGCCTAAATACCATAAATACTTCCCTGCTATTTGGATAAACAGCTGTAGGGATACTTTTCAAAACAATGATTTTAATAGTCTGTATTTGTTTTGAATATTTAGAATTTTAAAATAGGGATATTTTAAAGACAGGGAAATACAACTTCTGTGGTTATTCTCAAGTATTGTTTCAGGGATTGCTTTTAAAGAACTCGGTATTTACTGGGAAT
Organism: Passer montanus; assembly: GCF_014805655.1. Lineage (NCBI taxonomy): Eukaryota > Metazoa > Chordata > Aves > Passeriformes > Passeridae > Passer > Passer montanus. Next base: position 1,888,300 of record NW_024371593.1, read on the forward strand.
AATTTAATAAATACCAGTAAATCTCATTTCTTCTGGTAAGACATCAAAATCCCTATGGCATGCATTACAGGTATCAGAGTCTCAATGGCTTTCCACAGCCACCTGTAACTGCTGTAGGCAAGCTTTACATCTAGGGCTGCAACCTCTAAATCCTTCTCTAGAAAAATCAATGTCTCCCTCCATTTTCATTAAATTAAAAAAACCAAAAACCTCTATATAAATAGAATATCAAAATAATCCTCCTGCAATCTCCTAAACATGACACTACAGATTATATTACACTTTCCAATCCCAGCCTTCTGGGAATTATTCTAGTAATGAAGGTATGTTACTGAGAACATCTAACTCCTGCACATTCAGTTTTGATGGCAAGGCTTCACTGAAGAAAAATAAAAACCTGGACAAAAGAAAAAAACACAGACAAATTCTCCAGAGCACTACTTGGTCACAGAAAAGTCAGCTTTATTTGTGTGAAATGCAATTACCAGAAACTCACATGAATCCAGTTGTACTGGATAAATGCATCAGTTTTCACTTTAGTCACTGAATCTGTGTGACTGAGAGAGAAATCTTTCTTAGCATATGAACACAAAGACACAGCCAGGACTCCAAAAATTCACACTCTGCTGAAGGAATGCACAGATCAGAACAGGACACAGATTCAGGCAGTAGAGGCTTTATGCCTACACTTACTCTGTGTGATGTGGGTCAGATTGAGCTAGACTTACATTTGCAGGTGAACTGGTGCAACAGGAATAGATCACCAGATTGAAGCAGTTAATGTCAAGCCCCTGACATCCACACTATACAGATGATTAAGGCATTTTATTTCACTGTAGGTTGGTCAGTACACAAAAACAACTGATTCACCAATACAGAAATGGTTTGCAGCTCTCTACAGGATCAGAGGCTGGTTCAGACCCTCTAAGACCCTATTAAGAGTTGCAAAATGGTCCTAAGTAATATCTCATTTATGCCTGAGTATCTTGAGATAACTGAATGAAAAGTACTAATCAGTCCTGTGGTTGCACTTGCATGGTTACATTTATTATTGTTCTACCTTCTAGTCACGGTTAAATGGTGGGTAGGAAGAAATGTGAACATTTGCAGTAAGATCATGACTTTTTAAACATGTACACCCTCAGGAAAAATCAACATGTATGTGTTCAGACCATTTATGTACAAGAACTACATCAAAAGGTTGGTTGCTTTCTACTTCAGAAAAAGCTTCAGTATGAAAAACCTTTTGCATCCTCTGCATATACATATATCCAAACAAATCACTCATAAACAAAATCTCCATGCCAGGTAAAGCTTGAAGTTCCAGGAGCTGATTTTATAACTGTGGGCGTTCAACAAACTGATGAAAGTGATGCCCAAGATCACAGAGCAGTCATGGGCAAATTCAAGACATTTCACAGGTTTATTCTGTAAATGAAGAGCAAAGGGATAGAGGTTTGGTGGGCTACTCATATACATAGTGCTGATTTATACATTCTGCTGTTGTTTTAAGATGCAGCTGAAGGGAGTACAGAGTAAAATAACTTTATGGCTGCAGAAAGCATGTAGCACCTAGGTGACTTCTTTGGGGACATTATAATTACCATACTAAATTGAGCCAGTGGTACAGACTGACAACAGTCAGCCTACCAATCAGAACAAGGAGCTAGAAACAAGTATTCACTGTTCTCAATCCTCCTGTATTTGACTTTGTCCTGTCACCCAGCATTTCTGCATTTGAACACATTCCATTTCTTCTGTACATGCTGGCAACATAAATCTCTTGGAGACTTCAAGGATGCAACATATGGAAATGGTGTATGAGTATTTCACTAAAGAGGACGGAGTGCTGAGTGGTACTGTGAACATTGTGACAGTAGTTTTATCAAGGTAGAGAGCTTTTGCAAAACTTCCTAAGAATTGTAACATCACATCTGTACAATCTCCTCTATGAATCTGTACACAGCCACGTACACAGCTGGAAAAATGTCTTCAGTATTTTGTCCTGCATTTTGGCAACTGCAATTTGCCAGAGAACAGATACAGGCTGCTCTGTAAATCTCACCCTGTAACAGAGATCTGTCCTATCTGTCCTGTTAATTACTGGGGCAGGGTAAAGATCTTGTAACCACAATGAAGCACTGCAACACATCTCTGTAGCCTATGTGATGGGGGAGAGACAACATTGCTTTTTGTCAGCAAGAATTTAAATAAAATTTACTTTCCTCAAACACAGCAGAAACTCCTGAGACTGAAAGACAAGAAGCTTCTAACAAATGAGGACATTTCTTGGGTGAAAAACAAGCTTTCAGCTTGAAGGCAATTCCCCACCCCACCATCACAAATGTCATAGAAGCTGACTGCTTTGCCTGATTCCAACGCAAACTTCCACCCTTGAGATCACAAACATCCCTTGGCCATACTGCATTATGTTGTCAGTATTCTGTACTAAGAGAAGTGATAACTGGTTTGGTTGGGCTTTTTAATTTTGTTCAGCTTTTTTTTCTTCTGCTTTGGTTTGTTGTTGGTTTGTTGGATTTTTGGGTTTTTTGTTGTTTCTTTCTTTTTTTTTTTTTTAAGATGAACAAGCCAAATCACCACAGGGATCATTTGCAGTGAAGATGCCAGGAAGTAGATTTCACATCTCATATATTTCCTGCCAAAGCATATTTGCATACTATGCCTTCCACAGCTGACTTGGAACTGCAAAGATCTGTTTTCTTTGGCCCCTCAAAGTTTGATTGCTACTTCCCATATAAAAGCTCAGTTGGAAGTCAAGCTTCTTCCTGCAGTTCTTGTAGACACTGGCAAACTTGCACACGAAAACCCATCATCAGTGTGACACTCCTATCAGCCCCCAGTAACAGTAGCAAAAACTGATATCTAGAAGATCTTAATGGATAATTCCTTTTTCCTAATTAAGGTAGGGAATTACAGTGGGGTTTTGATTTTTTTTTTCCTGCAGCCAGCCAAGAACAGAAATTGCAACTACTGATCCTCAAAGGATAAGTCAGAAATACAGGGGGAGACAATTTTTGCAAACTCACCACACTCATCTCCAAAAAGCCAAGCCATCCCTGTAGCTCCTTGGGAGTGTCCAGGGGTTAACTACGTGTTTGAACACACTTAAGTGTCACAGCCAAGAACAACTGCTGACCCTCCTTCATCAAAAATCATGAATTCCATTTTGATACTGTCCAACAGGCATAACTCCCAAACTTCAATAAGCAGAATGGAGCTTGTATACACCATTTCTTACTGTGCTAGAAATAGTGGGCATTACTAAATAATCCCAACATCTGTCTCATTCTTCATAGATTCAACATGATGCAGTCAGATAAACTGTTCAGTTACTACCTTAGAAAACCCTGCCTGAATGTTTGCTGAGATGGATCAGATGTTATGCTGGATCACATCAAACCAGCAGTGTCTTCCTGCTGTTTGTGCAGTTACATGGGCAGCACAACTAAATAAACCTCTTCTCCCACAGGTATTCAGTTCACACTGGATTCTTTGGATTCTGAAAGGGGAAAGCTCACATCAGACTTTTCTGTAGTTCAGTCAAGTGAAGCATTTCTCTTATATTGATTCTCTGGTACCCAGAAAAAGCTGAGCTTCCACTACAGTATTTTCCTTAGATGTGGAAAATGGAACACTAACCTGGTTTCTTTCCTCTGACCAAGAGTCTGTTTTCAACAAGCTTTTAGAAAGTCAGTATTTTTGACACTACTACCTTTCTGTCCTTTGTGCAAGTAGCCAAAATGTTTATAACTTAGAGGCAAGGAGAAAGCTGTATTTCTTACACTGAATCACAGGAAAATGTTTCACAGATGTCACAGACATTCTGGACCAAGTATTGCTCCTGGACCAAGTCCTACAACTACCCTAGATGACAAACAGATTTCAAATGACAGGAACAACATGACAGGAAGGAAAATTTAGCACCCCACAAAATTTTTCTAGGAAAAAGCAGCTGAAGCGTGACTTAAACTAGGTAGCAATACAAGTTTCCCAATTGTCAATAGCATTACAAGTTTTTGCTTACATGCCACTAGGAGACAACAACTAAATTTTTATTAGAGACACAATCACCTTGTTTCAGCAGCTCAAGAGATTAATTTGATCCCACACTGCAGCACAGCTCATGCTAAGGTGACAGCAATAATATGCAGCTATTCCATTCAACAGCAAGTAACACCCATGCCCTTACAGTGAGGTGCAAATCTTCAGCACTGACATGCCAAAATGTTACATTGAGAGATAGAGTCCCTCAAATGCCAGTGCTTAGAGTAAACAACATAAATTGAACGCTGTGCTATCAACAGAGCAGTACTAAGTGGGCTGTGTAATTAAGCAGAGCTCAAGTGCACTAACACTGAAAGTATTCCTGGACTGCTCCTTTCCAATACCAATTTGGTCCATTTGTTAATGACAATTCAAAGAAATCTTCCTGCTCTGTAAAAACATGAAGCTGGCTAGCAGCCCTGATTTTTTAAATATCTAAGAAAGCAGCAGCTCTGTAAAACACAGCCTGGCCCCATTTGACATCCAATGGATAGGCAGCTACTAAGGGCTAACTCAAGTTCTCCACGCCCTGCCAAATATTCAAGTATCATCCTACTGGCTTCTGTTTCTCCAGATACCTATAGACCTAAAAATAGATGGGGGTTGGGTTTTCTGTTTCATGTTCTTGGGTTTTTTACTGCTCTCCATACACCCTTGTAGCAGCTAAAATAAAAACTCCTATGGTTGTGCTGCTCTGGGAACTCTGGACTAACATCTGCACTAACCGCTATAAAATTAATTGCAGATTTCTGCCCTCTATTTCTCTGGCTCTCAGTAACCTTACATCTTCAGTAATAGAAGAAAGAAGCTTTTCACACTTAGAGAAATCTTCTGAAGGACCCAAAATTTAAAAATCCACCTGCTTTCTTCCAGCAGACAAAGACAGCAGCTCAAAGGTGTAACTTGCATCATGACTAGAGCAAGGTGCAAACTAAAAGCCAGAAAGGATTCATTTTCCTCCATCCATTTCATTATTATTTCTCTTACACTTAAAACCTTCAGTCAAGATCAAGTTTTCTTTCCTCTAGTCACTAAGAAAACAGAAAAGCAACAGAAAGGAAGTTTCATTTACTTTCATTTTATAGAGCGGAAGCTAAGACACACAGAACGATGGACAAGCCCAGGCAAACTCAGCCTGTGGAAATCTGACTGCAGATCTCCTGAGAGAATCAAAAGAAATGCTGTCTTTCCCACCTCATTTTGCACTGGGCAGGAGAAAGAATTTTGAAAAACCAAGAAACTTTTTGTCAGATAGGCCACAGATACCACCTGCACACTAGAAAGAAATTATTTCTTTGGTTGCCTTTGATATTGCATTCAGCTAAAAAGTTAAAGTACTTATTTTGTTCCATATGGCAGTTCTTGGGAGATGCAGGGAACAAGTAAGGAGAACAAAACCTAAATCCCTACCAGTTCAGAAAATGGAGAATTCACTCCTTCATGAATGGTGATTGAAAACTTTTTTCCTGTCCCAGTCTATCTCTACTTTTGCAAAGCTGAGCAACTGCAGTTCAGACAGAACTACAATTTTCCGAAGTGCAATGTTCAAGATAGCTTTAATTGCAAATAAAGTTCAAATAAAATGGTAGACAGAAATAAGGGCATTAGGGGAAGAGAAAAAAGCAACAAGATGCCTCCATTTCCTACCACTTCCTGTACAAGTGTAACTGAGATCTCAATCGATGAGATTGCACAAAGGGCACCAGCTTCAAGCAATGCAGCTGCTTTCTGAGAAGCTCTCTGAGAATGGGCTTGGTTTGTCTGCACAGCTGGAACAAATACAAGAAATGTTCAGATGATTACCTGTCCTCTTTCCCTTCCCATGAGGATATTCTCCAACATGAAGTGACTTTTGAAACATAAAAAGCTGTAACCATGAAACATGACTGTTTCAAAAAACCTGTAGGTAGTTGAAAGATTGGGTAAAACAGAAACCTTTTGGGAAAGCTGAATTTTTATTCAAGGTGGCCTCATCACTGAAGGACACTCAGTTTTGTGGCTACAACACTGCAAAAGAACCAGTAATCAGTGACACAATCTAAACACTTTCAATAGGTTTTACATCATACCTCCAAATAATGGCCTTAATTCCATCAACAATTTCTGCATGTCTTTCAGTAACTCCATCTGTCCAATTCAGTTTTCTCACTTGCAAAATATGAATAATCATACGCACATCATCTGAGTGGTATTATATAATTAACATTCCTGAAGTGCTTTAAGATCCCTCCTGTAGAAACATAGCTGGTGTATTATTAATTTTGATTAAGAAATTGAAAATTGAATTATTAAGTATTCATGCACAAAGCAGGAAATCCTTATTTGAACTCGGGAACAATATAGTAAGAAATTAATCTCACACAGACTTGACTTCATGTAAGATATATGTGATCCATGTACCATAAAGTGGTACATGAAACTGTGAGTCTGCAGCAGCAAACTCAATCCAGTAAGCTACTGTACTTAGGTTACATGCAGAACATTAAGGTTCTAATAACCCACCTTTTGCTCAAAAAAGCCCTGTCAGACACTTACTACTCCTCACTCCTTTGCTTTTTAATCAAAGTGGCCATCACTAAGAACTGTTTTAAGTTCCAGTTATGGTTGACATTTCTCTGTAGAAAATTGATCCCAGTAAAACAGGGTTACTCAGTACATGGATGAACCCAAGAATGCACTTGTCAATGCTCAGAACTCCTTGTGCTGTAATGAAGAGCAGAAAATAAAAACATCTCTCCATTGCCACTAATAGCTGCCAGTTTATTCACAGGATGAAAAGTCTCAGATTATAACAGCATGGATACAGTGACATTCAAATGTATTTGGCAGCGAACTCAAAGAGCAAGAGAAGCAAAGAGGAAAAACAAAGACAAGATTCAAAGTGTATTCTGTCATTTTTATAAGTACTGGGCACCTCTGCTCTGATGATTGCAGAACATTTTCCAATTTCCACTTTAGCAATCCAACATATGGGTAAAATAGATGAGTAGAACTTTCTCATACATATGGAAAATTGATACTGAGACACATCAGGCACAATTTTCAAGGTCTATTATTTTCATTTATTTAATTCTATGTACAAGTACTCCAACGGCAATCAAATTGAATGTTAATGGGATATGATACGAGCTTCTGTCCCTGAAGTTTTTAGAACATTAAAGTAACTTAAGAGCAGGCAGAAGAATAAAACCCTAAGATTAACTTTTTGAGTCTTTATTCCAGTTGTTTTCCTTGACTTGGAGGCTGAAGTACCAACTAGATTGTGAAAACTGGAATGGCTAAACAGACAACAAACGTAAGTGGTAAAATTCAGCTTTGTATTATGGTCCCTCCCCACCAGCTCAAATAGAGCAGATCACAATGAAAAACTATCCATACCAAACTAGTAATAGATCATCCAAAAGAGAAAAATCAGAATGGACAGAGCTCTGCTCTTATCAAAGCCAGCAACAAAAGATGCCACTTAATTCCAGAAGAACAGAAAATTACCAAATAATGACACCATTTATGTTCACCATATTGGTTTAGATATTTTTGGCTAACCTTTCCTGGCTTAAAACCAGTTTCTTTTCTTCCAGTTCCAAAACTGTATATTTTAATACCCCTTAGATATAGATCCTTTGTTTTAAAAAAAGCAAACCCATCAGACTTGCAAAATGACCTGGCAATGCCAGATGCCAGAAGTGACAGGCTCGCGTTGACAATTAGAATGTTTTGATAAATAGGCTTCTGTTTCAGTTTTCATGGCTAAATATGGATTTGAGAGCCCAAGATGCTACACAAAGCGGAAGACCTAGCTGCTATTATTACACGTACATGGAAATCTCCAGCCTTCTCCCTGGTATCTGTGTCCCTTTATATTATGTAAACATGGTAAATCTCCATCCTAATGGCATTTATTATGCAGCTACTACTGAACCTCACACCTAATTTTTATCTGTTATGTAATAGCTACAGCATTTAAATTATAAATGAAACAGTAGTTTTTTACATGGCTTTCATACTTACAATTTTTTTAAAATTCCCAATACCACTGCAGTAATTTTAGAAGAAAACTTGACACAATTTAATATTTTATTTTTCCCTTTATTTGGAGGTAACTTTTAAAGTCACAAATTGAAAATCTGCATCAAATCAAAATGGAGTTTTCCCCAAGTTTTTTATGAGCCCTGAGAATGGGACAGAAGTTCTGTAGAAAGACAGAGTCACAAATTATCTGATCTAAGAGGCTGACGACAAAACTTACTAGCATTTCTGATTCAGGCATTGTAATCACCATAAAAATCAAAAAGTCAGTCCTCAACATATTGCAGTTATAGGTGTTCTACTACTATCAAACAGTAGAAGCAGCTTCTGCAAAGCCAGAGAAGCAACAGTAATTAGCAAAATGCTTTTTTTGGTTCACTAATTAAAATAACAGTTCTAAAAGATGGTGTCCCATATGGAACTGCAAAAGGTTTTCCAAGCAGTGAATAAAAAAATGGCATTACCACACTCAGCATCTTTCCAGAACCAGTTTAAACGTTTTTGTTAGTTTTTTTGTTTTGATTGTTCTTTAGTTTTTATTTTGTTTCCTTGGTGGAGTTTTTGGTGAGAGGTTTTTTTTCATTTGTTGGTGTTTTTTAGGAGGGTGTGTTTTCTGTTTGTTTTTGTGGAGGGTTTTGGGTTGCTTAGCTTTTTAAATTCTTGTAAGGCTTTCATTGCATATGCATGAGTACCAACATTTTAAATTTTCTAGCTGCACTCTCTGTGTAGCAAAGACCCCCCTAAAGTCCTTGCGCTGTTGTGACCAAAACCAGGCAGAATGCAATCTCAGCTAACCCACTCCTCCAGGCAATAGGCTACATCTATAAATCAGCTTTCTGCCTCCACCCCCCCAGATCAATGTCACAAGCAGCTATCCAGGGAGCAGCAGGGAAGCCAAGCTGGTGATCGTGTTCAAACACTCCAATAGGTTATTGAGCTGTGGTGTTAGGTGCTGCAGTCCAACAAAGCTGTTGTGCTCCCCCCTGCATTCACCAGACTGCTTCAGAGTGGCTCACCACGAAAACAGGATGAGGCTGCTCTTGTATCACCTTGCTTCAAAAAGAGCTACTCAACAAAGGTCAGCAAATCACATGGGCAAAAGCCAAAACAGAGAGGGGAAAAAAGAAACTAAAGTTACTGGCATATGGGAAAGAGCATCAAACCCTTCTCAAATAATTGCCAAGGCTCTTATCAGTTTTTTAGACAGTCAGATATTGTCTAAAAAACTCTTATGAGCAAAATAATGAAAATTCCCTCTTCCTTTTTATGCAATGCAGGTATCAATTGTTCTAACTGATCATTTACTGGCACGCCACAAGAACAACAGTAAGAAAAACAGAAGAAGAAAATGGGACAAACATTGCAACTTGCTGCTGAGCCAGAGAGGGCAGTAGGGAAAGATTTGATAGCTCTGTTATCAATAACTGATAGAAGCATACTCCAGTTTCATTGCTAAGACAAATCCACACCCTAATATAATTAAGTGGGAAATTTTTACAGAATTCAGCAGCCTCCAAATAAGGCTCAGGGTGATGTAATCAAGGATGTGTTCCCTAAGTACACAGCATGCTGAGCTCTCCTGCAACTTACTGGCTAGACTGAACCTGCAGTGACTTTGGTGCACACAGCAGACAAGCAGAACCCAGAAAAGCCATCCCTGATATATGAAGCTGATGAAAAAGTTTAGCAAAATGAAAGGAAAATACACCTCCGGCAAATATTCTGCTAAATGACCCTTCCTTCCCACTAAAAAAGGTAAGCTGAGCTAAGGGAACAGGAAAACCTTCCAGTCCTTCACTGTTTAGAGCACCTGTGCAGGAGCCCGGTGAACCTGCCTGGCCTTAGAGCAGTGACAGGTTTGTGCTCCTGTTTCCTCTGATTTGGCTCAGCCCAACGCACAGGCGGTGCTGCTTAATGCTCTGCGAGAGGCTTTCAGCTCTTGCTTAACAAAGCTTTCCTCCCACATGTCATATGTATTCAGGCTACAGTCTGTTTATCTAATATCTCCCTCTTTCCCTCTCCCCCACCCCCCTCCTTTCCACCCCCTTGTCCCCAGAAGAGAATAACCATAATGTGCCTATCGCTTGCAGAAACAGACAGCTCAGCTCCCCCTTGCCATCTGGTCATACTCTGGTCTCTCAGCTGCCGTCAACATATGAATCCCGTTGTTTTGACTAGTGGGGTCCCAAGGAACAAGCAACAGTGCAGATTGCAGGGAATCAGGATGCCCTTTTCTCTCGTCCTTAAACCAAAAAGCAACCCACATAATTAGAAAGTGAAAGGGTGTTTGTGAAACGCAATAGGAAGGAACAATCCCTCTACCTTTGCTCATGTGATGGGGATCCTGCCAGCCACCGCAAGCTATTCTGCAACTCAGCAAATTAATATATTTATATAGTGACTTAACTTCCAAGACACATTTTCTGCTTTCATCACCATCACAAGAACATCCTGTCCTGCTTACTCCTCAACCTTTAACCTCTTTAAAAACAAAATATAAAAATCAAGCACCCACAAAAGCCAAAGGCAATTATTTAAACGCTTAATCCAGGAGAATTTATCTTACAAAGATAGAATATTTTAAAAGATAACTCCGAGTTTGTACTAATTGGTAGAACAGGTGGGGAAGAGATTAAAAAAAGCCCCAGAAATATAAGAATTGTGGTGACAGCTTATAAATTTCTTAAAAAGGCAAATGGTTAATATTATTTCTAGGCTAGAACAGCACTACAAGTCTATGAAGTATGCCAAGGATAAAATTAAAATGCTGCTTTTTTTATAAGCACAAAGAACCAAAGTTGGTTCATCACCCTCTGTGCCTGGCTCTGAACCAGTCAGCAGCATTATGGAATATAGCTGCACCAAAGTCTCAGCAAAATGACCAGCTTGCATACCCTCTCCTGCCAAAATGGAGTAAATGAAACTCTCAACAGGCGTCTGAATCCCTCCATGATAATTCTTCAGAGGGTTCAGAACCCACCGAGTACTGCAAAAAGGAAGCACAAAACATATCTTTATGCTTGGATGAGAAGAAGGCATAACTTAGAAGTACACATTTAAAAACTCACATCAGTGCCTTAGTAGTAAGTTTGAAAAACTGCTTTGTTTTGCTATAACTGACTTGGAACAATGCTATGAAAATTTTCTAAAGTCTGTTTCTGAATCACATACTTTTCAAAATTCAGGTTTTATGTAAACAAAGTTGCTATTCTCCCACGATTCTACTAAAATTATTCACCTTGTGATGTTTTATTCAATCAGGAGTGCATCTTGTGCTCCAACAGTTCCACACAACCAGGTTCATTAGTCTGGAAACAGCTACATAGTGAAACCTTTATCTGTGAGTATGTGAAAAAGTATTATATCACAAAACATTCACAAATAGTGAAATAAAACAAAGCATAATTTGAAATGATATTCACATAAACCAAACAATTTTTACCCATGTAGTACACAGAGAGAAAAACAGCATGAAGCCAGAACAGCAGCTGGATGGCATAACAGGACTCCCTCCAAAGAGGCAGCACCATTTGGGCCCTTTGTCTCTCATATCTACAACTACCCAACCAAAGCTCTCATCACAAGTAGCTCTTTGTCAACTTTCAGGGTTTCAAAATGTGGTCAAAGTTCAACTTTTAGCAAGTCACACCATAAGACTTGCATTTTGCATCCATACTGTGGCAGATACCTGCCTACTTGAGCACAATCACAAGAACAGCAAGAGCAGCACAGACCCCAGCACTGGCTGGAAGTGTTTAGATCCAAGTATTTACAGTTCTGGGCAAGTTTATTCAGCCCAGGCCTCTCAGGACATGGCTTCATTCTATAGCTTGTTGACCTAGTCAGATGGAAGTCAGTGTAAGGATGCCTATAGATGGCAGGCATAGCTCCTATGGCACGGCAGGTGTACTGTACATAGCAGAAAAAGCCCCAAAATTTGCAGGATAGAAAGGCCATGGAGACTCCAGGTAGGTAAACAAGTTTAAAAATTGTTTTGGGTTTTTTTTTTTTTGTTTGGTCTTTTTCAGATTGCTTCAATGCATTAGAAGGACACCAGACAAAGCAATTACTGCTACTGCCCATCTGGTACCTACTTTAGAATACAGGTGAATTCACTGAACAACTGTCACAACCACTGTGAGTTAAAACATGAAAATTTAAAAACCCTATCAACCATTATCATTTCGTTCACGAAGTACAAGAAACAACATGTAGAGCAAAAATATTTATCTTCTGAATTCCAAATACTGCCCAGGGCTGCCTGAGGTCTGGTGTAATTTAGAGCAACCCAGAGTTCTGGCGAGTTCCTAGCACAGACCAGCCTGGCACTAAAAGAAGTCCTGCCATCAAACATGCTGCCCATGCAGGGGCCAGCTCTACAGCCACAGGGCATGCCCTGCTCCATATTCAGCAAGATTCTCTAGCACACCTACATTTGATTTCCTACAATAAACACCTCCAATGCCCTTCACTAGTATAGCAGAATGACCTTTAATTCACATGAAATACATGTTTATGTATATTTGCTTGCATCCATTTATATACAACACATTATATCTCGCTAATATTTTTCAGAGGGTTTTTCTTAATCTATGCTGCTTTATGATTAGCTGTAAATCCCCCGGGATTTTTTGATCTAAATTAAATACGCCACAAGTCTGAGAGGAACACTACATCTCCTTACAGATAAACTAGCATGTAACCCCACTTCTTATCTGCCCAGTGCAGCAGTTTCTCCCAACCTTCTGTAAAATCAGAAAATATATTTCTTATCTGTACAAAGTCAAGGCTCTGACAAGGCTCTTCCCCTTTCAAATGTCACCACCATTCCAGTCACCTTTTCCTCTCTCCCTCCCCCTGCCTCTTGTCATTTACCAAGGAAACATTCTGTGATAACTATCAAAAACTGTTGCGACCCAAAATTATACACGTGGGTGGCACTGCCCTCTGCCTTTGGTGATTCCCCACTTTATCAGCAGTACCAAAGGGCAGCGCAGAATAAAAAACCCTCAGTCATTCTGGCCACTGGACTCATTTGTAGGTGGCAGCAGTAATGCAGCTGGCTTTCCTCACTGACTTTACTCATACTACTCATGATATTTAGGCTCCCAACTCTTCATTAAGTTCACTGAGGAGTCTTATTTTTCCTTAAATAAGCAGCCAATGTGCCTCACAGACTGCTTTGGTATAAATAAATATTTCTTGTTATAAACCCCACTTTGAACAGGAGAAAATGGTAGACCAACTACATGCTGGTCAGTCTTGCCTCTGGGCCCAAAAAGATAAAGGATCAGATCTTCCAAGATACTATGCTAAGGCACATGGAAAATAAGGAGGTGGTTGGAGACAACCAACATGGTTTAACTAAAGAGAAATCATGCCTGACAAATTTGGTGGCTTTCTGTGACAAGGTTACATTGTGGTGTATATGGGAAGAGTGACTGACATTATCTACCCGGACTTGTGCAAAGTATTTCACAGTCCCACACAGCATCCTCAACTCTAAATCAGAAAGCCATGGACCAGTCAGTGAATAAAGAATTGGCTCAGTGCTCACCAGGAGACCAGTGATGACTGGTGTTCCCTGGGGGTCTGTACTGGCCCCAGTGCTCCTTAGCACCTTCATCAGCGACAGGGACAGTGGGATCGAGGGCACCCTCGGCACATCTGGTGATGACACCAAGCTGTGTGCTGTGAAGGGTGGCAGTGCCATCCACAGGGGCCTCGACAGGCTGGAAACAGGCCCACAAGAACCTCCTTAAGCTCAACAAGGCCAACTACAATGTCCTGGACAAGGGCTGGGGCAATCCCAGGCACAAATTCAGGATGGCAGGGAATGGATTGAGAGCGGCACTGGAGACAAAGTCTTGGGGGTGTTGGCAGACAAGAAACTCAATATGACCCATCAATATGTCCCTGCTGCCCTGAAAGCCAAAGGTGCTCTGGGCTGCACCACGAGGTGAGGCCAGCAGGGTGAGGGAAGTGATTCTGCTCCAGTCTGGTGAGACTTCACCTGCAGTACTGCATCCATTGGTGGCCCCAGCACACGGAGAACACGAGTAGATCAGCTGGAGCCTTACAGCACCTGAAAGGGGCCCACAAGAAAGCCAGGGAGGGATTTTTGACAAGGCCATATGGTGATAGGACAAGGGAGAATGGCTTTAAGCTGAAACAGGGCAGGTTTAGATTAAATATATAATTCTGTACAGTGAGGTGATGAGGCACTGGAACAGTTTTCCCAGAGAAGTTGTGGATTCCCCATCCCTGAATGTGTGCGAGGCCAGGCTGGATAGGACTTTGAGCAACCTGGTCTAGTGAAAGGTATCTCTGCCCATGGCAGGGGCGTGGAACCGGATGACCTTTAAGGTCCCTTCCAACTCAAACCATTCTATGGTGCTATAATTTGCTGCAGAGGGTAGAAAACACATTTCTTTCCAATGGAACTTTTCTAAGGAAAACTTATTATCAAAGCAACAAATGTAATTCAGAATGACTGGAAGGCTGTTCTCAAAAACACATCAAGAATCCAAATGTGTAAACCAAGCTACATGTCAGTCCTAAAAATATGAGACACAAAAGAATGGGCTCATCGTGCTTCAGAGAATGTGGTGCATTTGGCAAAGCACTAATGGAAACTGCTTTTCCAGCTGGCTGCATGACACCTGGCTCAGACAAGGTAAGTGGGAAGGGGGAGAGGATTTGTTTCCAAAAGTGTTTTAAAGCATTCAAGATGACAACTCATCACATGCTGTTGAGCACTCAAAGGCCTTTTTCTCACCCAGCTGTAGCTTACTGCAAGTGAACATAATTTGCATGTAGCACACAGTAATTACAATACCTAACTTCACTGCAATACCACTCCCAGTCTTTTTAATCCCCTTTCTTTCATCCCTTATTCTCTACAGCAACTATAGACGTTAAAAAATGACAGTAATGAAAAATGAGGTATCACAGTGACTAATATCTGCACACTGGAAGACAGTGGGGCAGTTTGGCATGCTAAAAGTTAGATACTGTTTAGAGATATTTTCAAGTAAGAAATAAGTTTTCCAAGAGCAATACACTACATTACTGCCTGCATACCCAAAGTCACAAAGTAGATTTGCCAGAAAGTATTGTTCCACAGTGGGGACATCTGTATCCATTTTTAGCAAAAAAAATACATTAAATGTAGAGATCAAATCATAAAGCTGTTGGCAGTAACCACGACTTTGTTTGTGATAAACTTATCACCCTCACTGCTACACAAGTCAACACAAAGCTCAGCACACCCCTGTGGAGGCCTATCTGCCCAAGACACATCATTCAGACACTGCTGCTTTAAAGCAAATTGCAGGGTGAGATGTTTCTGCCACACAACTCAAACCCAGGTTTGAGGACAGCCTGATACACTGCAGCTGCAGGCAGCTCTGAGACTTTAGGAGACTGCCAGAAAGAAGTCAGTAGAGCTTTAAGGACTATTTTGCAGAGTCATTCTGAGCTAACAGCAAATGGTATGCTCCATTCTCCTGTGATAGCTCTTGTATAACAGATGAGAATCAGCTGCAAAGGAGGGAGATTTTATGTCTCATTAATTTTGAAATTTTTAACACGTTTTTTAATACCAAGCAAATCAATAATCTGAATATTATGCCCTGCTTCTCCTTTGTTTTCATCTCTACTGATATTCTCAGCTGTGTCATAATTTAGACACAGTTCTTTATCATTTGGTCTGAATACTTAAATACATCATAGTTTACCACTGCCATTAAAACCAATTTTGTTCAGTTTTTATTTCACAAATTCAGAAGTTTGTAGAGGTTTCGTAAAGAAATTTAGTAGTTAAAGCTTGCACCACTTTTGAACAGCAAGTGTTACAATCAGGCTACAAACAGTACTTATCTTTGTGATTAGCCACAGTTCTCTCAAGTCAGAGACATATACAGATGCATAACCACACATATCCTATGTACCAAAAAAAAAAAAAAAAGGCAGAGATGAAAGGTTTTTGAAGCATGGAAAGACAAGATGGAAAGCAACTTCAAGTTTACCAGTGTTTTAATACATTCAGCTTGGAAAATGCTGGACAGTTCCTTCGGTTTGACAGAAACAATGACTGGCCTCTGTGAAACAGGTTTCTTGCAGCAAAAAATTACATAGATGGGTAAAATCCTCAGGATCAAGAACATCACCAGAAAACTGGGAATGGGAACATGCAGTGCAACCTATCACCACATTAAGAATCATAAATATTATGTACAGTGTCACCCATATACACATTCAATTGTACTGTGCACCTTTAGATCAGTTTCAAACAAACACGAGTATACAACTGGTATTAATGCCCTCTATGTATTCAACAGGGACCAACAAAAGAAGGATGCATCACCTGTGACAAATGGTGAAAAACTTTTGTGTTCTACTGGGCACTCAGAACAGCCATTGCCATTCAAAAACAATTACTACTGAATAATGCCTTGCAATAAAAGCCTTATGATGATATCTGCATATTGACAAAGGCACAAAAAAGGATTTAGCATACACATGGAACTTTAACACATTTCTCAGAGTACTGACACCCCTTTTTCAAAATATGTGAGCTGGGACAGTGAAGAAAGTTAGTTTAAACTTCCCAGTTGTGTTACGGAAATACTTAGCAGAGGAGGACATCAATTTCCAAGAGTGTTATTTTTTTAATAAATACATGTTTTTCAAGAATAAAAAATACATTTCTTTCTAAATTACTTTTTTTTTTTTTCTTTTGCTTCTGGCAGTACTTAATATCCATGAAGTTTAATATTCAGAATGTGGGTTTCTCTGGGTAGCAACTGCTCAGCCAGCATGGAGCTCCCTAAGAGGATGGCTCCCAAGGTATTTATATAATATGAAAACAGTAACAATAATCATCAGATGTTTATCTCAGCTTAATGAAATGATTCTAGATCTCTGCTGCTTGAATAGTTGAGAAAATAAGAAATGCTCAAGAATGACAAATGAAGAAGTAATGACTTAAACTATCAGCCTGTGGTGATAAGTTTGTTTTACAACAAAAACAGGTACCCATGTTACAGTATGACTTGCTATGATCTTTCTATAGGTTGCCTAAAGTTGATAGGAATTTTATTATAATCACCTTAGGGAGCTGTACTGTAGCCATGTTAAAAACAGATGTCCAACTGTTTCACTTCTGATATTTCCAGAGTACCAAATAACTCCCACTTCAGAAAGGCTTGTGAGTATTCAGTGAACAGTATGGACCCCAGGGCTCTAATACACTTCACACTTATCATTTCAACATGACTTGCTCCTGTCTACAGAGGTGCAAAGATAAACTTCTCCAGAATGGCAAAAATGTAAGTTCACACCTACCACAGGAAGCAGGACTTACTGGCCTCTCATAATTTTCCTCCACCTATTTTCTTTGTTTTCAATTGCTCCATTGCCCCTGATCCATGATGGATATTGAAAAGCAGTATCTCTCCCATGACTATCCAAAACTGGATGGGAGCATTACTTGATTTTTAGGAATCTTCAGAGACTTCCTTCACCGCTTAAACTGAAGCAAAAAAGAAACTCAACCACAATAGTCAATCTATGATAACAAATAAAAGCTACCACTGAGGGAAGTGATGAGGGTCTTCATTCAAGGACTAGATGTAATTACAAGTTTAGCAGTTGCCCCAATATAGTTCAGAAAATGCAGCCAACATGAGGAGCAAGCCTGTGTTTTGTCCTGCAGTATTTCTAAAGAAAGAAGGCACACCAATGATCCCTCACAGACACTTAAGTGTCAGATTGGAAGGGGCATTCTGATGGCTCCACCAGACTCACAATTCCTACTCAGGAATCTGAGTAGTATTTGCGCAACAAAAAGAGAATTTACTAGAAAGAGTAAATAACATTCCTACTGTATTACAAAACATCAAGAAACAGATATTTAGATGCAACTGAAGACTCCAAAGTTATTTAGCAGCTATAAGACTTTAAAACCTAGAGTAATGAAACTGGAGAACAGAACCATCTTTCTCAGAAAGTTCTTCCTGTATTAACTGTCTCTGTGAAAGGAGCATCCACTCCAGCACTAACTGAATCCTGTACTGACAGAAGTCAATCCTAACTTCAACAGAGATACACTGCATTGACATCAGATACATCTATGGCTCATGGTCTCCCTACTAGTTAGACCTATTTGTGAAATGAAATCCTTACTTTCCTCTGACTTCAGGATGTGGGGAGAGAACAATTTCCCAACATATGAGTCAGTATAGAAGAGAATAGAAGGCAAAGTTCTAGAAAAAAAGTATTGCCTATTTTGCATCATCATAAACAAATTGCTTTCTCTTGAAAATAGTATGAAAGATAGAGATGATAAGTTAATAATACCCACTTAATACCAGGATGCGTGTTATCTCTACAGCAATTTTTCAATTCAATTCAACAATTGTTCAATTCTTGAACAAAATTAATGATTCAGCCAACTTTCCTTACTAGACAAGGAGTCAGCACAGATTTCTTGGAAAAACAGATCATCATCATCATTGAAACTAGAGACGTGTCTGTTTTGAAGGTCAACTTCTCTGTTGTGGATTACCTCTACTTAGAGAGGAAATTAAGCCACAGGGAAAAGTCAGCTACAGCACCTTTCCTGGGATGACACAGCCCAGAGAGGGAATTGTTCTCAGATATGTTACTGAGTATCTCAGAGCACTTGTATTAATGAATGACTGGCATGGTAGAGCTTGGCTTCAAGCACACTTTTTTATTCTACAGCAAGGAATGCCAGGCCAATGCAAATAGCAAGGGGTGCTCAGGAACCACCTCCGGTAGTGAGGCACCACCTCTGGAACCAGAGGCTTCTCACCACCACAGGGAATTATCCTGGTGACCAAAAAGAACTGAAAACAGATTCCTTCACACCAAACCCAGCAGAGAAGGATGCTTTAGACCCCTCACTTATCCTTACTAAGGAAGAAAAGGAAGTGGCAAAACTCTGAGGGTCTTCCTGATTTATGGCTTCAGCAAGTCCCAAGGGCAGGATCTGTAGGTCCAATGTGATATGCAGGAAAGATTTCATTAACAATGGGTACACTTCAGATAAGATGAAAAGAAAAATATATTAATAAAATCAATTTTGGGTGTTCCCTTCCTATTTCTTTTCTTGAGCTCACTTGCCATATGTAACCCTTCCATTTGCCTTGTGTTTCCATGGAAATTTCAGCCAGCGTGGTGACTACAAGAGTGGCCTCACACCTCTGATAAGGAGCTCACATTGGTGGGAACTCATTTCAAAGCTGAAGCATGATCAGGACAAAGCTTCACACTGCAACATTGGGAAATAACTCCAGTAAGTTGTATTGGAATCTCATTATAAGCAAATGCATCAATTGATATACCAGTCCAGTTAGATCTTATTTTTACAACCTTAAAATCTCTAGTTTAAAAATAGCATTCCTGAGCAGTAGCACGTAATCCAGATGCTGCTCTTCTCTACTGCTGAATCTAAATCGTGATTCTCAGTTCTGATGACACAACCATTCTCCCTGAGCAATTAATTGCAATGTTGACACAAATGAACATGACCTGTTTTAAGTAAGTTGGAGAAGCTGCTTCTGGAAACCAAAATCCAATTTCCACTTGGCTTTCCATTTAGTACCATAAATAAAAGTTAATATAAAAAGGTAATTATAAGTAAGAGAAATTTATTGTGATTAGAATAGCTTAAGACACAAGTGACTTATTGTATCCAGAAGTTTTTTTGCAAGGTTTTGAACAGGCTTCCTATCAGCTTTCTTGCAGTTCTGTCAGTACAGCCTCTGGACTGTTCTAAGCAGCACACACAAACAGCTATTTCTTTTCAGCAACATTTTTTCCTTATTCTCTAGAAAGATGCATCCATTTTCATATTCCTCATAAAGGTAACAAGGGGATAAAGAGGCTGCAGGAGGCTCAGACACAGCACTTTGGTTTTGTGCTTTTTCACCACGATGTTTAACTCATTATGACATGCAGGATAGACAAAGACCTTCTGATACACAAGGTCATTCTTGAACCACAAATATTATTATCAGGAGTCCCAAAGTCCCTAAAATGTCACGTCAGAAGGCATCTGTCACTTCTTAAGAGGAGCTGTGGGTTGTCATTTAAAGGTCCTGTTTCTTCCCTCCTTCCCTACAAAAATTTCATGGATTAAAAAAAATAAAGGCTAATAAATAAATCAAAACATCATTCACAATACCCAGGGTGGGCAGCAGGTACACAGCCTAAGCCATGCCTTACACAGACCCTGAAGCCAGCACTTCTGGGGGTTAGGGATCAAAACAAATGGGAGAGAAAGAGGGACGTTGCTCATTAAATAATTATGAGGTTTAGTCTAAATTGCTAAGTAAAAGAGTCACTGCATGTTTAGCAGATGCTACTGTGTAAAACTAAATCCACTAAGATACCAGCATGTTTCACTCTTTTTCCCCCTGCTCTACTTCATAAGCAGGATTTCCATGATCAGACAAGCATCCACTGAACAGCTGGACAGTTTGCCAATTTCACAGCAATCAGTGCTCACTGAACACAAGTTCTCTTCCCAAACCAGAAGCACCAAAACAATAATGATAATAATGAGCCTGAAGGGCTGAAAAAAATTCTTCCATCTATTCACACTTTTATACCCTTTATACTGCAGTTTTACTTTGTTTGGTTCTTCAGGGAAGCAGGAAGAAGAATCATCTTCAGAGTGTTTCCTCCCTCATTTAAGGGATATGGAGGAGAAACGCTTCATTTGGTCTGTCAGTTTCTTGGTATTTTCAGTGAACAATAGAAAACCAAATCAGACATCAGCAGACCCTGTCATACATTATGAACCACTATACTTACAAAAAAGATCCTTCGCTTCTGTAGTACACTGAGTCTTCAACTTTCAAAGTAGTTTGTGTAAGGCCCATTATCAACATTACAGGTGACAAAACAGAAGTGTCAAGAAATAACTCTCACAATCAGAGATAACTAAAGAAATCAAACCTGTTCGTGTACAGCCATTTTCTCACCTATTTAGAAACTCTTCCATGAAACAGCAAAGAAGAAATGGATCTTCCTTTTAATAAAAGGAAAAAAAGATAGATGGGAATAAATGAGGCCCATCAAACGTAATGTTTTAGCTTGAGGGAACCTTTATGGACCTCCTTTAACAAAAACTTATTTTACAGACAGAGGAAGCAACAGAAAAAAAAAATTCTCTCAACACCTGGATACACCAGTTGTGACCTTTCAACCTTGGGAAATTTCAAGTACCCAGCAGATTGCTACTGCTGAAGTTTTCCCCATGGACACACTAAAATAGATCACCAGTACTACAGATCATGATACATCAAGTTTGTGGTACACATTCTAGGCCTGGCATCAACATTTAATTTGGTTCTGAAGGGGTTAATTGGGAAATTTGATCCTTTATATTGCCCTAGGAAATCCACAGTACATCCCTGATTAATGTGACAGGATGCATCAGTTCATAAAGGGTGAAATTTACCCTTGCACAGTAGGATAGCACTAGACCAACACTTAAGTCTCACTTAAGCACTTAAAATAATGAAATATCAAAACCTGGTGGAAAGAAAGCATAACTGTAGATGAAATTCAGTGTCAATAAATGCACAATACAAAGACTAATGTGAAGTAGCAATATACATTTCTGACTCCCAAGTTAGCTGGAGTCATTCAAGAAAAGAGTTCCATTACTTCAGACAGCATAATAAAAATATCAACTCAATGTGCAGAGGTAATCAAAACTGACAACAAAATGTTGAACAATCAAATCTAAAATTGTACTTGAGAATGAGATAATGCCAAAGTATAAATCAATGATACATCCCCAGCTGGAATACTGACCTCAAATATGCACAGTAGAAATAGGTAACATTACGAGAACAGCAGCAAAAACATTGAGTGCATGAGGATCATACCAGGACAGAATGAAAAGATCCAGATTGCCAGTTTTGATGATCAGACTAAAAAGAGACATACTAGACAATGTTAGACAAACACAGGATGATGAAAGATAGAGATGATAAGTTAATAATACCCACTTAATACCAGGATGCGTGTTATCTCTACTAAATAGAAGGGAATAAAGTTTTAAACAAAGAAAGAAGGAAAAGGAGTAAAGGATTTTGTTGCTTCTTTGCATTCACTTGGGGCAACATAAAATATCATCCATCCAAAATACAGACAGTTATTGGGAATGGACTCATATCCCTATATTAGAATAAAAATCTACTGGTAATCTTTGACATATTCAGATAGAAGGCAATTACTAAACAAGATACCAGGGGCAAAAAAAAAAAAAATCCTACTTATGGTGATTCTGAAGTCAACTATTGCAGCATTTCTAAAACTGCCCTCTGAACAAATCTACTACACCATCCTGTAACAGGAGAGAACACTGGTCTGACACAAAAAAACTTGTTTTATTACAACATCCCTGTTGTGCTCATCAACAACTAGATTGTCTAAAACTGACAGCAGTGCAGAACCCAGATAACCAAGACCCTTTTAAATTAGTAATCCAGGTATCATCCTGACCCACCACAGCAGTCTGGAGCTTTCTTGTCTGGTCAGAAACTGCAGCATAGACATACACAAGTAGAACTAGGCTGATGGTGTGAAATGGCATGAGATTTTGGACAGTGTCCAAGACAGATCTAAAAGACAGGCCCTTTTACAGTTTTGCACCTCACTCAGAGAAGTACTAAGTATGTGGTTATGTACAGTTCTGGAACAAAAAAACCATTTTTCCTATATTCACTCACCTGAATTTCAGAGATGGTTAAGCCTCAGACTTAAAATCTTAACTGTAGCCAAAAGTACCTCTGTCTAACTCTGCTTCACCACATGATTCCTTATCAACAGGTATTAATGCAAAATTAACACTTTTGGTAAATCTGATAGGCCTTCTAATAAAAATGACGTCTGATGTGAAGCAAGCTAAGTACTGGGAAGGTACCTAGTAAACCTCAAAAAAAGAACTGTCGCTATTTTCTCAAGGATTTGATTCCATCAAGGAACTGAACTACTGACTTCCCCTTCCTTACCACCTCCTGCTGCCAACAGTCAGACAAAATAAACCCCATCACAGAGATTTTTATCAAGATCTCTTGAGACAAAAAAAAAGTAATTTCTGGACTAGAGGCTAAGTGTAAGAATTCTAGGCCCAAAGGTCAATTGTCTATGAGAATTGTAGGCATGTGTGGATAGCTCAGAACAGAGGCAATATCCAAGCTATAGAAATACAGTTGTGCAAGTGATCTCTGAATTTATAGCAAAGTTTAAAAAACCCAGTTAAGGTTACAGAAGGCCTTTTCAAAGACTGAAACAAATATGCATCTCCTTGCAGAAAGGGTGCAATATCTAAAACTTCAGACACCAAAACCTTTCGTAATGCACGTGGTTTTATACATTTCTCAAGTAACAATGTTTGAAAGAAGAAAATCCAACACCTAGACCCTTTCTCAAATTTAAAAATTTTAGTCTCTGTCCTTACATAGAAGGTCAAATCCATAACTAGAGTCAGTCCAGCAGCATGGAATCCAAGGCTCTTAACCAAACAACACCAGATGAGGATCTAGCCCATAGTCACAAAATCTGATCCTTCAGTTACACTTACAAAATAAATCAACTCCAACTAAGATTATGGTATACAAATTCAGGCTGTTCTTGGAGTAAGCCATGGTTAAACTGTGTTTCCTGTGAAGTAGTGGAAATCTAAAGTAAGATTCAATAGCATCAGAGCTATCAAGCCATTTTAACAGCAGTATAAGCAAAGCACCAATTTGCCTGTGGAGAGAGACAGACTCTGGGCTTCTTCATGATCTCACATATCCCACTTTTCCAGCCTGTTATTACACTTAATACCCTTCAGTGTTCCATAATATGAGTGAGCTTACAGTCAATCACACTCTGTGGTGCTGAGCTTGCAAAGCAGCATGGATCAAGATCTTTCCATTCCCTTTGAAATCCAAGTCTGGATTGCTTCAGCTTGTTTTTCAATAGAGCAGTATTTTCAAATGCTACAGTTCGATTTTACAATGCTGCTGGCAAGACTGGGAATCAAGCTAAATCCACATGCATCCAGCAGGGGAAGTTGCCACAGGGGAAGAGTGAAAAATCAAAGGGTGAGCAGTAAGATGATCCTGTACCACTGACGTGCTGAATGCCAAAGAATAAAGGTTTAATACACAGAGAAATGAGAAAGCCAAAAAAGTTACTTCCAATACTGTCAATAGTTGCCACTATGACAGAGACAGAAACACAAAACTGGAGGGAAAAAAAAGCTGCTGCATATGTATTGTTTCTTTGTCACCCACTTACATTTCAATTACTAAATGCTTGTCTTCAGCAGTACACATCATTTTAAATAAGCTTCACAGCTGACAAGAGAAAGCATCATGGGGTGTTTTTTTTCTGGTATAGCTTATAATCAAATCATATTTGACTAATATTTCTATCTATACCTTTTACTGCTTATGGCCTAGCCTTTGCTGAAGTTGTTTCAGGAGAGCAACTACAAAACATCCTCACTTGAAACAGATTTCCAGTAGCACCCATTGCTGACTTCAGTATGGTGACTCCTGCAAGGACACATGGAAGACACCAAGGTCCATGGTAGGATATTGTACTGCTCTGGTGTGTCAAATTGCTGTAAATCCAAAGAAATGTCAATGAAGCACCGCAACAAGAAACAAACAAACAAACAAACAAAAAAAAGTGTAGCAAGAACATAAATTTGACCCATCATAATGTGAGAGTTTTCATGTAAAACACAATCTCTGAACAAAACAAAAATGGTACAACCCTGATGACCAGGGAAAATTTTAGACTGTCATGCAAAACAGCCTGTTATAACCAGAAGAACCCCAAAACTACAGGACAGTGTTGGTTTAAGTTGACATTTAAATACTATTTTGCATATGAATTGCCTCGCCTTACACAACTTCCAAAATGTGGAGAAACAGCAAATCTATGCAAGATCACAGCAAGAAAACACTGAATGCCAAGAATTGCATTGCACAGGTCACAGTACCAGGTGTACCCAGTCACAAAACCAGAACCAGTACGAAGGCAAATGAGTTTTAAACCATTTCTTTTCAACTCTCAGTATTTTCGTACGGTAAGAGACAATAGGAAACCAAAGAAACTGCACATTAGAGCCATGCTACCAACACTGTAATCACACCTGCTTTTGTGTTAAGGTTAAAGTCTTGCTGATTTAACTCCTCCTAGCATTCATGTACATCTGTATTAGGACCAACACAAAAGCCTTATCAAGTTTATCACCTTACCTGCAGCAATGGCCATAAACCACTTGAATTCATTTTTAGACTGGAAGCAAACATATTTTGAGATTTTCATTTAAAAAAAAAATATTTAGAATAATAATGGGGGTGGTGTCGTCTTAAGTTTTAGTTTTTTCTAGGCAGCCTCTTCAGGCATCAGTGGAGAAGAACAAATTGGTTTTTTGAATTGAGATATGACTCCCTTTGCCTCATCCACAGCCTAGTAATTCAATTTTTGATTTTGTTTTTTAATTTTAAACCTTTGAACTACCAAAAACTTGTGGCAAAACAGAGAAAATTCAGGTATTTTAAAAAGTTCATTTCCTTACTGAAGCTTTTGCATTGTTATTTGGTGGATTTAGCTTAAAAACTTGTATCCCTCTCCACTGGATGGCAGAAAGCTGTTCACTTTAGTCCTCTTACTGCCAAATTGAGAAGCATGCTGAAGGAAAAAGTGAAGGGCTCAAGGTCTTTTTTTTCCCTTTTCTTTCTTTTTTTAAACATGCCTGATTAGGCATCAATTTTTATTCTACCTCCAAAAAATGACCAATAACCTACTGCAGCACGTGTGATAGCACTGTGTTTTAAATCACAAACAGGAACCTAAGCAACCAAAATTAAATCATGTTTTGGAGATTGTGGGTTAGGCAAGAACGAGTGATGCCTTTCTCCCATGCTAAGTGCAACCATTAAAGGTCATAAATTGCCACTGCCCCTCTAATATATAAGTTACATGCACTGAGCGTTCTTTGCAAGGGTCAGATCTTTCCCCAAACTCTGCACTAGGCTGGACCTTTGCTTCCTGACTGAGGCAAACCCAGCAAAAAGAGCCAAGACTTCCACACCCAAAAGCATAATGGGTGAAACAACACTTTTGTATCATATATCTTAGCTGGCAGAAATGTCTCTCGATAATTTTCAGCTATTATACCACAAGTGACCTAAAGTATTATCAAGTAAGGTTTCAAATTTGTATAATCTGCTGTCCACGTTCAACCAAATACTGCCAAGGGCTCATAAGCCACAACCACTGTCCATCACTAAAAAGAACAGAAGTTATTCTTTGTATTAATGCTTTTTATTTACCAATCCCATTCTTCCTTAAAATGAGCCCAAAAAAGCCCCAAAACAACACAGAAACCTAAGCAGTAACTTTGGTTTCACTTAACAGACACTCAGTAGGTTTCCAACATCACACTCAAAAATCAATAGATTTTAAACCAACTAATCTTAACTGGAATTATTCGTCCTAAACCCTTCAGCATTCAATTGTTAACAGAACTGCACGTCTTCCTACAGAGTGGTTACGCAGTAGCACAGTCACAGATACTGCATGATTCTGACATTTACTGTAGTCCTGGAAAGGAAAGCCAAATGGCACAGCTTTAATAATTTCAAAATCCATTTGCACAAAACTCTGGATTATTATCTCAAAAACAGTAAGGAGCAACATTTTATTTTATCTGCTTTCTGAACTCCCATTTTTACCTCTCAGAACATAACTTAGTGCTTCAAAATAGGTCTTAAGTGGAACTCAAGTTTTAGCTAAATCTCATACTAGCAAAAGGGTAAATTTCACTCCTAGGGCACTGATGAGAAGATTCTCCTTCCCCATTAGCCAAAATATCTTTTCCAGACAGTACCTTACAATATGACTATCTTTAACGCCCATGTAACAGACTCCTAAGGTCATCCCTTAAAAAAATTCTTTGATATTTCAATTTTCAAGTTCATCAGCAGCCTCCTCAGAAATGCCTGCATTCCTGACAGTCTAGTCTTCAGAATAACCCGGAGCTGAGCCACCCACTTCACACCGACCTATACCCTTTCCAGGCAGTAGTTCTGGGAGCTGAAACTTACAGAGATACTATTTTGTAAATATCAGCTTGCCAAATAAGACTGCTGGTATTATCCGCGGGGTTAATTTGGTAACCTTTCTTTGTCTTTTACATCCCACTTGCAAATTTAGGTGGGGTGGTGATGAAGGGAGGACTAGAAAGGAAAAGAGAGGAGATTTGGGACTATGTGGCAGCTTAATTTCAGGCACTTTTAAAGGCTTCTCTATCAGTCTATCTGAATCGCCAAAAATGACTTAAAAGGAAAAAAAAAAAAAAAGAAAGAAAAAAAAAGAAAAAAGAGCACACCACCAGAGGGCTGCTGCCTGCAGGAAAATGAAACTGCTGCATTTTAACACTGCAGTAGAATTCCACCAGCTCCACAGAGGCATAAATAAAAGTGACCAAGTTATAAATCTTTTGTAACTAGAACACACAGCATCATACATAGTTTTACTCAGTGACATTTTGTTTGAGAGATCAGGGACAAATGCCCCTAAGGAAAGAAGCAACAAAAGTCAGCATAGCCACATATTGTCAAAATGGGAATATCAAAGCAATTTATCTATTTTATTAGATAGTTAGAACAACTTTCTAAATGCAGCCACAGAAATTTCAGCATTTATGCATCAGTATTTTAATAATGAAAAGGACAAGCTATGGAAGACAAATACAGCATAAACAGATATCATCACCTGGCAGACCAGGCTGTATGGTCCAGTCCATCCTCAGGAGACTTAAAAAGAAAAAAAAAATTTAAATCACTAGACCTAAATAGGAGGGTTATCCCAGGCCTTTTCATGATGCTTTTTATTTCTGATAAATTTACCTATGCTAGGTGGCTAACTCTCTCAGTCCCAAAAGGGAAGTCAAGGATTATCTTAGTTTTACACCAGGGCATCATAAAAAAATATATAATTTTTTACTAGTCAAAGGCTCCACCCCAAGTCAGTGACTAAGCCTGTTAAGGCAGTGAAGACTACATAGTTATTGTTTCTGAATAATCTGCCTTACAACTGCACAATGACACGAACAGACCCTGTATTGTACACATCTCAACTATTCCTGAAGCCAAGAAATGTCCCAGCTAAGACCCTGCAGCATTTTAGAGATCACAAGAGTACAAATAGGGATCCAACCCTTTGAGAAGCTCAGTACCTTTAATTCAAGGAGCCTTGAGAGTACAGAATAACCTTGCACAAGAGAATTAGAGCTCCACAGGATCAAGCAGAAGGTTGGCATTTTGTGTACGCGCACACACATAAAAAAACCCCAAACCAGCCCTGAAATGAAGTCTCCCATACACAAAATGTATAAAAATGCTCAGCTTATCCACATCTGATACATCATATTGACCTGTAGCTGATGCAGAGTTTATCATAGACCAGAGCAAAGGCACAACTGCTACAAGTAAATGATAAGGGAAACAATGGGGAAGACAGGACTTCTACACAGGGCAACGCTCTTTGGTGCTCTGGTTCACTTCTCCAACCTTCACTGACCTCTGTTCATTGCTCTTTGTGCCAGAAGAGAACAGCACTACCTACCAGGGCTAGAATTCCACCTGTGACTGCAAGTTACACATAGCCTTTTATCCAGATCCTTGGCCTAGCCACGTGTTCAATCCCCACCATTCCAATGAGGAAAAAAAGACCTAGAGCGCACGAGTTTCTCCCCTCTGATGAACTCTTCAGAAACTTGCAGTAGAGCAGACACCTGAACAGTAAATATGATGTTAACTTTGCTATTCTAATCAAGGTTGCTATGAATTCTTGTGAAGCAGTCCACAGCCCACCTGGTTCCACAGAGCCACAGGCACCAAAGCACTGAGGATAAATAAGAATTGGTGGAGCTAGGAAGGCTTTGCAGCCATAACTCATCTAATTCAGTGGTGATAAGAGAAATGGTGATGACAGCATTAAGGAGACAGATCCAGAAACACTGCCTATTTTTGCAGCATTTTGTCTGAGCAGGACAAGGCACCTGGTAATAAAGATGGCAACTGTCCCAATCGTGCTAGTGCTCTGGTTGTCCCTTTTCCTAGCAAAGATGAAGTAATGATAAATGTAAGGACATCTTCTCCATCCTGAAATTTAATGCAGACTGGTTAGGTAATTTCAGTACAGGTATGTATGGAACACTAGAGAAGAATTACTACTAAAAGTATTAAAACACATCCTTGCTTTAATTTGTGTGTTAGCTGAGCAGACAGACTTCTGCTTTAAGGATGAAATATAGTAATTTGTAAAATGCTGGGCCTGTATTTTCAGTTTGAATTGAATTTGCTTACAGTATCACTGTGTACTCAGTGCTCTAATTTGCTTGAATATTCACTGCAGAGATGTATTCCTAGGCTGCTCTTAACTAGAACACTGCCAGAGGTCTGCCTCTGCTGCCATCAATGAGAAGCCTGCTCATGAGTCAAACTCCCCTCTCAGATGAACGTGAGGAAGGCCTTGAAGTCACTGAGACTGCACAGATGTAACTGAGAGGGGAATTTGCCTAAGTGATGTCTTCATCACAATCAGGAAACAAGCAGAAGTAAAAGAGATGTAATTTCATAAATATGAGCAATGAAATGAACCACAGACCCAGAAGAAAAGCAGCTCGGGACAAAACCCAGAAACTCTAGGACAGATCGTTCTTTATTGACGATGATTACTGATTTTAATCAAGCTTTACTGATTTACAAGAGTGGGAAGTTTGGGGGGAAAGGGTAGATTTAATTAGCTTCAAAGGCTAATGACAAACTTGAAGGCTGGTGCTCACAAAGTGTAAGGAATCTCAAAAGCTGTGCCACTCATAGCCGTGCCTTTACAAAAAAACAAATGCTTGCGTTTAATGAGGCGACAGTGCCTGCGCCATTGCCAAGTCCCAGTAGAATACTTGGCTTTGTCTTTGGTGACCATTCTGCACAGACAGGCATTGCAAACACACAAACGGCTCTCAGTCTTCCTCTCAGCTTTCTGCAGGAAAGGACTACTTCAAATACTGCCACTGTACCAAAATGGATACAGGGAGGAAATGCAGAGAGAGCTCCCTTCTTCCCACAGGCCCCGAGCACTGAGCTCCGCCTGCAAACAGAAATGACCAAGTTCAAGCCTCCACTGCCCTTGCTTTGCACCGCTGCAGCAGCAGCCAGTAGGCAGCAATCCAATGCCAAGCTGTACAGGGATTCCCCCACCACTGGGGAATCATAATGTACTCTTAGCACCACCTTGTCCTTCTAAATTTGGTGTAAGAATCTTAGCCAAGGTGAGGTGTGAGGGCAGTATCCGAATTGCAGCAATCTCGATCTGCCACAGCAGCATCTCATGGCCCTCAAAATCAAGTGAAGATTACACAAGCTGTGCTGTTTAAGACAGCTTTCTGTTAACCTGATTTTTAAAAGGAAACAAAATTTAAATGTTCAGGGTGTCCATCTGCAATTCCCCCATAACATCAGAACCCATCATCAATTCCAACCAAGTTGAAAGAGCAAGGGAAGTGTCTAAGATTCTACAAATTTAATGGAGAGTGCTGAATGTCTGTGGGGAAAAAACAGAGATTCAAACTATCACTCCCGCTATGGAAAGCTCACTTCTGATTTATCCTTAATGTATTTCAAGAAAAAGAAAAAAGATGGACAAGCAGCAGAGACAGCTCCAAATGAGTCACAAACACTGTCCTCACCTAGTCCAAGAGACAAGGGAGAGAAAGAGAGGAGCAGGAGGGAAATACAAGGTACAAAACTGGAGAATACAGAGTTCCTTAGTTTTACAGTTCACTGAGCAAGTTATCCTGTGCAGCTAAATCATAACACAGAACAGCAGAAGAGTTGAGGCTGGAAGTGATCTCTGGAGATCACCTGGACCAACACCCTTGGTCAAAGCACAGCCAACCCAAGTGGCTGCTCAAGGCTTTGTCTAGTCTGATTTGAACAGTGCAAGGAAGGGGATTTCCCAACATCTCCAGCTGGCAACCAGTGCCATGTGCAACCCACTCTCACGGCGGAGGAGCTTCTTCCTAATTTTAAATGGAACTTCCTATTCACTCACAAAGGCCTGACTGGGATTAGTGCCTTAGCAGGAAAGGGATTACATGCAGATAATATTACACAAATTATCCTTCCCCTCAGTTCACAAGCAGGGCAAGACACATAAATTGTGGAAGAAAAAAAATATATCTAAGAGAAAATAATTCTTCAAGGACATACAGTGCATCAGTATTAATTTCCCAAAGACAAATCATCTTGTACAAGCAGGAGACAACCAAAAAAGTGCCTTGTTTTTCAGTCTACCATGACCATACAATTAAGAAAAAAAAAATCTGACAACAACATATGCTTATTTAGATATGGACAATGTTCTTGAGTATTTCTACCAGCTCTTCAAGCAGTAAACATGGACCTACTTAAATAGGGCCTAAACACCTAAGGGTCTCAGCCTTGGAACTGTAACATCCCCAGAAATTTTCTGAAGATACCTTAATTTTCTCTAAGAGATTACAGCTGTAGAAAGAACCAAATATCTGTCTAGTAGTCTCTAGATTAGGATGACAATCTTTGGATCAGTTTCCATTTTGAAGAGGCAAGGTAATGCCAAACTTTAAAACAAAGATAAACAAACAAAACCCCAAAAGCAACCAGAAGAAAAACCAACCAACCAAAAAACCCCACAAAAATGCAGACCAAAAAAAATAGATGAGGACTTTAAAAGAAAACCACAGACCAAACCTGTACCTGCTGCCAGCAGGTTTTCTCAACATGACAGCCAAGCCACCCATCATGCAGAATCTGAAAATACGATGAGAGCTTTGTAATAGAATACTGGGAGAGATTAAAGGATTCCAGTATGGGAAAAATCTTCACCAGTCAAATCCATTCCTTAATCTTAGGGACAGGTCACACTTATTAAAAGGCATTCACACAATCACTAAATGAAACTCACCCAGCGCAAATGACTGGCATGATAAGTAACCCAATCCTCTGCTGGCAAACAATCAGCAAAAGACATCAGAAAATTTTTAGCATCCCACACAGTAGAAGATTTGGGCTCTGAAGTCTTATTTTCCCACTTAAACTTGTGCTTTAATGCAAATGCAACAAAACATTAGTCTTACCAAAGTCTTACACTACATGAGCCCAGACTTCATCAGAGCAGGACATTTGTTTTATTTTTAACAGAATTTTTGTAAATGAAGTTGTACATCTCCAGCTCATGTCTAGCTGCAAATATGTTCTTAAAGGTCCCTCTTCTTCATAAATTATATTCCTGTAAGGCAGACGAGCCAATACTATGAACCTGGGCTTTGGTGTGCCTCATCCTGGCACACAGCAACAAAACAATCCCTTTTCCAATAGGAGTATCTGTGTAAAAATCTAGTGTCTGCACTACTAGCACACATAAAAGAGTTAAATAATATTTAAGATATTATTTAAAATAAACTAAGGAAAATTATTTTTAATTTAGAAAAATTAAGAAAAAGAATGGAAGAAGATAAAGAGCTAAGCAATTTCATCATCATTCCCTGCTGGATCAGTGTGAAGACCTGGCACATTCTCATTTGCAGCTGCTGTTCCACTTTGACAGACTGACACTTAATAGTTCTAAGAGTAGACTTTAGACAAACAGTAAAAAATTAACATATTTTTTGTCCAGTCTAGTTTGCTTCTTCCAGAAAGCAGCTCCTCCATTATTTCTGTTGCAGTCAATAGTGCTTCTAATAGGTAAAATACAAGGGAAGTCAGTTTATGGTATTTAAAGCTGAACACACAGAGCAATGACACTGCAAAAACAGAGTGTGTCAATATATAGGTAATGTAGACATTATTAAAAAATATATACATTACCAAACTGATTTGTTTTCTCCCACATTAAGCACATAGTGCAAAAGACAGCAAATCAAAATTGCAAAAGCCCCAGGATATAAAAACAGCATGTTGTTTTGCAAGTAAAAGCAGAGAGCCAGAACAGCACTTACTAAATGGATGCCTGAAAACAGTTTTCCTTTTTAGAAAAATTAAAGGTAAGTACTTCACTGGAAATATTACCATGCCTAGAATTCTCACATAGTGTTAGAACATTAAAATGAGAAAGAAAAATGGATAGTACTTGCACCCCACCCTAAGCCACCTGACCATGATTTCTCTTCTCAATATCCCCTTGCAGCCTGCATTAACCCATTTGTTGTCAGCTGGTTCAGAAATCTCAGTGCCAAGTTTTCACCAGCAATAATCTCCTTTTGTCAGTGGCTGGCAAGTTATCTACTGTCTTCCAAAGTCCTTAATTATAAAATCACTGATTATCAATGGGTGGATTATTAGATAAAAAACTGAAAAGCACCCTGTTACCTGTGGTGAGCTACACAAAGAACAGTCCCTTCCCGTCTAACCTTATCCAATCCCAAATTAAAAATGCTTGTGTGAAAAAATCAAAAATTTAAAAAGTGTTCCCCAAAGTAGGTACAACAGAAATCCAAAAGCCAGAAACTGCTTAGCACAGCCATGGGGTGCAGAACAGCATGCTGGACCATTAGAACCCCATGAAAGAGTTATTTAGGGCAGCTTTAGGGCTACTTTATATCAGCTGGCCTGATATGTCCCTGTGGCCTTCAGGAAATAATAAAATCATTTCCTCAAAATAAAACCAAGAGCACTAACAATTGAAGGGAAGTGTCCTACTCCACCACCTCCAGCACTGAGCGTGCATCAGGCACCTGCACCAGCCTGAAGGTTACTCTGCCTCTAGCAAGAGAAGGTACCTGGATCTGCCTAAACACACACCATCATTTACCTGCTTTGTCCATATTGCTTTCTGTCCTTAGTCTCATGACATGCTTGCATTTAACAGCCTTTAAAAAGTTTATCCCAAGGTCATTGCAAAAGGAAGAGTGCAACCCTGTTTATACAGTCCACAGGACAACTGCACCCTCACACGCATCTCTGCCACAAATGACACATCCAAGAACAAAATGCTTGCAGCTACATCAGTAGCCAGTAATGCACTTCTATGAAAGGAACCAAAACAAATTCTGCTGTTTCACCTAAACTCCACTCAAACCCAACTTTCAAAAGCTATGAAGAAATGGAAAAAAAATCTTCTGGGTAATTTTTTTTAGTGTGGTTTTTAACATATTTTTATTAGTAATGTTTCTAGTCTGTAAATATAATTAATTCAAAAAAAATTTATATACCTTTTCAAAATTAAATGTAGAATAAGTAGAATGAAACTGGATGAACAATATTAATATGCTCTAAAAGTAGTCATTTTATATCAAGTTTAATTTGGTCACACTCCTGTACCTTTTAAAAAGACTTTCTGGAAAACTTACATCCACCAAGCATAGATGCTCATAGGAATCATGTCCAAACTGTCCAGGAAAACTGAATTTTTGGTTTGAACTTGCAAACATCTGTGTTGGAAGTGCTTGCACGATACAAGCAGAATGCAATTCTCTTATGCAATATACAAAACAGACTAAATTCAAGAGTACAATTCAAATCTTTGAATACTGCATAAGTGCAAACAATCCATAAGTGAGGTAAAGACAGTTGGGGAAAGGAGATAAAAATAGCTGTTTGCCAGAAAATCCGAAACAAATAAGGATTTAAAGGAAATCACTCTGCATTTACAGACGCTGCAGATGAAGATGGTTCAAGTTCATTAAGAACACTATTTACAACAAATTATTCATGTTATTCTACAGATCATTATGGCTGTTTTGTAGAAAAACATAATGTTTATGCATGAACTGGAAATGGAACAATCTCCTCATATTCCATAAGCAGAATGAGCAGCATTATTGACTAGGACTGCTAAACATCTTGGGCTTGCTAAAAAAAAAAAACAACAAAAAACAAAAAACCAAAAACACCATAACATTTCTTTGGGATATTTCTTAATAGGACCATCCACAACAAAAAAAATCCACCGTCATCTATTTATCCCAGACTTGATGATCCTTCTACTGAATTCAGCTCAACTTCAAATATGGACTGACTTCACAAGGGCAAATTACAGTATCTTAGCATTTGAAGAGGACCACTACTTCAGCATTCATGTATGTCTCTGCTTTTACTGTACCTTCATGGAAATCGACATCCAGGCTTCCACCTCATCCTACTGTGACTGTTCTCCTGTGTGCATAGCACAGTCCTCAGCAATGTCTTTTACTTCAGAAGGTATTACTTCCAAACTTCTCATTTCCTTTCAATTTTTTCCGAAAGCTGGAATTCTTCCACCACCTGCATTTGTTCTGTATTAACCACCTGCTAATTTTTAGGTGTGTTTCACATTTATTATTGCCATTGCAGTTATGGTTTAACTCTCTAAAGCACACAATATTAAAGACTTCCAAAATGTAATGTATGGAGTAAACTCATGGTATACTGAGAAACATTGCAATGCTGGAGAGTCCAAAGCATACACGGGCTGCTCCACTCAGTTTACAAAAAGAATTGTAAGAACCTACCTAAAAGACTACACTTGGTTCTTCTCATAGAATCACTGATTTTCTAGAGATCAAAAGAATTCCTTTCAAGAGGTGAATTTTAACAAGAAGATTTTTTCCTTTCTTCAACCTCTCTCCTCACCCTATTGCAGTCCTTCTCGCTGTGGCAGAACAATGACAAAAAGTAGAAAAGTGCTTGAATAGTGCAAGAACCCTATTTGTGAAATCAGGGCTTCCACAGTTCCTGCTGGCATCTCTAAATATATGGTCATGGAGTCCTACTCATGTAACAGTATCCAAATTTTAACAACTCTTGGGTGAGAAAGCTTACTGTGCTTTACTAAGAAAAACAATAATTCAGAGCTTGCTGCTGTTTCCACAAGTTCATAAAAATTGTGCTACTGATAACGAGGTAAAACATTAATGGCATGCCCCTGCAAAGTTTTCAGAAGGATGGAATTAAAAATAATTTTCACTCGATTTAGCAAACAAGAATTTGCTAATTTAAACAATAAACAAAACAAAACAACTAGAAAGAGTGAAAGTCATAAAAGGGATAGCTGAACTTTCCAGTTCAGACAAGTAACAGGGTAATACTAATTTATTTCTGTCAGTAAAGCAGACAAACACTACTTTTGGAAAGTGAAAGGTACATAAAATTAAGAAAGACCAAATCTCTCAAAACTCATAACCATTACAAGTGAATCACTATGACATAACCTTTCTTGGGAAATTTTCATTCTTAAGACCCCTTAAGCATTTTTTACAAATTCAACATTTAAGTCTTCACAGACTATCATGGGGAAGAGTACGAGTTCATACTGCTTTGAAAGAAAGTTTCATAAGGAAAGCAAAGTATATGTATGAAAATATTATTAGGATATATACTGGCATGTTGTTTGCTTGTGTGCTGTTTGCTTGTGTGTTTAAAAAGGAAAACTGCAATGATTTACACCTCTTGCAATGATATATTCATCTAGACAGCTAAATGGAAGAAAGCTGTACTCCTTAGATCATCTCTAAATCCAATATGCTGTGTTAGAAAAAAAATTATAGCAGTATGAATGAAGAGGACATACTTTGTTTAGCCTACTTACCTAAGAAAACCAGGCTTCTGAGACTACCCAACATTTCTTGAATAGAGCTGAAGTTTTCACCCAAATTTGACAGACAAATAAAAAAAATTAACAAATTTCAGTTTCTGCCAGTGTCATGAAAACAGATGTGCAAGGCTGTAAAGAAATGACCTGTTTAAGCTCTCACTGAATAAAAGGCTATTAAATTCTCTAAGACCCAAATTTAATTATTTCTGTTCTTACATAACCCAAGAGCACACTGCTGAACACCTCGCCCATGGCTCATATATAATGAACATGTTATACACCAAAATAGCTGTAAAATAATAAATAGCTGTATATGGGATTCAAGGCAGAAAAGGGAACCCCTACACTTTTTGTGAAGGTCAAAGTACTGCGAGTTTCAAGCACGACTCTTTGTACCAGGCTTAAAACAGAATAAAAGGAACATAACAAAATGAGTAAGCAGCATTAAACTTCCCATGAAGTTTACCTCAATGCGGATAGAGTAACTCCCACTTAGAACCAATGCCTTATGGCTTGTAGACAAATCAGCATTTTAGAAATTTCCACTAGGCATTGAATTGGTTCTACAGCAAGCAATGATGCTGAAGCCTATACAGTGACTGTCAAATGAAAATACTAAAAAACCCTCCAAATGCTAAAGACCTTCACAAGAAATACTTCAGTTCCTCATCTGTGCACTCATTAATAAATATTCACTACAGTCAGTTTGAATTACTGTTAAGAGTTTCAAAGGTGAAACAGGTGTTAATGAGGCCAAAAGAAATACAAGAACAGAGATAACTGTGGAATTTTAAAAAAAATAGACCAAGGAATACACAGGAAACTGGTTTCATGTAAAATTAGTGGCAAATGAAGAAAACCTGTACCTAAAGCTATAACACTGGTTCATGATCCGGTGTGACTGAGGCTTCTCAAGGCACACTGTTTCCATGTGTGTTACTGTAACAGGACACACATCCTTTGCTCACTACTGTTAATTACAATGAAAACCTCCTATAATTAACTGTAAAAGAACGCACCAATGGAACTGAGATAAACCAACCTTTCCCTACACATCCATATATATATACACAGCAGGGATGTTTTTACTCTGGCAGTTCTGTAAAATAATTTTTTTAGTACAACAATCAAGATTCTGATGCCTCTCGTATTCTTGCAAGACCATTTACATGGAGATTCCATAAGCTATTCCAGCAGATGACGTCAAATAGAGGTGCTCTAAATTCAACCTATCACAAAAGCAAACCGTCTTGCCACGGTACTCAAATGATGTGTCAAATTGCATCATTAAAAATCATTTTTGTCCCTCCATCATTCCCACTAGCAGCAAAGACCTAAGCCCAAGCATTTTTCAGCACTGCCCCGAGTAGCCCCCTCCCAGCTTCTCTGCCTGAGAGGCCCTAATCCTCTCTTTGTGGCATCGGTCACCCTCGGCAAGCGTGACGCACCAGCCCAGAAGGCTGCTCAGGACCAGTTTTGCATATCTGATCAATCACCACTTTCAGTGGTTACCCACCAATCTGAACAGAAGGCTTTTCCCTCTCAGTTTTGCCCACCCACAGCCAGATGTCACCAGGTCCCGTTAATGTCCCAGATACCACAACCGGACCTCTCTGCAGGGACCAGTAGGTTGCTGGCTGCTGGCAAACACTTCTTGGCAGCTTTTAAGGTGGCAATCAGCACCCACTTCACAGAGAGAAAACCAAAGAGAGTTTTACCTACCATTAAGTTCTCCCTGCATGGCACCCTCTCTAAGTCTGCTCTGAACTATGAATGAACCCTCACTCCTTCCCAAAACTCCTTCTTCTGATGTCAGTAAAGGCAGGTAAGAGTGATTAATACATATGTATAACACCCATGTATCTGGGAGCAAAGTTTGACTTGCCTATCTAAAATAAATTTATGGAGTCAAAATTTTTTTATTCCAAATAAAAGTGATGTATATGAAGACCACTGCAAAGTGGACAGGACTTTGCAACA
Source organism: Passer montanus (assembly GCF_014805655.1). Taxonomy (NCBI): domain Eukaryota; kingdom Metazoa; phylum Chordata; class Aves; order Passeriformes; family Passeridae; genus Passer; species Passer montanus. The sequence continues at coordinate 1,927,036 of NW_024371593.1, forward strand.
AAACTTACACTTCTTTCTATTCATCACTTCATTTTGCCAGATTTTTCCTCTGACTCTTCCTCATCCTCTTGGAAAAAAAATTTCCAAAACATTACCTCCTAATCTTCCAAGCTTCAAAGTCAATCTCTAAATGAATTATTACAATCTTCCTTCATCTGTAAGCCACTGCAACCCAAATGCCAAGATACCCAATATACTATGGTGAATCAGGCCCCCTTACTGCACTGCTTGTCCTCTCCCTAAAATGCTGCAGGTTGCCTGCTTACCACCAAAACAAGCAGGATGAGGACGAGCTACATGCCACATACTGGTTATACCATTCTGCATGCTCCCAAATGTGATCAGCACAGAAAATGCGAGAAGACCAGAAGGCATCTTTCCATATTTAGCCATGTATGTTTAATACTGAGTTAGATTTCACCTCAGTGCATTATTCCACTAATCAAGGGCGGGTATAAAAAGAGAGACACAGACTGACATCAGCTACTTTCAAGATCTCTCTTCCTCCTTCCCCCACCTCCAGCTTCTATGACACCATGTATTGTGCATTTCATGTGCATTCATGTGTGCAAACAGCAGAGACTTATCTATAAAGATCAGTTATACGGTAAAACTGCAAAAGGAAACTTTCACCCTTGTCCAGCTGGTTGAATAACTGCAGAGGCCAACAGCAGCAAGCCTCTAAATACATCCTGTTCTTCTCTCTCCACCCCCACGTCTCTAATCACTTAGGAGGAAGATAGGAAGATTAGCAGAGAGGAAAAAAACATAACCAAAGCTGCAGATAACCCTTTAGGACCACAACGTCAGGCTATAAGAACATGGAGCAAAAGGTTAATGCAGCTGTATTTTCAGGAATCTCAGGCACAATTGCATTTAAAGGCGAGGGAGGGGTACTGAGAAGGTGAGAGAGAGAGAGAGAGAGAGAGAAAAGGAAATGGTGATGAAGACAGTTTGTCATTTGTCATCTACAGCTGGCTCTTTGATCACCTGGAGTATTCAGGAAAGGATTATCAGCAGAAATAGGACAGTTTTATTAACATTATACCATAATTTTTCTTGTAGGATATTTTCATCACCATCATCACAACAGATTTTAGTATAAGAACACAGCTGGAGAAGATCCACTGAGCTATGCAAAGGATAAAGGTGGTAACCAAAACAGTGACAGAGAACTACCTATAGCAGCTGATATACTGAAGAGATTTATTTAAAAAAATAAAAATAAAAGTCACTTCCACTAGAAGACAATGTCATCTTCATCCATGTCTCTGAACGGTTGCTATGGGGTTGTGAAGAGGAGGGGAAGGATGGGGGGGAGGTTATAATCAATCATCTCAGAAGAGCATTGCTTCTTACAGAGAAAGATCTGGATTTTGACTGTGTCCCTAAGAAAATTGCGGACTGCAGAGCTGCTGCCACGCAGGGCAGTGAGGAAGCAGGCAGAGCAGAGGCAGCAGCTGGGGATGGAAACGCCTATTAAATCCTTTAGACAACAGATGGGCAAAGCTCGGCTGGGTTATAAAAAAAAAATACACCACAATGCATCATGTTTTATTGTCCCACCATAATGAACAACACTTAACACCCACATGCCCAAAGAAGCCCCCCTATGGCTGATCTTACCCCTTCCCTAAATTATAACCTCAAGTCTCAATCCACTTTTGGGGGGATCCCAACGCAATGAATTTGCCAGATGCCATTGCTTATTGCACCTGTTACTAAAAATAAAATATTTTAAGAAGGAAGACGTTTGGGCTTCTTTTTAAGGGTTTTTTTCTTCCAATTAATACTCCCCTGCCCTTGAAGTGAATATGCTATCCAAGCAAGCAACAGTAAGTCCAGATCTTGAACGCATTTAGGGGATCTAATTATGTCATGTAGGGCAGAAGCACCTGCTCTCTGCTAATTCCCTCCACTCGCTTTCCTCTTTTTAATATTTCTTACCATTGTTCCATTCAGGAAAATCTGCTGGGGGCAAGTTTCATAAACAAGCCTTAAGAAAAATAATTAAATAACCTCCCTTCCCCCCCCTCCCAACCCCTCCTACAAAAACACAGCACAACCAGAATGAATTCTGCCACCGATCCTCTATTTTTCTTTTATTTCAGACCCTACCCACAAAAACCACCAGCCCATCCATCCATATTTGCTGAATACCCACAGCAGGCAGTGCCAGAGACATACTGTACATATTTCCACCAACCCCCCCCAACTGCACCTTAAGGACTACACCCTTTTCAATCATGATGTCATGAAATACTGCTGGTGACTCCCCCACTACCACCACCACCACCTCCTCGGTACTACAGGCTGTGAACCTTTAATTTCAATATAATTTGATTAAAAAGAAAAATGCTCCTAAGTAGGGCAGTGAAGAAACGGATGTGAAAATTCACTACCAGCAGATCATCTATTTTTTTCCTCTGCATGCACTCTGGCTGTCATCAGAACAACACCCATTAGCAGGAGTAATGAACATAAAGCATCCTGGGCTTTTTTTTCTTTTTATTTTCTTTTTTTTCCAAGAAAAAAGAATAAAAGGGAAAAAAGGAAGAAGAGAAGGAATTAAAACGAAAACTAAAAATAAATAAAGGCCAAAATCCCCTATGAACATGATCTTCACTGAAACAGCAAATGGGAAAAGCTGAACCCCCGAACACCCCATCCCCAACACCTCAGCGGCTTTCCCTCTGGCACCGGTGCTGCTGCAAAAGAACCAACCTGTCTGTCCTTTTCCTAGGGTTTTCTCCAAACGATAGGGTCCAACATATTGTGCATGTTGAGCTCCGCTGCCTTCTTTCCCTGTTGATGTCATTTCTACCTGGATCTGTAATTCTGCAGTGTGTATGTGCTGATGAGCTGGAATTTCTCTCTCTGCAGCTCTTTAAATTCCCACTTCGCAGCTGTGCAAGCAAAGCACTCTTTTTCTTTGCTTTAGTCCCCTTGGATGCAGATTTTTGTCTTCCTCCTCTTTCTTTCCTCTCTCTCTCACGTGCTTGTTTTCTCGCTGGGTCTGCTTGGGACGCTGAAAGACGATGGAGTTGTTTCGGGGTTCAGAGAGGGGGATCTACGATCCAAGCCCGAGGAGCATGATGCTGGTGATCCGAGCTCCGCACGCCTTGTTCTCTCCAGGAGCTGTTCAAGGGAGAGCCAGAGCTGGAGCGGCGGAAGAGCCGGGGCCGCAGCTGTGAATGACATTAAGAGCAGCCAATCCCCTCGCCTCCCATCTTCTTCTCCCCTCCTCCCGCACTACCTTTTCTTTTCCATCAGCAGCAGTTGCTGCCTCTGCCTGCTACAGAGCATCATGACCAATGGCAGCAGCAAACACCTAAGTTCAGCAGCCTATTGATAAGGCACAATTAAATATAATTCAATATGTATATTAAGACCCAAACATACACTTCTACTCTTTTCTCTTTTTTTTTCTTTTTTATTTTTTTTTTAACCTCTGAATTCTATTCCACTATGCAGCTGCAGCTCCAGATTATTAAAGAAAAGGCAAGATTGTGGTAGGAAATAGGAAAGGGGGGGAAAAGCTACTTCTGAAAATGAGCCTGGGAAATTATTTGATTCTATTTGGTTCTGGTGGACCTGTGTCTCCTGGGGGGTTTACCCTTTAAAGAAAACCTTGGGGGAAAAGGGGGGGTGTGGGGGAGAAGAGAGAAGTAACAGGCACAATTCTGTAACCACTGAACTCAGTGACAGACCTGCTTTTGAATTAGATGGGGACAAAAACCTTCAGGTCCTTAGATGAACAGATCAAAAACTGAATGGCCACTCTCTTAATTAAAATTGCAACCGAAAATCCAGGGATTAATGGTAATAGGAACAGATTGCTTGATCCACAGGCACCGTACTAGCAGTGTAAAGAAACTTTCACTGTTTTTGTCCAAGTATGGCTGTGTTTAACCTTCAGAGATTAGGAAGCTGGACAAAAGAAGGAATTCTACAGGCACTTCAAGCTCAGCTGAAGCCTATGTACTTTCTGGATTCAGGACCGTGCAACAGTTTCAGCCAGCCTCCAGGGATATCAAACTGAAGAAGTTCCCACACATAGGTTCCATTTTTACCTTTTCTTCCCTACTTCAGACAGAAAACTGGTCAAGATATTGCTATTCAAATTCCAACTGAGACACAGACACAGCAAGAATTCTCAAGTCAGGGAAGGTAGCCTTGACAAGCCTGTAAAGAGAGTAAAGACAGGACAAAGCCTTTACAAGCCTTATCATTATCTGTTGCTCATTGAAAGAAGACTACTTCAGGTTTGTTTGGTTTGTTTTTGTTTTTTTTTTGACGAGGGAAATTTACCCTTTTAAAAATATCTATATCCAGAAACAGCAGATGCTCTTGTAAATTGCTATAGAACTAGAAATTGGCTGATTACCTGTACCGCAGACAACATGACTATCCAGCAGGTTGCAGAGGAGTTAGTAAAATGGGAGGAGGGAGGAAATCGGGCTTAAACAATTCCCAGATTTCTTCAAGAAACAAAACCCTAACACTTGCTTTAGAAAAAAAAAACAACGAACCCTGCTCTGTCCTGTATCGTTCACCTTTACTCACTTCCAGACTGTGTCAGTGCAGCAACCTGGAAGCAAACTCCAAAACACCATCCCCATTCCTCAGCCTTCCCCTCCACATGCACCGTGTGAGACCACCCAGCGAGACTCCTTCCCTGCCCAGCACTGCTTCTGTGTCTTTCCAATGGCAACCCCTGCCCCCTCCAACCCTCCAGGTGTTTACTTTGCCCTTACTACTCAACTCAACTCCAAATTGCCATTTCTACCAGCTCCCCACACCTCTCCTGATTCTCCCCCATCCCTCAGATCTCCTTTCCCTCTGGCTTATGAGCCATGATGGGACCATTCCAGGTGAGGCACCGTGGTGGGAGGAGCACTCTCCCTGATGGGCTCTTGGCTACAGAAATCAAATGCTGGGGGCAATCCAAATCTGTCATGGTTTCTGATGTTTTACTCCTCTCTAAATATCTGCCCTCCCACAATTTTAAAAAAAGTCTCAACAGGCAGTAAGGGACAATGCTGAATTGTGGCAATGTGTGCATAGCTTGCAGAAAAAGGAAAATATTGTCTATTTATATAAATTAGGTATCCACCATATTAATAATGCAGGGAGTGAGTATCAGCATAGATCAAAATCTTTTTTAATTCCAAGATTTGTATCGTAAAAGGTATTTAATACAAGATGATGATATCTGTATGTAGATGAACCATATGTGGGTCATGTTTTAATAGAAAGATGAGAAATAGACAATGTTGTCCATCCAAGTCCAAACTTGTGTATTTCACATTTGTTTCTATTGGGCATTGAGGAAAGTGGGTTAAGAGACATGGATGTTACAAATACCCACCTTCTGCTACAAAATATGTGTCAGTTTCATGGCTGGAAAAAGGTCAGAAACTTAGTGAAGTTCATATGATCCTGACTGGAAGATAAAACAACACAAACAAACACTTGTGCACAACCCTCCCCACCTTCTCCCTCCTCCCCCCCCCCCCCCAAAAAAAAAAACAAAACAAAAAAAACCCCAAACAACTCCAATATCATTTAGGTCTTGTTTAGTTCTGTTATTTTGATTCCATTGGAATATTCTTCTCTATAGCCTATTGCAACAATTTCAACCTTTTGTCCTAAACTCTTTTTGAAAAAAATGCTTGGACATTTCTTGGTTACTGAATAATCAAATATTTTGGGTTTTGGTGGGGGTTTTTTTGTGTTTTTTTGTTTGTTTGTTTGTGTGTTGTTTTTTTGTGGGTTTTTTGTGGGTTTTTTTTTGTTTGGTTTTTTAAAATTTTATTTATTTGTTCATATGGAGCCAAATCCCATTTATCTGTACCCCTTTGATCTGAAACTCAGTCCTTTGAATCTAGGTTATGTCCCCCTGGTGTGAATTACTTATACAATAACTCACTCAATTATTTGAAGCCCTGTTTATCCAAATGTTTTGATGTTCCAAAAGTATTTTGAATAAACAGGACCCTGCTGTCATTGGATATATCAGATATCTTTGGGGATGCATATGGGATGATTTCCCCTGACCTTATTCTGTATAATCTTGTGCTTAGATGAACAAGCAGTGTAAACTTAAGTGTATAGTTGGCATATTGGCATAATCTTCGGTTCTTGTACTCTTTTCTTCATTATTTTTCTTTTGTTATTCTCATTTAAGGACAAAATTTCTCTCAGGAAGGACTCAACACAGATCCCAGCAAAAATTTTGCTGGAGTATGGCGTGAACAAAAAACAAGTTATTTAGAATTTTGCTGTTTTATCATACTTCTGAAAAAATAAGCAGAGCAAAGGATTTGGGGTTTTTTGGTTTCTTTTTTTTTTTTTTTTGCATCTTTTACCCACTCCCATTGACACTAGTTTCTGTCTAAGGAAGATCATTTGTGATCATTTGTTATGATCATTTGTTTCTTTAGATGCTTGTCATTGTCTTTGCTCTTACTCCCATAAAAACTTTAAAGGTCAAGATGGATCATGAGATGATGAAAAAAGCTACAGGAAAAAACAAGTTCATGAAGAAGCTCTGTTTTAATGTTTTTCACTTGTTCAGTTGAATATATGTGTGAAGTTTGTGAAGTTAGTTTGAAAAAAAGGAAGTGTAAGGCTTCCAAGAAAAGTCACCAATAAAGTTACATAATTAGCATGGAACAATAAATCAATAGTCTTCTTGTGGTAAGAAGAATTTAAGCTAGGACTTTGTCTCCAATTAGAATAACCTAGTAATAATGGTTATAATAAGGACATAATAAAGAGAACAAAAATATTCAGCATTTGCAATATCAGGACCCATTATCACATCCTGAATTTTGTGCTCTATCCATATATGTATGGACATAGGACACCCCTTTGATAAGGGTGTAGGGATTTAGATATTTTGAGAATTAACCTCATTGTATAGATATTTCATAAGAAACTCACCCAGGTGTTTGAGGGACATTTAGTCATCAATACTGCTGACAAATTGATAATATTTTTATTGAGGATAATTATATCAATCTGCAGCATCTCCAAACAGATGTTAACAGTCTAAAATTGAAAATGTTTGTCCTTTGCATTAGGTATCGACACCTTTGTAAGAAGCCAAGGAAGACTGCAAGAAATGAAAGGGCTGGATTTCAGTAAGTGGGTGGTGTTTCAAATTCTTAGAACACAGAGTTCAGACACTTTTCTTACTGTAACAAGTGTTGGGGAACTTAATGAGTTAACATCAGTTGCTGGAAGGCAGTGCTTCCACACAGACTCCCACTGTGGCAGCTCCTAAAAACTGGTCTATATTGCTCAGCAAAGCTATACCATGACAGTAGTTAGGAGACTCTGGAGATTTTGCTGTTGTTGCCATTATTCCTCTTGTTAATAATAATTTAGCTAGTATTATTAAGGTTCTTAGTGTTCCACATATTCTAGCTATATAATTTTTAATACTCACCCAGAAAAAATGAACTGTGAGCTTATTATCTACATATCATTATTGTTTCAAGCAGAATTAAGGTAAAGGCTTGTAAAATGTTTAATAACCAAATAGATAACTGCTTTCACAGTATCATTTCCTCTGGACCATGGACTCTCTTTATTCCTTTGGAAATATTACTGTCATTTTCTCAAGCCTGCTGCTGTCATTACCTGTGCCTCACAGAATTTTTAAACTATTAAGAAACAAAAAGCTATTTCCAGCTCAATACAGCAATGTGAAAACCTCTGTATGAAGTGCTTTTTTAAAACACTGAGTTTTGTGTTTCCTAATAATATGAATATGCAGGCACATTCACATTCACTAAGTGGAGCTGTGACTGGGTCTTGACAGAAATCAAACTTGAAAGCAATCAGACACTTTGACAAGAGTAGGGGTCTGTGGTAACTGACCTGTCTTTGTGGTACAAGAGACCAAAAGAATGTCTCTCTTCAGTTGTCAGAGCAAGTCTCCACCTACCCTAATACTGTATCTCCAGTGGTGCCTGTGAGTACAAACATAAGGAAAAAAAAGTCCAAGGCAGGTGTATGTGATTCTTGCCTGCAGTACTCTCTCAGGATCCAATTGTTTTCAGCTCAGGGACTTTCTGAGCCAGATGTTGTTTCTGTGTGTGCCTCAACAGATTTTTTTTTCCCCGTGAGCTTGTTTTTGTCTTCCCTTAAAATCCTGACACCATGACAGATGGCCAGATATCTCTTCAGATTATGTGCATGCTTCTCAGAAGAGAGTGAATCCTTGAGACAAGTAACGTCCATTGATCAATGCTCAAGACCCCAAAGAGGAAAGAAAGAAAATTATGTGTGAGGCACAATTCTTGAAATCCTGCAGCTGTAGGGAGCAATTCCAGCTGCTCAGGAAGCCCAGAAACAGTAGATCTGAGAGTTCAGAGCAATTGGTGTTTAAGATGTAGAAAACAGGTATGTGAAAACAGAAACACTATTTCTGCCTGTGCTTCTTCTGGTGTTAGAACAATTCCATCCATTCAGTTTTTGCCACAAAATTCGTGTGCACCCTGACCAGTGACTGATGATCTTTATGGTGATATCATACAGAAGTGACTGTAAAGTACATATTAGCAGCTATCATGGATGTTTTATGGGCACTTTAACAACATGCACTGAAGTTGCATGATGTCAAATACACTGAACAAAGCAAGTTCTGTAGATTTTACCACAGGTGGTTCGGTGAAATATTCAGTCAACATCCTGAATATTCCTACATTTCTGTGCTGTGCTTTCAAGTAGGTTAAAAAGTATTGATCAGGATGAGCAAGGAAAAATATGAATTGTCTAGACCACAGAGTCAGTCTGCCCAGTAGCTGGCAGCCAGGTCCCAAATCTCACAGTTACTGGCACCTGCTCACACAAGCCAGTGAGTCTGACCCCCCACTCCTGACTGCCTCCCTTTGTGCTCTTTTTGGTAGAGATTCAGGGGTGCTCTCACACCTGGGGCTGGTCCCTGGAGACCCCCTCACCGCACTCGCTCCCAGATCACTTCCCTACTCACCATCTGCTTTGGCTCGGTCTGTGCAAGGGATCACACCCACTCACACACCCACACTTGATCAGTCACTGCACCACAGACACACAGGCCCTCCAGCCTGGGGTCTGCCTCCAGCTCCTGGGTTCACACCCCCATGCACATGTGTGCACCAGCAAAGAATTAGAACATGATTTAATAAGAGCACAGGTCAGACTGCACTGATCAGGCACAGAGCATAACCAGACAGGTATTATGACTAGCCAAGTGTGGTAACTCACCTTATTATTTGCTTACCCCTCTATTTTCTCACTCCTGTCCCTCCCCAAGTCACCTAACCTACCCCCTTTCCCCACATTTGGCTCCACCCATAAAGATCCCATAATTAGTCCTGTTCAACGTGGAACTGCTTTTCCCTTACATCCCATAACGTGTCCCACTCCTCAGCAGTGACCCCCAAGTCTGAAAGCTGACTGGAGAGTGCTTGGTTTGTGTTCCTGCCAGCCCTTGTGCCCCTGTGCTCATCCAGATGTGCTGATGGCCCCTGGCCTGGGAGCAGGGCAGCAGGGTCTTATTCAGGCACCTCACTCCTCTTTATTGTCTCTCTGATCTCCTTCATGGGATTTTGTCACATGAAATTTTGTATGTTATGCTGTTGGATAACTTGTCTCCTAACTACATGAGGTTGCAATAGCACTTGGTTTCTTGGTTGCAATAGCTTGCCATTCCTTCTTCAGGGAGAATTACAGGCATGACCCTCAGACAGGAATGGTCATCTGGAGTTGTGCTGTGCCCCTTGGAAGATAAGGCATACCTGGCATTTGACACACAGTGGGAAATAACAAAGTTCACAGATTTAACCCCCACTGGGAATTTAAGAAGAGGACATCCTGCCCTAAGTTCTCACAAAATTCTGGAAGGAAAACTTAAAGACAGGCCAGCAATGATGGGAATGGTGAAACGCTAAAAGATCCCTCACTCCATAAAAATACACTATCCTAGCTTATTTGGTAAAAGATGAGCAAAGAGATTGATGAGGTGAAAAAGTAGGACTTTGTTCTTTGCATTCACATCAGTCTCACAGAAAACAAAAGGCATTACTTGAAAACAATCAAAAAGAGTGCCAAGATAAGCAGTAGGCAAATAGAACAAAAGAGCCAGGAACCTGAGGCCACTATGCACCAGTGAACAGAACTGATCCATTCATCAAATTGCTACATATAACAGTGGCAAGTGCAAAAGATAAGCTTTTAAGGAAGATAGATCACATGAGGTTGTTGCTAACTTAGGACAGGAGTTGGAATGAAGGCTGCAAGGCAGGTGTAGGTTAGCAACAGCCAACATTCCTGACAGCACAACCAAGGATAAAGCACTAGGAAGGGCTTTATCTGATGAAAAAAAGTGAAGAAGTGAAGAACAATTTAAGGGGTCAAAGGATATTGTTCATCAAAAGAAAAGGAACTACAGGATTTTTTCCTCTGCCAGTTGCACAGGCAAGAAGGCAGAGGCTGTTCTGAAGATTTGCATGATGAGGTCCCAGAATTGCTGAAAATGGTTGCTTATACTGGGCAAAATTCTGATTTTATATCACAAAGGAAAACCAATATAATTTCCCTTAAAATATATTTCTTAACTGCACCAATAAATTGTCATTCAAAAAAAATCCCCCAAAACCAAACCAAAAAACCAAGAAACCAACCAACCCCAAAAACAACACCAAAACCAACAAAAACCCCCAACAAAAGTAACAAAAGCCATACACTGAAATAGTAATACATCCCTGATTTTCTTCAGAGCGTTTCACATGGGCCAAAACACATTCAGACTGGAAAGACTGGGTACTGTATGCAACAGTTATTAGATATTAGAAAATGTTAGTAGATACTAGAACAATATTTAGACAATTGAGCTGTGCTAAAGCTGTTAAGATAAAAGTGCAATTCCTATTCATCAAAAACTGAACAAAACAGCTCCATAGTCCATGTGGTATTTAACAGGGCAGTCCAGAATATAGAGGCTGAAGCACTTTCCCTGCCTCCCCAAGGAGCAGAGAATTGTAGGAGCGTATTTCAGACTCTCTGAAAACTCCATTTTAATGACTCTTCCTTTTAAAGAAAAAGTAAAGGCTATTCTGAAGTTTCCATAGAACAATTCAAGCACCAGAAGGTCGCAGTTCCCAACTCCACAGGTGATGCAGCTTTTCAGAGAAAATGCCTGTCTGTTGGGAAAGCCTCTAGCAAAATAAAACAATATGCAGATGAAAGTTACGAGGATGGCCAAAAGGTGAGAAGCAAAGAGCTTTTTAAAGCCCCTCCTGCTGGCAATGGAAACAGCTGAAACAAATTCCAGCATTGTAATGATGAAATTATTCAGCTGGAACAGGGAGAAAGTGTTACAAACCGGTTGAATAAACAAACTTTGGAAAATAGGGTGCTGTCCTGCTATTTGGGTTTTGCTTTTGATTGACTGCATGGACTGGGGAAATCACTCTGACCGAGAGCTGCCAGACCAGCTGATGCCAGAGTTTATGTGTCACAGATATTTGCCACTTCACTGGCAGAGACCTAGTTACAAAAAAGGGCAAATTCTCACCCTCCTAAACATAGGTCTTATTAAGATTAGCTAAAAGCAGGCAGTCCAAAGTTGACATGTCTAAGATCCCATTATTGCCCTGAGCTTCCTTTGTTTCAATTCTCTTTAGAAAATATTTCCACCTCATCTGCTTTTTATGATACATTTGGTGATCCTTGAGGAGAATTCTTGAAATATCTGAGATTCTTTAAAAAGTTGTATCACAAATTAATTCTTTTAATTAGTGATTTAGCACATTAGTGTTTTTTCCACCTGCCTAGAAATGAGAAAAACAAAATTTTAATTAGTGATTTAGCACATTTTTAGCACATTAGTGTTTTTTCCACCTGCCTAGAAATGAGAAAAACAAATACTCCAACAACAGGACTGAAGGATTGTCTTTTTATGGATGTGTGAATGAATGTTTGCACTGACCTTTTCACCAGTTATGCTGAAAAGCTATGACACAACTTCTCTGAGGAATGGTCTGTGAACCCCATGGGAGCAGCACACATTAGCATTAGTAACTCCTTCAATTTTCCCCTACCAAGGCAAAAGTTATTCCCTGAAAAAAGCAGTGAATCAGATCACCTGCTCTTGTTTTTCGCTGTGGTTTGTAGGCCACATACACTTAAGGATAGATTGTGGCCCCTAGGCACGGGGTTGCCTGAATACAGTACAGCACCTTCTATAAGAGGAGAGTCACAGAAGGCTTTTCTTTTTTCCTCTGCCTCTTCCACCATGATATTTTTACATCTTTCCTCTATGTCATCTGTTTTTTGAGTGTCCAGAGTTTGAGGAAATCCTAAGAAAATGGCCTCAGTAGATATCACATTGTTTCTTTGAGGGCCTTACAAGAGCAAAATTCCAAATGCCATCTTTACTCTTTATACACCTAAATGTAAGAAAGTGTCGACCTAGTGATTCATTATTAAAATGTCAGATAAAAGCCTATGGAATTTCCACAGTTTGTCATCATCTGGGCAACTATTCTTTTTTTCCTTGGAATGGCAAATCAGTAAAATTCAAAAGGAAAAATTATATTGCGCAGAAATCCTGAAATCTTGCTTGCTGGATCTACAATGTTTGTTATAGAAAGGTAGAGGACTTCTCTCATTACAGGAATTGCATGACACATGTTGATAAAGGAAAAAAGAATTTTGTCTTCAATGTATGCCCTCATGAGCTTATGCATGTGGATCCCATTAATGTTGATGATGATTATATGGATGCACTGATGAGCCAGTAGACCTCTGGCCAAGCTAAAAGTGTTAAGAAAGTGCTAAAAGTCTGCAGGAAAAGAGTAGCAAAACAATAATTTCTGTACAATGTCTTTTCCCCCAATTCTCCAAAAGATATTTTTAAATGCTCAGCAGTAGTTTTGTGGTTTTTTTACTGATGTGAATTTTCAAACCTTGAGTTGTTTCATTAGAAAATACCACCGGTATTTAAAATGTCAGACTCAAACTGCATTTCCCAGTGTGAATGCTGAATACCAGTGCCTGAAGGAAAGTTTTATGGCATCGATTAACTACAACCGTTTGTAGAACTGACAAAGAGCTGTGTAAAAGGTTTATTCTGACTTTTAGATGTGAGTATTGTGCATCATTTTTATAACATGCAAGCCAACAATGATGTACTTTGTTACTGCAGGTCAGAACAACTTCACCCCAAGAGATAAATCACAGAAACTGACATTAGCAATCCCAGAACTTGCAAGGCACAGGATAAGAGAGGCCATAGAAGAGACACTTCATTGTGTTTTCAATTGATCTCACTTGCTATTAAGAAAAACAAAATATACCTAAAATGAAGAACATACAACTCACATGGAAAAAATACTTGTGAAGCAGGCCTGACCTGGAATAGTAGAAGTAGGCAAAATACATGTAATGGATTTAGATAGGAACAGTGACATGTTTCTCTGAAAAGTCCAAAGAACACACCCTGAGCAAGTATAAATAGAATTTTAAAAAATGTACCAAGTAAACAAACATGAGTGGTAGTGAAATCAAAACCTAGCCTTAATGCTGTTTCCATTCTGGTAGACAATTTTACAAGAGAGAACATATTTTTTAGAAGGGGAATATGCTGCACATATGTTGTTCATGTCAGCATTTACGGATTATTAGATTTCATGTTGCAATTTCATGTAGCAGTCCAAACCTGGGTAAAACCTGTCTCTTACAAAGTGCTTACATAAGAATGTGACAATTGCTCTCCCAGTGATGACTCTCCCCAGGTAACCAAGACAGATATGTGATACAGAGAGATAAAATAATTTACTCAGCATCATTTGAGAGGTCTACAAATAAACAGGGTTAAAAACAGTTAACAGAAACAGATTTTGGAATCCCAATTCAACAGCCACTATACAGCTTTTTTTTGGTCTCTATTTCTTGCCAAAAGCCATGGAATCTTTGGACACTCAAAAGTAAAAAACCCCAAACCCTCAACCTAAATTTTTTATTCTAAAGTTTAGCTACTTAAGATATGTCGTGAGATCCATCTGATTATTGATGATGTGAAATCAAGCTGTCTCAAAGGAGACAAGCAGAAAGAGTTTTGCTTGAAAAACAGACTCGTGAAGAGTTGAAAACCAAAAAGGTCAAGATACATCCCACTATAGCAAAAAGTGTGTTATTGGTGACACAAGTGGAAGATGCTTGTTACTCCTGGGCACCCTGGATAGAACTCAAGGTGGAATAACAGGGACATGAAGAGTAAGATAGATTAGAATAAGATATATAAAGACAGGAGAAGATTTAGGTTCATGGACAAATTGTACTGAATCCTACTGTTTGAGAGGTCCTTCTGCAAAATATACTTGTTTATAAGTGGTAGACTTCTGGATAGTTTTTTCACAGTAAGTCAGCTCTGTGTCAGGCTAAGTCAGATGTTTGAGTACCAAGATCAGTCTAAAAAATTTCAACCTCACCTGTAATGACTTGGATAATTACAAGTCAAAACTGTCTTGCCCTGTCAGGCAGAAGTCATGCTGGTAGTCCTGCCAGCATTAGTGACACTGCAATGCATTTAAGTATTCCCAGCAACTGTGGCAGATAATGTAGCATGTTACCTTTGTGCTGTCTATCGTCCAAGGCAAAACAAATATGCACATGACTGGTTTCAAACATGGGATTTCATAGGTGGCTCTCCTAGCTGGCCAATAATCCTTGATCTGAGTTCTTCGCGGGAGTGAATGATTTTCTGTACAGTGACAGCTGTATGGAGGGCACAACGCACTGCCACTGGCGAGGTCTGTCACCTCCTTCCCGGGCACGAGATTCCCTCCTTGTCGTGGGCACCTTTTCCAGCCTCCATCCCGGAGGCACCGAGTGCAAATGTGCATCAGTGCCCTCTCGTGGGCAACGCGGCAAAGTTAAAATTCCCTCTACTGAGAACCCCCGGGGCAGGGGATCCTAGTGTCAGGGGGCAGACAGGTGTCACAGCTAATGCTGCCGAGATCCATCCCAAAAATGCATTTTCCTGGCAGAATTGAATCCTGTAAACATAGGAATAGATCCATTACACTCATGTGGATTCCCCTAAGTGGCAGGGGTGGGTTGGGTACGATGGAGTTACAGGTAATAATAGCTCTAATGCTAAACCAGACCACAGATGATGTACTTTGCTTACATCCATGGCTCCTCAGAGAATGGAGCACCTATGAATGGCATTTTCAAAATTCTTCTTGGTCTTCACTGTTGGCTGCTTAGGTGTTTGGACAGCAGATCCCTATGGAAGTAGCTAACGATAAATCACTGTCAATCACTTTTCAGCATAGGCAGCAGTCATTTTCTACTATCAGGTCTAATTTCTGTAAGTATTAATGTAATATATAGCATGTCATGAATACTGTAAGGGTCTGGAAATAGAAAAGGAGAAGTTCAGAACTTCAGCTAGTGTAAATTACTATCAGTACCATGGACCTCACGTATTGCAAAATCTGAAATGAAATCTTATTAAGCTTTCTGCACCTTTTCCCTCAAAGAAATTCCCCTCTCCAATGAGCTTTTGGCTTTCTATTTAAACAAAGCTGCCAGTAAATTGACACATACTCATTTTTTTTTTCTTTTTTAAATTTTGATGATTGTTCCCTGAAATATTTAAACAAAATATTTAAGCCTCTTTTGAACATTAATTGGTTAATCATGTGAAAACACAGTACAAAAGGCTTGAACAGAGCTTTCTTGACTGGACTAATGCCAAAGCTATAAACCAATATCTTGGTGCTGAAAGCTATAAACAGCTACGTGAGTGGCTTAGGATTGCACCTTAAGAACAATTTGTATGCATCCTTCTGCATAATTGTACATCTGGTGGCAATAGAAAACATGATGCATAAATAGGCACAGACAGGGTTACACAAAATAAATTCAGGTAATCACTGTCCTTTTTTGTGTTGAAGCTTTTGTGGTTCTCTCTAAGACCCAGACCATGCTAGTACAAAAACCACTAACACAGCTTTCTAGGGCAGACAAGGAGTCAAAAGCCACTTACAAATTGGCTTTATTACTTTGGGGAGGAATGGATAAAGACCATGGGACAGAATATCATCTGTGGGCTCTCTTACTTCCCTTCAACTTCTATTATCTGCACGTACCAAGACTTTAGCTTTCTCTGTCACTGTCACCAGGGAGACCATGGTTCTCTCAACTGCACAGTGCAGCCTTGCACCCACCTTTGTGAAACCAAGGGGGAAGTATCCCTTTCAGCCTGTCCAAGACATGTTTGGCAGCACGAGACAAAGAACCAAAGTAAGAAATAATTACTGAAAAATGATTGGAGGAAAATTATTTTTATACTGAGGTATCCATTTTTAGTAGTAGAAAAAGCAGTCTCTGTAGTGTACACCTCATGAGTTCCCATTGCTGACAAAGGTATTTTTTTCACAGAAATACAGAAGCACTATTTTCTGAGGAACCTGGATTGCTCTGGAATGAAAATGTTCTGCTTACAAGGCAGAAAGACATTTCATGGTGATTCCTGGAATGCATAAGTCAAAATGCAGGAAGAAGACATAGAGAAGGATTTTTTTTTTTAAAGATGCATTGTGGAGTTGCATTGAGGTATTTGTTTCTTTTGTTACTTTTTTTTTTTTCCATACCAAACTCTATTTTGGATAATAAAAATTAAAGTGATACTGCATTGTAGAAGAAGTAATCTGCTACTCTTAGATCTGATAAAGCTTTTAGCTCAGGACAGAGAGGGGTGCAATTAGCATATGGTGAAGAGTTTGATGTTTGAGCTGTAGGTGGTGGTGTTGCTTTATGGGAGTTTAAGTTCAGTGAGGATGGACTACTTGAAAGGACACAAGTAGAGGTAAATTGGGGTAGCTAACAAATGAGTTGCCTTCAGTTGCCTGATAGTAGTCAACTTTCCTTCATCCTCAGTTGCTCACACAAGACTTTTTAGAAATATGAATAAGCACAGAATTTCACATTTTGCCATGATTTAGGAACAGAGGTAGAATAGCAATGCAAGCAGAAGTGCACAGATGCCAGACAAACAATGGGAGAGGTTATCTTTATCAATACAGTGCTTTCTGAAAACTGGTTTTGTCATTTTGCCTTTTTTAATGTGAACTCATTCTTGAAGTATGTGTTGTATTAGATTTCAAAGTACATTTCACAGTAGCCTTGGTTTTGGTTTCAGTAAACATTTGTGCAATTTGTCTTGCAGGCAGACTCTAACACCCAATAGTAATAATTGACTTGAGTAAGTTTTGCATATACAGGAATCCCATTGATTTAGTGTTTGTATACAAATCAGGGAAATAATCTGTACACCTCTATGAACCAATGCATCCACTGTTCCCATTTACAGGAATTTTAACTTACATTGTGGATTAGAACTTTTCTATGAAAACATCTGTCTCACTTAATTTGTAACTTGTTCTGAGTTCCAGCTCTGTCTTCCCTCTGATTTCCTCCAGGCCTCTGTTTTTCCTGCATGAAGAAAAATTACACTTTCAGCTCCAGTCTGTAAACTGGTACCAAAGTGACTTCCTTATAGAGAGTCAACTGTCCAAAACAGTGGACACACAGGGATATTGTAACATCTCTTCAATGTAGCTCCTGTAGAAAAGCTCTCATAATCCACCATCCCTTGTGGATTACCTGTTGCCAACAAATCAGTGATGACTGAAGGAATAGCCCCACTTCCTGCAGCTGTGTGCTGCTTTTGGCTGGGTAAAGCTAATTTTCTTCAGAGTGGCTGGTATGGGGCTGTGTTTTGACTTTGATCTGAAAACTGTGCGGATAATGTAGAGAAGTTTTTGTTGTTGCTGAGCAGGGTTGCACAGAGCCAAGGCCTTTTCTGCTTCTCATGCTACCATACTGGCAAGGGAGCTGGGAGTGCATGGGAAGCTTGGGAGGAGTTGCAGCCAGGAGAGCTCATCCCAGCTGATAAAATGAATATTCCACACCATATGATATCATGCTCAGCATATCAAGGGGTGGAAAAGGAAGAAGGGGGGACTTTTGGGGATAAGGTGTTTGCCTTCCCAAGTAATGGCTACACATGATGGGGCCCTGCTCTCCTGGAGATGGCTGAACACCTGCTGAGTGTGGGTAGCAGTGAATTAATTCCTTGCTTTACTTTGCTTGTGTGTGCTGCTTTTTCTTTCACTATCACACTACCTTTATCTCAACCCACAAATTTTGCAGCTTTTACCCTTGCAGTTCTGTCCCTGATCCCTGGGGAGTGAGTGAATGGCTGCTTGGGGCTTGGTTGCTGGCTGGGGTTAAACCACAACAAGCTGTCAATAATATGTTATATTATTAAATGTACCATAACCAAATATGTCAATATATGGTTATCTGCATAAAAACCTCTCCAAAACCCCAAATAATGAAAGTGCTATTTGGGACCCCCAGTGTGTGAACAAAACACTTTTCCTACAGCATCTGAGATTTGGCAGTGGGCTGGTGTCTCCCTGCTGTGGCCACTGAGGCACTGTCCGTCTCTCTGCTCCACACAGCACAAGGGCATGAGCTTTCCAAAGACTTACAAATGGAGGATGCACCATGGGCGGAGAGAAGACAAAGAAGAGAATATATAAATCAAACTAGAGCCCCTGGGTCTTTCTAGAAATAATATAATCTTCACTGTGTTTTTGTCTAAAGGCACCTTAAGGAGCAACTGCCGAGAATGGCAAAATAAGACAAAATTTTTCAGGATGAGAAAGTGCTCAGGATCCAGGGAATCACAGGCACAAGTTCAGTCACACATGTAAGTGTAAGCTTAGGATTGAGTAGTCAGAGTGCTTACCTAGAGCAATTTCCAGACACGAACACTATTTAGATGTCACTCTTGGGACATTCAATTCAGACACAGTATGTAACTTAGGTTTTTCCTGCTTCGCTGTGCTCTGAGGAAGTCTGCATTCCTCCCAAATCTTCTGGGAATATAGAAAAAGGAATACGAGGATATTGGGATGAGGAGCTGTCAGTCTCTTAGGCTGTGGTTTTGGTTTTCTTCCCTAGTGACAGAGCTTTTGTGTCCTCCTGGCAGACACTATTCAGCTTAATCATCATTTAAACTGCCAGTTCATTACTCTCCTGAGTCTTCATGCCAGCTAACAGTTTTAGAGTTGCTTTTCCCTGATCAGACTAAGACATTCAGACCCCTATTTAATTTTTCTCTGCTTGATCTCCACAAATGCTGACACATGCTAACTTGACTCAAGCTTGCCATTAGCCTAAATAATTATAACAATTGCTAACCTCTTGAATGTCTTCAAAGAAGGGATTAATGGTAGTTTTTTGCTATCTGAAAAGTTGGCTGTATCTATGTTGTCGGGAAGGTCATTCATGTCAAAATCAAATGTGTCACAGATGACAGATCTCTGGTAGGACACTGGTTTTAATTAATTTAACTTAATCTACTTAATGGATTTACTTGTAAATTATCAGAAAATTCACTCACAGCTTATATGCTGTAAGTTTGGGGATGATCCATGGAGCGTTTACATACTACATAGAGGTTGTGTCCTTAATTTGTTTATTTAAAAATCAATTTTTTGGAATTGTATTCAGCCATGGCTTGCTGTTTATCATATGAATAACACTAGCTCCATCACTAAGGTTACAAGGCCAGATAGCTTTAAATTTGAGAAGTTTCTGAGTTTAAGCTGTTGTAATGCAATACAATCTCATGCCAGAATTTTTTTTTCAGGTGACCGCACCGCTTTCAGTGAAAAAGGGATGAATATTAGCCAGCAATAAAAATTATTTCAGTATCATTCCTCTTTACTTAGCAGATCTTACTTATTTACTAAATATGGATCAAATCCTTAAAAAGAGATGATTTTTAATTTCCCTGTGGGTTTTCCCATGGCAGTCATTGCTGTAGTATGCCAGTACTTCACACTTTTTTCCCCACAACAGTCTTGTTAATTTAATTATTTTTGTTCACATTTTCCAGATGGAAATTGAGACAGAGTGATTGAGTGCAAATTGTTTCTTCACTTTGTGTTGGGCATTATAAATGAAATAGTTCTTACTGATGATAATTTTAGCTGCAAATTCTTAGCTCGTCTGATCAGATACTTAAGGCGTAGGAAGCAATTAATGAATGCATGTAAAATATGTGGCTTCTTCTCTTGCAGCATGTTTTCTGAAGACTGCCACAGTGGCAAGGAACAAATATAGTTTCCCAGGGTATCAATGATTATCTTAAGCATGAGCCCATCCTGTCCTGCTCTGAACTCCCACAGCTCCTTTGCTACTCACCTATCAGCCTTGGCAATGGAGGGGAGAATATCATGTGGAACTAAGAAACAGACATGAAATTCAAACTGGCATATACAAAGAGAATGGGAAAATTGGTGGTTAGCTGTGAAAGGCCCAGAGGGATTACTTATTAAAATTTTAAAAACAGACAGACTCCTTAAGTCCCCAAGCACTTCATATCCAATCTAAAAGAAAATCTATCTAGGTCTATCTAGGAAAGATCTAACTAAAATAAACATAAACTTAACCTAATTAAAAAAAACCCAAAAGCAAATACTGTAACAGTGGAGGGGTGGGCATTGCTTGTTTTGTACCTGTGAATTCACCAAAAAAAAGAATTTGTGAAGAAAGGAGCTGTGGCAAAAGCAAGCTGTGGCATAAAAAAACATGAGACTGTGTGTACTTCTCTGAATGGTCATGGTTTACATCAAAATCAAATGTTGTTTATATTCAGGTGAGATGAGGATGAGTCTTATGATTTTTTATGATTTTTAATATGACTGTCTTTGTATTAACTTGTTTAATGAAATAAAGCTCTTGAGATCTTTGCAGTGCTCCATCTTCTGACAAAACTCCTTGAAGTGACAGGTGAATATGTTCAACCATGTAATGGACAATTTACTTCTGGCTTTAAGTAACTTTTTTTCTTTAATTTTTAAAAATCAGAAGTATATTACATGCCAAACATCATATGCAAGACAACATTTGGAGGTGCAAATAGTCATAACAAAGGGCTCTTTAAATTAAATTAATAGAAAATATTGAAAAATCATATAGAACATTAAATATTTTCCTATTTTTTTGTATGGAGATCATAGTTTTGTGACTTTGCTTTATGAAAATATTATTATTCTATACAGAAGTTAGCATTTAACTATCCTGGATTTCTTGCAAGTGCTTTTGCTATGGCTGTTCCTTTTAATAGGTCTCTAGAGCCACTGAATCTAAATAGGAATTTTTCAGGTGACAGTGCTTTGCATCAGATCATTACTCAGTCTCTAGCCCCAAAAGCAGCAAGTACAGAGGAGTAATTAAATGGATATGTTCATAAAAGTCCTTGTGCAGAGGGGACTCATATCCTGCTCTCCACTCCTACTCTCTGAACTGCAAATACATGAAATTCATAGTAAAATTGCACAAATCTATTCCTTTCACTTTTACCAAATACATATTTCATCCCAAGTATCTCCTGCCCTTAGCCCATCCCTGTGAAAAGCATTCTGACTGTGACCCTTTTGATTTGTAGTCAGAGAACTGCCACTGAAGTGTTTCCAGAAATCTCAGCCAGGACAGTTTGACAGGAATCAAGAGGTAGTCCCTGTGGTAACTATGTCCCATAAATTTAGGGATTTACAGGTTGATCCTAGCATTTTAAACTCCATTTAGAAACCTAGTAGCAGCTGCTACAGACCCAGAAATATTGGTGAAATAATAATTTTGTCACGATGCTGCTTTGAAAATTGGTCATAGAATTGTTCCTCAGCTTGAGTTTCCCAGGGGCATTGAGATAAAATGCAGTGCAGCCAAGTAATCTTGAAGTGATAGGAGTAGGGATTACTCTGGCAAGGATTACCTCTGGAGGAGAAGTCACTCTCCTCACCAGATACAGATGGGACTGTTGATAATAAATCTGACTGAGCAAAGCTTTAGCATCCTTCTGTTTTATCTAAGCAGCAGAATTCAGTTGAGATCTTTCCAAGCTAATGAGGCCATCATAGAGGACACTTTGTGATGGCTGTACAGCACTAGAGAATGGAGCCCAGTCGTTAGCTGTAGTAAATCAGCTCAGTTATCTCCTCACTAAATTGGCAAGTACTGTCATTCCCAAAGCCTCCAATAGCTTCAGCAATCAAGCTGCCATCCCTAACTTTATATGTCTGCTTCAGGACAAAATGAAAATACTCATCTTAATGCCTAGAAATCCCCTGTCCTCACCCTGTTCATTATTACAATGTCTTCAAATTCAGACAGAATTGCTTAAGTAACTGAAAAATAATCTCCAGATATTAAGAGATCTGCAGCAAAAACAATAAGCAAGTGGTCCCTAGAGTAGAGGCTTTGTATCTTCTTTTGCTTATACATGACCACAGCAGCTTCACAGAAGCTACAGCAGCAGAAGAATCAAATGACAAGAGCACAAAACCCTACAATTATTGCTAATTACATCTTTTAAAATGAGGATTTTCCAATGTAAAAGGGAAATTTGAAGTGGATGGGAAGGCTTGCATGAGTTTTCTCACAAAAGGCTTCTTCATGTTAGCTGTTGATCTGCTTCTGCATCCGTTTTTGTGTGGTTTTTCTTTTTTATGCCTTAGTTACCTATTCTTATATGGAGAAAAGATTTTTTTTGTGGCAGGGCTTTTTACTAGACATTTTTAAAGACTAGAAATCTTGGGCATATATTTGTAAATCTGCATAGCAGACATGGACTTTTCTTCCCTATAGAATGAGAGTGTTTTTACCTGTGTAAGTTTCATCAAGTGCTTAATGCACAGCTCCAGAGATATCTGCATTATCGCTATAGACAGACAATTGGTTTCCCCCTTCTTGGCAGTCACTCATTTCATTGTTGTGCTGGGCTGAGCAGGTTTGCCCAGGATTTGCCCAGGCCAGAGATTAGATCACATTTAAGTGGCACTGCAATTTTAACTTTTCCTTCTCTTCCCCTTCTCACCTTCCAGGTTTGCTTCCTATAGAGTCTTCTGCTTCCAAAGTCTGCTATTTTCTGGCTTCTGTTTTAAGCAGCCCAGCTAAAAGCATCCTCCTTTCCATAACCTGTTTCTTTTCTAAATGGACAGGTATTTTTTCCCCTCTGGATCTTTTCCAGTCTTCATTTTCTGTCTGTCATGGGATTCAGTCAGTCTGCCTGACAAATCCTCTCTCACTCTGCTCCCAAACCCCTGGCTTTTGATCCAGTGTTCAGCCATTTCACCTCTGGGCTTGCAGTCCTGTAACTTGGAAGATATAGCAATAAAGCAAGCACAAGTAAGACTAATCTCTGAAATAGACTGGGTAATTCTCCTTCCTATTCTCCCCCAAGGCAAACACATTGACATTTTGAGTTAAGTTAAATTCTGGCTATATAAAAAGAAACTGAAGCTTACCTATAAAGTTTCTAATGGCTAATGCTGAGAGTCTCTCAGAGGGCAAAAACTGGGGCAGAACTTGCTGCAATAAAAAGTAAATTTCTCTGGGTAATGGCAGGGAAATCATTCTTTCTCTGTAAAAGCAAATCTTACTGTGTTTAGACATTCTGAGGAAAGCTATTAATTCTGGGCCTGACCCATCTAACACTAATGTAAATCAGAAAGAAACCCCATGAAATCAGAAGAGTTACAAAAATGCATTAAAAAATCTTTAATTATTTTTAAGGCCAGAAGCACTGTTATGAAAATAGGGACTAAGTCTCTTCTCCACAAAATTGACATTTCTAAACTTGCTAACAGGAGGAGCAATGTGATATAGCATCAGAGCACAGAAATAAAAGTTGGGAGGTCTTGACTCTATTCCTGGCTCTGACAGTAACATATTAGGTGACAAAGAGCAGATCATTTCACTTTTGTAAGCCAACACTTCCTCTCTCACCCTTGGTCTTGTTCAGCTGTAAATTCTTTGGTCTTAACAGGACCTTCAAAACATTGTCATAATGTAACAAACTGACCCTTACAAAGACTAATTCTAAAAGAAAATTAAGTGGGACTTATATACGCTGAAGTTACTTAAGAATCACAGAAAACATATATCAAGGTATTGTTTATTAGCACTGGGATTACCTAACTCCCAAGCATTGAGGCTGTTTTATTATTCAGACTCATTTGTTATCAACAGTCACAATGTTTTCTTAAGATGGCAAGAAATCAGTCTATCTAACTTGCAATTAGGGATAAAAAAAAAAAGCTTGACAAAAAGATTTGACCTTAATTTAAAAAATTAACACTCTGACAAAAAGCAAATGAAGTGCATTTTCAGTTTAATTAAAATACCACAATTGCAATGTAAATAATTGTGTTTTATTAATCATCGGCATTCAAGCTTGAGACTGGAGCCATACTAATGATAATTAAGTTGCTGGTGCTGAGTATGGTGCCTTAATAATTACATAGTAGTTAATATAGAATGCTAACTAAAACTGGGAAGTTCTGCATAGCAATTAAGTTATCTCAGGCTGCTAATTAGTTATGTTAATTTAGAATTACTTCAGTTTCCTGTGTAGACTGGGCTTGTTAAACTCAAAGTCGCCATTGTCACTTCTGTCATAAGCAACAGAACTGGTGCTCTCTTCCTATTTCCATTGAAGTTTACACAAGAATGTTTCACATCAATGTGGTTTCTTAGGGAGAGAGATTGTACAGAATCTTATACTGTATTTTTTACTTATTTTCCTGGCACATGCAGATAGCATGTTTATAGCTCAGGATGTTTAATCATTACAAGGACCCTTCTAATTATTAATGTCAAGATAGAGTCTACTTTTTTAAGTTGTTCTTAGTAGTCCTTTTTTTACAGCCAGAAAAAAGCAAGGTTATTTTAAGGGATATGAAGAGAATGAGAACAAGAAACTGCTTCATGCATAGACCAGACTCAGAATTTAAAAGTCATAGGTAATTCCTGCTTCCAGTCATAATATTGAGGACTGTGCTTTAAGATGTGGGCTCCTGAGTCAGGATTTGAGCTCTAAAGCAGACGTTGCAAAGAGCTTGAGTGCACAAGGTCTCAAAGGTAAAAAGCAATTGAGAAAATACCTTGCAAGGGAAAGTGAACTGGCCCCACTTGTCTATTTAAAATTCTTCAGAAATACAGAAATCAAACAGAGGAAGATTAATGAGTACTTCCCCTGCATTTGCAAGGAACAGCTGCCAGAAAAAGGAAGGCAGAGGTTCAATCTTTCCAATACACCTTGAGTGGCTGGGAGTCAGTAACCTAATGTCCCTATTTCCTTTTACTATCATTTGACAGGGTGGTTTGTCCCCTGGTTTCGGAATAGGGTTGCAGATCTCCTCTTTCCTTCTCTTCCTAATTCTAAAAAACCCACCTCCCCTAGTTATGCATGTGGATCCATCTATCATCCATCTATCTATCTATCTATCTATCTATTGATATACATACATATATTATTGTCATTTGGACAACCCACTCAACTCGATCACCTAAATGCTTTTATGCATCATGGCCTAATTTCTGAGCTCCAGACAATCTCCTCTTTGTTTGTTAGAGAAGTAAGCTGCTCTGCCCCTTTCATGGAGTAGCTTACATACTATAGTGCCCCATACTGTTCATGAACAGAGAAGTTGTGGGTGGTGTGGTTGTTTGAGCCTGTCTTGGGCATAGATATGACAAAATGAGGGAATTTGTGATTGCCAGAGAAGTAAGGAGTGGCATCATCAGAACTGCAGCTTTGGACTTATGGAGGGCAGACTTTGGTCTGTTTAGGTCCCTACTTAAGAGTCCCTTGGGAGACTGAAGGGCAAAGGAGTGAGGAAGACTGAAAATTCTTCAAGAAGAAAATTCTAAAGACACAGGAGCAGATTGTTCCCATGTGCCCAAAGATGAGCTGGGCTGGAACACAGGAAAGAAAAGGTGTCTCAACTTTGTAAGGGGTGGACAACTCAGGAGGACTACAAGGATATTGTAAGGTTATACAGGGAAAAAATTGGAAGCCCAGAGCCCAACTAGAACTTAATTTGACAAGTACAGTAAATGACAACAAAAATGTTTCTATAAATACATTAACAACAAAAGGGTGGTTAAGAAGAATTTCTGTCCTTTATTGAATGCAGGGGGAAACATATCAACAAAGGATAAGGAAAAGGCCTAAGTACTTATTGCCACCTTTGCCTCAATTTTTAGTAATAAGACCAGTTGTTCTTGGAGTATCTAGTGCCCTGAGCTGGAAGAGATGGAACAGAATGAAGACCCAATAATCCAAGTGGAAATGATCAGTGACTTGCTACACCATTCAGACAAACACAAATTTGTTGTACTGAGGGAGCTGGTAGAAGCGCTCACCAATCCACTTTCAATCATTTTGTCAGCTGTCCTGGGTAACTGGGGAGGTCCCAGTTGACTGAAGGTTAGCAAGTGTGATGCCCATCTACAAAAAGGGCCAGAAGAAGGATCCACAGAGTTACAGGCCTGTCAGCCTAACCTTGGTGCCAGGGAAGGTCAGATATTGTCCCCTGTATTGGGCACACCTGAGGTGGCATCTCAGAACCTGTGTCCAACGCTGGCTCCTCACTTCAAGAAAGTCATTGAGGTGCTGGAGCATGTCTGGAGAAGGACAACAGAGCACAAGGAGACAGGGTCTGGAGCACAAGTCCTATGAGGAGAGGCTGAGGGAGCTGTTGCTGTTTAACCTGGAGAAAAGGAGGCTCAGGGATGACCTTATTGCTCTCTACAACTGCCTGAAAGGGGACTGCAGTGAGGTTGGTCCCAAGTGATAAGCAACTAGTAGCAAGTGATAGGGCAAGTGATAGGACAAGAGAAACTGTTCTCAGGTTGTGCTACGGAAGGTTCAGATTGGACATCAGGAAAAATTTCTTCACCGGAATGGTGATCAGTCATTGGAACAGGCTGCCCAACACAGTGGTGGAGTCACCATCCCTGGAGATATGTAAAAAGTGTGTACATGTGGAGTGTAGGGACACAGTTTAGTGGTGAACTTGACAGTGTTAGGATTACATGTGAACTTGATGATTTCAAGTGTCTTCTCCAACCCACATGATTCTATAATTTTGTTCCTTCAGGTCTTTGAGAAACAATCTGATTGTGGTCAACATGGAGTTGCAGGGAATGTGACTTTTTCTTTTCTTGTTTCGATTGGCAGAGTGAGGGCTGCAAATAAAGATGTTATGTTAATGCAAAGGCAACATCAATAGCTTTAAACCCTGATCTTACATTTTCTAATGTTCATCTCTTACACTGACTGCCTCCTTATACTGTTTTTCATCCAGAGGGTGTTTGGGCACTAGAACAGGCTCCCGAGGGAAGTGATCACAGCACCCACTTGACAGAGTTCAAGAACAGTTTGGACAATGCTCTCAGGCATGTGGTGTGACTCTTGGTGTCTCCTGAGCAGGGCCAGGAGTTGAACTCAATGATCCTGATGGATCCCTTCCAACTCAGCATATTCTATGATTCTATGAACTTTGTAGTCCTCATAGGAAGTCATCAGAGCTACAAAATAATATTTTTTATTTTCCTCAAGATGCTACTTGAGTGGAGAACTGACACTTCATTCTGCCATTATTTTCTTAGATTCATTTCTAACCTTGTTTTTCATGGAAGCAAAATTGTTTTTCAAGAAACAAATACAATTCAGAGAGGCAGACTTCTGTTTTCAGTGGACAACTTTTCACAGTTATCCACAATTCCAAAGGCATTGAGACCATCACTCAAGCTGCTCAGAAATTTTTAATACCCCAGTGTCATGGAACACACAGTTATCAAGACAGGCTGAAAAACACACATATGCTATCCCAGGGAAAAATCACTCCCTGCATGCAGCCAGTAACATCCCCCACAGTACCACAAAGCATTTTGTAAACACAAGCTAATTACATTGCCCAGGGATGGTTATCTCAACCATAAATTCACAAACAAGAAAACCAAGACCCAGAAGGTTTAAGTAGCTTGGTTACCAAGAAATTTGTGGTTAAAGACATTGGCTCTAAAAAATCTTTACCAGGTAAAGATTTATGCTCTAATTACCATGCTCTAATTAGTGGGCTGTGCTTCTGCAGGGATTCCCCCTTGAAGCACTGCTGCTTTACAGCCGCTCTCCTGGCTATCTGCTGCAGACCATTCATCTCCTGTCCAAATTTGGTTATTTTCATTGACTGTGGCAGTGTCAACAGAGGCAGTTCATCTCTTTTTTCTGCATGTGCAAGCAGGAAGCTCTCTTTTAGGGAACTGCCACATGTGACTTTGCTAGCTGCATGTGTACCACCACAGACAGGAGCACTTCTGTCCAGGAAATTTTGAGGGGAGCCACTTAACAGGCTGCCACTGCATGGAGCTTTGTCTAGAAAGTTGGAAGTCAAAACACTACAAGGCCTGAACTGCCTCCTACACACGAGCCATTTCCAAATGCTTTTTATATAGCACAGGGCAAGAGCAGTTCAGCTGGTGTGCAATAAGACCATGCACAGCTTATCTCAGTATCTTCAGCCCAAATGTCTCAGTGCAGCATATGCCGGGCCATTCTGAAAATCAGGGCTCTTGTCTGAAGACAGGTCAGCCTGCATCTGCTTCCCCTCCAACTCTTTCCCAAAATACAGACATCTGGACTTTAAAAAAAAATAAATTGGAAGACAATTTGGCATGTAGCTCCAAATGTTTCTCAAAATCTTCCCCAGAAACCCTTAGCAGTACAGACCTTTGTGCTTCTGCTGCTCCACATGCGCTGAAGTCAAATTACCCCACTGTAAGACAGAAGCAAGGGCAGGAAATGACCCCATGAGAGGCCCTTCTGGATAGCAATGGTGAGAATGAAGCTGTTAATCATTATGCTGTGTGGTGATGAGACTCTGCTGCCAGGCTAATAAATACTCTGATCCGGCATGGTATGGATGCACATCCAGATGTGTTCTTGTCTGCAGAGGCAGCAGAGGGATTTCAAGGTCTGCAGTGGGTCTGCTGGAGACTGAGGAATTGTTAACAGTGTTAGCAATTTGAATAGTTAAATTGATGAGGGGCTTGGGGAAAATGTCAGTAAATTAGAAATCGTTAGAGACATTTGAGAAGCATTAAGGTTGAGAATTTTGTTGAAGGACATGTTTATTATAGAAATGATTGAACCCTATTAGAAATGAAAAGACATTTTGTAATATCACTTGACTGAAAGAACAAGGGCACAGAAATGTCTGTAAGTACACACACACATTCAATCCCAATGCAAGCTGGTAAAAAAGCAGTTTCAGGCAAACAAAATGAGAGGAAGAATTTGAACAGAGTGGGCTGTTGAAACAGAAGCTTTTAACTGCTTCCGATTTCTTGGGTCAAGTATGGAATATGGTAAAAGGGAAAGCAGAACAACATGATCTTCTGTTTGATTCTCTCTCCTGCTGTTTTGTGAATGGAAGTGGAGAAGCACTGAAAAGGGGGATAGGAAAGACAGGGGTCTGAAGAGAGAAGAGAAAAAAAGGCTTCTCAAGGCTCCCCACTTTAGTGTGTGAAAAGTTTTAAATACTGTAAAACTAATTATTTTAGGAGAAATACATTGCTGTATTGTCTAAATGTGCAGACAAAATATATTTTTTATTGTAATCAGCAGAAATCATCCATCTCTATAATGTTTTGTAGCCTCTTGATTAGCACAAAGTTAATGTGGTGCTTATCAGTCCAAAGCAAGGGGAGCATGAAATTAAGTTGAGGCCAAATTTTCATTTCCTTCCTTTGACAACTTCCTTTTGATATAAACAATCATTCTGTTGAATAAGGAATGAGTTTAAAATACATGATAACTTTCTGATTTCTGCTGTTATAGAGTATTTCCATGTTATTCAACATGGTATTTTTCTTTGCTGCCTTTTATTTATCCCCTCTCCAAACCTCCTGAATACATCCTTAAATACAGGTCCAGTTTAGCTGTGGTATAACTCTGTCTTTCCAACTTCCTTTCAAATACAAAATTAGAATTTTGGACTCATTTTATAGTAATACCAGTAGATCAAATGATGTTGAATGTAAATGTTTCTTCTTCAGTTTTATGACAAACCACAGTGGTCCAATGAACACTTTATTTCAGTTTTGAAGGCTGAACATTTCCTCCTCACATAGTAATATTTCCCCACTATTTTTTACAAGAGTTTGTCTTTCTCTTCTGCATCAATATACAGCCTCACAGGCAGAGAGGCTGCACTTCTGAAACTGCCACATGAAGTCCTCAAGAGACAGCCTGAAGCCACTGAGGGTGGAAACCCATCATCAGGGTTTTCCAGTGCTTATCACTCTCCTTGGTCTCTCTTGGGTTTTATGCAGCTGGTGGTGTGCTGCTGCAGTGAAGGTTAGCTATGATGAGCAAACCCTGGATGGGTTAAAAGCTGGACCATAATTTCATGTCTCCTAACAAGGCTTCCCTTCTCTAGAAATTCATGGTACATTCACAAATCTCCTTCCTTCTTCCCCTACCCTTCCTGCTTCTTAAAGAAATGTGGTTTAAAGGGATATTGTTCAGTTATTTCACTAGAAGTGAATCACTCCACACACAGAGCTGCAGCATGTCCCAGTCTTATTGAAACGATAAAGACTTTGCACATTGAAAACTATGCTAACAAGCTCCAGCTTTGCAATGCAAAATATACCACAACCTTTCTTGCTCCTGTTGCCTTTTCTCCCTGTTTTTCCTACAATATTAGTGGATGCTTCCATTCAAGAGACATTTTAAAAGGGTATTTTTTGAGGCCATTTGGAATTGCCATTCTTGATACACTTGATATCCCTACTGAAATCTAATTTGCAGTATGGGGCTTTGTACTTTCATGCTAGAACAGCAGAAAATGGAAGAATAACTCATCCAGAAGGAGAGGATTATGTAACAGTAGTGAAGGAGAATCAGCAGAGACAGGGAAGATCCTTTGGAAAGTTGCTGGTTCTGCAGTGCCATCCACCTGCTAATTGGTTTCAAAAGATGGGGAGACACATTGCCAAAAAGAAGAAGAAAAAACAGGGGGAAAAAAAGCAGCTTTGTATTAATACAGCTCACCTTCATTCATTCAGACAAAAACGTATACATTGCAACTGAATAAAATCCTCCTCTACTACCCAGGCTCCATTGAATGAAGGTCTGTCTTTGCTTCTATGAACAAGGTATGTACTCCAGACACAGAATGAGAACTCACATTTGGTGTGAGATGTGCCCAGCCTGTTACAAGTCACACCAAACTGAAGCAGGAATTTGAGTGCTGGGAGAGTCACAACACACCACAATGAGGATTTGGTGTGGGAGTGTGCTGATCTAATGGAAGCTCTGGACTCTGCCCCAGAAAGGACACTGATTAGTAAAGCTGACAGACACGCTGAAGAAACTCTGAAGATTGATGAGCTGGACTTGGAAACCTTAATTTATGATTCCAACATATGGATGCTCTAAAGGTGCCACAGATCTCCACTGGAGAATAGGGTAGACAGCCCTACCCAGCCTGCTCTGCTTGTCTTGTTATTGTAGTATGTGATGATGGGACTAGTGTGAGAATAGCAATGATAGTGCTGTATACAGCTATTATACATTAGGGTTACATTACTTCATTAGAAATTAGCTGAAAGTTAAACAGTGCACAAAAATATATCACGTTCAAAAGAGGTAAGTATTTAACACAGAGTGATGAAAAGCACCATGATAGGATTCTGGGCTGCTTCTTACCTTGAAAATACCCACAGTGGTGCCATGGAAGAAATACACTGCCAACCTAAGGTACAAAACCACAGACTCAGGCTGGAGAAAAACAAAGGACAAGAATTGCCATAGATAGCTGCAGGAGATGGATGGGAGAGCCAAGGAGAGAGGGCTAGAGGAGCTCTCCTGCAAGAACACCCCACTAGGTCTTTGTTCACTCTACCATTTTTTTTAATGCAGTATGAATTCTCCTTTCTGCTGCTAATGTTATGGGGATTGCTGTTTTATCGATCTATGCACCATGATTTTCACGTTTGTCTCCTAAATGGCTACTGTTATCTAAGAATCTCATGTACAATTCAGCTGGAATTGCTCTAACATGCAGAATGCTATGTCATCTAAAAATGGGGTCACTTCACTGCTGGTAACAGCTCTCCGAATATTCATTCAGTAAACATACCAAAAGCATCAGTTCTACCTGGTGCCTTTCACCACTCCATTAAACACTTTCCTCTTCTGAAAAATGCTATACTTCTGTGCACTGTTTAACTCTCAACTGATTTCTAAAGAAGTTGTTTTACCCCATAGCTCTTAATTTTCTTAAAACACCTTCTGATAATTTTTTCTACAACATCTTGCAAGCAACAGCCACCCAGCAGGAGCAGGCAGTTTGGAACCATGGAATAGTGACATCCATACTTGGACAGGGTGGAGGCTATTAGAGCACAGCAGTGTTCTGCCACCTTGACCAGGCTTTCTTCCCCTAACATAAAAACCTCTCTGGTTAATAAAGTGTCTTTCAAAATGAAAATTTATAAAATAAAAGATGGCACCTCAGAGAAACAGTAGCAGAACTGGATATTGGAAATTGGAACTCACTGAAAGGAAGTGAAGATTTGAAGGATGAGTTTGGGTGACTGCAGGCCACTGCAAACTGAGGACATCAGTAGAAGACCTACACAGAGAAGTGGATGATGCCAGGGATACACTGAAAAACAAAGAAAACAAATCAAACAATTAGAACTGCAGAGTAAAAATTTGGATTAAATCAATGAACAGCTGAAGGCAGAGATCATGGAAATCTCCTGCCATATTTTTCCGTATTAAGATAATGAAATGTAGCAAAAGATTAATATATTAGAAGCAAGAAATAGGTTTGAAAATTTGAGACATTTGGAATGCTTGCAAATGACACTGGGATTGAAAGTGTATGAGCAAGAAAAACTCAGAGCCCGCCAGTTAAGGAACATATTAGAATAACTTTACAAGCTCAGGGAAGTTCAGAGGAACTGAATTCTGCAAGTGAAAGGACAACTATAAGACTTAGCTGAGAAAGATGCAGTTTTGGCAGTAGTGATAAGAACAGATCCTGGGCATTTGCCCCCTTATTGCATAAGCACCCTGAAGCCAAGCTTCCAGAGATTCTCTCTTTGGTTAAAACACAAAGTGTCTTCCGTTACATTTGGAATATCTCAAAGGTTTTGCTGATAGTAACAGTTTGCTTTGGACTTTCCTGTTACTATTTTATCAGTTACAATATTCTACTATGTTTAGTGGCAATATATTTGAAATACTGGTTCAAATCCTTATCCATACTTCAGCTTTAAAATCAACTACTACCATTTTAGGAATAAAGCCTTTGCAGAGCTGTCCACATTTAGTAATTTTCCCTTGCACAGGTTCTGACTATGATAGAGTTCAATTTTTTAACATAGCTTGTGTGATGTTACATTTTAGATTTTCAATTAGAACAGGGATGTTTCCATTATCATTAAGCAGTGCTTACACAGTGTCAAGGCCTTTTCTGCTTCTCACACTTCCTCACCAGTGACAAGGCTGGGGATGCACAAGAAATAGGGAAGGGGCACAGCTGGATAGATGACCCTAAGCAATGCAAGGGATATCTCACACCTCATGAGGCCATGCTCAGGAATAAAACTGGGAGTGAGGGATGGAGGCTGCCATGAACTGCCGTTTCTCAGGGCATCAGTCGGCGGTGAGCAAATGTTTGCTTCTGCATCACTTTTTTTACTTTGTTTTGTTTATCGTGGGTTTTTGTCCCCTCTCTTTGTTGTCTGTACTTCTTCCCCCTATCCCCTTAAAAAAAATAAATGCCCTTTATCTCAAGACACAAGTTTTCCCACTTCTACCCTTCTGATTCTACCCTTACTAGGGCAGCAAAGAATAAGCAGCTCTGTGTTGCTCAGCTGCCTACCAGGGTGAAATTACACCATCCCTTTTGTGCATTAAAACATGAGTTCACGTAGGCTGGTTTTGGAAATCAAGTTAACTTTAGGTTCTGAGCATAGGTTTGGGTTTTTTTTCAATTAGATTGTTATGTGTGAATATATTTTATAGTAGATAGCTGCATGTAGTAAAAACCCAAAAGAGAACTCATTGCTTCAGGCAAAAGAGGCAAAAAAAATGCAGTTTGTGCTCATCTGACTGAAAGTGGGCAATGTGCAGTGCTTCATCCAGAATCCTGGAATCCAATTCCCTACTAGATTGTCAGCTTCTAAGTTTTTCCACTTACAGATCATACTGCAGATTGCAGAATATATATTTTCTCCAGAATTTGAGAAAGAGCGTGGAGGAACTTAAAGATGTGGGACAGTATGTTAGTTTAGGCTGGTCAAGAAGGGCTTTCATTAGTGAACATTTATTCAGGCAGTGCATATTTCCATTGGCTAAAAACTTTTGTTTGTGCATCTAGAGACAATAGCCAGTAGAAGTTTTTAAACACAAATAAATAAATACATGTCATTTCTGTGGATGAGAAGTTAAATCCTAAAGACCAATATAGCAGCTGGCCAACTGGCAATCATGCTGAACCTTTGAGTTATTCCTGACATTTATGCACAAAGCAGGTAGACAATGCTTGCCAGGCAGAAGCTGGCAAACAAACAGTTCACAGAACAAACAGGATAGAGGGAAAAAATTCTGAGATGGTGAAGGGAAAGTTGTGATTCCAGTGCATCATTTTCACTGTAGATTGTAGCAGTGGCAGTGGAGAAAAATTCTGGAGATGAAAATCCTAGAACAACCCCTTAATCTCTTCCGTGCCTGTCCTGTGTGACAAGCCACCCTTTGAAATCAGAAGAGATACAGTTTAGATGAGGAAAGTTTGAGCATAAAAGATTGGGCAACACTCAGAGGTAAGATGAAGTCAGAACAAAGAATTTAAGATGCTGAACTGTGACTCAGAGGAGCTAAATTTTCTTTCTGCATCCTTCCTCCTTTTCCTCTGGCAAGTCACTTTTCTCCCCATATCTTGGTTCCCCAACTGTATAATGAGGCAGTAATATTAAATGGCATGTTTATTTTCATAGTTGAGAGCATTTTTTTGTTTGTTTGCATTAAACTAGTAAAATATTACAGAACTGGAGGAGGGAATGATAAGTAAATGTTGAAAGAACAGAATGGAGGGGGCAAAAAGTTGTGGCCAAGGCTGAGGGTAGAAATCTCTTACGCTGGATCAACAACATCAGTCAGAATAGTTCACGTGCACATAAAAATGGTATAATCAGAGAAAATGTCTGGTACAATTAGAACCCAATGTAAATAGAGACTTTAAGTACTATTGTTATCAGATAATAGGAATACTGAGATATGAACTGCCTGTACAGAGGCATTTGTGCCAAGGTACTCTGAACTGTACTACCAGGCACTCATTGACAGTTACACCTGTGCAACACCAGACTCATGGTACCTAATTCTTGCTGCCTGGTGCCACAGGGAAAGCTACAAGAAAAACAAAGGTTCAGTAGGATCAAACTTAAAAAGAAAAAATTATCTCAAAGCAGGGGTTCCAGAAACACACCCTGAGAAGAGTCACAGAAGATTACTCTGCAGTGGGGTAGCTGGCTTTGTCACCCTCATTTTTCAACAGATCTTCCCAACTAGCTTCATCTGCTGTCCTGTGTCCATAATACACATGAAACCTGAGGGTGGCTTACATAAAATTTCAGAGGCTTCTGTAGGAGCCAAGAGAAGTATTAGGGCTTGAAAATGTACTATACAACATGAAATTGTTACTTCAGATAATGTGTAAATGTTTGGTGAATTCTGCAGGGAAAGAAAACAAATCTTTCTCTGATTTTGATAAACTATTTCAAATGCAGTACTTATAGGTCAGAGTAAAATAAGTTTTTTTCTGGTAAATCATGGATAAAGAACAAGAATGAAGAAAAATCACATATGCAGCACTTTCTACATATGCAGTTCTTTCTCCAATTGGCAGTCTTTATGAATGATGTATAAAGGCTCAGATAATACTATGATGTTTCTGTCTTCCCTATCTTTATTTTAGGAAAAAAAAACTAAAGGAAAGGAAATTATGTGCTTGGTTATCACATAGAAAAGCAAAGTTGTATTTTTAATTCACACATTTTTTTGTGTTCTGAATATAGCTGTAGGGCTGGATTCCTGCAGGGGAAATGTCTATAATTACAGTCAGGTGACACCACCTTCGTGTTGAAGGAACCAATATGTGCCAGGAAGTGCTACACGATGCTATAAGCAGCAGAAGGGAAGCCAAGCAAAAAGTGACTTGAAACAGGTACATGAGCATATGTGTTATACTGATCTGTTATATCTGTGTGTCTTACAAACTTTTGCCTCCTTTACAGTTTATTAGAACTTTGGTTAAAACCACACTTAGAGCAGCAATTCATTGTATATGCAGTATGCATATTACATGTCGCAGTAAGTGCTGAAGAACTTGACCAAAAGGACCTTTTGTCCTAAACACTGTCCATGGTCACAGATGACTGTGCCCTTGAGCATGCAGAAATGTGACACTCAACAGGTGCATTAGTGTTGCCTTATTTGGGAGGGGAGAGGTAGCTTGGAGAGATCAAACCATTTACTGAGATCATAGAGCCTATAGAAACTGAACTTAGATCTTCAACAAGTCTAAGAAGATGCCTATTTCTCTTGTGTTTAAAGCAATTAGCTTTAAACAAAAAGACAAATACCTCATTAGAAGTCTCCCTTGCAGGAAGAAATTAATTTCATCTTCAGTCACATACTTATATGACTGAACACTAAGGTGACACGTTATATGGTGACACCTAATAATCAGTGAACAGAAGAAGGAGTTGGGAAATGCTTGAAATATTTAGCTACAGATGTCGACTCGTCCAGTGCTCATGTTTGAGAATGCTCAAGCTGACTCAGTATCTAATTGCTTTACCTCAGCACTCTCTCTAGTACTATAACAGCTTTGAAGTTGTTGGAAAGAAACAAGGTAAAAAGCTGCTGAATGTGCTGCATTTTCAGAGGTGCTGCACTCCTGCAGCTCCTATTGACTTCCCTGAGCCTGAGCTAAGGCAGCTCTGCAGAGAAGCAAAACTGCTGTTCCTCCCTGGACAGAGCTCCACACCCTCTCTGTACATCTGTGCTGACTTCAGAGGAGGCTGAGGATCTGACCACACAGAAACCAGAGCCAGTACATATAAATACTTCACTGCAGGCACTGAGAGTATTTCTGTGCAGCTTGCCCTGTCCTCCACAACCTGTCACGTTCAGCAAGAAATACTCTGAAGGAAAGACGGAAATAGTAAGTTAGACTATTGAATTATTTGAAAATAATCTTTTCCAAAGGGAATACAGGTTACAGACTTTTAAGAAGATGGGACTTTAGGGCTGGGAAATGTTTCTATCACGTCAATGTGGTAACAAAGTTAGTTCTGCATTGTTTGGAAAACAGCAGATTTCCTTGCAAGGTTTGTGATTAAACATCTAACAGAAAATAATGATTTCCTTGCAGGCAGTTAGGCACCAAATATAAAGACATAGGGGAAGAGCCAAGCAGGGAAAGAACCTACTAAATATGACTACTAAAATCCACTGTTATTGTGGAGTCGTCATAATATTCACTGTTAATTATAAAAACTAGTATCCATAAAACTGAAATACCCACTAGGAGAAAGTATGCCATTTAACATGCAGAAATCTTTTTACATACAGAAAATTGGTGCCTCTTCTGTAAAAAATATCAGTTGAAAAGAGGAGAAAGCACATTGATCTGCATGTATATTATGTGATCATGGAGAATCAACAAAGCAGCTAAATTACAAAGGAGAAAAACTATGCTTTGCTGGAAATATGAGTAAAGATTTCTATAATAATATTTCTTAGTTTCTATAAACTCATGTAAGCAGTAAAACAAGGTTTGCTTGCCTGGGGATGGAGTGGGAATGAAAGAATTCCTGCCCAGAAATTCACTACTTAAGAATAAAGAAATTTGTACCTATAAAAAATATTAGATCAAATGGGAAATATATGAACAAAATTTGCTATGATTTGGAAGGTATCTGAAAAAAATTTGGCTTGTTACAATTACTCTAAAACAACATCCTTACCATTTGAAGGAAGTTGTCACTTTTCCTTCCATCATTTCCTCTTCTTTTTCATTGTATCTCCCCTGTTATGTCTTAATTTATATTTTGGCAAGGAGAAATTTGGTGGACAAAACCAATCCCTTCATTTTTCTATGTATTTCTTTTATTTTCTGAGAGGAGAACAAAATAAGGAAATAGATAAATTGTAAGGAAAAGGATAAATAAATACATAGAAATTGTACTGCACTACTACTATTCACAGCCTGGCATGGTACTAGGTACAAATAAGGATATCATAACTGGGAATGGTGCGAGTCCTCCTATAGTGAGACTAGAATGCCAAAATGTACGTGGCTTTAGTATTTTTTTTCAAATAAT
The DNA here is from genome assembly GCF_014805655.1 of Passer montanus. Lineage (NCBI taxonomy): Eukaryota > Metazoa > Chordata > Aves > Passeriformes > Passeridae > Passer > Passer montanus. Next base: position 1,965,376 of record NW_024371593.1, read on the forward strand.
GACTTCTGACGTCTGTACTTTTTTTTAATGAGGCAGCAGGAAATCCTCTTATTTGAAAAATAATCTAGATTTTAAAAGGATAATCTGATTAAATAAAAAAGATGTGAAAATTTCATTTGCTAGACTTATCTCTGGATAAGAGAGTAGCTTGTTTTTAAACAAACCAACAAACACATTGATTTCTTCACAATTACTGTGGGAAGGTATTTTTGCCAATGAAACATAACAGGTATACACTGCATAACAAGAACAGTTGAGGATGAAACTCAATAAAAACAAACAAGTCATCACACCTAGACAAGAATTATGAACTGAAGAAACATAAGATGAGGAGGAACAAGTTAAATAATTGGATGTCAGAAAGACATTTGGATGTTTACAATGTTATTGTGCTGCAAAAAATGCAAACCCTTATTGCAAATTATAGTTCATGTTATCATCTGCAAAACATTTAGCAATTCTTCAGCTCTCCTTGAAGCTGGACATCTGAGCTGGGATGAGACACGGCCAATTTTGGACACTTCATGGAAGGAATGATCCTACTGGGAAAAAAACCCAGAGGAATACAACAATAATTACCAGGCTTCAGAAAGGTATACTTGTTAGAAAAGGCTGAAGGAATTAGGATAGGTCTAATCTGACATTCCTTTGACATTCCTCTGAACAGCTGAACTTCAGAGAGAAGAAATCCAAGAGGTAAAACAATAGCAGCTTTCAAGTATATAAAAGGTAATTTCAATAGGAGGAACAAGTGGTTTTCTGTGTCTGCTGTGCACAGGACAGTGATATTTTGCTCTTCTAACTGTTTGCTCATATCTTTTGAAGTGCTGTCTGGAAATGGATGTGTTACCAAAATAACACTAAATACAGTTTTGCACTGCTACAATTTCCCTGGTGCATTAAAAGTACATTTAAAAAATACAATTTGGGAAAAGCATGGCAGAACTGGAGAAAAAGGAGAAAGTTGTCTTATGATTGTAGATTACTCTCCTCCTCTGAAGCAGCTGGTGTCTGAAATTGTTTTCAAAGAACCTCCTCCTCACCTCTGTACTGAATGAACCTACGGAAAAACCTAGCACAAACCTGATTTGAAATGAAATAACTCCCATTTTGGAATGAACTGTATGATGAAGATGTAGTTATAAAATAAATAATGATTCAGCTCTAACTTTCAATTTTGTCCTTATTAAGTTGCTCAACCAGGTGTTGAAGCCAATAGAATTTGCTTTTCCTCTGCTGGAAAGCTATTTTGAGTGCAGCGTGACTGAAGAATAGCCACTTATTAGCTGCCCGGCAGTGCTCTCGGCTTTGCTGCTAGAATCCCCCACAATTGCTCCAAGAACGCTTTTGCCAATACTCGTCTGGCTCAATCAGCAGCCCTAAGACTGGAGTATGAAATCCTGCAGTGCTTGTCAGGGTGGTAAGCTGCCTGCTGTTTAACAGCTCTGCTTCGTGGTGCGGTGTCGGGAGGGAGGCAGTGCTGATTTTGATCTTCAGTCTGTATTTGTTTCTCTCTTCAATTTATTCTCTTCAAGTCTCAGTGCAGGATAGATCCTGCACTATCCTGACTGAAATTCCAGGCTAATGTTGTTGTGTGCTGCTCCAGTGTTGCCGTGTTTCATGCTGGAGGTATCTTTCCTCCATAATGGGGGACGCAATTCTTCTGCATCCCAACTGCACTGTGAGGATTAATTAAAGTTTGCAATGCACTGTGAATACCTTGTATACCATTGAAGTGGAAATTATTGTTTGTTACAGCCAGTCCAAACACCATCTGGGATTTCCATGTTCCTGTTTCAGCTCAGTTGTACATTACCAAGCTTGATCTGGCACCACGAACAAAGGATTAGCATTGCATTCTCGAGTTCTGTGTTTGGTGCTGTGTCCAGCCCCCATCTAAGTCTGCATACCTCCCAAAATACTGTGCTCAGCACACCAGGACTCCAAGGGACTTTCTGTAGCTGTAAACCTGAGACATCCCTTTCCTTTTTCTGCATTTGCAGTCTGATATGGGTTGGATACACAAAGCAGTGGATCCCTTTGGCCTTCTCCACTGCCATCCCTGCCCACGATTAACTTCAAGACAGTTTGGCAAGACTGTGTATGAAATGATGGTGGAATTGGGCTCTGCATTTCACAAAAGATGTTTTTTCCCATGCAACAGAAGTGTCCCTTTGTGTGGCATCTGAAGTCCAATAGGGACATGGCAAAAAAGGGCTGATACTGCCCAAGATCCAAGGCAGTAGTGGAAGTAATGCAGACCATCCCACAGTATTCTTGTATGTTCATAATACCTGCAAAATTTAACCCAAACCCTGCCTTACCAGTTCACTGTGAGATCCTCTGCAGGGCAGGTGAATATGTCTGAAACAGACAAATCTCAACTCTGATTTATTACTCTGCTTTTATGCAGCAGCTTTTGCACAGCTAAAAGTATATTTTAAAACCTTCTTGTGACTTCACTGTTTTTGGAAGCCACAATAAGCCAATGGGCTTAAATTACTGTGGAAACTCCCCCAGTATCAAGCTAGATACTCAAAATGGCATAAACTGTAACCACTCAACTCACTTGTGAGCTTTCCCTGGGGAAGAGAGGAAGTAACGAGGAGTTTGAAGTTTACTTCCTAACTGAAGGGTTCAAATAGGTACCTTACCCAAAACACTGGGAGGCCTGACCTTCTGAAGAGTGCACTATTTTCACAAAGGTACAACTGTAGTTCTCTCACCACAGTAATTGCTGCCATTTACATGTCTGAAGTGCAATCTGACAGGTTTCAGAGTCAGACCCCAATGCTGAGTGCTACATAAACACATAATGAAAGTTGGACATTATGCACCTGAGCTTTGTGTTCCCTCACTTTCCCCATAGCATTAGACTCTCCTCAGCCTTTGAAGTGTCCCTTCTGAGTTTCTGAACAAGCTCCGAATTAATTTGGCAGGAATTCTGCTGCAAGTGTTCCTCAGTGAGGGCAGCATCATGTGCATTACTCTTCTCCTCTACCACCTTGAGACAATGGTTTCTGATTTTATGAAGAAAAGCTTAGGTGCTATCTACACTTTCACATTTGTGAGCCAGCCTAGGGAGAAATGTCTATTTGATAACTTTCAAGCAATCCCACTTCGTGAATGCGTATTTGTTTGCCTCCATACATCTACAACCAGCTGTCTGGTTTTAATCAATTTTTACCTAATGTCTTCAGAGATACTAAGCTATTAAAAATTCATAAAAAGAGGCAAATGGGCCTATCACAAATCTGAAGGGTAGATGAAGAACTGGGAACAACAGAGAAGAGACTCGAAATGAGAATGAAAGAACGATACAGGAGAAACTGATGTCTAAATGTTTATTACAAGATAAACGCAATTTATTGTCATTACAGCTTCCTTGATTACCTTTCAACCTTTTCTTAACGACGCCCATATGTTGCAAACGAGAGGGTTTTATGACTTTTTGTTCTCTCACCTTTCCCACGGCTTACATTCCCGCTGCAAGGAGCACGCCGGCAGCAGACGCCGGTGCTGGCCTGCCTGCCTGCGGTGCCCGCGGGGGCCCCGCGCCGCCGGCCCCGGCCGCAGCCCGCCTGTCGCTCCGGAGATGTCCGCCAGGTGGCGGTGCCGCCGGCGCCGCGCCGCTCCCCGGCCACCGAGCCAAGGGCCGCGGGAAGCTCCTTCAACAAGTCCTTCCAAAAAATGCTTAAAATGGTGAATAAAGTTAAGTTACTATATTCTATGCGGGTTTCCTGAGAGTAATAATAAAACAGGAAAATAAAAAATGAAGTTAACACGTGGCAGCAGCGTCAGGAAGGGACAATGCTCAATTTAGTCACTGCGTATCCCTGGACGGGGAAAACAAATCTCAAGAATTTCTGAGCTAGTATTAATTAATAATATTACTATTTTTTTTTCTGTTGATACAAATTTCATAGAGGCAAAAATGTCTTCTGTCTGATCTCTTTGAAATTATTGTGACTGGATGAGGTCTTGGAATGAAATCCGTGGTGAGTAAAACTGTAACTGCTCATGACTCACCCCAAACTAATTTTGTAGAGCTTGTGGGGTTATAAGTGTAAGAATACCAACGAAGCTTGTTAACACTCTTTTCCTTCCATCCTGCCTTCAAGATGTCAAGACTGTAATGTCGTAATCATGTCAAGACTTTGTACTTGCAGAGGAAGACTTGGGGGTGATGGTTGAAGAGAAACTGAACATGAGCCAGCAGCGTGTGCAAAGCCAGCCATGTCCTGGGCCACATCAAAAGGAACGTGACCAGCAGGGTGGGGAATTGATTCTCAGCCTTTACTCCACTCTTGTGAAACCCCACCTGGAGTACTGCACACACCTCTGGTGTCCCCAGCATAAGAAGCACATGGAACTGTTGGAGCAAGTCAAAAGAAGGGTCATGAAAGTGCAAGGGGACTGAAACATCTGCCCTACAAAGACATGCTGAGAAAGTGGAGGCTGTTCAGCCTGCGAAGAAAATGTGAGGAGACCTAACAGCAGCATTCTGGTATCTGAAGGGGGCCTGCAGGGAAGCTGGAGAGGGACTCCTTGTAAGGAACTGTACTGACAGGACAAGGAGTAACGGGCACAAATTGGAAGAGTGGAAATGTACCCTACATATCAGTAAGAAATTCTTTACCGTAGGGATGGTGAGGCAGTGGCACAGGTTGCCCACCGAAGCTGTGGATGCCCCATCCCTGGCAGTACTCAAGGCCAGGCTGGATGGAGCTCTGAGGAACCCGGGATAGTGGAAGGTGTCCCAGCTATGCCAGGAGGGCTGGAACCGGATGATCTTTAAGGCTCATTTCAAACCCACAACATTCTATGATTCTATGAAGTGAAAAAGATGAGGCTGTTCTCACTGCAAGTAAATGTTAGTGGAGAGTGAAGGGGGAAAAAAGGAAAAATTAAAAAAAAGCGCTGGTGCTATATTTGGAGCATTCCTAATTGCACTGTTCTATTTCCAGCTGCCAAAATCCACGCTAGAATTTTAATTAAGGGCTAAAATTGTACAGCAGATCCTGACAACAGGAAACAGCCCTAACAACGGGAAACAGTTATGTTATTTAAATAGGCTTTGAAATAATCAGATTTTATCTCCCGAAGCAGCACTTGGATGAATATTAAAGCTGCTTTTGTTCTCCCGGAAAGGGAACGAGCAAGCTCTGGGAAGCCACTGGGGCCAGGCCGGGCCAGGCAGTGAGTCGTTCCCTGTCCCACACGGTTCCCCCGGCTGGCAGTGGGGGTGAGGAGCTGCCCGCGGCCCCGCGCACCGGCACTGCCGGCGGGGCGCCCCGGCCGCGCGGGAGCGGCGCCGCTGGCACAAGAGGGCCGGGCGCGTCAGGTGACGCGGCGCTCGCGCTGAGTGACGGGCGGCGGGAGCGGGGCCGGCGCTCGGCAGCGGCGTCGGCGGCCTGGCGGGGCGGGAGGAGGAGGAGGAGGAGGAAGGGTCTCGGCCGCGGCCCCGGCCCCGGCCAGGCGCCATGGCGACCACCGTCACCACCCAGCGGGGCCCGGTGAGTGCTGCGGGAGCGGCGCCCGCTCGGGGGTATCTGCTGTTACCGCTCGCCGCGCTGGGCGGGCGAGGCCCGGCCTGGAGACCCCGGTGGGCCCGGCCGGCCTGGGGGGGCTGCGCGTCTCACCCTGCCCCAGCTCCGGCCGCGCCCGAGGGGACAGAGGAAAAGCCCTCTCATCTCCTGCAGGCTGCTGGGATGCGGGGGAGGGAAGTCTGCCTTGTCTCCCGGTTCCCCGCCTGCGAAGAGGCTTTGGGAAAGGGGAGGGGAAAGTCCCTCCTAACTGCGCGCAGTCCTTGCGGCGGCTCTGCTGCCCGTTCTTTGTCCGAAGGCCTTTCCAAGGAGGGAGATGCTTACACTGAGCCGGAGCTAAAGGGCTTTTTTCCCTTGGAAGCAGACGCGGCTCGCTGCTCGGCGGGGCACGGTCGGGCCGCTGTCCCTGGAGCTGCCGCCTGAAAGCTGGAGCGGCGCATCCAGCGCGGGATGGAGGCGTGCGTGTTGGACGGGAGCTGAGCCGTCGTAAAACCAATTTACCAGCCTTCTGGGAGGTGGTGCTGACAGTTTATTGGGAATATGTTAGTGTCTGGTTTCGCCCAGGGATAATCATACCTCACAGCGGGATGTTCTGCATATGAGGTGTTACAGCATCAGCTTTTCGACAGATGTGCTGTTGTTCCTGTCTGAAAGGATCTGGTGGTCACTGACAGTATGATACTGCTTGTGGTGAAATGAGGGGTTTCTGAAAAGCAGTAACTTTACACTGCTGTATTTTATTTTGTAGAAACTGCTACTTAAAAAAAAGCAGCCTTGTAGAAAGAGCAGTGAGGTGAATTACTGCTAATCTTGAAAAACTGCACTGCTGTCACTTCTCTTATGACAGTAATATGATAGGGTCATCAATCTAATTCTTTAGAGTGCCTTATTTGTTTTATTTATCATAACTGCCGGGTCCTTCTTGAATGTTACTCTTCTAGATGTCTTGTTCTAGAATTTCCCAGGTAATCCTGTATAATCCATTGGGAATCTTCTGTTTTCCTCAACTTGACTGAAGCCTGGCAAAAGGCATGTGATAATTTATCTCATGCAGCTTTGGCCTTCTGGGCTTCAAGTTTTGGATTTTTTTTTTAATGTGTTGCTGACATTGTTGTACATGCTTTTCTTCCTTACCCACTTTAGAGATTTGAATGTTTTCAAATGAATGAATAAATTATGCAATACTAAGCAGGCATTCACGGCTGGGGGTGTTGATATGGTACATTCCAGCCTTTCTTGATTCTTTTCAGAGAGGAAGATAAAATTCTGCTAGTTTCTATATACGACTGCATTACAAATGAATAGCCACTAAATGGTGCTAAAGGATTGGGAACCACTTTTTTCTTTACTGCTGGAGAGAACAGTTCAGTCTTTCTGTTTGAACAAGCAGGAAAATATTCAAGGTTGTTTCATGTGGGTAAGAAACTAAAGTGGGGTGTTGCCAGTCTTATTCCTGCGCTTTCTAATTTGTGACACTGGTTACTTGGTGGATAATTAAAATTTCTTATTGCTGTTTAGTTTTTTAGATGAGACAGAATTCATCCTGTCTGTTACTTCAAATACTCTGCTAGAATATAAATATCTCTGACCCTTTACAGGATGTTATGGAATTAGCGTATTTTCACTTTTGTAATCTTGTATGAGCAAAACAGCTTTTTTAATCTAAACTATAGCTGAATATGTAAGGACTGCTAAGTGATATCTTTTACAAGTAGGAGTATTAATAAACAATTTGACCACACTTTAGATTAAGACTGAGCCACCAAAACTTTATGATTGTGATTCCTTATCTAGCCAGTCATATCCAAAATTATTCTTCATGGTTGTTCTCCATGATTATCCACCATTCTGGCAAATACATCAGGTCCTTCCAGATTAGATTAAGTACCAGCATGGGGCTGCACAGACTTCTGCTCCTAATTTCCCTGATGGTCTCTACTCTTGATGAACAGTGACTCTGATGAGTTTTTTTCTTGAGACTCTTCAAAACTTTAACAGGCTCTTGTCAAAAGTCCCTTTCCAGCTTTCTTGTAGGCTCCTTCAGGGACTGGAAGGTGCTCTGTGATCTCCCCAGTGGAGCCTTCACTTCTCCAGGCATAGACACAGACGTCATATGGACTTTCATTCTGTCTTTTATTTTTAACTCATGCTTGTATACCATAGTTCCTGTCATACTTTGCAGGTATTTTTTACCCCCTTCTTTTTTTCCAGGTGAAATCTGCCCCATTTCAGTTTAATTGAGGTCTCCTTTCTCTTTGTGTTGCATCTCAGAAGACAACCTGAGTCTGTTTTCTCAATGACCTCTTCGCAGATACTAGAAAGCTGCTACAAGGTGCATTCTAACTTTCTTCTGTTCTAAACAAATCCTCAGCCTGGCCTCACAAGTGCTCCAGCCCTTTTTATGGGCCTTCTTGGTGGATCTTTGCTGGTCTCCCTGAAGTTCATAGTTTTTCATGTACTGTGGGCCCTAAACGGTCACAGTGTTCCAGGTGTGGTCCAGCAATTGTTTCTTCAGCTCGCTGGCTGGGTTCTTGTTGATCCAGTGCAGTTTTCTGCTATGATTCATTGCAGCAAGTGTCCTCTGCTCATCCAGGTTTTGCACTGTAGAGGTACAGGCAGTCCTGACAGTTGTTCTCCCATCTGTACCGGTGCCACGGATTTTTCTGGTCAAAGTACAGGTCTTTGCCCTTGTTGAATCACATGCAATTCCTATCAGTGAATTCTTCATCTCTCTAGTTGGTCCTGTCCTCAAGTATGCTAGTCATTTCTCCCAAAATTTAGTGTCATCCTCAAAACTGATAAGGATGCCCTTTGTCTTCATGTTTTGTTGCTGAGGAAAAATATTAGACACATAAGTTAGTTTCTGTACAGACCTCTGAACTGCTTCAGTTTTAACCAACCTCCAGTGTCATTAACCACTGAACTTCAGCTTCTGAGCTCAGTACTTCAGTCAGCTTTTCATCCATCCAGTAGTCCACCCATTCAGATTGTAATGATCCTGCTTTGATACCTTCTGTGCTTTCCTTAGTCATATATTCTTGTTTTGGAGAAGGCAGATGGCTCATCAGCTTTACCAAGGCTTTTCCTAACCCATGTTTGGCTTGTTTCCCTTCATGTGTCAAGGAATGTCTTCCAGAAACACTTGCTCCATGAATTTCTCAGTGACTATGGGGAAGCTGACCTGCCTGTGCTTCCTCAGGTAATCCTTCTTGCCCTTTGGGATGCTGGGTATGAGATTTGTCTTTCTCCTGATATAGAGGAGTTCCTCTAATCTCCACGGCCTTTCAAAGATGTTAAAGAGCAGCCTTGAACAAATATCAGCTCTTTCAGGACGTCTGGATGCTTCCTTTCTCATACCAATTTTTTCTTCAGTGTGCAAAGCATAGAGTAATAGTTCAAAATTCTGTAATTCGCTTTTTCTTTCTTAAAAACAGTAAAATCATTTAAAGGAGAATGCTCAGAAATTTTTGAATAGTTGGGTTTGAAGCTCTTTGATGTGTTGAAGACATTTCATGTTAGACTTCCATGGTAATTGCTAGTGTGGAAACGTTAATTATGGTTCTCTGAGTGTATTGTGTCTGGGGAAATGTTTCTGTAACATGAGGCATTTGTGATTGTGTTTGGCTCTGTGTCCCTTTCCCTTACACAGGTGCCAGTACTTGCACAATCCATGAGTTGAAGTTTCTGACAACTTAGCTCCCATTCCCTTCACCTCCAACCCTTGTTTATTTGATCAGGCTTTTACACTGACCCATTTTACAACTCTCTGGCACCATTTCTTGTTGCATAAGAAGCAGTAAGGTGAGACTGAGACATCCCCATCCTCAGTTACATCAAATAGCTGTAGAATATCACACCATGAGATGCAGTTTTTATACCTGCAGCATTCTACTGTGAAGAGCCACTAAACTACCTCTTAGGTGATTGTAGCAGGTGGGAGGGGCATTGTTATTCTATTTCTAGATAATCCATGTTTTTAAGATGCAATGCTGTCAGTAAAGTTTATTAGAAAGTGATTATAAGGCAGGCTTATTTTTAATTTGTCTTCTGAATTGTAGTTCCATCTCTGTCCTGTTGCTAAATGGAAATAATTTTTTGTTCTGCAGCTGGTGACAGAACACGCTTGCATTTCACATTCTTTCTGAAGTGCCATTAGAGGGAAGTGCTTTTGTTTCAAACTGGTTGTGGAGTAGGATCAGTGACACAAACTTATCATGTATGTTTTCCTTGCTTTTAAAATAAAAACTGTGACTGAATTATGGTTACGTAACTTTGCATTTTGAATTCAGGTTGGGAGGCAGCAATTATGTACCTGCTTTTAAATGCTTTGAGGAAGATGTAAATTGACCTGTTTTCTTTACAGATAAGAAGATTGCATGGTACTGATTTGTCTCCATCAATATGGTATCAGCTGATAATTAGTGTAATTATGAGTAATGTATTTCCTTCAGTGGGCATCTGTGAACCAAATCTTAGTCAGAACTGAATATATGAGTGCATCTCCTCTTCCCCACTCTTCCCTTTTGGAGGGGTTTACCACTCAGATCTTTAGCTAACTTAGTTAACACTAGATAGTTTTAGTTTCTATGTATGTCAGCTCTGCCGTTCTAGGATAAGAGTGTGGCTTTGTGTGAGGTAACTGAATAACCTAGCTGCTGTAAGAAAACTTTGGTCTCCTTCATGGACTTTTTCCCCTTTGGACTTCAGTACAGAGACCAGTTTGTTTATTTTATTTTAGAACAGATATTGGTTAACTTTTATGAAATAGAATTTCAAAAGTAAAAGCTATTATTAGACTTGTGTTGTGAATGACTTCAGCTTTCCAATATCCAGGTGAAGATGGAGACAAAAGAGGCTATCCTGTTTTCTGGGAGTTTGACAGAAGGAGCTTGCATAATATGGAAATGGGATTTCAGGGATGCAGCCATCATTTCTCACTAAGAAATATTTGTGATGTCTATTCCTTGAGGTGCTGATAATACCTGATTAGAAACTTCCTAAGGACCAGGGCTGGAGGGGGACCTGCTGTGTTGTAAATTCCATTTCCTTGCTAATTCTGGGGCCATTTCAGATCTTGCCTAAATAGATTGTTTTATTTTAAAGTGATATGTATTCCAGTGAGAAGGCTGTTAAAATACCATGTCTCATTGCCAACCAAACTTAAATAAACTTTCCTTTAGTATTAACTTCTAGCCTGTTTTTTCTTTCCACTTCTTAAAACTTCAGCTGCTTAGGTTTTTAATTATAAAATTTTAAGATGCTTGTAAGGAAAACTGATTCCTTTTTACTCTGCTTCCCAGTAGCCTAGCAGCAGGCATTCAGTGCTTCCTCGTGAACTTTTCAGCTGGACTTCCTTTCTGGCATGTGTCACCTACTGTTGCCAGGATCCTGAGGCTCTCAGATAATCATACAAAATAGTCATACGTGTGATTTGGCAAGAGCTGCAATTTCTGTCTCCAAGATGCAATGTTGACATGCAAATGCTGTGCAGTCTTGAAAAGCTATGTCCTCAAGGCCTGTTTGCTTCTTAAATTATGTTCTGTAGGCATGCATCTGCCAGATGCATGATTGAGTAATCTTGTTAAGGATTGCAACATGAGAAATTGTGTTGTCTTTTGTCTTCATCAGGTAGACAGTTCTGTATTAAATATGTCATCCATTCTATAGACAGCAGAAATGAATACAGCTTAATTAGAAATTTTCTATGACACTTTTTTCCCTTTTAAAATTTTATTACACCCTTTGTTATTTTAAATTAAAATCTCTCTACATGTATTTGAATTCATAATGTTCACTGAGTGTTTAAAACCTAGAAACAACCTGAGTTGTTGAATTGACAAATGATGGGTAGAAACTTTCCTTTATACTGTAAAGGTAACAGAAAATCCGTGGGGAGTGCTGATTCATATTGACTCATGTAACAGAAGTTCCCTACTACTACTTTTTGTCCTGACTCATTGTCATGATAGAGTAGATTTTTAACTCCCACATTGTTGTTTTCAATGGGGTGCAGTTTTGTCACCAAGGTTAGTTGCAGGCTGGCTGTGTTTAACACTAGAAAAGCATTAGGACATCTTCATTACATTGCAGGATTTGGGCCATAGGAAATCCTGTTTTACAGTCTGTCTTAAAGGTGACTGTGGAAGTGACCTTTCAGATGAAAGCACTGTGCTGTGTCTTGGAATAGAAACAATTGGACACAACGTGGGTGATGAATAATTGAAAGAACTGGATGCCATCAGATATCATATATGAATGTGTTATAAAACTCAGTGGTTGTGACTTTTGTATGGACTACTTAAATGTTTAGTTGCAGAGCAGCATTTGCTCTCTGTCCTACTTTTTTTTTAAGAGGCTTATGTTGGAAATTATTGTTTCTGAAAAGGAGAACATTTGCTACATGAGTTGGCAGTTTTGTCATTTAATTAGTTCTTTGTTCATGCTGTCAAAACAAGACTAAATTCTCCTTAATTTGTTACACTTTGACTTATATTCATCTCTTTCCTATAATAAAATTTTCAAGTCTTCTTTTTTATCCTCTTTCTTTTTAAAGGTATTTGTTGGTGAGCTTCCTCAAGATTTTCTTCGCATTACCCCAACCCAGCAGCAGCAGCAAATCCAGCTGGATGCCCAGGCAGCTCAGCAGCTACAGTATGGAGGAGCAATGGGTACAGTAGGAAGACTCAGTATTACTGTAGTACAGGTATAAATTATGCCATCCTTGTACAATTAAGTCATTTTAAATAATTAATGCAATTTTTTTAATTGGTGGACACAAAAAAATTTTGTGTTGGAATTTGAGTTACTAAGTTACATGTAAATGGGTAGTAATTCTTAAAGGTTTTGGTGCTTCATTTTTCTGTACATCAGCATTTTGTCCAGTTTCATGTTTCATCACTGCCTGATGCAGCAATTTCCTGTAAACCTTGCTATTATAGCACATAATCAAATAAACTCATGAGGGTTTTTGCAGTGAACTGGTTTCTCTGAAAACTTCTGTTCAGAAGCTTCCTGTAGTTCCTGTACTTAATATTGGAAGACATTAGTAATTTTGAGGATATTATAGGGAATTACAGTTCCCTTATGTATTGTTCCACATCCTTCTCCTCAAAACTGTTCTCCAGCTAGTTGGTCCAAAGTCTTATTGTGTTCATTGTTTTTCCTTTTTTGAACTTTGAGATTCCTGTCTGTACACTTTTCTTAGCCTATCAAGGTCCTTCTGAATGGCAGTACAACAGACAAGAGATACTCTTCTCTATTTGTCTAGGAATTTATGCAGGAATGCTATGGAATCATGGCTGCAGATTGAGACATGTCGCATTCTGGATACAGGGCTTGCCATGATACAGTTAATCTATAGAAGATGAAAGTCTGGTTGAAGCATACTGTATTTAAATGTGTTGATAAAGTATATCAAACATGAGGCCTTAGTTCTGTTACTAATAAACTGACAGAAGATCAGAAAACATTTCTCGGGGGGTAATTTGCTGCTTTTTTTTTCCTTGCAGATATTTAGGGGTGGTGGTGAGTTTGTCTTAAGCACAGCTGATTATTGCCTTGTTTTTGATGAAAGTTTGATAAACTGTCTAATCCCACAAATCAGGAGTATAGATAGTGCTTAGTTTCTTCTTTTATTTTTAAGTCCACATTTACAATAAACAGTTTGAGACCTTTCTCACCAGCTCTAATGTATGAATTGATGAACCAGCATGTTTCCTGGAGGAGAAAAGGGCTTTCCAAGCTTGAAGTGCAGCCTTTGTGATGAATGTTACACAGTGCACAGCCTCAACTCTTGCAAGTTCTGTAAATATCTTCTAGGTGGGAGGTGCCCTGGGGCACCATGTTTTGTCACTTGTCTTACTATAAAAAGAACCATGGGCTCTTTAGTATAGGTCAAAGAAACAGCACGTGCAAAAAGCCTAACTTCTGCTTGAGCACATCTGTGCAGCAGTACTCAGTGTTGTGTTCAGAGCTGTCATCACCTTGTTTTGTTCTAGTCTTCTGATGTTACAGCAAAAGAATGTTGGATCTCTTCTGATTCTATACAGCATCTGTTTTTATAGTGATGTTAGGCCTTAACTTGTCCACTGAATTAACTACTCTTAAGTGTACATGCTAAAAGAAGTGTGTAATCACTTTGAAATGTATGATCTACTGTGACTAGTTTACCTCAATTGAACTGCTTTTGCAGGTTGTGCTTTTCAATTTTGTGATATTCTTGAAGGTACTGGATTTCTGTAATTCGTCCTTTAAAAGAACTTAAGTGAAAGAGGACAGGCTACCTATGACATTGCATTTGTGATTGTATGTTGGAGATCAGATACCCAGGGAAAAATTGAACTTGTTACTTGTAATCATGTATTTTGTGGTTTGGTATGAAGTAATTTATTTTAGCTACAGTGAAGATGTACATTTTCTACAACAAATAGGCTAAAAAGATGTTCCTTTTTCAAGGTCTCCCAGACACTTAATGGTGTTACTGGTTTATGTTTTAATCTGAATGCTGTTTTTGTTTTTTTAACTCTTTTCTGTCTGTCACAGAATTTAATCTAGTCCTTTGTTCAATATTTGGTTCTTACTATGAACTAATAATAATTAACTTCTCAAGTTAATGCCAGTATTATACACTTCCTGGGTTTCTTTTCTTTTCAGGCCAAACTGGCAAAGAATTACGGCATGACGCGCATGGATCCGTACTGCCGAATACGGCTGGGATACGCTGTGTATGAAACTCCAACGGCACATAACGGAGCCAAGAACCCCCGCTGGAACAAAGTTATTCAATGCACTGTCCCCCCGGGTGTGGACTCCTTTTATCTGGAGATATTTGATGAGGTCAGAACTGCTATATAATTTTTCTACCCCTCCCCATCTCCAGTTTGGACTGAGGTTTGTGTGAAACCTTGCAAAAAAGGAATGAATTAGCACAGACTTTTTCTCTGGGAGATAATAAATATTTTTCAGAATTCCAAAAGCAGCAATTCACAAGGCTTTGCTCTTCCCCAAGAGTATCAGAATTGTTACTTTTCTTTGGTAGCTGATAAAGGGGCATTAGCATGCTTGCCTGCAAAGGAAGAGAAGTAAAACATGTTTGAGTGCTATTTAAGCTCCTCTTGGCTACCAGAATGCCCTGCAGCTTTGTGTCCTTCACTGTCCCTATTAAAAATAGCCTGTTGTACAATGCTGTTTTACTTGAAAATTCTTTGGTGTTATTGTAACCTAGGAAGAGCTTGAAAGCTTTCCAAAGCTTGGAATTCCTGAGAATAAAACTATCAGCTACAGAGTATGGTAGTCACTACTATTTATTAGGAGAAACTAAGACTTAAGAGGCTACATCTAAGGCTAAAGTCATGGTTTGCCTGTTTTTTTGCTGCCTCTCTCATTGTGTGTAGTAAAGCATGACAGTGCAGCAGCTGTGGTCATTACACAGGCGAGGCTTTTGGATGCTGCTTTGAGGGCTTGGCTGATTAGTTCAAGTGTCTGTTGCGTTGCTGCTTCAGGGAGGCAGATCAGTACTTCTGTCTGCTGAAGTTCACAGGCTATCATAGTAAACAGAAGATGTTCATGTAATGGCCTCTGATGTGATGTCTTAAGATTCACACCAGCTATGACGATATTAGGATGCTGTATTTCTAGAGTGTTCTGCTTCAGGTCTTCAGTTTCTTGCTATTAAATATCTGCAATCAATCAATAATCCCACTTAAAGTATCCTTCAGCCTTGTTGAAAAGGAGATGGCCAAAATATTTATTGACACTTCAGTAATATCAAAGGGAATAAAATTAACAAGGTTAATAGCATAAAACGGAAGTGTTAGTCAAGGATAATTTTAAGTTTGGGGTTTCTTGCAGCACAATTAATTTGGTAATATTTTTCAAATTATATTTCAGAGAGCCTTTTCAATGGATGACCGCATTGCTTGGACACACATTACAATTCCTGAGTCCCTGAAGCAAGGAAATGTGGAGGATGAATGGTATAGTTTGAGTGGAAGGCAAGGTGATGACAAGGAAGGAATGATTAATCTGGTTATGTCATACACGGTAAGCCAAGTTTGGGGTGGGAAGGGAGAGAAGCTTCTTAAGTAGTGGGACGGAGATATTTTAGACTGAAGTAGATCTGTTGTACCATACTGGTGTTTGTGTGTGTTGTCATTTAAAATAATTATACCTAACTCTGGGAATAGCAGTCCAAAATATTCGTAAAGACAGTAAATACTTTGTGGTGAGGTGGCAAATGGGTATTTATCTTGTCATCAGAAGTTCCAAGCTGCTGTTCAGTGTACAGCTAGGAACAGATATTCCCTGCTCTTTGAAATTCACATTCTGCCCCAGATATGAACAGTTGTTTCATTATCCTGGGGAGAAAAGAGTATAATTAACCCTGAAAACTACCTCCCTGTTAAAGTGCTGTTCATAATATTAAATATTTTCAAGGATCAAACTGAACTGAAATATAACTGGAGTTATTGTGGTAGTAAAAGGGAATGGAGTTAATGTGATATTTTGTTTAACGGACTGTTTTGCCTAAAAAATAATTTATTTAAACTAAAATTTGCTTCAAGGAGCAGTGTACTGCTTTTAAAAATAAATAAGAATAAAAATCAGATTTTGTCTAATATTTATGATGAATATATTGTATATACATTTCACAAGACTAAGGCATGAAAGCTGATTGAACCTGTATTTTAAAATAATGCATTTTGATAACAACATTTCATCACTCTTGTGAAAGGTGAGTTTGACATGATGTGCGTTTATTGATTCGTGGGCAAATTAATTGCCATTTGAAAGATGGTAGTTCAGTTAGTTTGCCAGAGATTTGCTTAATATAGATTTGCACTCAGCATAGTCATATTGTACTGTTGCATGTGGATTTGCAATGTGATGATTTGTTTGCAAACACTTTTAATTGCTGGCATTTTTTGGCTACTTCCTGAGTTGTTCTAATCTGTGCTTTTTCTGTCAAGTCTTTACCAGCTGCCATGATGATGCAGCCCCAGCCAGTGGTCCTGATGCCCACTGTGTATCAGCAAGGAGTTGGATATGTGCCTATAACAGGTATGTTTTCTCTACTTGAAGACTGTGAACCTTCCAGATGAAGGTTTGCAGAAATAAATACCAAATTACTCCTGTTTTTTTCAGAATGTCAAGGAAGCTATAAATGATTTTTCTTTAACCACTTTCCCCATTATATGTTTTTATGAGAAGAGGGAACAAATTAAGTACAGGTCTGCCTTCAATCTTGTATCCTGTTTAATAGAGCTGCATGAGTTTGATTCAATGGATTAAAATGTCTGTCAAGTTATGAAGGCTTCTCTTTTTGAGTATTTATTTTATACTTCGATCAGGTCTCCGAATAGTTGTCTAGCAGGCTGCACTTTAAGTTGTGCTTACTTAAATGGTGGCAATCCATGTCTGAAGCTGTTTGCACTTGAGAAAGTACCTCAGATGAATTGTGCTGTTGGAGCTGCAGCTCCTGTAGCCCACAACAGGATTAATTTTTCTGTGGTCTTTGAAGATGCTTTCTTGGAAGGGAACTCACTACACAGTATGTGAAGTATTCACAGCTCAGTGAATGAAAAATGTTAGGGAGCTCTGAGATAGCTCTTTTTGATGTATTTACATAACTACAGCAGGTACTGTCAGTGCTTTTGCTTGATTCAGTGAGAATATTGGAGTTGTAGAAAAAGATGTGTTAACTTATGTTTTGTAATTTTTCTGTCAAAGATGAAAAGTATAAAGTATGTAAATAAGTTTGAATTTGTCCTGCTTAGGGAACTGATCAGTTCAGTTGAGTTTGTGTGTCACTTACAGCTCTTAAAACCCCCACTTTATTCTATGGCTATCTATTCAGTAGTATGTGTACTTTTCAGGGAAAGTAAGAGATAAATTCACATATTTTTAACTTCTTTGCCTGCAAGTTTATGAATTAATGATGATGTGTGTAGGACATAATTAAAGTGCTAAGGGATGACACAGCAGATACATACATTTTATTTTTCTTCTGTAAGACTAGCAGATGATTGAATTTAAAATTTCATTCACTGTAAAAACAAACCTCATCAACACAAGACTGGGTATGTTTACGAATACCTCCTGTTTGACTTTTACAGAGTTAAGTTAGAGCAAAATAGGGAAAAGTTGGGCTGCATGCTTTATTCCCTGATGAAAACATGCAGTTTGCTTCATTTTAGGTGTTTTTTATCTCTCTAGCTTAATTGTCAGATTTTAAGTCTTGCCGGTGAAGTGCTTTGAACTGGAGTGCACGTTCCGAAGCGTGGTTCTCTTGTGTAAACCAGACCTTCTGTAGTGAACTTCAAACACAGTCATCTTGTTTAGAGTTAAAAGATCTGATAGAAAGTGCTAGCAAATTTCTTGAATAGATCAAAATACGAATATTCGTATTACAAAATTTCTGTGCCAGAGTATAAACAGAAGAAATGCAGCAGAGACTAGTTTCCTGTATAATTGAAATTAGATGTAGAACTGAACAGATAAAACTTACTGAATACCTTCAAACTTGCTATTTGAATACTGGACATTCAAATCATGATGTTCTGTAAATTATTTATCTTGAGAATATTTTCTATTTTGACAAGTGAAGAAATAACTAATAATTTGCAAGTGATAGTAATGTCTTACCTTTTAGCAGCTAAGAATTTGGGGCCTATATGGTGGAGCATTGTCCTTCTACCAAGATCCAGCATGTTTGTTTTAATTGCTGCTATAATACTATTCTGTATTCAAAATTCTTCCTGCATCTGTGACTTGTATTTTTAAAGCATTGCAAGTTCCACCCCTGGATTTGAACTCCTCTTTTGTTCTGGGAAAGCTTGAATGTATTTCCTTGACTTCATAAATGCCAGACTTTTTACAAGCCACCTCTGACATGCATTTGGTATTTTTTACTCTCTTTAAATATTACTGTGCTTTGTGTTTGCTGTTTTAGAATTTCTGTGGACACCATCAAAATTTGCCAAAGCACTGTGAGTTC
The DNA here is from genome assembly GCF_014805655.1 of Passer montanus. Classification (NCBI taxonomy): domain Eukaryota; kingdom Metazoa; phylum Chordata; class Aves; order Passeriformes; family Passeridae; genus Passer; species Passer montanus. The sequence continues at coordinate 1,983,916 of NW_024371593.1, forward strand.
TAAAGCTTTGACTTAAATACTAATCAATGACCCACTCATAATAATTAGATGGATGTTTAGGTTTGGAATTGGAAAGTGACTTGGCTGCATAATACTTTTGCTGTTTCATACATTTAATGGCTTAATAAAAGTAATTTCAAATTTTAAAAGGAAACAATAGTGCATCTTAGAAGACATCTTAGAGTTTTTTGAAATACTTTCTGTGTATTGAACTAGGTGCTCCTTCTGAATTCTGTAAACTCTTTCAGAAAGGTGCATGGAAGATGCTGGCCTTCCTTGGGCAACTGAACTGTTTGTGTCTTCTGGGTCCATTCCGTTTGCACATTTCCTTTGTAACACTGTACAGTGTTTGCTCTCTTCCTTTTGAGACTGCTTCAGGAAGGGTAATAGACATCAGTATGTTCCTGCTTTGCATATTTGTAGTTCACGTTTTTTACCTGAGCAGGTAAATTAATGTAGTCAATAAACAAGTTGTGCTTTTCCTTCTAAAGAGTTGAAGAGCATCATTGAATAGTTTATTATATTTGAGGTGAAGGGGATTCTGCTGTAGCAGACTGTCAGAATCAAAGCCTTATTTATGATGGAAATGGAGTGGGTGGACTAAAATGCCTATCCAGACAGTTTTAACAGTTACTTGTTAACTGTCCAAAATAACTGTGCTTTAAAGAGAGATGATTAAGTCAAATTTAGGTGTATCACAAAGGCCAAGCTGTTTTTCTGTATCAGAAGACTTGTGTTCAAAACTAACTTTCTAATTAACTAGCCTTCTGATAAATGCTGAAGCAGCTAATTACTTTTACACTCTGTCATACAAGCTGAGGTAAACAGTAGAAACAAGCAGGTAGTCACTGTGGTAAGCAGATGACCACAAGTAATGCTGATTTCCTCATCTGGTGGTAGGTGGAGCTCTGTTAAGAACAGAAGTGGCCATGGTATATTCTTGCACCATAGCAATTAATTGCAAAATTTTTTAAATTGAAAACTTCTGACAACAGCTGTTGCTTAGAAGCTATAGCTGCCAGAAGTGGTGTATCTATGGATTGGGTATGCAAAAATTAGAACTTGTGAACCCTGTTGTTGTTATAGAAGTTGAGTTTATCTACCACCTCTTCCTGTTTCTTTTTCTAAAGATTACTTAATTTAAACTGTTGATTATTTTGACATACTGGTACTTGCAGTGTCTTCTTTTAGTGCAAAGTACCAGAGACAGCGAGCTAAAAAGTGTTAGTTCAATAAGCAAGCTGATCATAGGTTAGCTTGTGATGTTACTGGTGTGTGTTTGTTCAGAAAACTATGGATGTATGTTGTCCTTTGTGGTCTGTAAAATATAATCCTTGCTGCAAACACCTGGTGGCTTACTAATTTTGGTAACATTTCCCCTGATTGTTACTTCTGCATTTACTGTTGATTATTTTGACACACTGGTACTTGCAGTGTCTTCTTTTAGTGAAAAGTACCAGAGACAGCGAGCTAAAAAATGTTAGTTCAATAAGCAAGCTGTTGTTTCTTATTTGCTAAACATTCATGGGATAAATAGGAAACTTGCTTTTACTTATTTTATAAACTCCCACGTTAAAAATATATTAGAAACCTGTGTGTCTCTGAGTCCTTGTCAGAGTCAGGAATATCACTTTTCATTGAGGCAAGGTTGTGTTTGTATGTACATTGTTCCTTTAGGTGTCCTTATGGAGGATCATGGGTTAGCTTGTGATGTTACTCGTGTTTATTCAGAAAACTATGGATGTATGTTGTCCTTTGTGGTCTATAAAATATAATCCTTGCTGCAAACACCTGGTGGCTTACTAATTTTGGTAACATTTCCCCTGATTGTTACTTCTGCATAAACAACACATTTAGGGAACTTATACATGGTGCTGAAGCAAATTAGCTGAGAGACTGGATCCTAATAGCATTTAGTTTTTTAGTGTTAGGTAGCTTAGGTTTTACCCAACTGCCTCATTTTATCCAACTTTCACCTTTGGAAGGTAAATAATTAATATCCTTTTAAAAATAGATTAATATTTCTTTCCCATGTCTTATTCCTTTCCCCTTGTCCCTTCATTTTCACCTGTCTTTAGGGCTTGAGTACTTTGCTCTGGGTAAGTTTCCAAGCTCTTTTCTCACTCCCATCCTCATTGACTCAAGAGTCTTTGCATGAACTCACCTAAACAGCTTTATTTGTTACAGCAGACTGTACAACAAGGTATTGCCACTTGGTTGTCACAAGTAGAACAATTTAATGCCTCTTCTGCAAATTATTAAAGCCTCTGTAACCTGTTGGAAAGTCTTTAAAGGCATCTGCTCATCTTTGAGCTATAATGGTTAAACTGATTGCTGCTGACAATGTTGATGGATATAATGTGATGTTACGATATTCTTCTGAAGCTGTTGTATGTCAGTGAGCTATACTAGGTGATAGTATTGGTTTTCTAGAAGAGAAACATAATTCTTGCAGTTGTTTGGCCTACTGCAACATCAGTGGAGAAGCAGTAATATCACGACTTTTGGTAAACTTGAAAGCAAAAAACTGAATTTTGCAATGACACTGAGAAGACAACCGCTAATTGTCTTAGTCTTAATTTCATTAATGAATCTTTAAATAAGCTTTCCTTTTAAGAAGTGATACTTTTTTCATCAGTGCATATTTTTCATGCATTTCTGTTTTACATCCATGTCAAGTTAAGTACCTGACTAGAACTCTAAAGGCAAATCATGTTACAGGAAATCAATTTTCCTTCATTTTAGACTTCCTTTACTGTGACACTTCTGATTTTGAATTGTGCAAAGTTGCTGTGACACCACTATCTCTGATAAAAGCATTGGTCTTCAATCAAATACATTCAGAAAATTTTAGAATTACTTCTTGTGAGATATGATATAATTTCTTGATGCCCTGAATTTCAGAAAGATGCTGTAGATAAAAACTGTTGTGGTTGTCACAATATATTTGGTTTATTCAGAACAGTGAAACTTTAGCATTTTTCTGCTGTTTCATACACTTAATTTTTCCAGTAGTTTGCAAAGAAGCAACATTTTAAAAAGTGAGATGGTATGCATATTTTAGTAGTGAGATTTTTCCTAGAGCAAATATCAAGTGTGTAATGCCTTGTGTGCAGCTGGAAAAAGCTTACCCTGTTAATTCTGCTTTGATGCTTTCATTGCTGCTTGTAGCAACTGACTTGCTATTGTTTCATGTATTGGAATGTCACTGCTTATGCCAGCATGTTTGCCATTGCCATTTCACTGAATTGGAAAAATGCTCCATTCTTCTGATTTATAACATGTACCTAATATCTGAGAGTAACACAGGAGTTCACAATTCCACTGGTAGTGGATTCTTACATTGTTTAGTTCCAGTTTTCACCTGTCAGTGATACGAAGTTTTTTAGCTTAAAGCAGCTTTTTATTGAACATTGATAATTTGGAAGCTTATTATAACTTTCTCTAATGACTGCATATATGTATCTATTTGCTAAATTTCAGTGCATAATTCTTTAAATTTATGCTTAAGTTTTGCTTTCTCTTTTGTAAATCAGAGATTATGGATGCTTTTAGCCTGAGTGCGGAAAAACCCAAAGTACTCTTAAATTGGTATTTGTATAGCTTGAATATTGAATTTCATTAAAAGTGAGCATTTATCATGGTGGTATTTATTAAAAATCTGTGATATTAACTCCATTTGTGTGCAGTCTAGTTGTAGACAGCATAAGCTAAAATTAAAAGGGTTGAGAAAATGGATTTTGAAAATTCTTGGTGAGAATCAGTATGGACAAGAAATTTCTTGTGTCTTAAATTGATTATTTATATTGGAAATGCTTTTTGAGTACTGCCTGTCCATATGTCTGACTTCATAATTACGTATTTTTTATGAAAGCAGCAAGAAAAACTCTCTTCTAGTCTTGATTTTATTTTGGCACTGATAAGATACTGAAAGAGTATTGGTAAGCTGTAGGATGCTGTGGGACTCGAGAAAAGAGCCTAATGTTTAATTTTACTTAATACTTTAAACTGACCTCCTGTATTGATAGTTCATACACTGTTTAGGCTGAATATTGGTTAATGTTAGGGTGTTGATGACTTAGTAAAAAGTCTTGGGAAGTTTGTTAGAAGTAAAACATAACTTCTATTGCTCAATTCTTTCAGGTGCTTTGCGACTTTATGTTTTTTGAGGCCACACATCTTCCTATGTCCCTTTTAAGTGCCCACATTGTTTGTAGACAGCGTGAGGAATGAGTTGAGGTTTGTTGAAGCTCTAGAAGAGGCAGTGCAAAATGATGCTGTGTGATTGCGTGTATTTGCAGTGCTGGTGAGGACTGCACAATGGTTTGCCTCCAGGATGTCTGATGGGCTGTGTGTTGAAACACATAGTGCCAGACAGAATTCCAGGGACCATGGTTCAATGGCCATAAAAAGCTGTGGAGCCAGGGTTTAGGGTGTGCAGAAAAGGTGACAGATACCTGTGGTAGAGATGTGATGCAGATGGCTGGGCAGAAATATGGTTCCAGTGTGCAGGTAAAAGCTTTATGAGATTATAACTCAGTATAAACCTTTTTGAGTAGATGCAGCCTGTGTGTTAGACTTAAAGCTTCTAGGTTCCTTTTTTTTTTTCTTCTAATAAAATTTAGAATTATTAAAAGGGGAATTTTAAAATCAAAATTGGAACATATAGATAAATAGGGAGGTGTTTACAAATCAGTAATTAATCTCTTCAGATAGGACAGGAGTCCAAGTTGAGGAAAGAAATAGATAAGAGTATATCAGGTGAAATCCTGGGTGCAGTGCTTGCAGTCAAACTATATTCATTGAGAGTACCTGGTCAGCCAAAGTTGATGTTTAGCTCATCCAACCTTGAGTGTAAGTTATAATATAGCATTTTTATGCTGACAGAAGAAACAAGTCACTGGGATGCTAAAACATTTTTATGCATTAAAGTGAGTATAGACATTTCTGACTAAATAGTTAGAGTGAAGGAAATCTTGAAGAGACAAGGTAAGTATTGAAACTGCTCTTTTTTTTTTAGGATGTTAGGTCTGAGTAGAAGTAGTATAATATAATTGCAGTATTTTCAATCACATAGGTACTTCAGTCATGTTAAGAGAGATGAGGCTGCAAAGAGGCACTCTTGAAAATTATCTTAGTTATACATACGCTTTGTTGTTACGAGTTTTGAGCAGCTAGTCAGAATTCAGTAGAAGAGAAGCAGCTTTGATCTATTCCTGGGTAATATACGAAAGCTGGTTCTCAAGATGTATAATGGTGATGATGCAAATAGTTCATCCTTTGTTTAACTTACAGAGATGTAATTAAGGTCATATATAGTAAGCAAACAGATGAACTAAAAACTATAAAGGAAGTTAGATATTCAAAGAAAATGTGCACCAAATTAAAAAAACCCAAAACCAACACTCAGAGAATCTTAAAAAGTGAGAAGTAAAGCAGTAAAGTATGTTTCTGACAAAAATTGGTAGATCTCCCATATATGGGAATGTGAAAGTCTTAAATTATATGTTAAATCTAAACTGGTTATGAGATTGAGTAACAAGGCTTTTGAAGATCAAATGCGTAAAAGAAACAGAAATTATTTATTTTAAAGAAGCAGAAAACCTAGAATCATGTATGTAATTAAATAATGATAAAGATATAAGTATGTAAGGCAGCTCAGGAAAACCTAGTTGGAATGTGAGACCATAACAGGTGAAGGAAGTTTTGCTTTCTGAGGACTGGAGGATAGCAAAGTAAGGTTTCAGTTAAAAACATTTTTGAAGTAGCCATTTTCTCTATTGTATAGAATGATTAAAACCCAGGAAGACTAGAATGAGCTCCTTTGAAGCAAACAGGTAACTAGGTAAACTTTAGGAGGAAGTAACATGGTTGTGTAGGAAAAGCCTGTATGTTAAAATTCACAGGAATTTGAGTGTATAAGAAAGAACAGTGTGGTCTGTGTATATCACCTTCACTTTGTAAAGTGCTATTTTCTAAGCATTCTTTCTATCATATGATATTCTGATACAATAAAGGTAATCTTGTGGTTTAATATCCATTTTAAAAAGTTGATGAACAAATAAAAATAGATGATTATTCATCTAATGAAAGGAGTTGAATCTGATGCACCTCTTTGGTGAGGTGCATCAGATTCCTTAAAAAATTAAGTGAGTAGACTAAGGCAATTTGTCATACAAGAACCCTTAGCAGTTTTCTAAGCCTCTCTGACTGCCACAGGTTGCAGAAGGATCTGATTGTAATAAAAGGGAAATAAAATTATTTATTAAATCTGGTGTTAAAGTATGTGCAAAGGATAATCTTAACTAATCTTAAGTAATCTTAACTAATACTTCTTTGGTGACAATTTCTCAATTTGGTCATTACAGTACAGGAAGGTCTTCGAATTATTGTAGGCTACTTTACAAAAGTATCAGGTGAATAGTCTTTGAAACAGAGCATAAAATGCTTGAAAGCAAATAGAGAACCAATACTAGAACTTTGTTCTGTCTAGCTGCAGGTACTTCTCCTTGCCCTACCTTAGAAATTCTGCAGGAGAACTGCAGAAGCTAGCACATAAAGGAGTGAGACTAAGATAATCAAGGATCTGAAACTACATAGAGAACAAGTGAAATACACAATTTTCAGAAGTGATAAGAAAAAAATGTAGATATCTACTATCATCTGTTTTCAGTTTTATACTAAACAAAAGGTAGAGTTTTCAGCAATGGTCATAGTGATAGATGCTCTTACGTGATGAAAAAGGGATTTTGTCTACTAATTTCTTTTAACAGGAATAGGAATACTCATTTTCTGAAACTGTAAACTGCCAGTGCTTTATTTTACATGGATGTACAAGAAGTTAATGAAAAATGACAGGTCAGATGAATTTTGTCCTTTGGAAAAGAGATGAACAAAGCAGTGTGTGCCCCTAGAGGTGTTGCTCTTTTGCCACGTAGTGACTTTGAAGGCTGGATGGAACTTAAGCCTTATTTGTGTGGTCCAGTCTTCTTTGCTTTCCTTTGAATACGCCGAAGATTACATTCATTGTCTTTCTAAATATCAGCTGTGTATATTGCTGATGTAAAACTATTTTTTCATCACAACATAAATACACTGGGAACTAAAATATGAGGTGGGAAAAACCAACCACACCTTTCTGTGATGAGCTTAGTGTCTGATTAGTGAATTATGTGTGAACTTGTTTAATGCAAGTTGTACCTAATTTTGAACAGTACCTGTTGCCATGCTGTAGTTTATAACTTCTGGAATATAACCTTGGGGTGAGAGCCTGTTCCAGAATAATATTTTCCAGTTGCAACAGTGTAGGTATAACCTCTGCAATCTTCTTCCTCCTCTGGAGTGCATGTTAAAATAAATAAATGCTGAAGTTGGTGGGCTGGGGACAAGTCATGAGCTGCTTTTGTCTTCAAAATCACTGGGGTTTTTTGTTGTGGGTTTGTAAATTATTTTTTCCCCCTACTCATGTATGTTTTGTGGCTTTCTTTCTTCTGTTTTTAACCTGTAGGGATGCCTGCAGTCTGTAATCCAGGCATGGTCCCAGTGGCAATTCCACCTCCTGCGGTCAACCCTCAGCACCTGTATAATGAAGAGGACCTGAAAGCTATCCAGGACATGTTTCCCAACATGGACAGGGAAGTAATCCGCTCAGTGCTAGAAGCTCAGAGGGGGAACAAGGATGCAGCTATCAACTCCTTACTTCAGATGGCTGAAGAATCATAGATGCCCACTTCCTGTATAGTCCCTGTCCTCGATGCCACTTATTTTTACTTGCCAAGCCAGGGATTTAGCTAGAGGAAGAATTTCCCAACAGCTTTCTGTTAGTGCATCGTGTGTGACAGATTGTACCCCTTTTCTCCTTGGACAGTTGGATCTTCTTCTCTTTCTTTCTCAGTCTGTACGTACTCAGTTTAGCTTATGTCCTACCATAGAGCAGTGAAGCATCTTTACTATCAGCTGTGCCCTGTGTGGCTATATTCTGATGGGATTGGGAATAATGCTGCTTTGTTTCTTTCTCTCCCCCTTTTCATAAACTTGCTCTTACAAAGTAACTCTATGCAGTACAAGATTTACTAGTGTTTGTTAGATTGGAAAAAAAAAAAAACTTTCCATGGAAGGTTTGCTGTTAAATACAACTGATTTGTTAAAAGTATTTAGGTTTCAGCAAGCAGCCTATTTTTTCCCAAAAATTAAAGGAGAGACCCTTTCTTATCCTGTGGTGTTTAGTTATTACTGATATATTCACACATTTTAGATGGAAGATTTTTAATTTAATAAGCTAAATTTCTTAGGTTGTACTGTTGGTATTTGTAATGGGCATCTTATTCAATCTACTCATTGGGCACTAAAGCAATATATTACCTGGTGTGCGTTTGGGGCTTTGTCCTCCCACATAGTATTGTTATGTATATGTAAAATCTTAGGAGGTAACTTTTAACTTTTACAGTATGTATTGCTGTAGCAGAGAACAGGACTAAGCCCTAATGTACTCCTACAGTTAATTGCACTCTAACTATTACTTCTGCATTCACATGGCTATTTCAAAGGTTAAGTGCAGAAGTACAGATACTTATACCTGGAAAATGACTGAAGCCGTAAAAATTATTTGAGATGTTGTCTAACATTAAAAAAAGGAGGAATTTATGATCTGGTTATTAAGCTTCATTATTTATACCTATGTTCCAGCAAAGTTATTGCTTTACATTAGTGGGAAAATGATTGTATTTTTCCTGTAATGAGAAATAAGCATGAAAAGTAGCTTCAGGGTCTTAGAATGGCATTATGAATTGCTCAGTGACTTTTTAGACTACAGCTGCTGTAGTCAGTTTATTATTATTTGATGCAGATGGAAATAAAATTCTGTGTGAGAGACAATTTAACATATCTGAGTTACAGTCTGATCCTCAGAGGAGGTGTTTGTATTTATTGTTAGAGTAATTTTTTCAAGTAAGAGTTGATTTTGGAGCTGCAGAATCATACAGTTATGCACCAGTTACACCTGTCGGATGAATTTCTGTGATGTCTGTTCTTGTAAAGTAATGCACTTTAAATAGTCTGCACCAATTTATTTTTCCAGTGATGTGCAATGTTGCTGTTTGTCTCTTTAATGTTTGATTTCAAATACTTTCTACAATAGCCATAGACCTTTATATTTTCAAAGTTGAAATGAATGTATGCTTGAAATCTAGGCTCTTGAGTGATTCATGAGAACATTAAAGCCAGCTTTGGAATAGGGAATGATGACCCATATTGTCTTCTTCACCAAACTTTATTTTATGTACTATGCTTAAAATATTTTCTTTATTATCTGATGGAAAGCTGATTTTATCCCCCACAACCTACATTCAAGTAGTCTTTAGGTAGCACTGGCAGTAGAACATGAATATTTATTTTTTTAATAATTAAAAGTAATACTGAAACTTAAAATACAACACCAAAAGTCATCTCAGTTTCTGACCTTTTAAAGCCGTCTTTTCATAATGTACAGTTTTAAGTTATGTTATGAATCCCTTAACATCTTAAATTTCCCATTAAAAGCATAAGTGTCTTTGAACATCCTCCAGTTGGATTTTGAATAATGAAATTCAAGGCTATAGTTCTGTGTGCTGTAGTTGTAGAATTGCCTTACTTTTGTTTTCTAAAGTTAAATGGGTATTCTTCAATAAACTAGTCTTGCCCCTTCCCTACAGTCATGGTAAATTTTGTGATTGATCAGGTGTAGAGGCATTTGGTCTTTATAAAAGCAGAGTGTTTTGTGACATGATGACCCAAAAGGATGAATGTTGGTGAGGATTTAATGCTTAGATACCTCCAGGAAGAGTCCTGTGCTCTAACTTTTACATAGGTAGCATGAATTGCTAGGGACGGAACAATTCAGGGAAAATGTACATAATTTAAATTTTTATATTAAAATGGTGGGATTCATACACAGCTTTTCATAAAAGCAAGTGGTCATGGTTCAACTTAATGGCTGGTAAATTGTACTGCATCCTATTACAGCTCCATTTCAAGTGCAGAACAAAACCACCTTTCAGTCCTAACTGCCAGGAGGGGTAAGTGCAAAAGTTAAGCTAGCCAGGTTTATTCATAAACTGACTCTGGCCCTCTGAGGGAGATTCCTGTTCTTAGATATATTTTTAGTGTGTATTTCTTTTCCTAGGCAAATGTTATTCAAAACAGGGTACAAATATGAGTTGAAAATAGGATATGTAGGAGCAGTATGGCCAGTAGATGGATTTCATTATCGTACACTATACTTAAATATTGTTCTGTGGATTTTTTTGTCTTTATTTAATTAAGCATTAGAGATTAAACTCTTACATCAATATGTGCTACTTTCTCTTGTTAAAAAGAACAAAGTGATCACCTACTCAGCTTTTCAGCATACATATCCTTCCAGTTGAGCTGTTTGTTGTTAGGTTTGAGTCAGAGAGAGATAAAAAAAGACAGGAAGTGTTTACTTTAGGGTCTGTAAAATTAAGGTATTGGAACTGAAAGTCTGGTTTTCTATTTAAAACAAACAAATTGTCAGTCATGATTGTAGCTTTTGAGAAAATGCTAATGGGGTAATACTGTGTTTGATGCTGCTCCTCTGCTCAACAGCTTCAGCAGCTTGGAGCTAAAGCCAGCTGTGTAAGACAGGCATCTGCTAAAAGTTAGTGCTCTCAGTATAGTTTGAGTCCTGCCAAGAGCCTCAACTTGCTAAAGGTAGGAACATTTTTTTGTCTAGCTAGATCCTTGCAACTTCTCTACTGCTCTTTGCATCTGCTGATGGTACTGAATGGGTTTATTCCCCCCTTATAAACGTTATTGCCTGTTTGGTTGATATGTAATACCCTACAGAGGATGTTGTGTTGCTGTAATTATTCTGAAGACATTGTTTCTCTGTACTGAGGTCCAGTGTCCAAATATGTTTCTTGCACTCTAAAGTACATTAACTTTTTCATTCTAATTTAATAAATGTACCATCTGAATGAAAGTGTATTATGTCTCTATTGGAGAGCACCACAGTGTGAGTCTTTGACTGATCTAAAATTCAAGTATTGGTTACTGTCTTCTATTCACTGTCGAACATTGGTTGGCAAACTACACTGCTTCTTAATGGGACCATCTGATGGGAACAGTAACTGTAAATGCTCAAAAGCACTTTGAGAATTCCTCTACAGGTAGGTGCCTCTTTCTAACTCTTCTAGGGGCTGCTTTCTCAAGGAAATATGCTGGTGTTGCAGGTCTGGAGGACAGAAGGCAGTACTGATGCTGCAACTACTGTTGTTTGAAGGACAGCATTGGAGAGCAGGGGAGGAGGGAACAATGGCATGTGGGTGTGGAGGGAATGCTGCAGTGTGAAGGATTGAGGACTCTGGATGGGAGTGGTGTCCAAGTGAAGAGTTATGAAATTGATCATGTGTGCTGTTCCAGCTACAAAAAGAGCTGGCTTTATCTGCTAATGTATGATAAATGATTTTGAAATATTTGGTTTGCATAGCATCTCTTCCTAGTACTGTGATGGTAAAGGTATCTGGGGCCCTCTCTGACTTAACAGCATCACCATGTGCAGTGATGATTGTGATTATTAACCAGTCTGAATATTACTGTTATCAAGCTAACATTTTGGGATTTACTGTCCAGTCACAGTGTGCTTTGTCTCCTAATCAAGAGTTTTGGTTTTTCTAACAAATGATAGTTGAGAGGAATCTTTCACAGCTGGTTTTTCTTTTATTTATTTCCTTAAAGTATTGAGTACCTGCTGTGAAATAAAACTGTGTTAAAATTGTGCTTTTTTCTAGCCCTTGAGTATCAGTTTCTATCCCAATTTATCTTCAAAGGTTACAGTTTGCTTTCACATTTCTCCATTTTGCTGTGAGAGATAGGAAGAGTGAAAATTAGTATAAATAGATGCTGGTGTTCTTGTGCTGCTGAAGCATCTATTTAGCATGTTGTATTTTTATTAGCTTTTTCATTTCAGTGTTAATCATTGATGATGAGTGGGGGTATAAAGAGAAATCAGTATATTTTGAATATTAAAACATTTCAGAACATCAGTGTGAGCAAGGTCTCTAGGAGAAATGTATATATGTGTTTTCTTAGAATAAGAAGGAAAAATGAAAACCCATATTAGCAATCTTCTTTGCAGTTTTTAGTTGTAGCCTACTGAAGACTTGAGCTTTCTCTTCTAGATCCTAAGGAAGCTTAGTCAGAAAACCGAGTTAATAAATTTTTATGCAGCAGTATATTTTAGAAGTATTTTCTTTACTGTCTTGCCAAAAAGCATAATTAATTTTGTAAGATATACTTGGGTTATACTATAACTTTTGAAGGAGAATTTGCATATAGACTGGAAAAGTGAATTTATGGAAGCAAGTAGATTGAAAATTATCTGAGCTACATATGTATTTTCATGGATGAGAGAATTATAAAAGTACTACTGTTTGAAGTATTCGAAGAGTTAGAACATGTTTTTAAAACATCTCAGTGTATGAAAAATAGACCATTTTTATAAGTTTAATGTATTTACCATTGAAAGAGAATGAAGGATGATTCAATTTATTTTAAAATTATCTCCAATTATAAAATAACTCCAGTGAATTACACTTTCCATGTCTGTGGGGTCCATGTTTCTCTGTGGATTACCAGGAACTTAGCACTCACAGGACAATGTTTTTCTGGTTTAAATTTGTTACCTCTGTAATAGTCATCAGTTTAATGTGGAGTATCAAGTTGATTTAAAATGCTTAAAGCTATTTGTAAAATTATTCTTTAAGTAGTTATAAAAGAGTATGTACTGGGGGTAATGGTTACAAATTCCAGCCTGGTATGGCTAGGACACTCCTCTGTGACTACCCCACCTTCCCAGGTGCCCTTGTTTAATAGGTACAAGGCTCTGCAAGTGGAAACCAAAAGATGAGGACGATGGTTCACCTCTATAGGAAGACTTACTAAGGTGAAGTTTCCCTGTGCACTGTGTTGAAACTGCTTCCAGAAAGAAAGAAAGATAAGGTGTTGGCGTAGTTCCAGTGAGGGGAACAGAAGGTCCAATTTCCTGGCAAGCCCCACTTCACAGGGAAGTCATCTGCTATCCTGGGACCTGGGTTACAGATGACATGAGGAAACTTTCAGCTCTGATACAGCCCTTGAATTATTACCCATTATTGCTTTCTCATGTAGGCGGTTATGAAATTTGCAATATGAAGGCCAAGGAGAAGGCCAAGGACAATCAGAAGAGGTTTCAGGGCCTTGGGACACCTGGTTACTATGGGATCAGGAGCATGAGTAGTGTTCTCCTTTATCCTTCCAGTTGCAGGGAATGGTGAGGGAGGAAACAAGAACCAGCAGATCGATATTTGGTGGCAATAGCTGGGTGCACCTGTCTCAGACAGAGAGAAGGATCTTTGCGAGGGTACAGTGCTTGCTGAAAGAGCATTAAAGTGGATTGAAGGGGAAAAAGGGCTAAACCCAGGCTTGCTGGACATAAACCTGGTGGCTACACAGCAGTGTTGGACCAATGGAGGGGTAGCAAGATCCTTCACAGTGCTCCGTGATGTATGAGTATGCTGGAGCACGTTTGAAATACATGCAGTACATGCAGCATGAGGAACAAACTAAAGGACTTGGAAATGAGCAAATAAGGAGGTTTTTTTTTATCTTTATGCCTTTTATGCCAGTGGGAAGAGCTATTTGGACATGGCTGAGGGAATTTTACCTAGTTCAGGAAGAGGGCTATAGAATGTACCCCTCTAAGTCAGAATACTTCCTGATGCCATTCATTGGACTCTGTGTCATTTAGGTAATGAAGATGGGTATTGAACAGTCACCAGAACTGAAAAGTACTGAAAGTTTTATTGATCAAATAAAACAGCTTTGTCCCTGTTTTTGAGATGTGTTAGGACTATTATGTCTATAAAAAGGATATACAATAATGCTTTCACTAGGATCAAGAAGGGCAATGTAGATGCAATGTTTTCTTGCTTTATTTTTTAGACTCCTTAATTCTTTTCTGCCTCAAATACAGGTTTTGTGATGAAGCATGTGCTTGCATATTTCTGTAAGTTACATGAGGTATTTTGCATTCATCTGTTTTTACTCTTCAATACCGTAACATTAAAAAAAAACCCAAACACTGCAATTTAATTGACTTTTTTTTTAATTATTTTTACAAGTAAGACATGAAAAAAGAATGTTAAAGAAGGAGCACAAGTTATTTTTGGGAAGACCTGATTCCAGCTTCTCTACGGTCTCTGCTTTCTTTTTCTAGTGATCATATCCTCAGCTGAGTTGCCATTCGGAACCAAGTGACACAGCCTGTTGCAGTTGGGAGCCATATTTTCTAGATTGTTGGAACTGGGAGTCAGGTGCTGCAGTGGTTTCTGAAGAGCAAGCGTTCACACACTGGCAGTTTTCCACGTAGAGATAGGTATAATTTATGCTGGTTCCATTTTGGCAAGTCAGGGTCACCTCTCTTGTTTGGGTGCTGAGTTCCTGGCAGCAACCACAGTTGTGTTCCATCTGGTTTGCTTCAAGAGAGTACCTGTGTTCCACCGGGGGAAAAAAATGCATCTTGTTAAAAAGACACAGAAAACCCCCTCTGTGATTTTTGTTTTGCAAGTGTTTGGTTTGGTTTTGGAGTTTTTTAACATCCTCTTTTCCTCCTTATCACACACACTTATGAATGTGATTTTCATTGTTTTCAATAATGAAACTGTTCTTGCTTCCATTGAATCCAGTTCAGTACAGTGGAATCACATGAACACATTAACTTTGTTGCTGTTCTGCAGTCATAGAATTGCATAGTTGGAACAGACCTTTCAGATGATCAAGTCTAAGCATTAACCCAGCACTACCCAGTCCACCACTAAACTGTGTCTCTTAAGTGCCACACCTGCATGTCTTTTAAATACTTGAAGGGATGGTGACTGAACTGCTTCCCTGGGCAACCTGTTCCAGTGCTTGACAACCCTTTCAGAAGAAATATTTCCTAATATCCAATCTAAACCCTTCCTGGTACAACTTGAAGCCATTTAGTCTCATCCTTTCACTTGTTACCTGGGAGAAGAGATCGACCCCCACCTCACTACACCCTCCTTTCAGGCAGTTGTAGAGTGTGAACATTTTCCCCAAGCCTCCTTTTCTCCAGGTTGAACACCTCCAACTCCCTCAGCTGCTCTTCAAGACTTGTGCTCCAGACCCTTCTCCAGCTCTGTTGCCCTTCTCTGAACATCCTTCAGCACCTCCATGTCTTTCTTTCAGTGAGAGGCCCAGAGCTGCACACAGGACTCAAGGTGTGGCCTCACTATGGCTGAGTACATTGCCCTGGTCCTGCTGGCCACACTGTTGCTGATCCAGGCCGGGATGTTCTTGGTCATCTTGGCCACCTGGGCACACACTGGCTCATGTCCAGCTGCTGTCAGCAGCACCACCGGCTCCTTTTCCACTGGGCAGCTTCCCAGTCCCTCTGCCCCAGCCTGTAGCACTGGCTGGGGTTGTTGTGACCCAAGGGCAGGACACAGCACTGAACCTCACACAATTATTGATAAAGATATGCAACAGGACTGGCTGCAACACTGAGCCCCAGGAAACACCACTGGTGACCATCCCTCTGCTGGAGGTAACCACTGACCACCACCCTCTGGGCCTGGCCATCCAGGCAGTGAACAGGTTTTTAGGCAGTAAACAGTTCACCTGTCCAAGCTGTGAGTTCCCAGCTTCTCCAGGGAAATGCTGTGGGAAGTGCTGTCAAAAACTTTATAGAAGTCTTTGTAGACAATATCCACAGCCTTTTCCTCATCCCCTAAGTGGGTCACCCTGTCCTAGAAGGAGATCAGGTTGGTCAAGCAGCAGCTGCCTTCCCATACCTATCCTGGCTGGGCCTGATCCCCTTTTTACCCTGCATGTACTCAGTGATCACACTCAAGATAATTTGTTTCATGTCCTTCCCTGGCACCAAGGTCAGGCAGACAGGCCTGAACTTCCCTGGGAGCTCCATAGTTAACCAGACTGCTGACAAATTACAGAAACTGGCTTTGTGAGCACCTTCTCCAGCTCCCTCAGTACCCCTGGGTGATAAATTAACTTGACAGACCAGATAAAGGAAGCCACAGAGATGTTAAATGAATTTTTAGAACTTACATTGAGGAGCCAGGACAACTTCCTTCACAATATGACAGCTGAACAGGTTCAGAAGACTCACAGTCAGCATGGCTGATCACAGTTTCCTTGGTGTAAGGCTTGCACGTTTTAGCTTCATAAAAAAAGGGGAGGAGAGAAAATATACTTCAGTTCTTTAGTTCTGAACTAAAGGAATTGTAAACCAGTTTCAAAGTGCTTGATGTCTGATTACTGAGAATCTGCAGTAAATGATGGGATAGGTACTGTGTAATGTATATGGAGTTGTCAGATTACTCTTTGATTTTGGCTGTAAAGTGCATTTGGAAGATAATGTAGAGGCCTGAGTATTGCTGGTTTGATTTGTACTATTCAGTATTAGGGAAAAAAATGCATTTTTCTTTTGAATAAACATTGAAACACAGGATCTTCTTAAATAGACTATGTGAAAACAGGGTGAGTGAAGAATCCTTTCATTCACTCAAAGATAGTTACAGGTTGAGTATAGTGCTCTTCAGGCAGAACACATAAACACAGCATTACTTACGTTTACATATTTTGCAGCAGCCATCAGATGTAATCTCTGTTTCATCCTTTGTAAAAGAAGAAGGATTTGTATTAGTACATGGATGAAAATCATGAGTAAAATATAAGAATATTAGTTAGCACTACACATACTGGGCAGAAGGCTTCTCTGGGATGAACCCTGAATGCAACAATACTGTCCTCACCATAGGAGGACAATATTTGTAGCCTCATAAGAAAATACAACGCTTTTCTTATTATCAATCATAGAACAAGCCTAGTTTCATTCTGAAGACATTCCTGCAACCTCAGTGGAAGTGATTTGTTGTATTCTTCCTTGTCCCTCCTTGTTCATTTAAACTGAATTGAGTCAATGAAAGACTGATAAAAACTTACAGGATCACACTCTGCAGGGTCGTACTCAGGGCATACTCTTTTAGTTTGGACTGCAACAAACTGATCTTCAATTTTTTCACATTTGTAGTGGCTGCACTGATCAAGTGGCAGGATCTCGTTAACCTAAGATTTTATAAGAAAAGCAGAAGTTGGTTTTTTTAATTATCATCAAGTACATCTGAGTTGATTAAGTTCTCACTCCTCAAAAATTCTCAGATGCTCCTGAACTTCTTTCAAGTGACAAAAATTAAATTCTACAAACTGTAGCTAGCTTGAAAGTTTAAATCCTGGCTCTGAGCACTTATACCATAAGTTAGAAACCATTAGTCATAAAAATCAAGAATTTGATTCTAAATAATGTTCAACTCAGAAAGCTGATACATTGTTTTTTCAGAGTAATTTCAGTATTTTATTTTTACCAGTGAGGGACATGAGTTGACACTTAGCTGTTCTACCTTGTATGGGCTAACAGATAGATCTGAAAATGAAAGGAATACTTACATTGAGCACATGAACAGTGTTGTTTCTGAGTTTGACTTTGCAAGCTACTTCAATACACTTCCCACAGCACTCTCCTTCCTCAGTCATGTACTGGTAACCCTGCCCAGAAAGACATGAAGGAGAAAGTATGTTGAATTGGGGATGGAGAATTCTAGTCTTGCTGTAGCTGACTGGGCAGCCTAGAGAACCTGAACTCACCAGCGGGCACGATGTCTCACACTGAACTGTTTCACAATGCATAATGTTTGCATTAGTCTCTGGATCCTTCTCAGAACTGCAGGTGCACTTCTTACATGAATCAATTACTACTGACTTTCCAACCTGCAAGACAGGGAAGAAAAAAAAAAAAGAAAAAAAAAAAACGAAAAAAACATTCAAATGCCAACAGTTTCAATATAATATAAAGGCAGAGTTGAAAGCATTGCTGAGAACCACTAAGGTTGCTGAAAGTCAAGTATGACAGTTCTCAAATTCTCTATGAATGTAGATTTTTTTGGCTTTATGCCTTGCAGGAAAGCTCACATTAAGAGGAAACTAAATGAAGCAATGTAAAAGGGAGCAGTAAATTAATTAAATTAACATTGGTTTGTACTGGCTAATTTTTTTACCGGCTTTTTAATGCTTCATTTAAGAATATTTTTTCCTCTATAAGTTACGTTCAGTGGTTGTAAAACAATTTTAATTTAAAAGCAGGGATTAAATTAGGCCTTTACATATGCAGATACATAAGCAGACATCTAAATTTGCATATGAATTTTAGTCTTTCTGAAATGTATCCCCAAAGATTCCAGTGCTAATATTTAAATTACAAGTTAATGACCTAAGCACCAATTTTAGCAAAAGGGTTTAGGTATCAATTAAATAAAAAAATGTTAACTTTGGGATTTTTTAAGGTGTTCTGGGCTTATTTCAAAGAGCAATTGAATTTGGGCTATTCATCAGATTGTCTGGCAAAGTCATTAATTACAGAAGGGAGAGGAAGCTTAAAAAGAAGTACATCACTAAAAATGGTACATTCTGCTTTTATACTATTAGATGAGGAAGACTTCTGTGACAAATTTGATTTTGACTTTAAAATACCCAAACAATGTCCAGTTAAGGGCAACAGAGAAAAACCCCCAAATGCATGTACTGGGTAAAGAACTTTCTCAAAGACTTATTTTGGTAGAAAGGATGTAGTTTTCACTTCCAGCAATATACTGCTATATCATTCTTACCGTGTACAATGTTCCATTAATCACACAGACATCAGGTATTGGTTCTAAAAAACAAAACAAAAAATAAATTCAGAATAACTCAAATTGTGTCTTCCTGAGAGGTCAAGATGTTATCAGGTTTTGTTAGTAATGCAGAGAGTACTGAAAAATTGAATTCAATCCCCCTATGCACTTAGACTTCATATGTAGTGTAGCTGAATGTTTAAGTAAAGTTTCATCATTAAAATCAGCTGGCAGAGGTGGAGAGAAATGGCTTGAAACTCAAGCTATGCCTGAAAAATCCCTTTTCTGCCCTTTCAATATCTGGTTCAATTCAAATTAAATTAGTTGTTTCCTCTGGGAACCCTCAGCCTCCAAGTGATAAACAAAGATGCTTCAGTTATTGATTCTTTATGACCTTTCAAAACATGGCTTGTATAGAAGATTGACCCTGTGGAAAAAGATATTCCTACCTAACGTAAATCTGACAACATGGCAGAACCCATCTATGTCTTTCACAGTAATGCTTTAAACTTGCCTGTTCCTTTGTTTTGACTTTCCTTTTTCAGGCTTAATTTATGGGTACTTTTTTCTTTTTAGTCTATTGCACAAGTATACGTACATAAAATATATGTACATAAAAATGTGTATTTATAAATAAACTGATATAACTGTAGGATTTTTTTATTTTCATGAGGATCTGGCAAGAGTGTAAGTATAATTATTACTTTTCATACACTGTGCATTCAGTTACTGATTACAATTTACTTTGTACTATTGCTTCCTGTTACTTGGTCTTATAGTTCACTGTTAAGCTTTTTTGTGGCTTATTCTGGTATTTATGCATCTTAGTTTAGTTGCATTTAGGCTGATGTTAATGTGCTCCAATGTTCCATTAATAACATGAAAAAGATGCATTGATAACATTTATAATTACAGGTACAAAGATAGTTGAGCTACATAGACCAGTGAATGTTCAAAATATTATTCTGCTCTCCCACCCATTCTCTCATCAAAGTTAAATGAAAATAACATTATTTTTTTAAACAAAGCTTCAATGCATATTTAGTCAAAAATCATTGTGTGTTCACTGAGACAGAAAAATTTAAGAAATATTTTGCTGTTATTGTGATACATTAGAACTTCCTTAGGTATTAATGGAAATGCAAATGTAATTTACTGGAGTGCTATTTATACATGTATTTTTAATACTTACGGCATTCAAATGCAGGACAACATGGGTCTTTTTGTGGTAGTACAGCCATGGGAACAAATCCTAGGTCACAAATTGTTTGCTGAGCTGTTTGGCATGGGAGTGGCTGGCATTGCACAGTAGCAGTGAGGGAGTCACAGACACACTTCTGGCATTCATCTATCCACTCCTCTCCAGGCTGAAAATATGTAAATTATTTATTCTTAAATGCTCCTTCATCCTAGTTGTTTAGTTTTAACCTAAGATATACTCTCAAAATTAGTAGAAAATTCAGATTTGAGTTGTTTTAGCACATCATTTAAGAACAGGTATACTAAGAATAACCACAGAATTTTCTTTTGCATAAAAAGAATGGTATTTTACATTTCACAGCTAGTCTACTTACGTCTATGAAATTTAAATGTCTTTTATTAAAACCAAAAGTCTTTGCCATGGTCTTAGTGAGCTTTTCCACCAAGAGATTACTTCAAAGTCTGGTAATGCCAGGTTAAATAATTGTGAGGTCTCAGGTCACTTGTTACATGACCAACTTTGCTATTGAGCTACATAGAGGTTGATTTAAATTGGCTGTTAAAGGACAGAAATTAGTCTGGTTTTGCAACAGTGGTGTATTAGAAAGTAGGGAGGGGAACCACCTTTCGTGCAGGATAGACATCAGTGCAGTTTCTTTCCACTGAAGTTGTGGTGGTTGTTGCTGTGGTTGGTGAGGCAGCTTGTGATGTAGTTGAGGGGGCGACTGAAGGAGCAGGAGTTGTCACAGGACATGGCCCATAGAAGGGCTCAATCTCACATTCTTTGCTGCAAAGTGCATAAAAATTACAGCCAGCTCTATCTGTTCTGTTGTATACCACTTCCCCTGCAGATGAAAATTGGAAGAGAAATTACAAGAATGAAAACACGTAGGGAGAAAAACCAAAAAAATATTGTAAAAATATTAAGTGTATTCATGTATAAAATGTTCTGTGTTTAGATGATTTTGAGTTGTTATATTTAATTGAATAGAGTCTTAGGAGTTCATATTGCTTATGAAATTTTTTATAATTGTAAAATAAGACACTTACCAGGAGAAAATAAAGTTTCAAACACATGACAAAAGCATGGAGGTATTTTGCTGGATGTAACAGATGTGCTGGTGGAAGAACTGACAGTTGCAGGAGTGCTTGTTGTAACATGACTTGATTGTGATGTACCAGTTAAAGCTGCTGTTGAATACAAGTAATAATTTAGTTTGCGGGTACAGGATTTTGATCTAATAATTTTAACATCTTCAAGAAGTCTATTCAACATTCTGGCAAACCAAGTGAACATGTTCCTTGTATTCAAATATTTCACCTATTCATAACGGGAGATTATGGAAATTTTTTCATTGCACATTGAATAACATCAATAATATCCTTTGGCAAATCTGAGGAGATTTACCTCTAAAGTTGTGAAAAGTTTCAACTTTTTAAGTAAGTATTAATACTAGGAAGTTAACTAAGCTGACAAACATAAATACTAGCAAAAAAGGCAGAGATTGATTTAAAATCTGTTCATGTGTTTTAACAAATATAAATGGTCATAGGTTAATATAATCACAGACTGGTTTAGGAAAAGAAGCAACACAACACACATATGAATGTTGGTCTAAAGAAAATGATGCTTGTAAAATTATAAAAAGTATACAAGGACATACATGGGCTGACAGTGGTGTTCAAGAAAACTGTCAGAGTGGTATTTTCTACAGTAGGACAAAAGAACTTATAAGACTTTACCTGGAGTACTTCCAGACTGAGGAAGAGTGGTAGTGAACACAGCTGAGGGGCCAGAAGTGGTTATTAATGTTATTTCAGGTGAAGTGGAGACAGTGCTAGTGGTGGTAGTGATGATGGTTGTGCCCTCACTAGCTGAGGCCATGCTGCTGGGGCCAGCCGTGGTGCCTGTGGTGGTTCTTATTTTAACATCAGGGTCTGGGTTGACACAGTGGAGGTTTCTCCTGGAGCAGATGTTGCAGAAACTCTTGTGGTACTTCTCTCGGTAGTCCTGGAGGTGCTGCCAGGCATAGGTACTGTTGTTGTTCTTATTTTAACTTCAGAGGGTGTAGTGGGAGATGTTGTAGACTGGGTTGCCACAGTGGAGGTTTCTCCTGGAGTAGAGGTGGCAGAGGTTCTCGTGGTGCTTACTGCTGTGGTAATCCTGGAGGTGCTGGCAGTCCTGGTGGCAGGGATAGGAACTGTGGTGGTTCTTATTTTAACTTCAGAGGGTGTTGTGGGAGATGTTGTAGACTGGGTTGCTGCTGTGGAGGTTTCTCCTGGTGCAGAGGTGGCAGAAGCTCTTGTGGTACTTCTCTCGGCAGTCCTGGAGGTGCTGGCAGTGCTGGTGGCTGGTGTTGACACTCTTGCTGTTGTCGGGATGATGATGGTTGTACCTTCAGTCTGAGCTGGAGAGGTGCTGGTGGTGGTAGTGATGATGGTTGTGCCCTCTGTGGCTGAAGCCTTGGTGCTTGGGACCGCTGTGCTGCCTGTGGTGGTTTGTATTTTCATAGGCTCTGTGTATTTTGGGGTGACGATGGTGGTTCCTTCTGTTGAGAGGGTCCTTGTTGTTCCTAGAGTGGTTGTTATTTCTTGCAGTGGAAGTGTGGTGGCAGCAGTTGGTGTTGCTGTAGGTTTTGTTGTTACTGTGGTCGTTTCTGCTGGGAAGTATGTTGTCGTGGTGCTTACAGTGGTTCCTGGGGTTGGCACTGTTGTCTGGCAGGGTTTTCGGTCACAGCACAGCACTGAGACCTCGTAGTCGAAGCAGGTGGGGTACTTAATAGTCTGATCCTTATTTCTGCACACTAGCCCTCTGTCAAGACTGCAGTCAAATTTCTGTTCCATTATTTTCACAATTGTGTCAGAGTAGTCTTTAGCTCGGCACTTGATGTCTTGAGGCTTCTCACACAACTCATAGCCAGCAGCTCGGATGTTTTCAAATGTCTCTAAATCTCCATTTTCGCTGCCTGGAGTAGGGGAGTCTACATTAAACCACTGTGTCCAGGCACAGCGCTCCACCACGCAGTTGTCAGTGCTATTGGAGATGCGGATAGTGGTGGTGCCTGGAGTTGTTGTTGTGGGTGGGGTGATGGTGGTTGTACCTTCAGTCTGAGGCGGAGAGGTGCTGGTGGTGGTAGTGATGATGGTTGTGCCCTCTGTGGCTGAAGCCTTGGTGCTTGGGACCGCTGTGCTGCCTGTGGTGGTTTGTATTTTCATAGGCTCTGTGTATTTTGGGGTGACGATGGTGGTTCCTTCTGTTGAGAGGGTCCTTGTTGTTCCTAGAGTGGTTGTTATTTCTTGCAGTGGAAGTGTGGTGGCAGCAGTTGGTGTTGCTGTAGGTTTTGTTGTTACTGTGGTCGTTTCTGCTGGGAAGTATGTTGTCGTGGTGCTTACAGTGGTTCCTGGGGTTGGCACTGTTGTCTGGCAGGGTTTTCGGTCACAGCACAGCACTGAGACCTCGTAGTCGAAGCAGGTGGGGTACTTAATAGTCTGATCCTTATTTCTGCACACTAGCCCTCTGTCAAGACTGCAGTCAAATTTCTGTTCCATTATTTTCACAATTGTGTCAGAGTAGTCTTTAGCTCGGCACTTGATGTCTTGAGGCTTCTCACACAACTCATAGCCAGCAGCTCGGATGTTTTCAAATGTCTCTAAATCTCCATTTTCGCTGCCTGGAGTAGGGGAGTCTACATTAAACCACTGTGTCCAGGCACAGCGCTCCACCACGCAGTTGTCAGTGCTATTGGAGATGCGGATAGTGGTGGTGCCTGGAGTTGTTGTTGTGGGGGGGGTGATGGTGGTTGTGCCTTCGGTCTGAGGCGGAGAGGTACTGGTGGTGGTAGTGATGATGGTTGTGCCTTCTCTGGGTGAGACCGCAGTGCTGGGGCCAGCTGTGGTGCCTGTGGTGGTTCTGATTTTAACTTCAGTCGGTGTTGTAGGAGATGTTGTAGACTGGGTTGCCGCAGTGGAGGTTTCTCCTGGCGCAGAGGTGGCAGAAGCTCTTGTGGTACGGCCAGCTGTGGTGCCTGTGGTGGTTCTGATTTTAACTTCAGTCGGTGTTGTAGGAGATGTTGTAGACTGGGTTGCCGCAGTGGAGGTTTCTCCTGGCGCAGAGGTGGCAGAAGCTCTTGTGGTACGGCCAGCTGTGGTGCCTGTGGTGGTTCTGATTTTAACTTCAGTCGGTGTTGTAGGAGATGTTGTAGACTGGGTTGCCGCAGTGGAGGTTTCTCCTGGCGCAGAGGTGGCAGAAGCTCTTGTGGTACGGCCAGCTGTGGTGCCTGTGGTGGTTCTGATTTTAACTTCAGTCGGTGTTGTAGGAGATGTTGTAGACTGGGTTGCCGCAGTGGAGGTTTCTCCTGGCGCAGAGGTGGCAGAAGCTCTTGTGGTACGGCCAGCTGTGGTGCCTGTGGTGGTTCTGATTTTAACTTCAGTCGGTGTTGTAGGAGATGTTGTAGACTGGGTT
Source organism: Passer montanus (assembly GCF_014805655.1). Taxonomy (NCBI): domain Eukaryota; kingdom Metazoa; phylum Chordata; class Aves; order Passeriformes; family Passeridae; genus Passer; species Passer montanus. The sequence goes on from NW_024371593.1 coordinate 2,008,318, forward strand.
GCCGCAGTGGAGGTTTCTCCTGGCGCAGAGGTGGCAGAAGCTCTTGTGGTACGGCCAGCTGTGGTGCCTGTGGTGGTTCTGATTTTAACTTCAGTCGGTGTTGTAGGAGATGTTGTAGACTGGGTTGCCGCAGTGGAGGTTTCTCCTGGCGCAGAGGTGGCAGAAGCTCTTGTGGTACGGCCAGCTGTGGTGCCTGTGGTGGTTCTGATTTTAACTTCAGTCGGTGTTGTAGGAGATGTTGTAGACTGGGTTGCCGCAGTGGAGGTTTCTCCTGGCGCAGAGGTGGCAGAAGCTCTTGTGGTACGGCCAGCTGTGGTGCCTGTGGTGGTTCTGATTTTAACTTCAGTCGGTGTTGTAGGAGATGTTGTAGACTGGGTTGCCGCAGTGGAGGTTTCTCCTGGCGCAGAGGTGGCAGAAGCTCTTGTGGTACGGCCAGCTGTGGTGCCTGTGGTGGTTCTGATTTTAACTTCAGTCGGTGTTGTAGGAGATGTTGTAGACTGGGTTGCCGCAGTGGAGGTTTCTCCTGGCGCAGAGGTGGCAGAAGCTCTTGTGGTACGGCCAGCTGTGGTGCCTGTGGTGGTTCTGATTTTAACTTCAGTCGGTGTTGTAGGAGATGTTGTAGACTGGGTTGCCGCAGTGGAGGTTTCTCCTGGCGCAGAGGTGGCAGAAGCTCTTGTGGTACGGCCAGCTGTGGTGCCTGTGGTGGTTCTGATTTTAACTTCAGTCGGTGTTGTAGGAGATGTTGTAGACTGGGTTGCCGCAGTGGAGGTTTCTCCTGGCGCAGAGGTGGCAGAAGCTCTTGTGGTACGGCCAGCTGTGGTGCCTGTGGTGGTTCTGATTTTAACTTCAGTCGGTGTTGTAGGAGATGTTGTAGACTGGGTTGCCGCAGTGGAGGTTTCTCCTGGCGCAGAGGTGGCAGAAGCTCTTGTGGTACGGCCAGCTGTGGTGCCTGTGGTGGTTCTGATTTTAACTTCAGTCGGTGTTGTAGGAGATGTTGTAGACTGGGTTGCCGCAGTGGAGGTTTCTCCTGGCGCAGAGGTGGCAGAAGCTCTTGTGGTACGGCCAGCTGTGGTGCCTGTGGTGGTTCTGATTTTAACTTCGGAGGGTGTAGTGGGAGATGTTGAAACCTGGGTTGTCACAGTGGAGGTTTCTGCTGTAGTAGTTGTGATTTGGTACTCTGTTGTTGAAAATTGTGGTGGTGTTGTTTTTACTGACGTTTCGGTCTGAGTCGTCGTTCTTTCTCGGTCTCTCATTGGTGTTGTAGTTACTTCACTTTCTTGTTTTTGTGTTGTTGGTATTATTGTTGTCTGTACTGTAAATGGTGTTGATTCTACAGTAGTAGTTGTGAATTCTCTTGTGGTTGTGGTTGTTGTAGTTTGTGCTTCTGAACATGGTATGTATCTGCAGCATAATATTCTGATTTCATAATTATAGCACTGCTTAGATTCTTGGTCATGGTTATTGCATATTAATCCTCTGCTTTGACTACACTCTACAGTTTGGTTAAGGTTGGTGATTTCAGTATCTGGGTGTTCTTTGGCTCTGCATTGAACATCGCTTGGGTTTGTACACACACTGTATCCTTTATCCTTGAGATTTTGATAAGTTTCATAATCTCCACTGTCCTCTTTGTTTTCAGGCTGAGTGGTATCATACCATTCTGACCACACACAGACATTTTTCACACATACAGTTGTCATTGGTGTTGCAGTTGTCGTTTCTGTAATTTAAAGAAGGAAACCTAAGTCTTGTCTGTTCTTATTAAAGAGAGTTCCAGGAAGAAATGATTTATCTTCCATTCCTTTTTTATTGTAAATAATTTTTTAATATTAGATAGTATTTTAATTTTAATGAACTTGCTTTGGCAGTCTCAAATTTAATTTCTAAAGTAGGTTTTGACTTTTTGCCTGTCTTATTATTGTAGAGGTAGTTTCTTTGACATCTGTAGCTAAATATAGGTAATCTGATATCCTTTGCACAGTATGTCACTGCGTAGATAATAGATCACACAATTGCTTTGGTATAAGTAGAGGAGGTTTTATTCTCCTTGGCATTATCTCTGTATTTATTTACACTTAATTGCGTAACCATGCAGATTTTAAAATATTTTGACCAATTAATGACTTAGTTCAATATTACTACATGTAACATATTTATAAATATAAAATATATACTTAATATATATGTATTTCATATGTAGTACTTTATAATAGAGACTACACATATACTATATATGAAATATATAATCTAACAGGTATTTTCCATGTATTTTAATAAGACTTCATATTCCTGGCATTATGAAGATAATCATGTGGAACAGATACTACTTTCTCAATATGAACGTTATTTAACAGACTTAAATTTGAATATTTAGTTCTTGCTGTAGTATAATTTTGTGGATATGTTTCTCACAATTACTCAGAATTTGGTTATTGTAATTAATTAACTGCAGGAATAATATAGCAGTGTACTCCAGAAGTAGAAGGAAACTTGATTTGGGTATTAAACACAATTATGAAAGGTTCCAGAGAATGGTTATAAATAGTTTAAACATTCCCTCAAACTAAATTTCTCATCTGCTCACTAATTTAAGAAATGGCAGCAACTGTCTATGTTTTCAGAAGCTGGTCTAGAACTGCTGGGGTTTTTTGCAAGGAAATGAGAAGATTCTCCAGGATGTAGTGATTAATAAACTCTATTAATTTTCCCCCTGGGATCACCATGGTAAAACAGAGGAGACTGAGTTTCTAAGAAATGCTGTATTAATTTCTACATCCTTAACTATTTTTTTTCAACTAAAGCTGCCAGGTGAACTGGCAGATCCAGCAGAAGTCAATAGTTTCAAGTAAAATTATATACTGTTAAGTGATGAAAAGGTTCTGTCTTTCAGGTAATTTTTACTTACAGAGATTTGTGAGTTATTTTAGAGATTATTCATGCATACCTGAAGCAGTAGTCGTGGGCTGACTTGTGGAAAATGTAAATGGGGTTGTTGTAAAAATGCCACATTTAAAGATGTTTCTGCTTATCGTTCCGTTGACATCGCATGTTGCACTGAAACACCATCCAGTTCCATCTGTGGTGTTGTAGATGAGTTCACCATATTTATAGCTATTCCCTTCATAAATGCAGTTGCAGGCTGTAATTCAGAAGTTTATTGTCAGTTCATGCCTCTATGAAAAGATAGCATCCAATCCTTCTTTTTCTAAATAATATTTCTTAGCTATCTTACCTTTATCATCGAACTTGCACTGTAAACCTTCTGATGTGCACTCACTGAAACAGAAAGCATAAAACCCCATATATTTTGTGATTGTGATGTAACATTATCAGACATCTTTCTGACAGATACTGGCATCAAAAGGCAAGGGACTTTATGTTTATTCCTAGAGTATTCTGTTCATTTTGGCTCCTTTTTGGCCATTATTTTCCAAAATCTTCCTTTATGTTAAACCCGAACTTACAAATAGAAGTGAAGTGAAGTATTATGCAAAGTTACAGGTAGAAGTCTCAAGGAAGACTTTCCTTTTTTCCTTCAAAACACTTTCCTTGCATTTGCAATGTTTTTGTAGCACAATAGAAGGCTAAAAGTGTAAATCTAAATGCTCAAATGAAGCAAGTATGTTACAAAATCCTTGGAAGCAGGTCACTAATAAATATCTTTACTCATGGCATAACATTTTTCCTGCCACAGGAATGTGAAATAAATATAGCCTAGTCATAAAGGACTTCTTGTTCTTGATGTATCTTAATGCTGAGGATTTACAATATAATCGGGAACAAATTAATTAAAACATAAAATCACATAAAACCTTCTTATTAATGTAGTAGGAAAACTAGCATTAGATCGTACGGCATTATTTCATCACAGGTAGCATGAGCTGATCCTGCATGTAACAGGAACACACAACTTCCCCCTGGAGTTTTGATCTTTTTTCCTTTGTATATGATGAGGTTGGTGTGTTAAGTCTTACCATATATTACATTCATCCCGCTTATATATCTTTCCATCTTCATCATCATAACAGTCACAGAGACTAACACACTTCATCTGATCCTCATGAAAATATGGCTTGTCTGGTGGGCAGTTAGGATAGCAGCCTGAAGGTGGAATAGGTAAGAATGAGATACAGCCAGCAAAGGTTTTCTTTGCACCAAATGCATTTGCAGGTCTTGTTTTTAATAGTCATCATGTTTTTACTTTATGTTTTGCAATAGCTCCAGGAAGAATGCAGAGTTACTAGCATCAGCAGAGCCCATCCATAGAGATGGGCTTAGTCCTAGAGATCTTCTTACTGCAGTTTCCATACTCTGCCTCCATTCATGTGCATGTAATGGTATTAGAGAAAATTCAATTGTGCAAATGCAGCTGTTGGAGGGAATATGCTTCATCAAAGACAATTTAAAATATGGCAATATGTACCCTCTAGGAGGTACTTGCAGCTATTTTTACCTTCTAAACCTGGCAGGTCATTGAGGCATTTTCCACTTGGGTTCTTACAGGTCTTCATACAGGAAGCACCACAAGGTTTATAGTGCCATTCGCATTCTCCTTGCTGATTGTAGTAATCACAGAACAGTGCTAAGGAGAAACAGAAAGTTGAACATATTCAGGGAAAGAAAAAAAAAAAGAGCAAACAGCTTAAGCATGAAAAATTGACACAGGGAGATATTAATGCACATATGTAAGATACTGTACACTTATCTACACTTTAGGGAGTGTTTATGACACAAAACTTACGACAAATTGTTGGGCTTCTCCAGGCTACGCATACACCAACTTCACTGCATGCTTGAGCATAGGCAGCTACTGCTGTACAAAAGCAATCACAGTCTCCTCCAGTGTCACAGGCACAAGCATCTGTCACACATGCTTGGTAATATTTTGCTGGTTCAACCTGTTATTAAACAGAAATATAATACTATGCATCCTGCCTTCTAAGTGATTTCTTACCTTTGCTAGAGTAGTTTTCTTACAATTGTAGTATCCCAGAGGAAAGGCCTACATTGGTAATTTCTTTTTCTTTTGATAGACACTGTAAGACAGCTGAAGTGATGCCAAATGATACATCCAAATCATGTATTGCCAGATTTTTAGAAACTTGGACTTGTATCCTGGTGTCAGATTAGATTAATTTAAAAAGAAAATATTAGGCAACTGCAGTTACCTGACAACATTTGTTATGTATTTAGTGTCAGGTAAAGGCTATGCTGACACTTCATTCCTATATTATTATTTCATTGAGCTTGCCTTCTCTACCTGGTATATGAGAATTTTCATTCAAGTCAGGCTGCAAGGAAATTAATATAATTACGAAATTATTATTATTTTGTAGTTATTTTTCTTTTTAAAATGTCTTTTTATTTCTTACAAGTAGGAACTATAAATCTATTCCATTGAGGGTGATTCAGACTGGAGTTTTCCTGGCACAATTTGAAGTGAAACATATTAATAAACAAGGCATGCATCTTAAAACCTATGAGAACAGCACCTTCAACAACCCACAGACTTAGTTTTCCCAGAGTAAATGTCTGCCCTGGTAATACCTGGGAGTGACAGGCAGCAAAGACATTGCTGTTGATGATGCTACACTGCTTCTCTGACCAGGATTTCCGATAAGGGTTGGTAGAACATGGGTCCTTGACACTGGAAGCATCAGGGCATGTAGAGGATACTTTCCAGCTGTTTCCAAACTCGAGGACATTCTCTACTACAGATTGACTCCTTGTAGTAAAGTCATTGATGCTGTTACCATCATAATTTCCACAAAGACCACAGACCTGGCCCTGCAAAAGGATGTAAATAAAAGAATAATGGATGTGAGAAAACTTGAAACAAAATCTGAGACTAAAAGAATACTTAAAGTCTATCTCTTAGAATGGTGGCATTCCATTCTATCAGTCCTAAACATCTTCATACTCTGGGATAAAGGAACAGAATATGACCACTAAGGCTAGAAGGATACTGTTCTTAACTTTTTTTCTTTAAAATAGGAACAATAAAACCATCTTTTTCATCATAAACCTTCTGTCTTTGAGGTACATTTTTAACAAGGAAGTAAGGACTCACAGCTGATTAAGCTTTCAATTTAAGCCTTGTTTTATACAATAGCTATACATATAAAAACAACCTTCCAACTATTAAGTATTACCTGTTCAGCCACCTAATCTATTAATTGAGTCTTTACCATTAAGTCTGCTCACACATATATAAAGAAATTACATTTTCCTTGTGTATCCAGAAATATCCCTCATTCTGAATGTATGGATCTGTACAACTGTGAGAGGCTGCAATACATGCTTTTTCTGTGAAACTAAGGTGCACACTTTCCATACTACTACTGTTTTTACAAAATGCTGGTGAGTGATGCAGGGAAAGAACCTATGGTACTGAAAAAAGTTGGTTCTAAATTATGCCTATTTTAAATACCTAATTTAAATGTCATTGTGGTATGCAGTAAGATAGAAAATTCTGTATTTACTACAGTTTTTTGTGACTATATATCATAAGGTAAGAGAAGGAATATGAAAATTTGAATTAATTTTCCTTATCATCTGTGTAGTTATATGCTTGACAAATACTTGGTGGCATAAGAGAGGCTTTTACTCATTATACACCCCTTGTTCTTGAAGTGTGATAATTTGTGTGTCAATGAGAACTGGAAATGATGGATTATTTTCAAGATCAAGCCTATTCAGTTGATTTATACACAGGTAGTTATGTAATTTTAATAAGTCTGATAACCTGTAACAAGGTTCCGTTTGTAATTTCAAAAAAGTCAAGTCCAAAATTGTGTTTTGCCAACTCAAGTTCTGTCAGGCCAAATAGGCACTGTAAGCTGCCTTCCAAGCTCAGAATGATGACAAGGCTTCCTGAGGTACCAGAGGAATGGAAAGCAATGTGGGATGAACGGCAGGAATGCTAGAGACATCATTGTCTGGGAACCTGGCAGGGTCTCAACAAGATTCACATCCAGTCAAACATGGACAGTAAATTGCCATTGAACTGCTAGTTCCATACCTTGAAACCAGGGCTGAGCTTGATGAAGATGCTGGTTTTCTTGTCCCACATGAGGATCAGTCCATTTTTGGTCTCAATGACCAGGTACATCCCCATATAGCGGACTGTGTATGGCACCTCGTCATTCTCTCCTCTCTTTATGACACTGACGCTCTCTTCACTAAGGATCAGCTCATAGCTCTGAAACAGGAGGAAAAGGTAAGGAGAAATGAGCTCAGTAGCTGCAGCTGTGCTCTTCAAACATGCTTTTCTGCTTTTAAGAGTACTATGAATAGTTTATATCATGAAAACAAATAATCTGAATGCAATAAATGAAAGCAATATAATTCAAATTTCAGGTTCCTGGAAGTGTGGTAACAGATATTTTGAATGGCGTAGGTTAAAAAAAGTGTCTTTTGACACTCATGGAGGAACTACATTGTATACAATAAAAGAATCTTCTGACACAATAGGCTAAATTTCTGCCTTTAGACCTTTACTTTTCCCAAGGATGATCTAAGATAGTGTGGGAATTTGAAAACATAGAAAGGTAGGAAGATCTATCAAATATTTCACTTGAATCCAATGTAAACCTAATTTAATAATTGAATTGCCTTTTAAAATATTTTCCAAATTCTTTGAAGCAGTAGAAATCCAGGCTTCTCCTAAGCCTTAGCAGGTACAAAACAAAACTGCTGTATATGCAAAACCTTCTTACCTCTAAGAAGACTTTGATAGACTTTGAGCAAGTTGTCCCAGTGTTGCCACAAGGAACATTTTCAGTGGCAACCCTGAAGGTCCCATTGACTGCTCCACTTTTCCCACAGTGATCCTGAATAGAGAATAACAATAATAATTTAAAAATGTATTATTTTTACAGATAGGATCAAGATTACCTCTAATTTGCTACTGCTAGCTATCAGTACCTGGACTAGTGTGTATTCACAATTTCCATTGAAGCTGAATCTTTTGTCATCAAAGGTATTATAATGACCATCTCCATAAACAGCACAAGTGCCCAGACATTGATCTTTGGTGCATTCCCACTTCCTATTCTTGCATACACTAGAAAAAAAAATTAAATATTTTAATAATAAAACAGCTTACTCTTTTGTGTAGACATATCTGAACAATCAATATTTGTTTGACAACCCATCCCTGCCAAATGCTATATTTTTTCTGGAAATAAAACACTCTTTTACATTTTTCATGTAAAGCATTAAAGAAAATTCTGTTCTGCTACCTGAATACCTTAACTGCAAAACTAGGTACTTAATGAACCCTGTACTCCTAAAGGTTTCCTCCCATTCTGTGCTTTGGCCATCTGACAGATATCAGAAGGTAACCTTCTCATACTGTGTAATCCAAAACGAAAAGATCTAAAATCCATCAACTGATTAGGTTTGCAATCCAAATCTTTTACTATAAAAGGTCTTCAGGAAGGCAAATGATGGAACCAGGAATGCTGCTTCTGCAGATATACTTACCAGGTGTTACAGTCGAAGTTGATCTTTTCCCCAGGCTGGTACATGGCTTCATTGTGAATACATGGACATTCCTCTTCAGGAATACAACCACCCTTCCCATCTAACACAAGCCCATCTGGGCATATGCAGCCAGATGTACATTGTGAGCTATACTGGAAAAGATAAAAGAAAAACATAATTTTAGAGTGAAATGATCAATTAGAAAAAGGAAGAATAATTCTCATTAAAGGTCCCTTATATGGTCTCATTGCTGCCCAATAGGAGCGAACTATAAAGTAATTAAAGGGTAACAGAACAAAAAAGTTATTAGCCATAGATTTAATAAAATATAAATTTGTCAAAGAGAAACGTTTTATGTATACTAATCCTGATTGTCCTGCTGGAACCTGTGAAATTTCAAACACATTGGCTCTTACACTTTGTAGTGGGTGCTTTGTGACTGAATGGACTTTTAAAAGAAAGACAAGTAATATTTTTTCCAGTTTAGCTGAGTTGTATTGAAATCTATTTATCTCATATGGTACTTATGGAATAGCATATGGCTACCAAGAACTCTAGTGGAGTAACATGATTAGATGCAGCATGGTATGAGAAAGAATAATTTCTCCTAGCCAGCTTTTAGCCTTTCCTAAAGAAGGCAAATAAGCAGTAGAGCTCTAGATTTTTCACTAGTAGTTACTGTTACCTCCAGTAGCTGAAGAAAGGTAGACACTAATCTTAAGAATTAATTTGGATATTTATTATTATATTTTGATCCAAGGGTTCCATTGTTAATGCTTCATAACATCATTTTAGGGCTTCTGCTACAAGAATAATGTATCTGTGTTGTAGGTTTGGAGTAGATGCAATAGATAATTACTTCAGCAGCAAGAGCACAGACAAAACCTGGAAGTACCATTTCACTGGGCCATGAAATACTTACACACTGCATATCCAGAGTCTGGCAACTTTTTTGACATTCTGCTCCAGTTGTTCCTGCTGTGTTGTTTTGACAGTCAAAGTAGACCATGGGAGATTCACAGACTAGAGGAAGGAAAGAAGTGGTACAGGGTTTATTCCACAGCTGTAGCCATTTAAACCACCTATAAGTTCTTTGGAAATTCCCTATTTCAGTTAGGAGAGATTGTTGTCCCTATTCAACCTGCTGATTAGATTCACTACAGAGTAGTGGATTCCCCCCCCAAAAAAACCAACCAAAAACCCCCCACAAAATATAACAGAATAAAAAGTCTTTATGTAAAAAGAGGTTTTACGATTAATCCAGTTCACTCCTGCCTTTTATGATAACTGTAGCACTATGACTGAGAAATGCTTCTATTAAGAATCCATTAAGAAGAATCAATTCTGTGAACTATTCTGTGCAAGATATGGTAAAGAGAAAAAAGTAAGTGGAAGACTATTTTTACCTGAAGTAGGATTTGGTGCTCCAATGCAATTCAGTCTTCCCTGGACACAAGTGCTGTAAGAGAGGGAAAAACAATCTATTTTATTATCTCCTCTCAAACCCAGTATTGAGATTGAGATTGAGATTGATTGATTGTCAAGTTTCAGAATTTTCAAAGGAATTGCAAAAACCTGTTTTGCAGTCTCAGGAAAGAATTTGTCTCAATACCACTAAATGTGCTGATTTCATATGATATCCATTGTTGCTTAGCAGGAAAATTCATAGGTTGTAATGCAAATATGTCATTGCTTATTACTTACATTCTCATAAGATCTCCTCTTGTTTCTGTTGCTGTAATTTTCTACTTGAAAGATTATGGAATTAAATGAAAAATGCACCAAAGTACAACTGCCCTATCAATCTAGAAATATTACGGAATCATAGAAAACTTTAGGATGGAAAAGACCCTTAAGATCCTCGAGTCCAACCATTAACCCAGCACTGCCAAGTCCACCACTACACTATGTCCCTAACTGCCATATCTCTACGGCGTTTAAATTCTTGCAGGGATAGTGACTCAACCAGTTCCCAGACTTCAATGAGAAAACACACATTGTTTGAATGTTTTAAAAAAGATTACTTACCATACACGCCCACTTTCATGGACCACTTCTCCAAATGGTACAGGAGACCCTTTGTAGTAGCAGGGGCATTCATTAGCAGGCACACATTTGCCACTGTCATCCATGTAGGTTCCATTTACGCAGGTACAGCCATCAACTGGGACAAACTTGATGCTGCATGTGACATCAGGCTCACTCAGAGAGCGGCAGGTGGGTTGGCAGGAAGAGATGGTATAGCTGTAGCTCAGGGATTTGGGACATGAGGTGGTGTATTTTGCTTGAGAGTGGAAAATAAAATAGATTGTTAATTTCAGATGGTAAATTCTCATGTGGAAAAAGAAAAATCATAGGCAGTAGAAATAACATGTAAACAATACACCTCTGCTTATGTTGCATATTTCATGTATTTCTGAATAATTTCAGAGTTTGATCTAAAAAGCTATTGTACATGTGGAGTAAATGATGCATGCAAAGAAGATTTTTTCAAATGGAAGTTCATAAGGAAACCTCCATTTGGTGCTGCCATTCATTGCCAAGATGCCTAAACTTCTTGAGGAATGAGACAAGATATCTTCCTGAATGTCATCTGCTATGCTGAAAACAGACATACTGGGTGCGCAGAACCCAGCATCAAAGACATGAATTTGCAAGTGTTCTGGTTGGTATTACTAGTGCTGTTATTCTAATACAACACATTATCTCTGCAATAACGTGTGATTCTTGTAAAGCTGCAGTGAAACTCTAAGTTGCACAGAAACAGGTGGAGGCACTTCCATAAAAACAGCCCCTTTCATAATCAAACCACATCTCCCTTCTATTCATATTCACTCTTGCCAGCAATGGATTGATTTTAAGGGGACAGCAGAGAATTACTTCCAGGAGTGCACTTAACAAAATCCCTTCCTCATCACTTACTGATTTGTCTAGAAATGAGTAGAAAATAATCTCTGAGCAGCATTTTTTACTGATGTGTGTTCTTAGGAAATATGGAGAGCACTTACTGCAGACATCAGTCCTCCATCCCTGCAGCTGGATTCCTTTTTCAGCACAAGCTCTCATATAGGCAGAGAGAGCTGCACACAGACAGTCCTCACTGTTTTCACAGTTACATGTGTCAAACATGCAGTTCTAAGAATGGAGAGAAAAATAAGGTCCCAGCACTGGTAATATTGTCAGTCTTTAAAAAAACAGTGAACTTTAAAGTCTAATTCCTTAATCTTTCTTCAGATATGCTCACTCATAGACAACAGTAATCTTTAAAAAATAGTGAACTTTATCTTTCAAGTCTAATTCCTTAATCTTTCTTCAGATATGCTCACTCATAGACAACAGTAACACAGCTTTATCACTTTCTAGTCTTTGTCTAAGGTTCCTGGCAGGGGAAAATGCAGGTAATGAAAATCCAGTCAATTACTACAGTTATAATTAGGAAATAGTGGTCTTAAAGTCTGTTATACATTTTGCAGCTTCTTGGTCCTCTGAACCTTTTTAGTGGATATGCTGCACAACAGCACCCAAATCTCTTTCACAATGGTAATGGGCTTTCTGTTCCAAGCAGTTATTAATGGCTCTTTCACAACGTGCAGTCCAGACGCCCCATTTCACCAGCGTCAACACCTGGGTGACTCCTAGTGAGAAGAGTGGTTTGCAACACGTTGATAGTAGAGTGATGGTAATTAGGTAATGGGCTTTCTGTTCCAAGCAGTTATTAATGAGATGCCAGGCTGATAAGGTAACAATTGACTGATATGCAAACAAGCATTTGACAAGCCTTTAAATACACTATCTGGCTTATGTGTAAAACCACCCGGGAGTAAATAGCCGCCTTTTCATCGGCAAACAAGTCAGGATCTCGAAGCCAAGACTGACAACCAAAATAAAGCAATGTTGCAACACAAAGAGAAACACATGCTGAAAGAAGGAAGTACTGCAGTACAGCAACGGGGATACAGGCATTGCCTAAGACACGTCTGGAACAGCTCCTATTTCTATTGTTTCCAAAGGGAAAAGCAGTCGGGCAAAGTACCGTGTGGTAAACAGCAGGATTCACTGCATAGTGACAAGCAGCAAAAGGTCCTGTGCTGTCAGTGAGCAGTCCACACCAATGCTGAGCGTATTTTTCTGTGAAATGAAGACACAATAAAAATGCATATTACTCTTTGTACTTCATCAGTCACAAACCCATGCTTGCCCTGGCCTAAGCAGACAGTTCTGGCATTTCCATTAAATCTCTTCTTCTCCTGTCTTTTTTCTTTTTTTTTTCCCACTCAGCTTGTGGGTCGTGGTTCCTAAAACCAAAGCAGAGGACTTGCTGAAGGAGATGAATTAAAGGTTTCCAAAGATGCTCCTGTAATCCACGTCTCTGACACCAAGCTGTCAGCTTGGACATCTACTCTATTTTCACTGACCTTGCAGTTTGCTTCACTTATGCTTCTGTCACTCTTTTTTTACATTGTTGGTTATCTTCAGTGCGTTCATTTTGAATATTTGTTTCTGATTTCAGATGTAAGTTTTTATCAAATATTTAAGTTTTTATTTTTTTATCTTTGCTTTCCAACAGATGTGTTTTCCTTAGAGATTAGCAAAAAGAAAAAAACAAGCCAGAAGAAATTCTAAGAAGCACTCACCATTATCAATGCTGAGTGCACAAGGATTCTCAAAACTCTGCTGGATATTAGGGCATGAAGCCTGAGTTTTCCATGTGTTAGCAAATGCTGATGCTGTTCCTTCAATTATTCCACTTATGACCTTGAAGTCATCAGTTTGGATGTTATTGAAATTTCCACAGAGACCTGTTGAAAAGGAGTGAAAAGTTTACACTGCTCTGACTACAAAAAAAGACATTGATCAAGGAGTCCTTTATTTCATTCACTCACCACAAGTGTGGTTTTTGAAAGAAGCATCCAGACGCACAAACACTTGCATCACGGGTGTGAACTGCACCTCAACCTGGACCCCAAAGCTTGTGTCCATGATCATGAAGAATGAGGAAGGTCTGAACATGGTGACATTAGCTACACAATGAGAAACAAAATGGTCACTTTCTGAACAAGGCCAAATGCTGAAAACACAATACTGTTCTTTTTTAATTTCTATTGTATTTTTTGCAAATTCAGAAGTGAAATAAAGATCTGGAGGTCAGAGATATCACATGGAATCCTTAGTTATTGAAACAAAAATAAAATTTATTTCTAAGCAAGTGTGAGCACAGGGGTAGTAACAAAAAAAGATGTAAAAGAGGTAAAGAGATGTCTTCTGCCTTCACTTTTATGCAGTGAGAAGGAAGTAAATCTGAGAGTAATCAAATCAGGAGACTGTAAATTCTGTTTGCTACTGTTTGAACCCTTGCCTGTGTTTGTCCAGCATGACACCAAACATCCCACTTTACTTCAAAAGCATTCGTGTAATTTACTGTTAGAGGGAAAAACTACCTGCTGACATGGGCAGCTGGGTGTAGATGGAGTTCACAAACACACCGCCATCAGGTTTGACCTCCACGATCTGACAAGGAAGAGGAGCAAAATGTGAATCCTCTAATGGTTTGGCTTGGGAGGGACTGTTAAAGGTCATCCAATTCCAAACCCCCTGCTGTGGGACACCTTCCACTAGGCCAGGTTGCTCAAAGCCCCATCCAACCTGGCCTGAACACTTACAGGGATGGCACACCCACAGAATCTCTCAGCAACTAGTCCCAGTGTTTCACCACCCTCATGGTAAGGAATTTCTTCCCAATATCTAATCTAAACATGCCCCTTTCAGTTTGAAGCTATTCCCCTTTGTCACATGACCTTGTGCCCTAGGTTGTAGGCTCATTTTAAGGACTAAAAGTCTCTCCAGAGCTTTCCCTTCTCCAGGCTGAACAACCCCAACTCTCTCAGCCTTTCCTGACAGGAAAAGTGCTCCAGCCCTGTGTTAGTCTTTGTGGCCTCCTCTGGACCTGTTCCCACAGGTCCATGTTCTTCTTATGATGGGGAGCCCAGGCTGGCCTTCTGGGCTGCCAACCATGTGTGAAAAATAACTATAGCCTAAAGAGTAATAATGAAGAGGACCCCAGTGATATTAATTAAACCAATATTCAATAAAAAGGTAGATCTTTGTGATTTCACTTCCCATTTATTTCTACTTCGTACACTTTACTAATTTTCCCTGCCAGAAAAGAATTACTTTTAAAGGGACTTTTTCAGCTTTTTAGGGGATTACATTATCTTGTTTTCTTTGAACACATCTTAGTGATTAATTACCTCACAAACTGTTGTAATCATAATTACTAACCTTGAAGCTCATGGTCTTTTCTCATCTAATTGGCAGAGAAAATAGCTTTTTTCTGCTTTGTGAGTACAATGTGTTTCTTAATGAAATCCACAAAGCCAAATTTATGGCTGATCTGATTTTCCTAACAAAATCCACTTCTTTTCACTTGATTAAAAATATCATCTACTCATCATACATATGCTGAAAACCTGACAGAGAAATGCAGCTGCCTCACTGATTAAGCCCTAGTTTCTTCCCTCCCTGCATTTTTATTGTGCTTATTTTGCATGCTTACAGTTTGTCCTTTATTCATGTTGAGGGTCACTGACTTCAGGCAGGTCTCGGTGTCGGTCAGGCCACACTTGCGTAGTTCTGCCAGGATGGTAAATTTTTCATCTTTACAGTCCTGAAAAAAAAAAAGTCAGGTTATTTCACAGAAGACTAATTACAGAAGTTTTCCCTATAAAATTTTCTCTCAGTTCTGAAGAAGTATTTATTTTTCTGGAGAAGATACAGACTGTAGCAAATTCCAGAGCTTCTTTGGCTGAAGATTCAATTTTTCCCTGTTTGAATTATTAGGAACAAGAAATGTAGAATCAGGATTTTATTGATTGTATCCATATGGATGTCAAGATGGAGATCCATATTCATATTTGGTGGTTTTATCCATGACAACTTCCAATGTTTGATTCAATTCTATTGTAACTCTCTGTAGCTGGTATCAATGCTAGACAAAAATTTCTGATAAAATATGTTTTAGGTGAACAGTAACATACAACATTTTATTTCCATATACTGAATGGTGCAGATGGGGAAAAAGGAAAGCAAACAACAAACAGAAAAAGCCCCAAAAAGATCAAAATATTTCACCTACACATCTGTAATTAAATATTTTAATTATAATTAATTTCCAAATTTCCTGTTTATTTTGAGTTATTTTTAAATGTTTAAAAACATTTAAAACAAAAACATTTAAAAGCTAAGTGGAATGCAATTAACTTGAAGTGTTTTTCTGTATTTAAACTCCACAAAAATAAAAAAAAAGGCTGGTTTGTAATCTTTATTTTTAAGAACAGTTACTGTAATTTTTAGAGTTGTACCATTTGTCCAAATACCTTGGAGTAACATGGCAAAAATTATGCAACCCAGTAAGAGAGCTAGATTAGCTGTACTGAAGGTTGCACACTAGGCAAATTCTTAAAAAGACAGTGCTCTTCAATTACTCTCTCACAGAACTGGAAATTTTCCAGTGAGCAGCACACACGGTTACATGACATCCTAATAATTACCTGATGATTGTCAGTGAAATGGCAGCTAGCAAACATCTGGCTAAGTTGCAGGGAATTTGATGTCTGTATTCCGAAGTGTTAAGTTTAGTAAGTGTTTTCTTTCTATAAATCTATAAGGCTTTATGACCTAGAAGTACCCTCTGAGTCCCACCTTAGAGAGGACGTAGATGCAGTCTCCGTGGTGATCATAGTGCTTCTTATCATATGTGGAAATGTGGGAGCCTCCCACGACAGAGCACGTTCCTGGGCATGACTTGTCTTGGCAGCTCCACTGGCCTCCATTACAGGTGCTGGAAGAATAGAGTTAGGTAAAATCAGTAAGAGTGGTCCAGAACAAGAGGACGTACAGTGCTGTTAGGTGCAGCTGCTTTGCTATTGCTTTTCCCTTCAAGCTGTGGTTTGACACACAGGTTTAAGAGTTTCCAAGTGCGGCGAACTTGTGATGCAACGTATTAAAATCAATTTCTCTGGTAACCATTCTCATTTCTTATCTAATTGGTTTCCTTCTTTGGATAGGTGAACTCTCCAAAACAGATTTGGATAAATAATTGTGTGGCTTTTTTCAGGTAACATAAAGTACAACGACAAGTTAAAATATCTTCTGGGTGGTTTTGTTGTTTTGTTGGGTTTTTTTGGGGGTTTTTTTGTTTTTGGTTTTTTTTTTTTTGTAATACAAATGTATCATGGACTAATAAAAAAGGTAACTCCACATCTGCTCCTGATGCAGACTGTGTCTATTTTCAAAGCTGATGTGGTAGAGCACAGGTACAGGATTAATAATTGTGAAATCGAGCTTGTATTGTGTCATCCCTTGCTTTCTCCAGAGAAAATAAATATTTGCAAATACATTAATGACTATAACTTCATTCCCCTCAGAGAATTCCAAATGTTTGAACAAAATAAACAAAGAGGAAGCATTTTAATTGATTGATGAGAAATCTAAACATTGTAAATCCTTGCTTTGATCACCATGAGATAGAGTGCAAAGCTAGTGATGGCTGTTGCTAAATAAAACAAATAATGTTCTTTAGGGGTGCTTTGGAAATGTAGCAGTCAGTTAAATACACACATCAATTACCAGTGATGCAATTGCATATAATAAACTATTAAACCCATCGAATATATGAGAGGAAATAGTGAGTTAAAAAAGTAACATAGGTTACCAGGTCTGGCATGGCTCTGAAAAAGAAGCTCCCGTAGCATAGGTTTTGCCATTGTAAATACAGGAGCACTCCTGCTGGGGAATGCAGCCAGAGTTGTTGATGTCATCAAATACAGTCCCTAAATTAAAAAAAAAAGACAAAACCTTGATCAATTAAAGACACATTTCCTATACACCATTTTATTTGTTATGAATCCTAAATATTTTCTTAACAAGAGATCTGCAATTGTTGTGAGTGGACACAGCAA
The DNA here is from genome assembly GCF_014805655.1 of Passer montanus. NCBI lineage: Eukaryota > Metazoa > Chordata > Aves > Passeriformes > Passeridae > Passer > Passer montanus. The sequence continues at coordinate 2,025,762 of NW_024371593.1, forward strand.
TGCTGAGGACAGCAGGACTGTGTCAGACTGCTGAGGGAAGGATTCAACCTTTGTATTCTTAAATTCCACCTGCTCTGAAAGAGGGACTTGTAGCATAGGTGGCTGGTTGAAAGATTAGTCTTGATCTCGTTGCTGTTCTTGTTTCCTGCTTTCTGAATATTGCACATGTGTTGGCAATTAATTCACACATCTTTTCTCAGCTGACACTTGACAAACACTTGTCACTTGCAGCTGTGAAAAATACAACTACACGAGGCTTAAATCCCATAGAACCTACAGGTAAGCTCTTGTTCCTTGAGATCAGAGATGTGAGTACTTAAGGACTTGCCTGGGGGGCAGAAACAGCCATCAATACAGTGTTCTTCACAAAACAGAGATCGTTCAGGATTCGTGCATGTATCAGTACAGGGGGAGTTGCACTCCTGGTACTGCATGTTGTAAGGACACTTCTTGGCTGAAATTTAAAGGAAGAGATTTTTTTTAGTCAAAAGCATTTCTAGTTCTCTATACATGTAAATATTTATATCCATTTAAGTTTGTAAACTAGATAAAAAAACCAAACAAACAACATAAAAAAAAAACACATCAAACTGCAATTGACCACTAGCTCTCAAAAATTGCAACTTTAACCACCTAAATCCCTATTTTACAGTTGAGATGTGCATTCTATGACTCTGGTGCTGAACTGGCTCAATGACTGATTTCTGGGGACAGCAAGGTAACAACCTCAGAAAGCCAGCAAGGTCTGTTTCTACAGGCTCCCTTCCCTATGAACACCTGTACTGCTAGTGAAACGGAAGACTTAAGTTCCTAAAGCTTTAGTATATTTGCATTTTGAGATACCATCAGAAGGACAAATAGCACCTCATGGGCTTTTGTTTTGGAGCAAATGCTGGTGACACTATCAACAGCTACCCCATAATCAAGTATATGTCTAAATCAATACAAACTCATCACTATCAAGCAAGAGGAGATAAATAGGTGATTAGTTAGACATACACCTGTGAAGATCCAATCAGTTAACTGAGAACACCAAGTGCTAGCGCCATCACGAGGAAAAGAATCAGGAATACAAGCAAGCAAGTAAGCATGCCTCAATCTTCCTTCTTGTTTTTCCTTTATTTGCTTCCTTTACTGTACCGGTTCATTAAATTACACTTTGGTTCTCATTAGAGTACCCATGATAGTGTTTTGGTAGTGTTTAATTCAGTTTGCATTAAAATCCTTAGCTCTTTTGCTGAAGTCTTCATGCTGGAACTTATACATCAGAATTTTCTAAAGGATTCAGTCGTGAACAGGCTGTAACTCCTCCTGCATCCTCAGCATTATTTGAGAGCTTGTTTGTTAGTTACTGAGCATGAAGCAGGGCTGTCTCCAGTGATACTCACGGCACAGTTTTGAAGTTCTCCAGTCCAGGGGCTGCCCACCAGCATGAGCACACTGCCGGGAGTACTCAGCGAAGGTGTCACAGATGCATGTGCTGTTTTCAGATTCTGCAGAGCGGCACAAGTCATTTTGGCAAATCTTGATGTAGTCTTCAACATCAACTAGGTCATTACAGTCTGCAAACGCAGAGCTGGTCAATGTTTTCTCACAAATGTCATCCTTTGGAGGAAAAAAAAAAGTAGACAAATCTCAGTAAATAGAAAGAAGTTGGGGGGTTGGTATTGTTATTTTTTTGTAATTATTATGTAACATAATTTTATAGCTCTCTTTAAGTTGTTGTTGCCTGAGAGCTTTTGCTATTGGCCTGTATGAAGTTGTAGAAGGGAATGGATAAATTTGAAAGAAAAACAAAAGGAAAGTCAAAAGATCCTTACAAGATTATCAGAGCAGTTATATGTCGGGATAGAAGTGGAGTCTTCACAGTGTTCTGTTGGCCCATCCATTTTCTGCATATTCCCAAACTGCAAGGCTGTCATCTTAATATCTGTAGAAAAGAAGTTTAATAATGAAGATCAGAGGTTTTTGTTCAAAACAATTGCCTGTTATCTTTTTTTTCTCTCAAGAATTTGGGCCAAGGCTGGCCAAGACAGTCAGCTCCCTTAAGCTAAATGTGATCATCGCCTCTTCCAAAAGAAGCACTACATCACTACCTCAACTTACCTTGTACAGCACCCTGGAAAAAGCAAACATTGGAAAACAATTCTCAGCCTATTACATCTAGATTTTATTACACTAAGATTTTTCCCAGAAAAATAACAAACTGTTTTCAGATCATATTGAGCCCATTCAGGGCAGAGGAAAAAAAAAATCTAAATGGGAATTTGGAGAACGGAGATTGTTGTAAGACAAGGTTTAGGAAAATGTTCAAGCTGGGAATAGTTAAAAAGATAAGATCTTACAAAGACTATACAAATCAACAGGAAAATGTGGATATACGGATTTTGAGACAAAAATGAAACTAGAAATGTACTGTCTAGAAAATATAATTGCCTTTTGTTTTATTGAATATATTCTATATTTAATTGTCTTATTAGTGAAAATCTGCTCATTTTTATGGAGTTACCTGATTAGTTTTACCAGCATGGTTTACAACAGTGGCAAGAAAGAGATGCAATCATTTGTTAGCATCAGTACCATATTTACACTCAAAGCATTAATTTACATAATCTGATCTCTCTACTACATATTTTTAAATGGAGATTGAATCATATCTTATGGGTAAACCATTTGACAGGATGGGAAAGAGGAATGCTGATGATGTCAGCCTGTTTGAGATCCTATAAACCTTTTTTTTTTAAATTTAAAACACTTACTGTTTGAAATGAACTCATTGTATATGGGAAAGCCATTGAAGTCACCACAAAGTCCACATGTCTGATTGGCATATTTCTCATTCAATTCCAGCTAAAATGATGAATAGCAAGTTGACAGAAGTTAGTATAAATATTCTAAAGTATATTCAAGACCAGAGAAAACAGTTGCATCTGCTGTCTCTCAGTATATCTTGTCAGATCTGTGGAATTTTACTTAGCAATTTAATTCAAGCATGCATGATAGAATAAAGACAGCTTAGATTTGACTGCAGAGTCCAAGCTATTGATACTATTGACACACACTTCAAATTTCACTGTACTACCTATACTATCCTTAGCCACTGTATATTGATTCTTCAGAAAGAAAATCAAATCCACAGAAAAAAAATGAAGGCATAGGAGAGTGAAATTCTGCTAAAAAATATATTTGAAGGGGTAATTAGGCTCTATAATAATACCAATAGCTAATGATACAATGAAAGTGATTTTTTCATCCTGTTTTAAGCAAATGCTTGCCATCCACTAGGTATAAATCCATGTAATTTTCTTTAGGACTACCTGGATGCAAGTCTCTCTTTACTAAGAAAGAATTGCTCAACAGTGTGAGATAATAAGGCAATAGCAATCCCCATAACAGGTAGAGCCAGGCCTAATCAAAGATTAGCTCTGTTCTCTGAAGGGGTAAACAGGTCCAGGAGCAGTTCTTACCAGAATGCTGTCCTTTTCATTCCACAATAACACAACACCGATTTTGCTGCCAACTTTCACATAAATGCTGCTCTTCTCTATCGTAATACCAGATTGACTATATGGCAGCTGAACTCTGGGAAAAGGCAGAAAGAATGCTAGTTAGCTTCTGACCCAAATGTTTGATAAGAAGAAGGGAAAGTCTTGTGGTGTCCACCATCTGTAGGAATGCAAAAATAGTGTATTTTTGGGAAAGAAAAGCAATTACAGAATAAGATGGTCCAGCGTTATCAAATATGGAAGTAAATTTGGATTCAGCTTCTCAGAACATTTAATCCAAATTTTATTTTTGAGGCAATCCTTAACGGAAGGATTTATTTTCTATGACATGAATTAATAGCATTTTATTCATTATTTATGTTGGTAAAATTGTCAGATCTATTAAAGAATACATAATTGTTCTCCCTCCCCGCAAAGACACCAAAATACTTGGCAAAGATTGGGGACAAAAAGCCTGTGGATAACTAAGAAGTGTTATGAGTGAACTTACCTGTTGCCATCGACCATGACAGCATCTTTTGTTAGTTCAGCAACAACACCTTCGATTTTCATGGTGATGTGGTTGATTGTTGGAGTGTTTGCCACCACTTCACGCCTAATCTGGATGTTGAAATCCTCATAGGGAGCGTTGCAGTGGGAGGCAAAAACGTAATTACAGAGCCCAGGGAAGGTGAATATGTCCCCGTCGAAGGTCTTGAAGTGGAAGTTGCCCCATGTGCTGCACACACGGCCATTGTGAGCAGGATTAGCAGCTGTGAATTAAGACTGGCTGTTAAAAATTACTTTGAATCCCCAGACTCCACTTGGGGAAAATCAACTTGTCCAAAGCTTCATTTTCTCACTAAGTGTTTTTTGCCTGCCTAGCTCCATTTGCTGTTTTCTATCTAACCACTATACAGCTGTGTATGCATTCATCACTCATATCTCTTACACATACCCTGCAAATGGTTACAGTTATGTTCAGCTAGAGCTCAATTAGTCACCTTCACTTCAGCTAAGACAACAGTTTATTTCTAATCACCATGTTTCTCTTCTGAATTATCCATGGCTTCCTTTATCAGTACCTTTCCCCACCTATATTAAAGTCTCCTGTCTATACCCATTAAAACTGAACACTTACTGAATACCTTAGTTTCCTTTACTTACGTGTTATTGCTAGATTTGTTAGCAGTGGTGAGAAGACGTTGAAGTTATCTGAGATTTTGATTGAAGCTAGAAAAGAAATAAGAAAGAAATCAAAAATTAGCATTACAATACCTAAATTTGCATGTAGGATACACACAGGAAGGACTAGAGAGTTAATATGCCAGACCCAAGGAAACAATGTTAAGCCTGTTTTATTTTACACAGGTTAAAATTAGACAGTAAAATTTGAACTCAGAATACTTAAGTCATAAGAAAATTGCTTTCAGCTGTGATGTTCTGCATTTGCTACACATTAACCTTGACCTTTTTATGAAATTGTGCTTTATTAGAATATTAGAATTCTTCAGAGACATAGAACAATACAAAGGGCTAAGCTGTACTAAATTAGCCTCTTACTACTACAAAAGCAAAGCTGCCTTCTCATTACACCTCTTCTTTCTAAGGAGGGAATAAAAACCTTAATTATCACCTTTTCTCTGTTTTATATTTTTCTATTAAGGGGCTGAAAACTCTTCCAAATGGCCCCACATTGGTTGTACAGGACAGACACAAATCATTACATGGTAAAAGTCAGCGAGGATGGGTTGCCTTCTTGGTTTCAGCATCAGCCACTGATTTCACAGCAGGCCCAAGTGGTCTCACTTCCTTTTTTTAAAAGGAACCAAGCATCACTTTGGTTTTACATGTACATGTTCATGCAGATATGCATACAGCCTCTACAAACACATCTGTTTTCTTAGTTAACTATTATTATACAAATATAGCCATACTGTGTAATATGTGTGTGTGAATTTAGCAACTGGTGTCTAGTAAATATATTGCTCATCTTAGAGAGAGATGTTAATAAACATTTCTTTTCATCTGGCACCACTGGCAATATGCTAAGCAGGGGTTTTTTTAAGGCATTTTTATTATTCAGTATGGATGTAGCAAATAAAACAACTGGTGTCTAGTAAATATATTGTTCATCTTAGAGAGAGATATTAATAAACATTTCTTTTCATCTGGCACAACTGGCAATATGCTAAGCAGGGGGTTTTTTTAAGGCATTTTTATTATTCAGTATGGATGTAGCAAATAAATACAAATATACAGTATAAATAAATGTACCATTCTGTAGAAGACTCCCAGACAACTGACTTCCAGTTTGACCTCCTGTGAAAAAATTGTGAAAAGCATATTAAGAATAATATTCTGTACCTGAACTTTTAAAGCAAAGCATTTAGCTAAGATCAAAGGACCCAGATACAACCCTGTAAAACACAGGGGAGAGTCTCCTTTATCTTATCAGAGAAAATGAAACAGGCTCCTCAAGAAAGCTAAAATGTTATTATAGAAAGAGACATTCTATTACAAATACTCAAATCTTCTAACCCAAATAACAAATGTATTTTGTAATATGCTTTACAACATATTGTAATCCAAATAACACATATCTGCTTTCTTTGTTTCTCTCAAAACTCACTGAAAGATATTCTTATAATGGGATAACACCCCTTATTTCACTGCTGCACTAGATCTCAGTAATATGTGAGACAATACAGGAGGAATTCACAAAATGCAGGTGAGTCATTTATTAAAATTGTTGTGTAGAAGCCAGGTTACAAGAAAAAGCATGGAAGTGGTTAAAAGAATTAAGGGGCTTCAAGCTTCATCCAATAATGGCTGCAGATATTTATGAGTTTCTTTAGTGCCTAAGCATAGGGCCTTTTCTCAGGGAGCAGATGGGAAGCGTCCAATATGGATCTAGGTTTGCTCTACAGCTGGGTACAAGCAGGAACCTCTGAGGGACAGTACAAGGGCCACAGCCTGAGCAGTAACCCAGAAGTAATCTCATGAACCAGGTTTCCTGTTCTACCCATCTACTCACTCAAAGACCATTCAAACTCGCCTCTGCAGAAAACTTTAAGCATCGTGCTACAAAGCTATTTGACCAAGGGTTCTTGCTACAACACCTGAAGCAAAGACCTTTGAGAGCTGACAAATATTCTCTGGAATGCTTTGATTCCTAGAAAAAGACTGACCCTGACCTCCTGGGTTGACATTCTAAGATCTTGTATTTTATAAGTAAATATATCAGGCATTTCCTGTAAAAATTGAAGGGTTGCCACTTTATTTTGTGAAGGACTGAATGCACTGAGGATGTGATAACTGTGCTTGTAGCAGATTGACTAATAGGTACCTTTAACCTGCCAAGTCTAAATCCTCACAGGATTAAAGTGATGAAATGACTAATATCTGAATCCTTACCTGGATTATGTGAATGAGCACTGTAGGTGTCTAGTGAATTTCTCAGTCAAAGCAGAACTGCCTATGGAGTTTTCCCTAAGTTAGACCCCCTTTTCCTTATACAATAGGTGAGAAGAGTTCACAAAGAGAGCCCCAAGAGATTACTGGCATTGCAGCAGAGGGTTCTGGGCAACCCCTCCATAGCTAGAAGTTGCTGCAGTGTATGCAGTTTCTTTCAGCTCAAAGCTTTTAATTCTTTTCTCATTTTACTTTGTGCTAGACTGCTAGTGATTTGCAAAGAACTAACGTGGGACAGAGTTCAACCATTTTCCATTTCCTGCCCATCTTTGAGTATCATAGATAATAATATTAAGTAAATGTTTTCACATCATTATAATTTATACTGATTATAATTTATGAAAATATAATTGGTGAAAAAATTGATACAGATCAGGTAAGAGAAATACCTCTTTAACTCTACATAATAGGCTGAAGTTTGCTTTCACATAACATATCCATAGGAATCTCGGCAGGCATAGAATCACAGAAGGTTTGTTTATTCTAGTGCAGGAACCTTTGTAACACAGCAAAATAGATCTATATATGTATTTTGTTCTGTTAATTTTTCTCAAGGAAACAGCAGGAGCCTTTGTTTACTTAGCAAATACATCATTCCCAAGGAAATTCTACCTGCAGTGGTTTGTTTAGCAATTACACAATGCCACGTTGTTTACTGTGATAAAAATAAGTTTCTCTCGTTTGTAAGAAATTTACTCTTTGATAATGTGGAAACTAACCTAATGATTACGAATTTTTGGATGCATCCTGGAAAGTCTATGTCCATCTGGTAATTATTGTTGTCACCAGTTTATAAAAGTTAATATTTGACACAAAATATAAAGGCAGTTACACAATGTTTGAGGAGATGGCATGGGATGGGACCATTATTCTTTAGTCCGGATATCGGAAAATATTTCCCACAAGGTGTGTTTCAAATAAAGAGGTGCTTGCTGGGCACTGTCTAATCACCACTCATTTGTCAAAGCAGGTTATCAGATTAGCACTGCACAGGAGAAATAACTTTCTTGTTCCATGAAGGGCTGAAAACACTTCTGACCGACACTGCGTAACTCCAAACAGAAGTTTGTACTCTATGAGATCGGTGTGTTTTCAAGCACAATATAGATCAGCTGGCCAGTGATTTAGTGTTTATTTCACAAACTATAAAGCAGCCTTAAATTATATTTGCACTTCTCAATATTTTGAAAATGATATGCAAGATAAATTTACCTAGGCAATCTGCAGATCTTAAAATGTCAGCTGACAGGCCAGAAATTACTGTACATGAACAGGACTGACTTCCAAGCTTGTACCTCCTGCAAGTAGCTCAAATTTAATTGGTCCCATCAACTTAACAGGGCTCCTCATAATAATAAAAACTGCCAAGACCAGCACTGATGACTATAATACTGACAGGTAAAAAAACCCATCCAAAATAACAGATTGTTGTGTCCCTGTCCTGCTCATACTCAATATCTGTAATTTATATAAGTATTTTGCATAGGGTATTATAAATTAGTTACTGCACAATTAGTTACTGAAAATCCCTGCCATATGAATATTCCCTCCTGGTTTCTTTTGCAAAAGAAGTTGCAAAAAATGTTGAAAAACCTGGTGTTAGCCCCTGGTAGGTGACAAAATATTGAAAAAGATTGACCAGTGGTCTGATCTAGCTACTGGAAAATGCAGTGGTTTATATTTCATAAGAACCATAACATTCATAAGGAATTATAATACAAAATGCAACAGGAATAAAATGCTTTTTTAAGGCATATGGGACACTAAAAATCTGACATTTTAAGACATGAATAAGAGGTTTTTTTGGATTTGATCTTCAAGGCTACTTTCCATATGTAGTTATATACAGAAGTTTGAGGCAATATTAAATTGGTCCAGTTAATAGATAGACATTTAAAATGAAAATATATAAAGAAATTTTGTCAGCCATCTCTTATATGAATCAATTAGTATAGATGTTTAAAATATATTACTAGGTCTAAACAGAGTATTGTTTCTTTTCCCAATTAAAAAAAGAAAATTTCTTACCTATTTGATGGATACAGCAAACTGCTAACAGGAAAGCCCATTCTGGTAGCAATATCCCCCTGCCAAACCCCATCTTGAGTGGAGTTTGGCACAAGGATGTTGGGTCTAAACTTGATCAGGACTGCAGTTCACCTGTGCTTTGTCGCTCTTATATAGCAGGTGACTTTGGCTTCAGTCCCAGATTGATTCAGAGAGTGTAGAAAGGTGAGGTTTGGGGGATTTTAGCTATTGAACAGGTAAACAGAGGATGCTCTTCCTTCCTCAGAACTGGCCACTATTTGCATTTTGGGAGGAGTAAATACATTTACGTATGTACATTTTAAGATTCTATCCACTAAAGAAGTGATTGCAAATAAAATGCAACTCCTCCTCCACAAATAACAGGTCCTGGAACAAATTTAATTTGGTGTTGCTTTACAGTTATGCAGATGGATGGCAAGTATCTGTTCCAAGTTTTTCAGTAATACAATTGATGCCAGGAAACTTCTTGGCAAAAAAACCCCACTGATTTCTGAAATTTGTGGAATATTTAATATGTGGGGACCCAGCATCGAGAAGTCCCTCTATGCTTATTGGGGCAGCTAATCTTCTTGTAAAAAGAACAGAATAATAACCTTGAAGGGTGCTGCAGTCTCATGTGGCCACTCTGAGTGTGTGCCATGGAAACCCCCGTGTGTGGCACTCACAGGCATCAGGCACCCAGATGAGAAAGACTCACTCACACCTATCCTGCATTTGTTAGAGGTGGCCTTAAACCTTAAAATCTACTTTTCAGTTCTCTGGTTTTGTCTTCTCATAGAAAACATCAGGAGCCAGCCAGCCAGCCAGTCTCGTGGCAGCTTTCTAGGACTAAAAAGATTGATTATAGTCTGTGATCATGATTACATTGTTTCAGAATCATTCTTGTTTAATTCCGTTCACATCCACAGAGCTATGAGAACTACAAATTAGTGAAACAGGCAATGAATCAAGGGTATAAGGCTTGCCAGTAAAGGTTTAACACACCTTTTTTTTTCCCTGAGCATTGCCTTTTTGCAGTTTTACTGGGCAATCATTTCAAAAGCAGGAACAAATGCATACTACAATAAGTGCAGACAGTATTTCTACTTCTTGTCACTTTATCTTTTTTAGCTTGGCATTGGAGGTTGGATGAGTTACTCCAGGCAGATTTCTGTCTATTTCCTAGGTCAATGGATCTTACTTTAATAGTAAAAGATGGACAAAACTATTCAAAGTTACTGAAACAATTCTGTCAAACTGCTAGGTTTGGCAAAAACAATTTCCAGTCCAGCACTTGGTATATACATCATTTTTCCTCAATTCACCTCAGCTTTAGCCTCCTCACAGTTTTCCAGAGTGCAGGTAGCTGATGGATTAAAAAAATCTCCATCATAAAGAATGGAACGAAGGATGCTGCTCAGTGGGGGATTTAGCCAGAAGGATCTGGGAGATATAAATTGGGGTGGGGGAGCCTCAGGAGTAAAGATAAAAAAACCACAAAAACTAGGATATGTGGAGAGGCAGAAAGGAATTTCTTTGGGTAAAATGGGACCGTTTTACCTTCTACATGTCTGTAAGATGCAGTTCAACAATGTCTGCTTGTGTTTATCATTTCTGCTGAAGCAGGGGAAGAACACAACTTCGGGAAGGTGTTCTAATGTAAAATGGGATCACAGCCATAACGTAAGAACCTTGGGTTCTTACCAAAATCCTACCCTGCAATTATACATTTTAAAATATTTCCGTAAAAGAATAGGGGTGTATAATGCAATATTCCATTCAGGAGTTACTGAAATGAATGATGTAATTCTCTTTCCATTTCTTCCAGTTGAACCCCTATTTCCACTTCTGTTTAGCCCTAAAGAGATCAGAGCCTCACATAGTTAGTGCTATAAATGAATTAAAAATAGGGTTTTTTATGGAGTGTTATCTGGATTTGATTTCTGGATTGAAATCAGTGGAAGCGTGCTATGGCAACATTTTGGCCTGCTCTAGTATAAAACATGTTCTCTCTCAAAACGTCCAGGATGTTTAATAAAGTTACATCTTCCTAATCACTAGTAAGCTGTTTACACACTCTAAATCTGTATCTTTATGCTTCAGCAAACCAGGAGAAAAGAAAATACTGCATTTCCTGCCCATAGAACATTGTTTTATTCTGTGCCAGTACTCATAATGAATATAAATTCATCTGTACATAAAGAAAGCAAATGGTTTCTTGTTTACGTGACCAGCTAGCTGTATTAAACAAATATACTCTAGTCTCACTTACACAATTAGACAAGCCACCCAACAAACTTGGCTTTCAGCAACCATCGTGCATGTGCCTTTAGCAGTAGGCTGTTTGTGATGGTTAGGAGGAGCAGAGCTTGCCTCCCTTCTCAGTTACACCCACCTCTGCACGAGGGAATTAACAGAAAGTCAGGATCTTCCTGTGCTGCTTTGAAACATGCGGAGAGAGTTTCTTGTTTTCCACTGGCTGTGTAAGAGCAAGGCAATACTGATAAAGGGATGAGCTTTCTGAGGGGCAATCAATGCTTTTCATACTCATCTGGTAAAGGTGATGAAGATGTCCATACCTAGGATGATTAGGAGTGTCAGTGGTGTCAGGGCTGCTTTCTCTTTTGCCCTGTCTCTTTTAACGGAACTGTTGCTAGGCAGAATGCTAATATCAAACACTTCCTCTCTTTTTCTAAGATAGTTTTTAATTTTAGCTCTAATAACTCTTTTTGACCAAAGCAATGCATGTCAGACTTCAATATGTTATTCCACAAAGCATTTAGCAGTGCACAGTTGTTGTTCAGAAGGCTGTCCCAGTTCTACTCAAAGGTGTTCTTCAAAAGATATTCTCCAGGAATTTTGCTCAAACCTTTCTATGTTCTGGAGTTGGTTTGATTGCTACTGCTCAGTCTGAGTCTGAGATTTTTGATCTCTAGGGATGGTCAGACATGTTCCAGTATTCAGCTTATTCAACCTTACAGCCTCTCTCTTCCTCCCTCTTCACCCCAAGGAGTGGATGAAATTGTTAATAACATTAACAGGTGCAGAAGAAATTCACAGAATTCACATCGTGACTAGGTTGGAAGAGACCTTCAATATCATTGAGTCCAACCCAAATTCAGGTCACTCTGTTAGGTGGCTTATGAAATTTTGAAAGCTATAAGTTGGTTTTTTTTTGTTTTTTAACAGTTGCTAGGGGAATTACATCTGTAGATGAAAGTATCACAAAAATTACAAGGATTTAAGCAAACATGTTCATTGGTTACAAGAACTGCTTCAAGTGTTTCACAGAGATTAAAAAACAGTTGTTCAAGGACTTCTCAGTTTCCCAGATAACAGTGAAAAGAGTTTACATAGGAGCAAGCTCTCACCTTCTGTTGTATGGGGGAAAGAAACTCCAGAACCAAGTTTTGAAGTGCTTTAATAACAGAAAATTAGCAGCTGTTTTTCTGTTAACTTGTATCAGGAATATGCCAAGGGACCACAGTTTTTGGTTTTGGCTGGCACTAAAACAAAGTACTTTCATTTCCAAGAGGAAATTTTCAAGGAAATGTCAAAGGCATTATTTATTTATTTAGTGCATTTTTTTCTGTTTTTCTCAGTTTTAACATGTGTAAAAACCAAAAGCTTGTCTTGACATCTCAGTATTAATTCTATGGCAATTATTTCAGGATAGATCTGTAGAGATGACAGACACCAGTTATTGGAAAATTATTGGAAGTCATTGGAAGTTGACTGCAACAGCCAAGGATATGGCTGACAAATACTCTTCTCTCATTTTGGTCTCGTTTCAAAAATCTGTACCAATGGATTAATCACTAAAAGTACCTCTTGTAAAAATCAATCAAATAATTCTGAGGATGGATATAACATCTCCAATTTTACCTTTTTTTCTTGCTTTCTCGCACAGAAGTAGGAGCAAAACTTGTGACATTGACTGTACTGGTTTAATCTAAAATTGCAAATGCCAGATAAAACTTCAGTATCATATATACTATAAATACCATAATTACAACCTGAAAGTAGATCATATAACATGAGGGTGGCAAAGGTAAGCATTCAGAATTTAGGTAGTGGTAGTAGTAAGGCTCTTAGGAAAAACCCAGATCATCTGAACACAAATCAAGCCTTTTGTGTTCACATTACAGCTCCTGTAGAGATAAGAACTTGTACCTCCTCACAAGTGAGATAAATCAGAGGCAGCTGGGACAGCGGGTTTTGTGTCTGGCTTGGGTTTGTGCCCAGGCATTGTGCCTCAGATCTGTGAAGCCATTGCTTGCCATGTCAACTGGCAAAATGAAAGAATTGGATTGCTCAGAGAAGAGCCCATTGTGGAGTGGAAAGTAACGTAACATAATGACAGCCTGCAATTAACGTCAACGAAGCTGGTATTAACTTAAGCAGAGGATCCGGCACACCCTTTCCCCAAGCTCTGTAGAGGTTTAGTTGCTGTCCTCAGCTTGTCCTGCTGAAGTTTTCTCACCTGTCTCTGATAGCCTCAGTCATTCTTTCCTTCCATCAGTCTACAGGTTACTCCCCAGGGTTTTACTTTCCAGCCCTTCCCAGGGATTCACTCTCCACCCTTTCTTTCAACGCTCTGTTAACTTCCCCACAATAAATATGTGCACTGCCACTGTGGAAGAAAATGCTGGATGCTCGCTGGCCACGGGCTCCTTTCCCTGGTTCTTAGAATAAATTATACAGTCTGGGTTTTTTTAGTATAACATGGCCCACATCATAGAGGTTTCTCCAGAGAAAACAAGGCTGAAAATCATGTGGAGAGAGAGTTAAACTCTAGCAGTGCATGGCAGATGAGCTCTGTGTTATATACTGTTATCACTTTTTACTTTGCTATAGTAATTTTAGAACTGATTATGCAAGGTACTGTGGAAAGTGGAAGAAAACTTTCTAAGATTGTCTAAATGGGAAAAAAAAGGTGAGAGCTAAGAGCAGTGAAGGTTAGAAATAATTTTTCAGCAGTATTAGCCCATGTACCTTAATTACAGAGTGACACCTTAAGTGTGTGGGTTTGTATTATAGCTTGTCTAGTTCTAACCTCGTGCTGTGGAACACCTTCCACTAGGCCACGTTGCTCAAAGCCCCATCCAACCTGGCCTGAACACTTACAGGGATGCACATCCACAGATTCTCTCAGCAACCAGTCCCAGTGTTTCACCACCCTCATGGTAAAGAATTTCTTCCCAATATCTAATCTAAACCTGCCCCCTTTCACTTTGAAGCCATTTCCCGTTCTCCTGTCTCTTTCTGCCCTAGTACAAGTCCCTCTCCAGCTTTCTTGTAGGCACATTTTAGAGACTGAAAGGCTTCTCTAAGGTCTCTCCAGCACCTTCTGTTTTTCAGGCTGAAAAACCCTCTCAGTCTTTCCTGACAGGAGAGGTGCTCCAGCTCCCTGATCATCTTTGTAGCCCTTCTTTTGACTCATTCCAACAGGTCCAAGTTCTTCTTATGCTCCAGAGCTGGATGCAGTGCTCCAGATGAATCCCCTCCCTCGAGCTGCTGGCCAGACTGCTTTTGATACAGCCTAGGATGCCATTGGTTTGACATCTGGAACATCAAGCTTCTCATCTGCCAACACCCCAATCCTTCTCCTCAGAGCTATTTTGATGCATTCTCTGCCCAGAGATGTGGTGAATCACTTTTACCATGTTGAATGTCCTTAAATTCACTGTTGTATTGGTTTGGTGTGGCAAGGTTTTCACAGCAGGGGGACTATAGGGCTGATTCCCCACATTCCATAGAGCCAATGCCAGCCAGCTCCAGCCAGCACTGCTGGCCAAAACTGAGCTATTCCATGATGCTGGAAATGACTCTGGGACAATGTATTTAGGAAGTGGAAATAAATTACTCCACAGAAGCATTGCAGCCAGAGGAGTGAGAATATGTGAAACAGCTCTGCAGGCACCAAGGTCACTGCAGAAGGAGGGGGAGAAAGTGCTGGAGCAGAGATTCCCCTGCAGGCCATGGTGCAGCCCAGAGTGTGCCCCTCTAGCCCATGGAGGTCCATGGAGGAGCAGAAATCCACCTGCAGCCCACGGACCCCACACCAGGGCAGGTAGATGTCCAAAGAAGGCTGTGGCCCTGTGGGAAGCCTGTGCTGAGGAGTCTCTTGGCACGTGGCATACAAGCCAGCACATCAGGGCACTTAATTCAGCTGAAAGCACAACTTTTCCATTGTATATCAGGTATATCCATTGCGTTAAACCTGCTGGGTTTTTCACCTTCAGTATTTGTTTGGTTCTCACAGTGTTAGGATGATGTTTATAGCTCTCATTTGGTTCATCTGGCAGGATTTCAGCTTTGTTTTCCTCTTGTGCATAGTGCTGAGTTCACCTTTCTGGACTAGAATCACCACCAATGCTTTCTTATCTGTTTGGCATTTTGTTATCTGTTTGGCACTATTGTGGGTTTGCCTTGTCTTTTCTTTGTTTCATAAAGAAATAAAGATTTTTTTTTCATAAAGTGCTTATTCTGTTGTATACTCATAACATATATGAGCCAAATCTGACCTTTTGAATCCTTGGTGGGAGACTTCAATACAGTTCAATTTTTTCTTTTGTTTTTCTTCTTCACAAGCTTGTCATAGTTATTTCTTCTGTCCCAATAACTGCATATACCCCCTCATTTTAATGACTTTTTAGTTTCCCAAACCAGTCTTGAGTTTGTATATTTATTTCTTTGCCTATTTCAGAATCTGCTGTTGAACATATTTTGGTGTACTTTTCCTTGTGAGGCTTTCTCAGTGACACTTGATGAGTCACTTCTGCACATGTTCTTTGTAAAACTTCAAATCTGAGCACACTCATCGTGCTGCACATATCCTCAAAGCTTAATAGACTAACATTGTGCCCATATTGGCAGGCAATTTTTAATTCAGTCTGAAGATTACAGGTGCAGGCTCTAATTTAACTCTTATCTGCAAACTGAGTTTAGAGGCTCAGCTGACCTTCTGTCTGAGTAGCCAAGCTTATGATTCTGTCCCTCCTTGTCAGTGGATGTCCTGGCTTCAAAATGTCATCACCCTTTTGTACAAGATTATCCACTGTGAATTTAATTATTTTTCTATAGTTTTGGGGGAAAAAAAAAAAAAAGTGGTTTATGATTTATTATTCCTCCAAATTCTTGGGTACATTAAAATAGTATGTTTTATAGAAGACATATTTGTGGCTTGAAATTTATTGGAGGGAGCTTCTAGGTCATACAAGTACTCATCTTCTAACACATCTAATGCTGCAGTACCAGCCTTTTACTACTAATTCTGTTTCCATCTTTGTTTTCCTAACTCATTCCTATTTAAATTTCAGAGATCCTCTTTAGTTGTTAATAGCCACCACGAGATTGCTAAATGTGCTTCTGCCTGCTCAGGAACAGGGAATCAGTGTTCTAGTTTAATTCCTTTTCCTACATATAGTCATTTTCCCTAAAATGCTTCCTAAAAGTAGGATTTTCCAAATCCCTAGGCATTGCCATGTACATAGGACATCACAAGAGCTGCCACTTCCATGAAGGAGAGGGACTGTGACCCTTGTGGCTGTGACTGGTAAAATGCTCTCCATTTCTCATTTCATCTGTCAAACCCTGGTGAGTACCAGACACTGGGAAGAGAGCCTGGCCTGGGGCTGAGTACAGCACCTGCTCTCTGAGGGTGCTCTGCAGCCAGAAAACACAATGAGAGGGGCAGAGCAGGAACAGGGGTAAGCAAGCTTCTGCTTTCCACAGATCATGGCATCACCCTTTATTTTAAGACCAAGCAGGAATTACGGGACAGCAGACTGCTGCCTGCCACTGCTGGGGTAAATAAAGCAGTTGAACTGATTTTCAAACCACTTACAACTCATTTAAAGTACTTAGTAAACACAATCTGGTTATTTCTGCCTATGTTTGTGTTTAAACATGGACAGGATACAATTCAAAGTAAGAATCTTGGTGTTTCTTTGACCGCACTGCTTGACTAATTTTAGTTGCAATAAGTGGTTTCCAGAGCAATACATCTGTATTGATTGTTGTTATTATTTTACTGCTGAGGTGAGTTGCAATTTTAAGTTTTGTTTTTTACAAACAGAAAGAACATGCAAAACAACTCACACTTGGCTTAAATTAATTGCTATTCTGCATATGGTATTTAGGGGCCAGTCAAAGCAGAATGTCGATGGATCTCAGGCAGTCAGTTTATAGTAGCTGAAATAAGTATTTAAACCTCTTAACTCTATTCTTTTGATCATCTAAATCATGAGTAATATCAAGGTAGCTTATTAAACTGCATTGCATATAGAAGTGCTTGAAATTTCTATCATAATGGAAAAAGGATTATACAAATATTTTAATTTCATTTTTCTTAGGCTGTCCCATACCCATATTGTATACCACCCATAGCTGCAATGAGATAGTGTAGCTCAGTGTCTATGTAGAGCATAAAATTTTAATTAATATACCCTGTGCCTTGCATTAAGATGAAGTGATTTAAGCAACTTGTCATCCTTTACAACTCATCTCTTGATGGGGTAGGTAAAGCAGTTGAACTGTTTCAAACCACTTCCAACTCATTTGAAACATTTAAGAAACAAAAACTGGGCATTTCTGTTAAAGTCTGAGTCTGGATGTGGATAGGACACAATTTACAGTAAGCATCTTGATGTATAATGCAAGAAATGTTAACAGAAAAAGTATCAAAATAAATTTGCTCTAATTCAGATTCAAAGTAATGGTGTGATCTCTAGCAGGAATCTGGTAGGACTTTTGTTTCTCACGGAGGTGGATATGGCAGTCTGCTGAGAGTCAGGAGTCCTTGGATTTTCTATCAGCTTCATCATATAGAATGCAAAATTTCTCTGTGTTATTTCCATCTCTATCCCTGGCTAAATATTTTTATTATAAATGTCTCAAGAAGAAACTAACAAATTCTACATTTCTATCCTATTCTGACAGAAAATCAATGCTGGTTGCTCCTTGAGTAAAAAACCTAATTATTGAAAATGGATAATTTTAAATGCAAACCCTTTCCCCCATATCCTGGTGTGCTGAGGGTAGGAATGGGCTCTTCTGCCTGCAGTGACTTCGTTATACCTTGACACTAGGAGCAAATTAAAGTAGCTTTGATGCTGTCCTAATCTGAGCAAGGTAACTAATGCTCTCTTGCTCACTCATAGAAGAGAAGTGTTTCACCTCTTGGGACTCTTGTACGTAATAGAACATAGTGCTGGATTAAAATAAACCCACCTTAATTGCAAGGGGTAAGGTGGTCTCAGCCACAGACCTTGCTGTACACACACCTGGACAATCCAGTGGGTTTTTGCATTTAGTGCTACTTAGTTCCTAACAAAATCCTGTACATATTAAGATCAAAGACAAGTAAGACTTTGGGAAAGAATTTCCAGTTTGACCAGTCATGAAAGAACTGAATGAGCTCATTCTGT
Organism: Passer montanus; assembly: GCF_014805655.1. Classification (NCBI taxonomy): domain Eukaryota; kingdom Metazoa; phylum Chordata; class Aves; order Passeriformes; family Passeridae; genus Passer; species Passer montanus. Next base: position 2,044,180 of record NW_024371593.1, read on the forward strand.
ACATAAGAGACATTAGCTGTACCCAAAAAGACATCTGGCTCTAGAATTATTTACTAGGGTATTTGTGGATCAAATCCACATGAAAGTTCTGAATGGAGCAAAACCTTTGGCATGTTATATTTTGAAACCAAGGAGAATTGAATAGAATGTCAAGAAACTCTCATGGTTGTTCTTTTGGGTGTACCCACTAATTAGTCACTATTATAGCTAATATTTGCTCATAAAGTGAAAGGAACATTACTATATTTATGCATGTGAATTAGTCAGTTCTACATCAAAATTTATTTTAAAAATAATTTTCCTCAGACTATTTTTTATTCAAAGGCCCTTGAAAGTTAATGTGGGAAAGTTATTCCCATGGGTTTACAGGCAGGAAGATTATCTGAATTGATTTAATGAAGAATGCCTTGGGAGAAGAAGTGTCTTTGGGTATTTTTTTCTGCAGTCCAGAAATCCAAACAATGAAAGTCATTACAAAGTTCTATGCAAATTTATATTTTTCTTAAATTATGCTAATTTGCTAAAACATAAAAATTTGCAGTTATATTTTAGTGATTAACCTCCTAGCTCTCTTCTATCCTCTATTTTTCAGACCTGGATAAGAATTTAATTTTCATAGAACATTATTCACCTCCCACTGAAATCAATGATGAGACTTCTATGGGAGCTCATATAAATTTTATTAATCCTTTAATAATGCATACTTTGATAATGATTGTATCCTTTCCCATGCTGCCTTACTAAGTGAGCAAAGTGCTTCCTATCCCAAGGCAGTGCACAAGGCAGTGTATAATCACTGACTGCATATCTACTGCTATGAGCTAATATCTTGAACAAGCAGTTATACATTGGCTTGAACACAACTGACTCAATTTTTTAATTGCTCCTGAGTGTTTCTTATATCTTTACTTCATAGCACTGCCAGATGAGATTACACAACATTTTCCATGCAAAGACCCTCTTTCCAAATGGTATGACTTTTTCAAAATTTTAATTCCTTGAAATTTCTTTTCTAAAAATGTAATTTCTTACGTTGACCCTTTATAGACTTTTGATCCACTTCTGTCAAGGCTTTTATGAAGAAGGAGGTGGAAATACTTCAGTGAGAATGTAGAAAGAGGATAAATTGCTGGATATATCATTTAACAAATCAACATTTAAAAAAATCAACAAAGCATCACCATGGAATTTGGTGGGGACCTGCTTATGTGTGAAAATCATGCCTTGTCAACTGCACTTGAAAAGCCAAACATTTTTCCATTAGAACTGACCAGAAATCAAGTTGTTAACATGACTGCTGATGCCATCCTAGGGTGTTACACTTAGCTCAGAGAGATCCTGGTATTTCTATTGTGCAGTAAAGCATTTAATGGATGCCAAATCAAACTCTTGACCTTTCTGTAATTCAGCAGGAAAGTAAACTAGACACTGGGAAACAGAATCAAACCTTTCTGATAAACATGTTTGCTTTGCTAATAAGTTTGAAGGTTTTTTTTTTTACCCCAACACTAGCGTAACACAAGAACAGCAAGTAAGTTGATGTTGGTTTTAGCCAGATGAGACTCCTTCTACCCTGACTATTTAGCATAAGCATGTCCACAAGTACATGAGAGAAAATGTCCATCCAAACCAATACCCCATCTGTGGCTATGGCCACAGAATATGAAGGAAAGAGCTGAGCAGGCACAAAGTGATAATTCTGATGAACACCCTTGAATACTGCACAAACCTGTGCTCAGGGGAGCTTGATGTGATTCCTTTGAGACCACTGTCTCCATGGATTGATTTCTTGTTGTTGGTTTTATTGTTGTTGTTGTTATTGTTTTGTTTGTTAAGAGGGGCATATGGATCATAGCTGCAGTCAGTAGAGAAAAAGCAAACAGAATGGAACTTGGAAGACCTTCAACTTGCTTTAAAAGCTCCTTCAGACTGGCCAATTTCATGCTCCTTGTGACTTCCTCTTGCAGCTCAGCTGTTGCTAGCACATGAGTTTTCACTGCACCTTTTTGTTTTGGCCCTTGCTGCTGATGTTACGGAATTATGAGTGTGTCAGCTTCTTCTCAGAGAAGCAAAGGAGAGATGAAAAGTGCAGCACTGCCTGGGAGAGAGGGGAGAAGAAGAATGTAGGCCTTGTGGATCATACATGGAGAATAGCTGGAATGAATGAGGAGGCAGAAAGTAGAAAGGTGTCAGAGGGAAGTGGGCACATGTGGATGAGTAAGGAAGCTGAGATAGCAAATGAAAGGTAGCAAATGAAAAGGTAGCAAATGAAAAAATGAATGGGATATGTCACTATTTGGACCTCCAGATCCTGGAGACAATGTAAATCAAACACAATTAAAGATACTGACTGGCCTATGCGACTAAAAGTGTTAAACAACTTGGTATAAAGAATTCCTTTCTGTGCTGTTCTGGGCGAGCCATGAAAAGGACGTCATGCTTCTGAATTTTATTTGTCTTGGAGGTGGTGCACGGACATCCTTGTGTCTCAGAGTCTCCTTTACATGACATTGCTTGCTGGAGGTTAAGAAAAATCTCTGTCACTAGTCAACTTTGATCCCTCCCTCTGTTTGGTGACTACTGTTCATTCCATGAAAACTGTGACTACTGAAAACTGAAAACTAGCAGAGCAGCGAACACACTACAGAAATAACTAGCAAAATCCTGATTTCAAGAAGTTGTCTGTTTCCTTTAAGCTTCATAAACAGCACAGGTAACATTAGATGCTTATTACTGTTCCCTCTCTCCTCTCTTCCGTGTCTTTATGTTACCTTTTATCTCTAAGAATTCTCACGTTTCTTGTTTGTACAGTACAGCAGAGAGTAATTCTATGCTCTTCTTCTGCAAGAACCACCATGGCTTAATAAATATCTGAATAAATAAAAAATAGGACAATGCAGAGAGACGTAAACAAAATTAAACTCTAATCTAGTTTGGCAAAGCATGCAGGTGCATATTTCAAAGAATTGATTCAGAGCATAGGACATTACAGTGCCTAGCACAGGAAAATCCTGGTCCATGTGAGCGGAGGTCTTAGCTGTCAGGGTAAAGCTAATGCCAAAGCATGCAGTTAGTTTGTTCTGAAAAGCCTATGCCCTTAAATTACCTTTCTGAAAAAGTATGTGGAATGGAATTGGGTTTTAAATAGAATCTGACTTTACAGACATCAGTAATCCCAGTTGTTTCAACACAGATATTCATGAGTTTAGAATTTTATAAATTCTCAAGAATGTTGCTGAGTCGACACCTAAGAACCAGTACTCAACAGCCATGAAATGGAAATGTTCTTAATGAAATGCAATCAGAAAACTACAAAAAAATACACCAGATAAGGGAGGGAGAAAAAAAAGAAAAACAAAGAGGCAGAGAGAGTAAACAGACGAGGATTGCCATTTCCTTTTTACTCATTCCTTCCTCTAAAGAAACGTTACTTATGCTGTTGCATTATTTTTGCAGAAATACTTCAGCTAAAACTCCCAAGCCTTGTTCTGTTTCTACAGCTTTCACATGGCTCCCAAACAGATTACTTGATTACTTCTATTGATCTTTTCATCAGAGAGTACATTTTTGATGAGGATTTACTTTATCTACCAACAATTATTTTACAAGGCTCTGATCTGTCAGCATGTGCATTGTGTTGGGGCAGAGTCAAGACCATGCTTCAAGGACATTTTTAGGCACCAGGCTGAAGGTAATACAACTTATCCACAATGGCAGTCTCTGTCTGACTGTTTGCTCTGTATAGATTCAGTTTGTGTGACGCTGTTAAACACCCAAGCCTTTGTCAAAATGAATAGGAGATTTATTATCTGAGATAAAATGACAACTACTCTCAACCTTTGCAGAACTCATGGGCAAAGCAGTTTTTCCAGTTAGAAGAACTTTGTCCACCATCAGCAGCTAATGACATTACATGCTTGGATAGAAGTGGAGGACCCTGAAAACTCCTGCCAACAAGCAACCATCACAGCCCCAAACACACCCATGTAAACAGCAGAGGGACCAATCTTTTCTGCTGTGAACAATCCCTGGAGACCCAGGCCCCTTGCTGCTTACAGGTGCTTGTTTAGAGTTTAACATGGTTGTTGGCATATCAGCCATACATGCGGTGTAGTGAAAAGTACATGCAAAACTACAGGAAGCAAAAAAATAGCAACATATATGTCTCAAAGTAGTAATACTGATTGTCTAGAGTGTTTATGGTGGAACAGAAGTCCTGGGAGAAAGCCAGACTTCAAACATATTTCTAAAATAATGCAGGATTTTTCTTCAAGTATCAATGATGCTAATGGGTTTGTTTTTTGGAGCTGATTGTGATCCAAATTTTGTCCTGGCTGTGCAAATCTAGTCTTCTGGCTTCAGCTGAAGGGTCTGGGAGAGTAGGATTTGGCTGGATTGCACCACTTCCTGAGGTAGACATACCTAAGAAATAACTCTCTAAGCTGACTGGAGGTCTGCTGTGCCAAAAAGCTCGCCTAATTTTTCTAATTATGCCAGCTGAGCCAATAAAACATTTCCACTGCCTATAAACCTTGTATTACATCTGACTTTGATTTGAAGAGAGAGGGCTGGACAGACTTCAGAGCAGTAAGGGTACAAGTAGCTCCACTGATAATAAGAGGAAAAAACCTCTTTGAAATAAAAACAACAGTAGACAACAAATCTGCCCTTTCCCTGTAGATCCTTTCCCTTTGGGGACCCTTGGCCACAAACTGCAGAAAGTACTCTGTGTGAGAGCTTATATACATACCAATGCAGATTGCCTAACACAGCTGAAGTATCTGAGTCACATCCTAGATGACACAGAACCTTTTGGGAAAAAGGAACAAAATAACTTCTTGCCTTAAGCAAAACGCTCTGTTTGCTATTGTGTTTTATAGAAGCTTATGGTTGACAAGATAGACTGATGATCTTCTATGCTACTGCTCAATGAATCAAATGTACAGCTATGAAATTTCCTATGTAATTCTGAAAGCAGCTCTTTGTATTTCCTGTAGACTAATAACAAAATTTCTTGAGAAAAGTGAAAGCTTATGAATTTAATTTAAAACAAAAACATACACTGATTTTAAAAAAAAGTTTAAAATATGTATTTCACAACTTTAAAAAGGTGTATGTCAATAATCAGAATTAAAGTCAGTAGCCTGTATCATTTAACAGAAGCAAGGCAATATAATCACAAGTACAAATATGCATTAAGATACATGATACAATGGACATTAAGAATGAAACAAAGAATAAATAACAAGACAGACGTAGCCTCAAGGAATGCAAGCAGGGATAGAATTGTTCTTTCAGTAAGGTGGAAAACAGGCTGTCCTTGTATGTTTTGTTGTTTCCTTGTAAGTGACATGTTTGATCTTGACAGTCGTTACTTTTGCAGTCAGGATGCCTGAGTTCATTGGTATGACACATCAGATTCTCAGCAGTGCCAGAACAGTTTGGCACTGTGGGGAGGAATACGTACAGCTTTGAGCCTTCCCTGTATGGTCCTGACTCAGCCCATCATCTAAACTAACAGAATCCTCAGGTTTGCCTGAAGATCCTGCAAGCAGAGCAGGGATGTGCTCCCAGCAGAGACCAAGAGAGCATCTGCCAGGACACAAGGGGCTGTAAAGCTCAGTACCAATGCAGCCAGGCAACCAGGGTATATCAGCAAAACCTGCTGATAAAAATAAAAGGGCTGGAAAAAGGACACACTTTCAAAAATGAGCCAGATACATTTTTCTCTTTCTTCTCTTTTAACCTTGTAAGATAAATCCATACCAAATCCCAGTGACGTTAGAGACTTGACTGTATGGAGAACGGTGGAGCAGCTTGCTTTGTTCACTGTGTATAAATACTGTGTGTATCCCAGCTGTATAAATACTGTGTGGAGTGTGCTTTGCCACAGGGGAAATGGGATGGAGCAAGGGCATTGCTGTGCCCTGTCTGCAGGGGCTGACCCCAGGGCTGCAGCAGGGCCAGGGCACCCCTCCTGGGGCCTCAGGGGTGTTGGGGACCAGTTTGCCCAGCAGCACTTTTCAACCCTTTACATATAATCTTGGGCAGGAGTCAACAGGTTACCTCACCGAGGCAGATTAACCTGTGCTCCACTAAATTATTTTGAGGTGGAAAACTTGTGATTTCACTTGCAAGTGCCTGTTTGCAGTAGGGGATGGGCTTGTTGTAATCCAAATTCCCGTCTGGAAAAAAGAAGGAAGGGTCTATTAAAAGAAAGGTAAAACCAAAGTCCCAGCCCTTTCAGACACAATCTTGGTTGCTGTCCCAGTAGCAGAAATGCAGCAGAGCTGCCAAGTCCTCTCAGAAGGGGTTTCCCAAAGAGGCAGGAGCACCATGCTACAGGTCTAGCTACAAGGAAGTAGCTGTCCTTGCTGTCCTTCCCCTGGAGGAGTGGGGATGCTGGTGAGTTGCCATCCAATGGAATTGCATCCATTGGTGCCCCGTGTGTGTGGCACAGGGTGGTGACAGTCCCCCTCTGCACGAGGGTGCACTGACAGAAATCACACTTGGCAACTCCTTTCTCTGGGAGTCAGACAACACCTCCTATTGGGGTGGACACCATCCTTAGGGGCTTTGCCAGGAGCAAGGCTTCTCCTGCTATTGGTGCCCACATCCAGCAGGGCCCTGAAGGGTTAATAGGCTGCACCTGAAAGTCCCGTGGTGAAAGGGGTCCTCCTCCTTATGTATAGTTATTATTATTATTATCATTATCATCATAATTTTCATTATCATTATTATTATTTTGTATTCCCATGGTGAAAGGGGTCTCCTCCTTATGTTCTCCTCAGCATTTCTCAGGAGGACACTCCTGGAGCTTGGGGAGTTTTGGGTCAGGCCCTGGGAAGGACATGACCTCCTTCTTCCTGGCCTCTCACAGCTCCTGTACTGCCAATGTTTTGCAGCATCTACAACAGTTTGTCATAGCCATGGAAAAGCTCTCAGAAGAGTGGTTGTTCTCTTTCTTCCCTCCCAAAAACTCTTACACCATGGATGAACTGGTTGTGGCACATTCAGATAAATTTGTTTTATCCCATATTGATTACACTGAGTCCTTGTAAAAGGAGCTTTCAAAGACCTGCATGGGGCACAATGTAGTTAGATTATTTATTATTTAATGGTATTTGTGACTGAATTGTGTATGAGAGATAATTAGTAATGTATTACATTAATTATATCTTTGATATAAGGTTTTAAAAACCATAGTTGCCAGAATTTAAGCAATTTACCGGTGGATGACTTATTATGGGCATATTATTTCTGAATCCTTAGCTTGGCCACATCAACAGGTCAGATTATTCTCACTTAGCCTAAAATGAATTGACAACTAAGAGAAATAAATAAACCTGCCTTTAGAAAAATGGCTGCCTCTTTATCTTCACTATCACAAATGCAAAAGGATTGTGATTCTCATGCTTTGTGTGTCATTTCCAGCAGATGAAGCCCTGGTGATCTCATCACATGTACTGGAGAAATAATGTAATAACACCAGCATGATCATACCAGAATGAATGAACCAAGCTAGAATAGATTCTCTGTGTCTCTGGTAATTTTTAACCATTGTATTTTCCTCAGGTGTGCTTCCTGAGGAAGAGAAAGTGAGGTGTCCTTCCTGAGGGATCTGGGATGCACAGGGATCTTTTCAGTTGGGTGGATGAAGTGTAAAATAGGGTGTCTAAGCATTTTTGTGGTTTCCTGAAAGTCTCAGAGATTAGTCACTGTGCATATTTATATTCTCCTGTGAGGTAAATTGAGATCCTGCTAGAATCATGTCCAGTGTAGTTACCTCAGTGTAATGCTGACAAGTTTTTCCCATGTGTCTTGGAGTGCAGGCTGCCCTTGATGGGCTTGTGGCTGTTCCATGTGAAATTCTGCTTCAAGAGTGCTTCTTTGGTTCTGGAAAGTGCTTCTTTGGTACTGAGGCCAAAGAGCTCATGAGCTTTGTGAAGTTTGCAGGAGCTGAGTGGACTCAAAGTGTTCTTTGCCCTTTCTCTGCAGTTTACTCTGAGCCTGGAGAGATAAGAAGTGGCAGAGAAGATCACACAATCTTTTAATCAGCTGAAGCCTTCCTTGTGCCAAATAAGCAACTGATGATTAAAATCTATTTTATAGTGCAGTTGTGTCACAGAGGAACACAGCCCATACTGGTTACTATGAAAAAAATCAATTCTACTCCAGCCAAAACCAGCACACAGTGACTAACAAACTTTATTTCATTTTGTAAAAACCCAAATAATATTGGAAATCTAAAATAATTTAGGTTAAAAATTTACTTACAATGGAATCTCAGCTGGGATTGAAATACTGTTTATTGGAATACTGTTCAGTAAAATCCTGTACAGTACTACTGAGGGATGGAAAACATTGTTCCCATAGCTTCCTTGCTAAATGTAAAAATTAGATCAAGTGTACTGTGACAACTTCTTTATTATGAATGCTGTAAAACTACTCTCCATGAAGTATGTGAGGTAATATTTTGCATTATCTTCAGCTGACCAAATTTAGTGCAATTGCAATACTAATTTCCTGTAAAATAGCAGGTATCTGAATAATGGACCTTAATTACCATTAGAATGAGGTCATAAAGCACAAAAGCATTGATAGAGCAAGTGATAAAACTACATCTGGTAGAATAATCTCATTCTCCAGAATACAGAGCAACCAGCAATTAATGTGAATAAGAAATTCAGTTCTGTTGTGGCAGGAGGTCATTTCATGAAGGTGTTTATCATGTCTTTTCTGCAGATTTTCCTGTTATGGCTGTGTTGCAGTTGGCAGCCATGTGCTTCAGTAGCTGTGGCATTGAGTGATACAGAAAGCTCAGTTTTGGCCTCCCACCTCTCCAGAGGTCAGTTAAACTGGAATGAGAGTTTTTGACTGACTTCTCACTGAGTGAGGGAACAGCTGCAGAGTTCACATCTGACATTGTCTGAAACAAAAGCCAATTTCAAATTTGCCTTGGAATCATGCTCCTCTCAAGTATTTCTGGCTCTTAGTTTTTCTGCTTTTTTTTTTTCAGTGAATCCCAGTGAATCCTTGTAGCTAGACTGGAATACAGAAACAATGGTTTAGTTTCAGGACTGACTACTAAGACTTTACACATTTTCATTTTGTGAGACTAAGTGTATGACATATCCACAATTACTCTATTTAAGAGTTCCATTTTTGACTGCCTGGACAGCCTTTGCTTTCTTAAATCAGAAGGAGGCAAAAGTGGGATTTTATTTTTCTATGCATGGTCATAACAGGAGGAGGGCAGTTAGAGGCAGGCAGAATAAGTTTCTGTCGATTTAAGAAAACCCAAACCCAATTGTTTTAATAGTGGAAACATTTGCTGGTTACTCATAATCAAATTTTAGTTATAAATAGGAGTTATAATGAATGCTAAAAGAAATCAGAGGATCAAGAAGGAAGATAATTTTTTAAGCTGTAAGGAGCAAAGGAAAATTGGACAGTCATGACACTGCATCCTCTGCAAAAATGTACTTCCTGTGCATTTATAATTGTTTTATTATTACATTAGTAATGTTTGAATAGAACTAGTCTCCTTTTCTATTATAAAACTCTGTCTTAATCTGGCTAGTTGCCAGAGAGTGGCTTGCTTTTTGTATGGCTTCCATTCTTCAGTTCTCTGTTATCAGCCCAGCTCCTGAGCTATGCCACAAACAACCTGAAGTCTTTCAATAGATGTTTTCAGAAAATGATGTGGTTTAAACACTGTCTTGCTTTAAGAGGCAAATGAATTACTGGAAGTGCATTCAAAGCTGGAATTTGAATAGACATATAATTTCAGGTTATAGTTTATATGTTGCTGATAATTACAATCTATAATTGAAAAGTGATTACTAGTAATTTATTATTTACACTCCAGAGTTTTAATAGTGGGAACAAGGAATAACAGTAAGCTGGTCATGAAAAACTTGAGCCACAAAACAAGAGACCTGAGTTGAGAGTGAAGGTATGAATGCCCATTAATTCAATATTGAGTTTAGACACTAAAACTTTGAATACTGGTGGGGTTTCTCAGCTGGAATAACCTCTAAGTGAATGATTTCTCTGCTGCAACTTATTTGTGTTCCATCGATGATCAGATAAGAAAAAAAAAATTAAGTGATGTATGAACAAATCTTGTTACGTTATGTGGAATGGATGCTTGTCGGTTCAGAGTATGTTAAGGGCAAAACTCATCCTCAGGATCTGAAAGCAAGGAATAGTTATGTGGCTCACTTTGAAGTGCCTGGAAAGAAACTCTTCTGACAGCAAACCTGCTCATCCACGTCTGTAAGCTGTGAGCCCAGAGCCCTCTGGTGTTGCCAGAGGTGTAACAAACATCAACCATCGACACCAGCACGGCTCAGGGTGACCTGCAGGTATTCTGACCTGTCAGAAAAGACCTGCCAAGCCAATCATTTTCTCCCACCCAATCATTTATTGACTCTATTATTTATCTATGGTTTTAAAAAGTGGTAATTCTTTTGACAAAGATAAGTGGCATAGTTTATCCTAGCTTTTAGGAAGGTTTACTTTGGAGCTATTACCCAATATGTGCCTGTGCCAACTCAGAGCAAAGATAGGTCCTGTGTAAAGGAAAATTTAGGAAGAATGTAAGTCTGCTCTACTACATCCATTGCAGTGCTGTGGTTTATATGTACTGCATGTCTTCTTTCAAGATCTTTCATTTTGTCTTTAATGCCCAAAACATGTTGTTCCCTGTCCTCCTTTTGAACTGAGGGTTCCCATTTGCTCTTTCCCAGCACTGGGACTGCATCTGTGATAGAAATCCTTCCTTCTCCAAGGCAGGGTCTCCAGTACTTCCTCAGCCACAGCCTTGGTGTGCCTCCATGATTTATCTTGGCTCATGTTCCCTTGCTTCCTGTCTCCCCATGCCAGGACTGGTCTGTCAGTGCTCTTGCTTCTGTTTTTTCTTTCTTTCTTATGCCACCAAACTCTGCTGTCCCTGCCATTATCACCTGTCTTTCCATGTGCCACATGTCTCCCCTTCTCTTCTTCCTCATTGTATTATTTTTTTCTCTTTCAGTGTGTGAAATGGCTGGTGGTACAGACTTATTACACACAGGGATCTCCATGAAACAGGATACCTTCTGGGATGCTGAAATACAGGCTTTGTATGGGAAAACAACTAAGGATCTTGAAGCAACACGCAGGAAATTCTGCCATTTCAGTAGCTCAGTGGTGAGCAAGGAGCTGTTGTAGACCAACAAAGTGCATAATAATTGATTCTCTATAATAGACTTTATTTCCCTTCTGTAGAACGAACAGGAGAAGAATCATTTCCTAGCCTGCAAGTCCAGAAACTCTGTGACACACGGAACTAGTCGTGAATTCGGCAGCAGTTCTGCATTGGGAAGCCGGGCGGGCTAGTTGGGAAGGGAGGAGCAGAGCAGTGTGCCACCTGGGGGCCTGGCTGGGCAGCAAAAAGAGCCCAAGGCGTGGAAAAACTGTCAACAGGAAGCTGGGACGGAGCTCGGGATTTCTGCCAGCAGGAAGACTGGTGGTGTTAGTGTTTCCCACGGAAAACTCAGTGCCCGCCTCTGAAGGGGGAGCTACAGGGGTGGTTACTGTCCTGTAAAAGAAAAACAGGTGTGAGAGCAGCCGAACTGCTGCAGGGCACCCTGTTACACCCTCTGCTGAGCCATCCAAACTGTAGGGTAGGAGAAAAGTTTAGTAAAACAACTTCAGCTTTTTACTGTTGCCCTTACAAATCCTAGAGCAGTTATTCCTAGGATGTTGCCTGGCACTATACAATGTACAGTCAGAGCTGTGGTGGCTGGTTCAAAGTGCCCTGTTACTAAAGCTAAGTAGTGTAAGAAAAATTCCACAAATTCCAGAAGTTTATGCCCAAAAAGGAGACCAAGGAGTCCTGCAATTTTATTTGAATAAAGGGAGAGAGTCTACCACAACACACACCTGTGGCGTTTTCTCCCTGGAGGTTTCAGAGGGGTCACCCTCCTTCATCCTCAGCTCCCAGCTGCATGTTCCCCTCTCCCTTTCCCCACTGGCTGAGGCACCAGGAAGGTTCAGCCTTCCAGAACCACTACCACATATCCCACCTTGAACCTCCCATTTTACCCTAGAATTCAGGAACTCGGGCTGTGCAGACCCTTGTCTGTTCCAGGAGCAGAACTGCCTGGGCTCTGCCACAAACCCACTGCCCAAAGGCAGGAGAGACTCTGGGACCCATTTCAAAGACCTGAACACCCAACCTTCACCCAGCAAATTGTTTGTAAATACGAGAGCGTTCCTCTCACAACAGCCACATAGATTTACAACAGTGCAATTTCAGAGACTTATTTATGTTGCAGTGGTCTCTGAACCATGAGACAGACTGGTTTGAAACACTCTGGCTAGTTTATGGCAGCCAGGTGAAGAACTTTCAGGGCTACAAAACATGCGCAGACTCAGAGGGGTGCTTGATTTCTGAGAGTTCACTAAATTATAGCAGCTGAGGTGATGTGCTTGGAACACTTCCAAATGTTTGGGTTTGAGTGTTTTTCATTGAAAGCAGTGTCAAAGCTCTATAGGGTGTTAGGTACCACATTGACTTTTGACCTGGAACTATGTTTTATGGACCCAGCAACTCTCCTGCAAGGGATTCACTGAAAAGTCAAAGCAGACATGCTGTAAAATGCTCAAAATTTATTAATCATAATTGCTTTTTTCGTGTCTTAAGGAACAAAAATAAAATAATATTCAAAACCAAAAGAAAATATACCATACCCAGACAACATGACTGAGAATAAGAAACGGGATAACATTAATTCTGAAAGAAAATTACCTAATAAATCAGTTTTCAAAAAAAAAAAAAGGTAATAAATAGTAGTGTTCCAACTTTTTAAAGCTTCCTAGGAAAGAATTTACAATTATTATTATTATTATTATTATACTTTTGTTTAAAAAAATTCCTTCATATGCCTCTGTTGGCAAATATATATATATTTCTTCTGTAAACATTTAACCACAAAACAAAATTAAAAATCCATATTTTCATACAGCTACTATGCTGATGGTGTTATGTAAACAAAAAGTAGTGTGCAGCAGCTTCTTACAATAGGATTTTTCCTTTTCCTTACAAAAACCTGTAGGGAAATATGTCTGTTATAAATTGTTCAAAATATTGAAGTTTATCATTTTGAAAATATATGGCTTTCTGCTCTCTAAGTTTTCCTCAACAAAAAACAAGAAACATATAGAAGCAGAGGGGTACAGTTTTCCCTGGGTTTGACTTGTTTTCTGGATTTGCCTTTTGATTTTTCCTGGTGAACTGGAATGAAAATGTTATTAAAAGTCCAGCATGTCACTGAAGACAAATGAACAGAAAATGTCAAGATGAATTTACACCTCTCAAGGTGTAAAAGAAAAGATGTAAAAACCAATGGGAGATACATTGATAACAAAAGCTGAAATTCTGTAGACAGACATACTGAGGGTTTATGCAGAAAACATCATCTGTTCATCCAAAATTTTAGCTGCTCTTGACACTTTTGTATTTTTTGAAGTTTCTTTATTTAGTCTTATGCTCAGCCCTTGTTTGAGGACTTCTCTCTAGTTCTAATTTTTGACATTTGCTTGCTCCTGAGAGGTTTTTGTCTGCTGTGTCTCCTGTTGGGTGTTGCCTTGGGTAATGCACTCAGCACCCACACAGCTGCATTTCTCCACGTAGGTGTAGGAGTGATCAAGGGAGGTTCCATCACTGCACATCAGTGTCACCTTCCTCTTGCTGGTCTGGATTTCCTGACAACACGAGCATTTGTGCACCATTGTGTTTGTCGTTTGAGAATATCTGATGGAAAAACCAATGAGAAAGATTCAAAATTTATGTGAGAAATAACACTGCCCCTGCCATCCATTACAAAACCAGAAGTCATGCACTTGCATGTGGGACTATTGCTCAATATTAGCATTCTTACAGTATTGTGGTGAAAAACAGATAAATTGCTCCTCATTGTAAAATTTTATGACTAAGTCTTCATTAAGGCACAGAAAAAGTCAACATTTATTCCAGATCACACAGCAAGCCAGTCCAGTGAGATAATAATGAGAAACAAATAACCTCAGTTTTAAATGGGCAAAATTAAAATTTGGGTCTATTCACTATGATGCTGAACAGGCTGTTGAACACTGAATCTCAAGGAAATCAAGCTCACACAATGTCATGTTAATTAGCAGAATGGAAACAGTTGATGATGGAGTGGATGTTGGACACATCAGAAAAACACTTGTGATTTGCTTGATTTAACTGGTGTAAAGAGTAGAAGACAAGAGGCCACAATTATCTTTTATGCCACTTACCGTGAGTAAGCATCACAGCTGCCTTCACAGTATGTGATCTCAACAGGTGCAGGAGATACACAGCCATTGTAGTTGATGACAGTAGTCATATTGTACTTCATGCAAACTGAGGTCATCACAAAGCAAAGGAAAACAGGTTAAAATACGTATGCATATGAATAGATGGCTGTATATGATAAACAGTTTGTAACTGAAAACTAAGGTGGACAGGGCTGAAATAGAAAACTAAGGCACAATGTATTTTTCTTTTAATTGCTGAGGGCCAAATGAAGACTTGCTGTTTGTGTTATCATTTCCCTTTTTCTTAGGCAACTTGATTCAGAATGCAGAAATTAAGAGCAATACTGTGGCAACTGCTCAATGTGCACCCATCTCTCAGAATTGGTTTCACTTTCCTCCTTAAAGAGAATGTATCTATGGAAATTGGAGAGTAGTCATAGTCCTCACCCTCCCACAAAAAAAGCCAGCATTTAACAGAAGGGGATGGGAGAGTTCATCATCTGTTTCACTAGGACCTAAAATGCACAGTAGAAATGTCCTGTTCCTTTCTTTTCCACCTGTTTCCTTTCTCACCCCAGTGAAGCAGTGAACCCAGTGAACCACGGTCAGTGGTCAGTTCACCTCTTCTGTCTATGCACCCATTGTGCAAAATGGGCTAATATACCTAGCCAGGCACATATAATCAATACTTTTAACAAAATTGTTATTACTTACGTTTTGGTACTCTTCGGCACACTAAACAGCAGCCATCATCAGATAACCTGATATCATCCTGAAGTTGGAAAACACAAAAAGATAACTCGGGTTTCATATCTGCATGCTAAAGCAGACTTTCCCTGCTTCCTGATTTTCTCTGGCACCAGAGACTGTGTATATTTTTGTATTGCCACGGAATCTAATTTCAAGCAAGGCTAAATATTAAGGGCACATAACTCTTATTAATATTAAAATAGCGATTTGAAAGTTGAAATGGAGGAAAACCCTCCGTTTAGTAGTATAATTTCAGCAAGCAATAAAGCTCCTAGCACACGTAAGTCAAAATATTGTGACCAAAGTCAGTAAAGGTAAGGGATTATAACAGACAGGGTAACACAATGAATGAAATAAGTGACTTGGCAGAGGCTGATTTTTGCTTCTAAGTCACTTGACACTTTAATGAATCCAAAATATCATGCTTTTCGCTAATGTCTGATCCTCAGTCAGGATTTTTGTGACACTCATTTTTATTTTGAGTTGCTTTTCTGAGATAAAATTTGACTGGGACCAGGTTCAGAGAGGATAAAAGGAGAGCTACTTCCTGCATGGTGCTTCTGCTAGTTATTTTCATTGGACACTATGATCCTTCTATCACTGGTGTTAGGCACTGCAACCTTTCCAAAAATGAGAATGGGTAGAACAGTACTTACTGGATCACACTCATCATAGTTAAAGGCAGGACAGCTTGCCTCTTTGATGACTTGAATGAACTGGTCAGCATGTTTTTCACATGTGTAAACAGTGCAGTTATCATCAGGTGGATTCCAGTGTTCTCCTTCCTGAAAGTAGTCAAAGTGAATTCAAATTAAAATCTTCCTATATCAAAATGAAACAAAAGCCCCCCAATGTCTTATTTTTGCTGCGTATAGTAGTGTGATTATTCTGAACAACTTCCTTGAATTCCAGCTGATAATTATTTGCCATATTATCATACCGCTATTAAGTGTTTTTCATTAACCAGTTGAAGAGACTATTTTTATATGGATGTAGAGGTGCTTTTTGTGTGAATAGGGTAAGTACATGGACTCATTTGGAAAGAAAGATTTGCATTTCAGTAGTTTTGTCATTAGAATTTATGGATGTGTCAAAATGCCTCCACAGATAAAATTATCCTGTGAGCAAAATGGGTGCTACAATTTCAGAACTGGAGGCAAACAAAAGCCCTTTGCTTTCACCTATGTATATTCCTATGTTGATTTCTGAAAGCTGTTGTTCAGTATCATAGCACAGTTGCTTCCAGAAGCCTTAGAGCTGGTGTTTTATGGTGTAAGGTATTGTTTAGTCTGAGTGGAGATTGTCCAGCCCCTGCCTGAGTAAGCATTTGTCTAATATGAGAAAAGATGGAGGAAATAACTGTGGCAAATACAAGGAGAGGAAAGAATGGAAAGACTAGCAGAGTTTCCCAAAAGTGAGGTAAACCAGAGGTAATTACATGGAGCACATGTGTAATGTTGTCTCCCACAGTCACTACACAAGCTGCTGCCTTGCACGTGCCACAGCACTGTCCGGGTTCCACGGTGTATTTGTAGCCCTGTTTTGAAAGAAATAGAGAGACAATGGCATTAAGTTGGGTCACTGACCTGAACTGGTGGTTATTTGAGCTGAGGGGAGTAAGTGTTTCTAGCAGCACTCACCAGTGGGCAGTATGTGTCACAGATAATAGGCTGGCATGTGACCCTAAGGTGGTCAGGCCTTGAGGGAGAGGATGCAGAGCAGGTACATTCTTCACAGGGGCCTGATGGAATGGCAGCTCCAGGCTAGGGCAAGTTGGAAAAACCCATTATTAGTCAGTTAAAACAAGTTGTTCTGTGCATACACATATACATGAACTATGTATAGGCTAAGCTATCCATAAATACAATTTTGGTTGTTTTATTTAAGCAGAGTTTCTGGTTTGGTAATATCAATTTTGGAATCAAATTCTGCTAATGTAGAAAGGAGAGCAGAACATGATTTTGTTTGTAACAGAGGGTGTTAACCTCAGTGGAATAATTAATAATGTTTTATCTCAGGCCTTCCTACAAAATATGGACTATGATGTGTGTCTCAAAAACACTGCACTGCAAACTATGTGAGGGTATGTTTTTATAGTGAGTAACTCTGTGTACTTACTGCATAATAGGTTTCGTTGACTATACAGCCCTGTCCTGTAAAGAAGGAAGAAGGAGGTGTAAGTTTTAGGAGCCAGAAATGCATGAAAAAACTTCTGTTTCATAGCTTTGTAGGCCCATTTCTTAAGCCTGTGGCAGTGGCCTTAAAATACTCATTCATGACAAGACCCAATATGATACCACAGATAACTTACATCTCTCTTATAAGGTTTTTGTTATTCAGAAAAAATAGCACATGAGGAGGATGCACAATACTTACTGCATTCAAAGATAGGACAGCAGTTTCCAGGTGGCATTATAGTGATTATTTCCTGTCCCTCTAAGCACTGGGGTGTGATGTCAGTGCAGAGGCTTGTGTTGCAGTCTGTTTCATGTAAGAGAATATAGAAAATAATTTGCTCAAAGTTTCTGAATTAAAGCAATTTTGTTTTACATGAACTTCTGAAGTCTTCCCATGGGGTAGATATGGTGTTTACACAAGATAGTTTAATGAATAATCCATTCTATGTGCCAAGGTATTTTCAACGTGATCAGGCTTTCCCGTAATCTTTGTGAAACAAAACATTGAGAACAACAGAGTAGTAATTGCTGGAAAGAGATAATTTCAAAGAGAAATTTGTACCGGTGGGGAAATCTGATGACTCTCTGGTCTGATAACTGGTTCTGGAACTTTCCTGAACAATTTTTAAATAGCCAGGACTATTTTTTTAAGTTAATTTTCCTAATACTTGTCTTTGAAATTGAAATTTTTTAAAATGGTTTTTGAATATTGTTTCAGATAGTGGCAGTATTAAATGCTTTCAATGTTAAATTATAGAAGATTTTCAGTTACTTTTCTATGCCTAACTATATAAAATCCTTTAATCTTTACATTTGTTATCTTCAGGCATTTACTGTATGCTCTGCAAGAAGGCTCTAAAAAGCAGGGTGAGGCATCAATGCAAAATACTAAAAAATGTGAAATGATTGCTGTAGTTTCCTAAAATTAATATAGCATATTGCCCATGATAAAGATCAAAGACAGTACTCACAGCACTCAGTCCTAGTACAGCATGGATCTTCTGGTATTGGTATCTGAACAGGCATGTAACCTGGTTCTTCACAAAATACTTGCTGTGTCAGAGAACATTCGTGCTTTGTACACTTCACCTTAAGAGTATTTTTGTCACAGACACATTCCCGGCAGTCTTTTGTCCATTTTTCTCCTGGCTAAATAAAAAAGAAAAACACAAAGGAAAGGAAAAAATTATTTTTGTTTAATTTTATATTTAATTTTATTTGCTTCTAGCTGACGTATTCGTGTATACAGTGATAACTGATTATATAATTTTTTCATATTTTAGATTTTATAGGAGACCCTCAAACTGCTTATTTGGGGAAGACATTGTAGGCCACTAAAGGTTCTGAGTTTACAAAGCTATTACTTTCTATTTGTTAATAATATTAGTATGAGGGTTACAGGAGTTCTAAAGGAGAAGTGATTGAGCCTCACATCCATTTTTGAATAAGAAATGATCATATGACATGTTCATTTTCTCATTAGGTTGCTGATTTCTGTGCAGCTGAGGAACTAAGAATGCAAGGTGTGAATATGATAAGCAACAGGTAAACTCTCCCTTAATTTTTAGTAATTTTAGCAAGCTAAATTTGTGGAAATAAGATAAGCATAATGCCTAACTTCCACTACTACCATCTCTCTTTCTCACTCTTTTTTTAAAGTTTTTTTTTGCCCTGTATGTGAGGTTATTGAAAGAATATTTTATCACTTATTGTTAAATTACTTAGGGGTGCTCTAGTACTCATTATTTTTAAGACTGAAAGTGAACAGTCATTTGTGACAAAGGTTTGGTTTAGTGGAACACTAAATATTATCTTGTTTCACTTATCTGTGCTCATTAAGCCACACTCATTGCAATACTCACCCATCTGGACATTCCATTTGGTTCTCTACAGACTAGAAAGAAAAAGAAAAAAAGAGAGAAACGAATGGATATTTACACCACTGGAAACTGACAAAGGAGTACATACATGCAGTTTCAAATAAATTATTGCGAAGATATAGCTAACAAGAAAATGAACATGCAGACTAATTTTGCTGAACTGTAGAATTCTATCATCTAGTGGGTCTCACATAAGGAATGATGATGGGGAAAAAGGGAAATATTGACTATTACTCAATTTATAACTGGGGACACTCAGGGAAGCTGATGTGCAATGATCTGGCCATGTAGAAGATGACCATAGAACTCAGGCCTCCTGACTAACAATCCCTATCTCTACTTATTCCCCAGATTAGCTACAGATGACTTACAGCATTCAGAGACACAGATGTTGCTCTCTGCATGCAGGAGTGTCATTCCTTCAGGACAGAAACAGCCTTCAGTTACTCCATAGCCAGGACGATCATAGCTGGAATGGGAAGAGTGTATGTGCTTGAACACAACACTTTTGTGGTGAGGCAGAGGGCAGAGCAGTGTGTCATGTCAGATGCAAGAGAGACAAAAAATGTACACTTTCTGAAGGGCAACAGGAAGCATCTGTTCCTAGAGCTGATTGGTATTTATAAATAATATTTGTTTATATTATCAATATCTTGAATAAGTTAGTGAAACTCACAACATATTTCATTGTGAAATAAATTTCTGAGGAAAGTAGATAGATAAGAAAAATATAAGCAGGTGCTTCAGGGTGTGCTATTTTTGTTTTTCCATACCTTTGGTCACAGGTAACTGGATTAATGGGCCCACACGGCTTGTATACCATGCTTGATGGGCAGCTGAATGCTGTATGGAAAAAGACCAAAAAAAAAAAAGATTAAAAATTGATAGCAGATGCATTTTTTTCAGAAAAAAATTACTACAGCTTTGCCTTCTTAATCTGCAGCTTCTGTGAGAAAGAACCCCACTGGGTTTTTGTAGACAGTAACAAAGTTTCAGATATGACGTGATTAGTGAATAAAACACTAATTTCTACCATTTATCACACACATTTTGAGTCCTGCAATACTTACAACATGTATTGTTGGTCATTCCTCTCCAGTCAATGCAGACACCTCTAGCAGCACACTCCGTAGCATATATCTCCAAACTGGAACACTGCATGAATTCATCATCTATGCGACATCCATCAAAAACACAGCCTTTGAAAAATGGTTCTGGTGGTATCACAGTATGACATTCTGCAAAAACCCTGCAGACAGTAAAGAAAGCAACCCCTTCTATATTAATGAGCCATTATACAAAGTCTGTTCCTGTCAGACAACACTTTCCAGTTAATAGCATGTGACTCTGCTTCAGAAAGGA
Organism: Passer montanus; assembly: GCF_014805655.1. NCBI lineage: Eukaryota > Metazoa > Chordata > Aves > Passeriformes > Passeridae > Passer > Passer montanus. The sequence continues at coordinate 2,064,659 of NW_024371593.1, forward strand.
AGGTATTATGAGAAACAAGACCCTAGGAATGGCCAGTAAGATGGGAGATAGATTCAGGAGAGATTAAGAAATCTGGAGTGCCTTTTTTTTTTCTAAAGATGCTAATGGTCATACTATTTCTGTATGTGTACACAACTTTTTAGTGGCTTGACTCCAGAAATATAGTGTAAAAGGCAACTGCACTAGATTGAGAAAAAAGGAATGAAAAAATTAGCAATAGAAAATTGACAGATAAAATAGCTCCAAACTTACTAGATGCTACAGAAAGCATGTATAAGAGGGCTTTTATAAGTAATCTTGTCAGCCTACACAGGTATAGGACATAGTTCAGGAAACAAGCCTTTGTGCTTTTGGAATGGCATATTTTAGGTAAAATGTACAAAGACAGAAGGACATTTCTCAGCTGTTTGCATTTTCTCCCTTCACCTGTTTGGTAACTGGCTTCTCTATGATTTGTACTGAAGACCCACTTCAAATTTAGAGTTCAGTCTTTGCTTAATACTTAATGAACAAACTCTGGAAGTATTGCATCCATGGAGTGTTGATTTTAATTCTTGCTGCATCCCTGATTTTCTGACTTTACCTCTCCTTGCTGTTATCTTTGGCATGCCAATCATTAAGGCAGACCTGTTTCTTTTGCAAAGGCCTTTTACTATATATATATATATTGTCATTAAGCTGACATTTTCAGTTATTATCACATGCTGAAGCTATAGCTGTTATTCTTCTTGTAAGATACTGAGACAGTTGTGTCTAGAAAAAAATGAATTTGTTTTCTTACTCGCTCAAGATAAGTTTGCAGAGCGGAGGTGTTTGACATTGCGGCTTTGGTGGAGGTGTGGTTATAGCTGGTGGTATTGGTACTCCATGGCATGACTTGTTGTTATCAACAATCCAGTGATGAGCCATTTGGGGACAGGAGGAAATGATCTTACCACTTGGTAAGCGGCATTCATCTGCTTTATTGTTTGTACATGTTCCTGGAAGAGACAAGCTGGGTAAGTCTCCTGAGCCACATCAGAGATGCACAATACATTCCTGGGCTGATATGTTTAGGTCTGATGTGTTCATGAAATGCATATTTTGCCTTTCTTCATAGGGAGAACTTTCTCTTGTTATATGAACTTCAGGTTATGGAAAAACAAACAGATGTAAAACCCCAGCCCCAAAGAAATATTGAGCTTTTGACATCCTACAGAAACTGAAGAGCAAAACTGTACTCATTTCCATTTACTGTTGTTTAAAAATCTCTGTCAATTGTAAGACTGCATAGCCCGAGTGGGTGAGCATAACCAAGGTAGGGGTAGGGAAAGAGGACCCCCTCCAATCTGTGCAGCCTTCTTACCACATTGTCCTTCGGTGTTGTTGCCAAATTTGCTGTATGGGAGCTTGACAGAGAAAATCAGACCACTAAAGGTGATGACAGCACCAATTTCTTCTATTTCAACAATCATATTGATGCCAAGAGTGGAGAAAGAAATGCCATCTTTTTTGAAGCCTGGTTCAACAATCTTTTTGTTGAAGTACATCTGAATGGGTTAAAAAAAACCAAAACAAAACAAAACACCACATCAGAATAAGCAGTGCTTCTGCCTGATTGTTTTAAATAATATATTTTCTAATCTTCATAATCTCCATATTGTTGTTCATCCCATCCAGTGCCCATTGGCATCCTAATGACAACATATATTTGCATTGATATCTTGGCTTGTATTGCTACGTTGCTAAAATGTGATAATAATCTAAGTGGCCTCTACATACTGTGTTTGTGATGATTGTATGTTAATACACAGTATTCTATGATATAAATCCAAGTATTTCATTGTATCCCTCATGATTATGTGCCTAAGAAATATTTTTCATATGAAAATGTGTGGTAGTTTTCTTTAGCTACAGAAATATCCTTGCCATTATTATGTAATAACTTTGCCAGATAATCACACCATCTCTATATTTCATATTAATTGACATTGGAAGAGTTGTCTGAATACAAAATGAAGTCAGATGCCCTTAGTGCCAGTTTTATGTAGTTGTGATCATATTTATTTGTTAAACTTTTCAATTTGTAGCCCAGTATCTTATAGGAGTTAATAAAGGTAAACTTTTTTGCCTCATAGTTTTTTGTCAGAAGTTATTCTGCAACTCTCTTCTCACTGAATCAGGCTAAAGCATGAGTTAAAATTGTCAGTTACTGTCTTCTTTCACAGGAAACCAGCGTGTGTTTCTGACTGAGAATTTGCCATGGCACTGTAAGGCAAGAGTGCCTATTCAGACAAAATTTTCTCTCTTTCTATAGATTCTCTGATCAACTAATAGATTCTCCAGTGTAAGAGTGGGACTATCTTTTCATTTTCATTGGTTTGCCAACACTGCTTTGGATCATGAAGGTGAGGTGACAGTCTAAGTTACACCCTTTTTCTTCAGCTTTACCTCTCTTCACTGTAGGAAATCGAAGGGGGAATTGTGTCAGGGCTGTTTGGTGCTGAAGTTCCATATGGAGAGAAAGCAGACATCTAGAGGATACAGGATACATTTCCATTTTCCCCCCAGGAGAAGACTCCTGCTTGCAATTTGCACTTGTGTTTCTTCAAAGTGTGCTTGTTTACATAACTGTATGGCACAATGTACCAGTTTTCATGAAATATGAATTTTGTTCTTGGCATCCAGTGCAATCCTTTTTTTCCCCCCTAGTGATACTCTCTGCCCTGATCACCTCCATGATGTAATATTCTAATAGACTGTATCTCCAAATAGCATCCATAAGGCTCATAGACACTATTTCTTTCTTGCAAAAATAGAAAAAAAATATTTACCACATTGGTCATCACACCATTCATGAGTTGACGAGTCAGCACCACTTCTGCAGATTTGTAGAAAATAATAATGGATTTAGGGCAGGAGAGTCCATCTTTTGCATCACAGTAATAATTGTCGATGTAAACACGGAAGTTGTCATATCTGGGGACAATCTGCTTCACCAGGACGTAAGTGCAGTTTTCAAGGAAGGTATAATAGGTTCCATCAAAAGTAATGTAATGAGGATCACCCCATCCACTACACACACCTGTACAGAGAAAATATTTGGAAGATTAAGATGAGAATTTAGGTAGAAGAAAATTTTTAAAACTGAAGATCCTGCAACCCTAAGAAATGAAAATGCCCATACAATCTGTGTAAAGCTTAGCTTTTTTTTTTTAATGTTATTCCTGAATCTATTGATGCTTACATTGACACTCATATCGGTAACAGCATCCATTTTCATCAGGTACCAGCATTGGTGGATATTTGTTTGCACAGGTAATTTCCTTTACAGGTGGGCAGTAAGTTGGTACTACATCTATATTGTTGTCTCCATTGCAGACGACTTCTGTACAGTTGGATAATTTGAATCTTTCTCCAGGCTGCAAAATGAAGAAAAAACTTTTTTCACAAAACTCTGTAAACAGATATAAATTTTGCTCCTCTTTTTAGATTTCTGCTATGACGTTTCCAGTAATGGTAGTGTTGGAAAAGAAAGTATGTGTTACTTCTCTTCATCTTGTGGTATTTATGATTTTTAATGGCAACTAGAGGTATTAAAAATTCTGACCACGTTATGGTGAATAAACCACACTTACTTTTCTGAAACTAAAAAAAGATTAAAACGAAAATTTACACTGAGAGAAAAAAAGTTATCGATATTGTACAGGATTAGCATTTTTAATGCTAAAAGGAGGTGGAAAGCTTAACTACACTTGTTTCTTCTGCACGAGGAACTCTTCTGGATCTTGGGACATGTATTGGGTTACAGGAACTGCTTTCCTCTATTCTGTGTATAGCATTCTTCAAGGTCACCAGAGAACATAAGAATAAAAAAAGATGAAAGGAGTATACATAAAAGGGGAGCAGAATAGAAACAGATACAAGCCTTTACTGGATCTTAAATATTTCCCTTTAGTGAAAAAATAAGATACCTGAGAAAACACCTTCTATTATGTCAGTGAGAAGATACCTTACATATGCAATGCACCAAAGAGTTTTACTAAAAATAAAGTAACAAGAAAATAATTTTGTCACTTTCTTTAGCAGTATAAAAAAACAGAAATTCAGAAAAAGGAAAAATCAAATATTTACATTGCCCATCATCAGCAAAATAATTAAGACAATCAGCATATATAAGGTTTAAAGACTCCAAACTTTGCCAATCAGGAAAGACCCAATAAACTATATTATTTTAACAGTCAAAAAATAGCACTGAAATTACATACTTGTAAAGGAGGGTAAATAGTGGAAACACAACCATGAAAAGGAGGACGTGTAGAGGTAGAAGGCAGAGGAACTGGTGTTGTTACTGTAGACCACTCGGAGGATGTGGTAGCTGGCAAAGTAGTGACAGGACAATGTACACTGTGTCGTTCAATATTACATGTCGGGCTACAGATGGCATAAAAACGACAGCCTTCACTATCAACTCTGTTGTAAATCAAGTCACCTGCAAAACAAAGAAAGACAAACAAAGAAAAGAAAGGATAATAAAGAAAAAGAAATCAGCAAAAAATCCCATAGAAAAACAAAAGGAAAACAAATAAAAAGGGCCCAAAATACGGCACACTAACCAGGTGAAAAAATAGAATCACCAATCTTGCAGAAACATGGGGTAGTGGAAATAATAGGAGCAGTTGTTGTAAAGAACGGTCCACTTAGGGTAGTACTGGTGGAAGTGCTGGTGGCAGTCGAGAGAGTGGAGAAGGGGCAGTTGAGGTTGGGGATGCAGCAGAGCACGCGGGTCTTGTAGTTGAGGCGCATCTTGAATTTGCCTGTCTGGTCCTCGTTCTCGCACACCAGTCCAAAGTGGACGGCGCACTGCACGACGTGTCCCCCGTGTTGGATGGCCACGTCGGGGTAGTCCTCGGCCTGGCTCTCGATCTGTTTTGGCTGCCGGCAGATTCTCTTGCCGGCAGCACGGATGTGCTGGTAGGTTTCAAAGTCTCCCTGGTTGGGCCCCGAGGAGGGGAAGTCGACGTCGAACCATTCGCTCCAGGTGCAGACTTCGGGTTCACAGGGGGTGGTGGGGGACGTTGTTGTAGACGTCGTCGGCGTGGGGATGCTGGTGCTGGTGGAAGTGCTGATTTCTGTGGAGGTGGGACTGGTGGTGGTGGAGGACGGGACCGATGTGGTCGGGGTGCTGGCGGGGGGGCTGGTTGTTATCACGGGGATTGAGCAGTTGAGGGTGGGGGGGCAGCAGAGCACACGGATCTTGTAGTTGAGGGCCATCTTGAATTTGCCTGTCTGGTCCTCGTTCTCGCACACCAGTCCAAAGTGGACGGCGCACTGCACGACGTGTCCCCCGTGTTGGATGGCCACGTCGGGGTAGTCCTCGGCCTGGCTCTCGATCTGTTTTGGCTGCCGGCAGATTCTCTTGCCGGCAGCACGGATGTGCTGGTAGGTTTCAAAGTCTCCCTGGTTGGGCCCCGAGGAGGGGAAGTCGACGTCGAACCATTCGCTCCAGGTGCAGACTTCGGGTTCACAGGGGGTGGTGGGGGACGTTGTTGTAGACGTCGTCGGCGTGGGGATGCTGGTGCTGGTGGAAGTGCTGATTTCTGTGGAGGTGGGACTGGTGGTGGTGGAGGACGGGACCGATGTGGTCGGGGTGCTGGCGGGGGGGCTGGTTGTTATCACGGGGATTGAGCAGTTGAGGGTGGGGGGGCAGCAGAGCACACGGATCTTGTAGTTGAGGCACATCTTGAATTTGCCCGTCTGGTCCTCGTTCTTGCCCACCAGTCCAAAGTGGACGGCGCACTGCACGACGTGTCCCCCGTGTTGGATGGCCACGTCGGGGTAGTCCTCGGCCTGGCTCTCGATCTGTTTTGGCTGCCGGCAGATTCTCTTGCCGGCAGCACGGATGTGCTGGTAGGTTTCAAAGTCTCCCTGGTTGGGCCCCGAGGAGGGGAAGTCGACGTCGAACCATTCGCTCCAGGTGCAGACTTCGGGTTCACAGGGGGTGGTGGAGGACGTTGTTGTAGACGTCGTCGGCGTGGGGATGGTGGTGCTGGTGGAAGTGCTGATTTCTGTGGAGGTGGGACTGGTGGTGGTGGAGGTGTAGGGCGTGGAGGTAGAGGTGGTGACTGTGGTGGTGGTGGGGGATGGGACCAATGTGGTCGGGGTGCTGGTGGTGGGGCTGGTTGTTATCACGGGGATTGAGCAGTTGAGGTTGGGGGTGCAGCAGAGCACGCGGATCTTGTAGTTGAGGCACATCTTGAATTTGCCCGTCTGGTCCTCGTTCTTGCACACCAGTCCAAAGTGGACGTCGCACTGCACGACCTGTCCCACGTGTTGGATGGCCACGTCGGGGTAGTCCTCTGCCTGGCACTCGATCTGCTTTGGCTTCCGGCAGATTCTCTTGCCGGCAGCGCGGATGTGCTGGTAGGTTTCAAAGTCTCCCTGGTTGGGCCCCGAGGAGGGGAAGTCGACGTCGAACCATTCGCTCCAGGTGCAGACTTCGGGTTCACAGGGGGTGGTGGAGGACGTTGTTGTAGTTTTTGTTGTTGTGCTGGTTGTCACTTCGGTAGTAGTAGTTTCTTTTTGGGTTTGTGGCGTTGGTTTTGATGTTATTCTGGTGTGTATGTATTCTGTTTTCGGTTCAACTGTGTATTCAGTTGTTGTCTTGTGTTTTGTTTGCAAACTTAGTGTCGTTGGTTCTTGTGTGGGCATTGTAACTGATGGAATAATAATTGGTTGTGTTGTTGTGGTCTGAATTTCAGGTGTTGTTTCACATGGCACTGTTATATTCATACAGCATTTAAATCTTAATTCATAATTATAGCAGATAGGTGGCAGTTGATCTTTATTGTAGCATTTTAACCCTTCTTCTGTGTTGCATGTTATGTGTTGCTCTAGTAGAGGATATGGTGTATTAGGGAACCGAACTGCTCTACATTCCACTTCCTTTCTATAGTTGCAGACTTTGTATCCATTATTTTCAATGTTTTCTATCGTATCAAAATCTCCATCATTATAACCTGACCCTGGATAACTGACATCATACCATCTTGACCAGTAACATTTTTCTTTGAAACAAAGATGAATTGTTGAAGGAGGCGTGCTTACAGGTGTTGTTGTTCTAGTTGTTTCTTCAGTAGGTGAAGGTATCAATGTTGTACTTTCAGTAGTAACTGAATATGTTGTTTCTGTAGATGTTTCTGTCAGAGGTGGAGTTGTGACTGGGGTTGATGTGCTGAAAGGCGTTGTGGTAGAGCATGGTACAAAAACACAGCAGAGGATTCTGATTTCATAGTTGTTGCACATTGTTGAAATTTGATCCTTGTTGTAACATAGAAGCCCTTTTGTTGTACTGCATTCTACTTTTTGGCCAAGGTCTTTCAGTGGTATATCAGGGAATTTTTCTGCTCTGCATTCAACAGCCTTTGGAGCTTGACAAACTTCATAACCTTTTGCTCGTAAATCATCAAAAGTTTCAAAATCTCCCCCGTCATAGCCAGGCGTTTGTAGACTCCCATCATACCATTCAGACCACTTACAGATTTCATGAACACATACTGATGTAGTTGGTGACACTGTGAAGGAGAAATGGGAAAGGAAGAGACCATGAAATTAAGAATGAATTCCTGCAGATACTATTTTTTTGTTAGATATAAAATTTTGTAAAGTTTTTTTTTTTTGTTTTAAATGGGCTAACAATTTTCCTAATATCATTTGTCTTGCATTATGCTCCTGCAGTGCATCACTTTATTTTAGTATATTGTAGAACAGAAAATTAATCACACAGCAATTTAATGTAGTGACATGCTTGGAACTGTCACTTCCCAAGAGAATACAAATTATGTGTTACAAGGTGCTGAAATAAGGCTCAGGTCTAATTTATATACTCTGGAAAAACCCCAAGTCTCACTTGCTTTGCATTTGGTTCAGTGTATTTGCCTTGGTTCTATCTTGTTTTCAGGATGTACTAGTCTCTCTGGAATGTATTGAAATCAGTGGAAAGAGTAACTTTCATAGTATGCATCAAGATTCATTGCTACTTTTTTCTTCCAAATCTTGGCTCCTCACTCAGTGCAGAGCAGTCCTTATTCCTCCATTTCAAACATTCCTACATTTTGTATCTTAACTCTGACCTGAAGAAACCATTTATTGGTTGGAGAGCTTTTGCAGGTCAACTCTCATTATGAAATAGATGGAAAATAGCTACTGAATTCTAGCAATGCTGATATTTTCTGTAATTTCAGAACTTAGGTATTTTATACTGAATACTGATTTCATATAGCAACATATGCCCAGAGTAACTTGAGATTCCCAACCTGAAAAATGCTGTACAGGAATTCTAAGAACCAAAATTTTAATATCTCAATGCCAATATCTGAGCAATCCACTTAGTACTGTAAAATATATTTTTCTCACTAAACAAGAGACTATAATCTTAGTGGCTACAAAGGAAGTACCTGTGGAAGTAGTGGTAGGTGGTGTAGAGCTGAAATGAAATGTCGTTGCTGTTGTGGGTGATGTTGAGGTTAGACATTCATGCATAAACCTTTCAAGTGTTCCATTGGGACCGCAGGTTGCAACAATACACCATCCTGTGCCATCTGTAGTGTTGTAGACCACATCCTTGTAGTTGTACTTCTGCCCCTCATAAATGCAGACACATTCTGTAGATTAAAACAGGATGTTATTCCTTACTACCTGATACAAAGAGTACCCTAAATGCATCTTATTCACATCAAAATGACTTCATCAACATACCATGTTCATCATATCTGCATTTTTTGCCATGAATTGTACATTCGCTGAAAAAGAGAAAAACAGATTAATGTGGACATACTGGTTCATGACTTTTTTTTTGTTATAATTTTTCTTCCATCAATTCTTTGCTATTCATTGTGTGTTTTAATGTAAAATGACCCTATCTTGTGTGAGTTAGATAGTCAGTTCTGCTATACAAATTCAGGCTAGGTATTTATATTCAGGCTACAAGTTCTCTGGCAAGAAAGGTAGCTCTTCTTTGTGCCAACATATAGAACATGCAGCATTCTCTACCAGTGCTTTTGGGAACAGAACAAAAGACATGAGATGGATGATTTGAAACATTCTTATCTCCCCAATAAGTCTATTTTTTTGGAGGGGAAAACCACAGTAAATGTATAATTTGCATTTAAAAGGATATATACAAAGGATTACTACCATGGATGTTGAGGCAATCTACACAGTGCATTTCCATAAGGCTTCCAAAATATGCAAGAAGAATTCTGGTTTTAAGGGCAATTTATCTGTGAAGAACTGAATCTTGATGTATTTATTTACAGGGCCTAAGAACATCAATACACTGAATAAACTGAAATTTAGATATGTATTTAATGGATTAGGTTTAGTGCTGTTAATGACCTAGATGATATAGTCCAAGGCATCTATGAAGTGCAAAACCTGCCAGGGACGTTGCTTGAGCTCCAGTGGGCTTTGGTTAGGATTTTTGCTATTCAGATTGCACTGCTCTACCACATTGGAGTGTAGCTACTTGAAAGGTATCTTAAGACAACTGCTTCACAATTGGATCTGCTAACTCTGTACTTAAGCCTTACAGAAGGCTTAGCAGCATTTGTCACCGGTAATGTGAGAGAATACGTGCTGATTGTTGCCACTATGCAAGTACCAGTGCAGTAACAGAAACAAGCTCAAAAAAATGTAGATGAGTTAGCTGCTCACTTCTAACAAATATCACATGATGAGTTTAGGTATATATTTTTAAGAATTCTCAGACTATTCCCTAACTACAATTATTTTAGCTTGTTTTCACTTCATTTAATAGTGATAATAACTTTGAAGAACTTTAATAGATATATAAAATAAGTAGTAAATTCATCTCTCGATGACAAAATGTTTCACTATGGTATCATTTAATTTCCTGGGAAGGGAAGAAAATTAGACATTGTTCATCAGCCTCTGACTGGCCTAGTTGCTGTTGGTAATTAACAAATTTAATGTGTGATGAATTTTGTTCCACAATTTTAAACATTCTTTTCTAATCCTACCATGATTCACAGTTCTGCTTTGAAGGCATCTCCATTCCTGGTTTGTAATTTTTTCCATCTTCATAACAACCACAATAAGAAACACAGGTCATGGTTTCCTCATCAAAATAGGGCTTATTCTTTGGACATTGTGGATAGCAACCTGCAATAAAAAGAGAGTCAAGTTGACAGCAGGCCTTTCACAAGTCTAAATAAGTCTACACTCATATCTGCTTTTCCCAAAATGTCCCACATGGTAAGTGGAATGTCAGATCCTCTTACTGCTATTCTTTTGATTGCATATTACGCTTTGGAGTATTTTGTCCTCATCTTCATTCCAAACAAGTAGATAATCCATTAAGGAATACAATACTAATTAGAAAATCTCTTCTTATAATTTCTAGGGCAAACACATCATCCACTGAGTAATACAAATTTTGTTCACCATACTGCATTTTAACCTTTCAAGTAGAATGAGATACACATAATTATGTTTACCTTCCAAACCCCTCATTTCATGAAGGCATTTCCCACTTGGATTATTGCAGGTCTTCATACAAGGTGCTCCACATGGCTTGTAGTGCCATTCACATTCCCCTTGTGGGTTATAGTAATCACAGAAGAGAGCTAGAAGAAGAAATGCCAGAAAAAATATCTGTGATGTTTTAGCTCTATACTGTTGCCATTTTTCTAGGTAAAAATCCAATGGGATCAGCATAATCTCATAGGTGGTGAACAACATGTCATCTTATTGCTAATGCAACACAATTGTTATATTTCTAAAATCTTTTAACACCAATAAATATATTCATCATAGAATAGTTACACATTAAATATGAAAAATCAGTTGACTGAATCACTGATCTTAGCTAGCATGCACTAATTTTTATTGACAAGGAACCTTATGTAGACATGTGGCAGTGTAATGAAATATCATATTTCACCAGTAGTGTATCATGATTGTCAAGTTAATTAGACACTAATCACACTGCTTGTAAAATTATTACCTGTGGTTTCATTTTACTAAGATAGGTGGATCACTAGAAGACAATCTAACTGCTTCATTGGGGTTTTTTAGTTTTTTGGGGATTTTTTTTTGGTTTTGTTGGTTTTTTAAGCATACAGCTGCACCTCTTAGAAATACAATTTTATCCTTCCTTTCTTGTTCTACTTTGTTTCCTTCCCCCCCCCCCCCCCTCTCCCCCCCCCCCCCCTTCTGTTTTCTTTCCCTCTGAACCCCTTAACAAAGTAGTGGGTTGAAACTCACGACAAATGGATGGGGTTCTCCATGATATGCAGATGTCTAGCTCATTACATGCTTGAGCGTAGGCAGCTACTGCTGTGCAGAAACATTCACAGTCTCCTCCAGTGTCACAGGCACAAGCATCATCCACACATGCTTGGTAATATTCATTTGGTTCAACCTGATAAAAAAAAAAAATAAATCAAGTTTTCATGCCCTTGTCCTCTTTGCAATGTCGTAAAATAGCTGAATAAGATATCTGAAACTCATAGGTCTGTATGAGAGAAAGCTAAGAAAGGAAGAAATAAAGAGAATGCTTTGAAAAATCAAGAGGAAAATGTAGAATAAAGCTATTGCTAGTAAGCTGCAATATTAAGAACTGTTTGGTGTCGAAGACATTTGTAAAATACTGGTAATTACTATAAGCTGGTAGAGAGTCATACATATCAGGTGGCTGATATTTATATTAGTAGAAAATTATGCCCTTAGCAAATAAACAAATCTTGAGATTTATCTACTGTTGCTCCTTCAGTTAAAACAAACAAGATAACCAACCAAAACAATAAATTTCTTTAGTGTACTTGCTGAAGAGAAAAGCTGGGAAAATGAAAGTGAAAGTATTTCTGTGCTGTCTTTCTATACAGGAACTTGGTCTAACTTCACTTTGTCAAGCATGACAAAATGTATTTTAGAGTATTTTTTAATCTATTCCACATAAAAATGGATGCAATAATTTTGTCAAGAATTTAATTTTTGTCATACCTGTGAGTGACACTTTGCAAACACTTCACTGGTGATGATGCTGCATTGCTTCTGTGCCCAGGCTTTCCTGTATGGGTTTGCAGTGCATGGATCCTGCGTACGATTGGCATTTGGGCAACTAGAAGATACTTTCCAGCTATTGGCAAACTCCAGCACATTTCCTACCACAGACTGACTGCGAGTCGTGAAGTCATTATTTCCATTGCCATCATAGTTTCCACAAAGTCCGCAGATATGGCCCTGCATTAGGGTAAACAAACAAAATGACAGATCAGTAAGGAGCAATTTCTTAGTATCTGTGAGTAACAGACCTCAGGATGACTCTCATATAACCATCTTATATAAGATTATTAATGCCTATTTAGTAACCGTGTTGGACATTTTCATAAAATACTTTTCAGGAAGAGATGTCTCTAGCTAGTTGTTAGAAAGAAGTAGACTGATGGGTTTTGTTCTAAGTATTGAGCTATTTAGTTTTACCTGATCCTAAATATGCCTCTTCAGTGAGGGGTTTTCATGAAGAAAGCTACTGATAAAGTTACTGTTATGCCATTGCTGAATAATGTAATTTAAGGATAATGAATAGTACACAATTTAAATCAACACAACAAGGATAATATGTGATTTCTGCTCTTCTGGTTTACAGCCTAAATTTCCACCCTCTTTCTTTGAGAGATAATATGACTATGTTATAGAATTCATTTTATTCATGTTTTCACTTTTAAAGTATACCTGAAAGCTGGGACTAAGTTTGATGAATATACTGGTTTTCTTGTCCCACATGAGTATCAGACCAACAGTAGTATCAACCACCAGGTAGATGCCCATGGAACGGATTTGGAATGGCATTTTCCCTCCAGGTGTCCTCTGGATGACATCAGAGTGTCCATCACTGAGTACCAGCTCATAGTTCTAAGAAAGGAGAAGAAAAAGTTAGAGGCCAATTTAAAAAGTCACTATTTTGTAGTTGTATATTGACAGTAACTTCTTGAAATAATAATATTATCATCAAGAGGATCCTATTCAACAACCTCAGCTTAAGAAGTTTCTTTGTAGATTTCCCTCCTTTGCTTTCTAGAGCAGAGAGCAAAAAACAAGTCCAGTGCCATTTTCATTATGTTGGAGGCCACTTCTTATATGCAGTATATCTGGGACAGCTTGTTCCATCCTTTTGGCACAACTTAAAGAAAATACTTACACCCAGGAAAACTTTAATGGACTTAGAGCAGGTAGTTCCTGTAGTGCCACATGGAATGTTCTCAGTGATGACTCTGAAGGTTCCCTGGTTCATAGCTTGTTGACCACAGTAGTTCTGAAACAGGAGAATGATATTCACTGTTTACTATATATTACATATTCATCATTAAAATGCAAGAGAGCATTTTAGAGCATTTAGAGAAAAAATCTAGGCAGGACTCTGTTACCTGGACCAGAACATATTCACAGTCTCCTTCAAAATCAAAGCGTTTGCCATCAAAGGTGGTATAATGCCCATCTCCATAAACAGAACATGTTTCCAGGCAGGGATCCTCAGAGCATTGCCATTTTCTGTTTCTACATGTGCTAAACAAGACAAAAAGCACTCCAAATGTAAAAACTAGACAAATACACAATATAAATATAGGTACATTTCTGTATTTTAATGTGTGTTAAGAGTCTAATGAAAAAATAAGGCTTGCTTATTCTGAAAAAATGCAATATAGCTCGAGAACTATTGGAATTTATTCAAAGACTGTGTTACTTAGTGTAATGAATCAACTGCATCAGAAGACATTCACATTTCCAGATCCTCTTGGATCTATTAAAGTGGAAGGATTTCCTTGGAAGAAAGATTTTTTTGACTTGAATGAACATGACAACATCAAAACCACGGTGTTTTTCTGACAACTTGCAGTTTCTGGGCTGTGCCATTGAGAAAAATAGACAGAGCTTGCTTTTTTGGTACTAAGTGGATTGTTTTATGCAGGATTCCTTCCTAGAAATTTTGATACTGCTAGAGTGAAATGATGTTATTTGCTTAGATCTTAAGCTGTTCTATTTTTTTATTTCCAAAATATTATTTTTCAATATGCTCTTACCAGTTGTTACAGCCAACTCTGATTGATTCTCCTGGACTGTAGGAATTCCCATTGTGAATACATGGACAGTCTTCTGGAGCAATACAGCCACCTTTGCCATCCAACACTTGATCATGAGGACATACGCAGCCAGAGACACAGTGAGTTTTGTACTGTAAGGACCATAAAGAAAACATGTCTTGAAACATTCCACTGGTGGAAGAGTCCAGCTGCAGCTGGTGATTGTAAGAGATAGCTTGATTAATATGCTTTCAGCTCGGTATAAAGAGTCTACTTACACACTCCATATCTAGAGTCTGACAACTCTTCTGGCATCCTGCTCCTACCACATTTGCAGTGACATTGCCACAGTCGACATAAACCATGGGAGGAACACAGACTGAAAGAGAGTAAAAGCCATGAGAAACATGAGACCAACCATGCATTTATATCTTTGTGTTTCCAAGAAAAAAATGAAATACTCCTTTTGAATTGTGTGTACCTTAATGTGATGCATGTAGCAAGAGAGAGAAACCAAATATTGTTTTGACATAGTGGTTTTTTGTGATTATGCTTGGACTACTCTATAAAATTAATTTTTATTTAGCTTCATGAAGCACTTCCTTTCAGAAAAGCAGAACAAAGCAGGATAACAAATATCCTTGTATACTTGCTCGGGCTTTTTTTTTTTTTTTTTGTTGCTTCGGGGGTTTTTTGCTTTTGTATTTTAATTAAAATGTGAATAGTTTTCCTCTCACATTGAGTGAGGTGACCAAGTATCCTTTTACCCTGGGTAACCCAGGGGGTTCTAAATTGTTTCAGCCACCTGAAAGGTAAGACAGTGTTTCTTTATATTTTGAGAATGTCCTCTACGTTACAGAAGACCTCAATTCATTTTCTTGGTTGATTTCAGACTTGTACAATTAGCATCATTATGACAACAGAAGAAAGAAATAAAGAGTGAAGACGGAAAGGAAGAATTAAAGAAAACCTTAAGTGATATATTACCTGGTTCAGGCTTCTCTCCAATGCAGCTCAGCTTTCCATAGGCACAAGTGCTATAAAAAGAAGGGAATGGATATTTTTAAACATCTTGTTAAGTTTCAGCCTATTTCCCAATGAACTTGAAATAATGAAAAATTACTGTGTGATAAAATAAAATGCATCCTTCATCAAATAGTGTGCACATTTAAAAAATATTAATATTCTATATTAGAGTAGAACAAAACACAAGTTGATTCTATATAATGTTTTCTCTGTCTATATGCCCGGTTTAAAGCTGTCCTTCAGAATAATTCAGATTCTCATCATAATGGGAATAATCTTTAACAGGATTATCAGGCATCTTTCACCATGGAACAAGCCTTTTACAGTCATGGATTAGAAAAATATGTGTGGAGGCAAGGGAGGAAGGGAGGCAGAGAGAAAAGGACAGGGTGGGAGTTTGGCTGTTAGCAAAGACTGACCCACAACAGGACTGTTTGTTGAATTTCTGTAGTAGTTTATGTACAATCTTCCAAACATGGGTAGCCCTAAGAATTTAAGAGGCTGTGATTTTTTAATTGAAATTTTTTGCTATAGAAATTAGTTTGGTTATAGGCAGTTATGAAACTATATAAATGTTAGGAAATCAAATCAATCTCTTCCCTTTTTTTTTTTTTACCAATCTCTTACCAGACAACACCATTATCATGAACAACTTCTCCAGAAGACAAAGGTGTTCCTTTGTAATAACAAGGACAGCTAGAAGCAGGCACACATTTGCCACTGTCATCCATGTAGGTTCCATTTACGCAGGTACAGCCATCAACTGGGACAAACTTGATGCTGCATGTGACATCAGGCTCACTCAGAGAGCGGCAGGTGGGTTGACAGGAATCAACATTGTAGGTGTACTTCAAGGACTTCGGACACAAGGTGGTGTATTTTGCTTGAGAGTAAGAAGGTCAGTTACATTTGTTGTTCATTCAAGAATCAATATAGGTATAAAGTATTTGAGATAAAGTATGTATGACAAACATGGCATTGTATGTACATATGCTTTATGCCCATTAGCGTAATTTTTTGTAGTAACAGAGCAAAATTTTCTCTTATAAATGTGTCAAATGTTTTTTAAAAAAGAACAAAGTTCAATTATATTAGGACACAGTAGGTTTCTTCCTCTATGCTGTTTTTATACTTATTGTCAAAGTTGAGAAACACCCTACTTACTTTATTCCTGTTTTAAGGGTATTACTCTTCAGGTTTTTTCTGATGGTTCTGAGCAAGTAATCTAACAAGGCCTATTTTTAATATTTCTCCTTGTTTGCTGTTTGTCTTTTATGGCATTCCTTTCCTACTCAGCTTCTTGAAAGTCAATACTATACTTAAACACAGTTTGACACAATTTACTGTGAAATCCCTGAGAGTTGCTGTGTGGGGCCTTCTGGCTGATCATTTTCAAAAGGCAAAGGGATGTAAAACTTACTGCAGGCTTTGCTCCTCCATCCAGTGAGAACAACTCCTTTAGCAGCACAGGCTCTGACATAGCTGGAAAGGGCAGCACACATGCAGTCCTCACTTTTCTCACAGTTACACGTGTCAAACATACAGGTCTAGGAACAGAAGATGTGATCACCAGAATGTCATGTCAAAACCACGGAACTCTGCAGTTGTTTAAGTGTGTTATGTTCATTAGAAATTAAAGTGAGTGTAATCCACATATATAAGTGGACTACACATGAATAAGTGTATATGCCTGATTTTCACTGAGCTCTTTCAAAAGAAATTATTTATG
This sequence comes from Passer montanus, assembly GCF_014805655.1. Classification (NCBI taxonomy): domain Eukaryota; kingdom Metazoa; phylum Chordata; class Aves; order Passeriformes; family Passeridae; genus Passer; species Passer montanus. The sequence goes on from NW_024371593.1 coordinate 2,081,495, forward strand.
GAAAAAAAAGAGTAATTAAAGGTTCACTATTTTTCTTTTTATTTTTTCACATTGGCAGTTTTACAACTACTCCAAATTTGTTGCCACTGTGCCATATATATTTAGAATAAATGGAGATTATTTGATGACACCCAGCTTTTGGAGCTTTTTCTTAAGAGCCTGGGCTCTCTGCAGCAGAGGAACAAAGAATACAAGTTATTTGATGTGTTGCTATGCTGGGCAGGGATAATACAGTATTGTTAATTCCAGATGATATTTATTGAGCATAATCTTACAAATTTCCAATAACAGGAAGGTTAATTAAAGTACCCAGGGACTCTGGTACAGGGTTTCCTCACCTAAAATTCCTGGAACATTTTCGTTCACATCTTGTCTAATTCTCATTGTTCGTTTTTTATGCACATTGCTTGCCTTATCCTTGCTTGTATGCAAAAACCTTCTGAGAGCAGTTCAGAGGAGTTAAAGTGTCAGCTAAGATTCTGGCTAAAGCTTTCATTAGATCTCTCAGAAGGGACAATTTTTATCTTTTGACAGCAAATCCAAACTCCTAACTTAGTCTTTAAGTTTGTGCCTAAAAATAGATGCAGGAGGAAAACACATGTTTATCCTCCAGGGAATAGAAAGAAAGGTAGTTTCACAAAGGAGCAAATTTCATATTGTGTAGATAAGAATGAACCCTTAGCTTGTAAAGAACTATCATGAATGCATCTCCTCACAACTGGCAAGTTATTCTCTGAGGTGTTAGTATCAGAAATCTGAAGATTTTTTTCCTGTATTGGATGGATAGAGTTAGAGCCAAATACCTTTTGGTAAATTTCTGGATTCACTGTTGAGTGACATTCAGCAAAAGGTCCTGTAGTATCAGAGAGCTGTCCACACCAGTGCTGAGCATACTGGTCTGTGAATTGAAAACATGGTAAGGATTTCTGTGGCAGTGCATTTGCAAAACTCTTGTCTCAACATAACTATACCACCTCCAGGGAAATTGCAGAAGCTTAACATTACAATATAATTAAGCTCTGCATTTGCTGAGGTACACAGGCTTTCACTTCCTCTAGGCAGGAGTACGAACTCTTCATAAACTGAATGTTCTCTAATTCATTATAATTGTCATGGAATAGACTAAAGATACCCCTAGCTGAATTTTAAAAAGAAAGGTTCACACTGTAAATTAAAACTATGTTAGTTCATCTCAGAAGACATAAGAGTAGCTTGTGAATACTCAAGAATTATATATTTTGTTGGCTGAAATGCAGCTTGAATTATTTTAGTCTCTGAACTGTAAGTTTGGTTCTCAGCTTGAGAGTGGAAGGGCTACAACCTTCAGAGGGGCTGGGCATAGCTGTGACAATCAGTCCTTTCTAGGAATGAATCCCTGTATGATTCCAGTTTCCCTTAATTAAGTTGACTTGCTGTCTTCATCCAAAGGAATATATCTGAAGATCCCAAATATTTTACTAGTTATTATTTATTAATTGAAGATTTCTAGTGTCAACTGAGGAAAGTTGTCTGCATGTGCAAATAGTTCTGTTATTTTGGCTAAATGCTTGGTGGTTGATCAGCTTATTCCGTCTTTGCATCTTAAAGGAGAATAGAAAAGATTGCTGAGCTTACCATTTTGTATGCTGACAGTACAGGGGTCCTCAAAGGTATTTTTGGCATCAGGACAATCAGCCCGAGTTTTCCAAGTATTGCCAAAGGCAGCTGAAGTGCCCTCTATCACGCCACTGGTGGTTTTGAAATCATCTGTCTGTACATCATTGAAGTTTCCACAGAGACCTAGAAGGAAGCAGATGGTCTGTGCAAGTCTCCTAGAGGATGACAGGTGCTGGTGAAGGCAGTTGTTAGGACAAGGTCACTCACCACAGGTCTGCCCTTTATGTGATGGGTCCAAGTCTATAAAAACTTGCATTAAAGGCACAAGTTGAACCTGTAGCTGCAGACCAAAAGTTGTTTGCAGAATTATGAAGAAAGATGAAGGCCTGAAGATGGTGACATTTGCTAGGGATATAAGAACAAAATAGTTATAATTTCATTCGAGATGAGTAGTTGAAAATAATTGTTCGTTATAGGAACAATATTGTAGAGGAATTCTACAGCTGTGTTTGATATGATCCTAGCTTCTGAAGAACTGGGGGGAAAATGATCCTTACAGGATTTCCAATCCTGCACCAAAACAGTCCAACCTAAACATCTAAGCAACAAATATATACAAAACCTCCACTTTCTGTCAGGTGTTTTAAAATGAGGGAAGAACACATGCTTTTGGTAGTCCAGATGCATGTCAGAATTTTTCTTTCCTCTCTATGACAATGTTTGGATCTGAAAGTGTTCAATAATACAATTTGCTTGAACTAATTACATATTGCTAAATATAAACCATGATCTTGCTGAAGTTATTAATGTTGAATAGGCAAATCCTATTACATAAAAATGGGAGCACTATGGCAGTGCTCTGGGTTTTCTGCAGTGTAACCAGAGGTAGAATTTATCTTTAGTTTAACTCGTGTAATAACATTTTAAGATAAAAATGAGAAATACAAGTTTTTCAAAGGAACTTACCTGCTGAGAATGGTAACTGTGTGTAGATCATATTCACAAATACACTCCCAGAAGGCTGGATCACAATGTTCTGTCCACAAGAAAAGATAATTATTATCAAGCAGATAAATTAAATACTTTCCAAATGTTTCCTATCCAATACTACTCAAGATAAAGGGAAAAATAATAGAGGGAGACTATGATGAGGTTGTGATGCCTGTACTATTTCCTTAATCTTTATTACTGTGTTCCACTGACTGTCAAAGAAAGCAAAAACCAGAAGTTATCTAAGTAACAGAAAGCTACTAAGATCTTCTCTTCTAATGTACTTTATTCTTAATTTTTCTTTTAATAATGTTCAAATTTGGTAAAACAAAAAGGCAGTGCAAATTTCTTGTCTGTGCTGTTAGGTGTCATTTGCCTTGTCTGTTAACCTTAGAGAACATCTCTGCAGGATGTCAGTGTGTGCATTTGCTGCTCACCGTTTGTCCCCCATTTAGGCTGATGGCGACTCCCTTGAGGCATGTCTCAGTGTCAGTCAGGCCACACTTGTGGATATCCCCCAACACTGTGAATTCATTGCTGTCACAGAGCTTGAAGAAAAAAACCAAAGGTATTGTTAAAAGGATTTGCTATCTTGAAATAGTTATCTCCAAAAAATTCAAATGCAATTCTTAGTAAATTTAGTCTTTAAAAAATATTGTTTATTTCATTTTTTCTTCCTCTTATGGTCTAACACGTATGTCTGGAATCACCAAGTAAGTCGGCATTCATGCAGTCGGCACACCGCATTGCTGCTGGCTTTCAGGGGTGAGTTAGACATATTAATTTGAAAATTAAAACTTCCTCATGCATTAGTAAGACAAGTTCCTAATGTGTAGGTAATACCTGTTTAGTATGCTAAAGCAGAAGGAGGTGTGCCTTTCTTGCCCACTGGTTATGAAGTTTATCAGGGAGAGAAAAGATTGCTTCCAATGTCTTCTGCACTGAATAGATTATTCAAGACTCTGATGATTTGGACATTCTTTTAAAAGGTAGGAAATATGGATTTAAATATTCTCTCATGGAAAATGAAATTATTATTCAGGAAGTTACTACATAAAGGTTCAGATTTTGACTCAGTTCTGATTTTCATAGAACTGTGTTCTGTGAGCAGTCTTCAAAGTGTTCCTAATGGCCAAAACACAACAGAGAAAGACTCAGAAGGCTTTAATTCTGAATGTGTTGTATCACTTTTTTGGCATATTAAAGACTAAATTGAGGACAGCTGAGATGCAGAATTATAGCCATCTAGAAATTCAGTAGTAAATTCTGGGGCTTTTTGAACTTTTGTGTACAAATTTAGGGGTTTTCCTCCGCCTCCAGAAACCCTGAGAATCTAATTTTATGTGTTGGTGCCAAAAGGAGGAGTTTAATGTGCAAGTCTGACCTATCCTGCCATTGTGCATTAAGGCAGTGCTTGTGAATCTTATCCAAAAGTTTCAGTGATTTAAGTTAATCTATTTCTAAATCATCTCATTCTAGCTAATTTAAGATTTTATGATTCTTTTTCTTAGTAACATTCAGATTGATCATGTCAAGAAGATTTTGTTTAATATGAAGTCCTTATGAAAATAGTTTACCTTAGTCATTCAATAAAAATAAACAATGAATACACCTAGGCTTATGAAATCTAACATAAAACTCAGTGCAAATCCTAAAACATTACCAAAGAACACAAAAACACTACAATATTATTTAGTATAACGTTAACAGAAAAGCCCCTGAAATCCATTTAGGGGTGTTAACCCTATAACCACATTAACCCTCAATGACTCAGAAAACTGATGTGATTGCCAGAAGTTTTCATCAAAAAACATTATATACAATAAAACCATTTTCCCTTAGCAAGGATTGTGACTCATTTTTACCTTGGTTAGGACATAACTACAGTCTCCAAAGAAGGAGTAGTATTTCTCATCAAATGTTGAAATGTGGGAACCTCCTTCAATACTGCAAGTCCCAGGGCATGACTGAGTGACACAAGACCATTCACCTCCAACACAGGTACTGAAATGAAGGAGGCATTCAGTGACATTGGGTAATGCAAGTGTAAACAAAATAAAAAGGCAGTAAGGACAGATGATGCCCTAATTTTCCTTTTGAAACACTGATCATAGTGCCAAAGAAACCAGTATTGTTTTGAAGTCTCAGACAAATATGGGGCAGGCACATTTATATTAAAGTGATAATTTTCTATATATATTGTTGTTGATTTCCAATCTTTGGACAGAATTCAGTCCGGGTGAACTTGTAATCCATGTCAACTATTTTAAGTATTTCTTGGAAAAGAAATAAATAGGTAGGTACAGTTGTATACACGTATGAAGAAATACTTCAGTAATTATAGGGATAATAAAAAAATATATACTTGTTAAACATGCCTCTCAAATGTGATCTCCCACTCTAAATGTAACATGCCCCCAAATGTCATGGTCTCCATAATCTTTATATGAGCACCTTAGCATTACACTGTATGCTGCGAAGGTATAACACTAATTCACATTTTTAAACACCTCTGGTATTTGATTATCTTCTTTCATTGGTATTTCTTGAAATTGAAGCAACTGTTCAAAAACTCAAATTTTTGTTCCAAGTTTGAAGGGAAAACAGACATGAAAGCAACCTTTAAAGCAATGTAATTATGGAACTTCAATTGGTAAGTAGTTGCTAATTTGTTTTTTAAGGGGACATCAGTAAATATTCAGCTCACGCACAAAAAAACCCCACCCAAAACCCAAAAAACCAAAAAGTGAGAAAATATGTTACCATGATCTGCATTTAGATGAGAAGGAGGCACCAGGAGCATAAGTTTCACCTTCATAGGTACAGTGGCATTCTCTGCGGGGAATGCAGCCGGCACCATTAACATCATCAAATACCATTCCTAGGAAAAGAAAGGGTGTGTTATTTATCCTGTGCACTGCAGAACCTGCCTTTGAACACATATCTAGCAGATGCCTGAGACTACGTCCCATTTCTGCTGTACTTTAAAATAATAGGATGCAAGCTATGTAGACATTGAAGGGCTATATTCCATTGAAGTCTATTTAAAATCTTAGCACGATCAAAAGGGACCTCTAGGAAAGTACCCTTCTGTTATGGATTTCATTAGAATGGAATTAGGATAAAAACTATTAGGTAATGAGCTGAAATATATGAACCATTTGTAAGACTGCCCAGTGACATATCTGTAGAGTAAATATTTCTATGCCCAGAGACAGAGGATTGCCTTAGACAAGTCAGTGCTATGACACAAGTGATGGTTAATTCTGTGAGACATCATGGGGATGGGCAGAACAGCTGCAAGGGGTGAAGCTCCTGTGATATACAGTCACAACAGCAACAAAAATTTAGACCCAGAAGTATGCACAAAGAACACATCTGTCTTGTACTGATACGCAGTTCTTGTGTGTAATTCTCTGAAGCATCAGATCTAACACACTGCCTAGCACTCTGTCAGCTCCTTGTTGTTTAGACACAACACTTGACAAGAAGGATTTGGTCATTTGTGGAACCAGATGCAGCTTTGCTAAAAGCAAAGGAGTTATGATTGCATGCAAAATCTGCTTAAACATTTTATACTTTCTGTGAACGGAATTTGAATGCTGAGAACAGAAGACTATGCTGTTGTTAGGAGCAAATTATCTTGTTCTTAGTTCAGTCATTTTATATACATACATTTTTTAAAAAATATATAAAGCACATTTGTTGTTTAAAAGGCCATATTTAGTAATTTGAATAGAAATAGTGCATCCAGGGGAGAAATGTAGCTATTACTTCCACAATAATAACACTGATGATGTGATAGGAATGACCCAGAGTACGAAAGTTGTTAAATGTGTACAGGTGAGTATTCCAGAGGGGTTGGCGTGAGAAAAGGGCAGGAAATGAACTTGCCTGGAGGACAGACGCAGCCATCTGTACAGTGATCTTCACAAAGTGCAGATCGCTCTGGGTTGCTGCACGTGTCAGAGCAGGGAGAGCCACACTCATGGTATTGCATGTTGAATGGACATGATTTGGCTAAAAGTAGAAAGACAGTATTATAAAGCTGTCTTTTCATTTAGAAGTTTGAGAAAGCTTTTTTTTTTTCAGTTTAGGTTGTCTTCTGCCAAGATATGATAGGGTATCCTGATCCAAGCAGAGGCTGAAACATGTTAGATTTTCTGATTCATATTGAAAACTCCCTAGGCAAAATCCCCTAATGTCCATATTCCCAAAGTCTAGTGTATGACCAGGTAAAAACTGGTTTCATTATAATTGCATGCACTTTTAAACTATCTTCTTCAGGAAAAAAACCTCACACATGTGAGGTTTACTAGATGTGTAAAACCTAGGTGGAGGTCCCTTCCTGATACTCACGGCACAGGTCTGAGGTTCTCCAGTTCTGGGGCTGTCCACCTGCATGAGCACACTGCCGGGAGTACTCAGCAAAGGTGTTGCACATGCAGAAGTCAGCCATAGAGCTGTCACAGTGGCACAGGTCTTGTATGCAAGTTTCAATGTAGTCCTGGACATTCACAAGCACGTTACAACTTGTAAATGCTTTGCTGGTTAATACTGTCTCACAGATGGAGGCCTAGGAAGGAAAAGAGAGAAGATAAAGTGTTGAGAACATATGAAAATAATTAAGGCATGAACAAGAACAAATCAAAGATTGATCTGGTCCAGAAACCCTTCCAACAGTATCCATAAGTTGATATTTAAGGACAAATAAATCATTAGGCCAAAACCACATAGAATAACTCTTGTAGCTTTCATAGCTTTAGTTACTGTCACCTCAGGTCACTTCCCAAGAATTATATAATTTCTTTATATTAAGACATCCTCAGTAATTTTCTCTTTGTGGAGAATATGCAGTCTTCTTGTAGAAGGGGAATGAAAATTTTTGGCATTCATTCTAGCATGGAATACAACATGAAATTAAGAATATTTTTCTTTTGAGACCTATAGCTGAGTCATATTCATGCTCTATTTTTTCCCCCTTCTAAAAAGTTTTTTTCCAAAGACAGAGAAGGTATTCATAGTGAGGAAACAAATTTTGAGAGAGAGGTTCTTACAAATTCTCTTGAGCAGTTCATCGGAGAAGTAGGAGGAATAGGATCATCACACTGCTCTGTGGGTCCATCCATCTTCTGCCTATTACCAAACTGTATGGGGGTCAGTCTTGTCTCTGTAAAAAAACAGTTCAAATTACTTACTAAATTTTGCATGGAGTTATTTTCTTTTGTGACACTACCTGCTATGACATGAACAGTGATTACCAAATAATATCACTATAATATGAAAGGGAAAATATGAGCAGTATATATAAAAACTGGATCCTAACTATTGAAAACAACCAGAAATTTTAATGTGGCAGGTCTTAAAATATCTAACAGTGATATAGAAGCAGTCTAATTACATCTCAAAATCCTGGCATTGCAAAACTGACATCACAGGTATACATGAAGTATCCCCAGTTTTCCACCCGCAACCTATATTAAAGTATATTCTAAGAATTAAAAAAAAAAAGCACCAGTACTTAATAATGCTTTTTATTACTTACTCCCTGAAATAAATTCATTGCTGACTGGAATTCCATTGAAGTCCCCACAAAGTCCACAAGTTTGATTTGCATATTTCTTATCTAGTTCCACCTAAAAAAAAAAGAAAAAAAAAAAAGGAGGAAGGAGACAGGAAGAAAAGGCAGTCTTGATGGTTATGTCAGTACTTCTTGTGTACTCAAAATTTGAGATATGTTTGTTTTAGAGACTATGCTGTGTGATAACAACGTAGGCACCATTGGAATGGTCAGTGATGACCAAGAAAAGCTCGCTCTTATCCTAGCCCTGGGTTGTGAACATCAATACTTTGCCAGGTCTGGAATCTCAGGAATATTTTATGGTGAGGCAGGAACATTATAATTTGGCATCTATTGATTCTGAGCTGAGCTTGATGGGGAAAAAAAACAGGAAATTGAGAGAAGACTAAAAATGGACACAAATCCAGAAGTAACTAATGTTTGCCTGGCTATAATACTGCAAAGGTGTAAGCAGACTATTTTCAAAATACAGACTTTCTGCTGTGTTTTGGAGGTTTTCTTACCAGGAGGGCATCTTGTCCATTCCAAAGGAAGATCAGTCCCAATTTGGCAGAAACTTTCAAATAGTTGTTACTTCTCTCTATAAAGACTCCCATATGGCTGTAGGGCATCTGGACCCTGGGGAAAGATCATCATAAATCAGCAGAGGTAGGGACAGAATATCCATTGAATGTCCACAATGATATCCTTTCTCATTCTCTTTGAGAATTTTCAACATGTTATCTGTGAAGAAATTAGAGAAAGAACTACTACAGACAACACAGGGTTTTAATATTTTGTCTATTTCCTATCCAATTGTCTCTCATCATGCAAAAGGATCAGCCTCCTGGTGTTCCTTTTGGCTTTCTCCATTAAGGGTATTTTTCTGGGTAAAGTGTTAGCTTATGTCTGTGGTTGTATTGTTCAAAAAAGTGCTGGGAGGCTCTGTTTTGCAGTCAGTATCCTTCAGGATATTGCTATTTACTCCTTGAAGCATTTGCTAATAAAGGGAGAGACTCCAGGCTTTCTGTGACATGAGTGCCATTCAGGAAGCTGTACCTGAGATAACCTTTAGACTAGCTCATTGTATATAGCTGCCATAGCAGACAGCTCACTGTGGGATAGCTGCCCAAATATTTACCTGACCTTTTGGGTAGGTTTCACACCCTATGCAAAAGTCAGTGCTACAATTGCCACATAGATAGCAAACAGATAATTTTAAATTAATTCAGGTACAAGGTGAAGAGCAGTCACTGCTTTACTGCACACTGCTCAGTGCAAGAACAAAAGCTGTCAAATATTCCTCACAGAGATTCTGCCATGCTAAGATTAATAGAAACTACTAACTTCAAGGGTGTAAAGAATGCAGCTTATAGACTTAATTGCTTACATACATAGACTATTGTAGCAGTGGGACAGTATATTGGATACAGCTCATCTGAACCAAATAGCCACAGGGATAATCTGCACAAGTGACACTTAGCTTGCTGTCAAGCCCTCCTTTGTTTTTGTTACTACTTCAGGAAGGACCTGAGCCCTCCCACTGCTTGGGAGCAATGAGCAATGAGGGAAAGGGATATTTGCTCAAAGAGCCCAGAACAAGGTAGGAACATACAGTTTGTTGTCGAGCAGGACAGAGCTGGGGGTCAGTTCGATCACAACTCCTTCCAGCTTCATGATGACATGAGTGATCACAGTAGCATTTTCCACCATTGCACGCCTAATCTGGATGTTGAAGTCCTCATAGGAAGACTTGCAGTTGGATGCAAAGATGTAATTGCAGACCCCAGGGAAGTAAAAGATGTCCCCATCAAAGGTCTTGAAGTGGAAGTTACCCCATGTGCTGCACACACGGCCATTGTGAGAGGGGTTGCCAGCTGTGGATTCAAAACAAGCAATAAGAATTTTCTGTAGATTTTTGTAATACGCTCCCTGCAGATGTTTTATCCCTCCTGCTTCTTTCACCATCCTCTTTCCAAACAGCTCATCTTTTTCTGTTTTGTCAAGCTATTTATTTGTCATTATTTATTTATTTCAGTTGCTTTTTGTGCTTAATCAGTTTTACATAGGGATATAGGGCTTAGGATCAAAAGAGACCTCTGGGGTCACTAGATCCAGTGCTCCAGTTCTGATGACTTCCCTATCCCATGAATCCTTTCCTAAATGTATGTATGTAAAATTTCACCATAAAACCATTTTAAAGCTAGTTTAAAACTAGCTGATACTCCTAGTTGGGAATGCCACTCATACCCACAGCCTCTAAATGGCTGGAGGACTTTGGTGAACATCTTCCAAAATCTATTCCTGTCCCATGTATGCCTGGGTGTTCTTGTGCCAAAATTACACTTCACCTTGAAGGGGTTCCACCTCCCTACTCCTCCCCCAGCGCATTATAGAAATCTCTTCTTTCTTTTCAGTCTTCCTTTCCTTGCAAGCATACTCTCCAAGATCCCTGATTATCTTCCCAATCCCTTTCCACATTTACACCCAGCCTGCTTGAATTGTACCCTATTCCCTGGATAAGGTGCCTCAACAGTTTTCAGCACACTAGTATTTTCCTCTCTTCACTGGAAATATATATAATACCATGGAAAAGCACGTACAATACATACGCATGTTTAAATATATACATTAAAAATTTTCTTACAGCTCCATCATACAACAATGAGTCAGAAGATATAGATTCACATTTAGATTATCTGTATTACCTGATAAATTAATCCTCTGTTAATTTTTTGGTTTATGATGCTAAAGGTTCTTACACAATTTATTGATTTTTTTTTCAGTCACTCCATGCTCTTTGTCATTAACAAGGGCACGGATATCTGAGCCAAGACATTTGTTTAACTTACCCTTTACTTTCAGTGCGTTTTGAAAAGGTGGAATGATTGTCACTCCTTGGGATTTGAAAGCTGGTAGTAAAAAGAAAGGAGAAAAAATGGCCAGGTTTAATCTTTTCTGAAGTCCTAAAACATGGGTAGAGATTGCCTAATCTTTTTAGTGAATAATATGTCCTACTAGCAGTTATACTCTAGTGGAAACTTTCCACAAGGTCTTATTAGTGGTTTTTACATAATGCTTTGTATTCTGTCTTTCTATAAATTTCACTAACAGCTAAATTGCACAGACTGTAGTTCTTTCTTTCATCACTTGTTCAAGACTCCCATCTGATGCTGACCCTGATACTCTGAACTCAAAAGCAGCAATATGATCCTCAGAGCACTGTATTGTAACATGGATTACAACAGGTATTTTAAAATAACCTGTGGACATATTTTGCAGGGCAGATTTAATGATCAATTATTTCAGCCTGTCATCACTTATACACCAGTCAGCTTTGGATCCTGCCACCCTTATTTTGCACTGTCCAGTTATGTGTCATGCATGATCTTGTAGTACATAATTATTCTAATGTTTAAGGTAGTTACAGCTTTCTTATTCTCTTGTGAGTGATGCAGTCATCTTGACACAGTGTAAAAAAATGTGCCTTTTATTACCTACTATCAAGTACCTTGGTGATATGTATGTAAACACACACCTCTTCTGAAAATACACTTTTAGATATAAGTTATGTACCTTTCGTGAAGTCAAAGATTAGATAACTGTATCATATCAGTAGAGCAGATCCACTGGGCCAGATCTCAGAGGAAATTCCCAAGCTTAGAGCAGTCAGAGATTGTCTGAGAACTGGATATATTGTACAGAGGGCTTCTCTTTTATTGTATGTGTGTAGCTAGGAATCCAAATATTCTCATAATCGTACTATTTAGCATCTCTATTTGGAACAAAACCTTAGAAAGAGATCAGCATAAAAGTACCTACATTTTTGTCGCTGCAGGAGAGATGGAGAAACATACTCTGACTTTGTTGGTTGTTCACCACCCTGGGCTTGAACTGCATCAAGAAGAATAGTAAAGGAAATGTGAATGTCTAATTTTCTTGAATCCCCTCATAATGTCTCAATTATATCTGTTTAAACGTGAAAGACTCAGTATATGAAAAATCAAAGATATGTTTATGTACAGGAGGCCAGAAATGCATCAGGACCCATGCTACATGCAATGATGGCCAAACATCACTCCTTCAGCCATTTCCTTTTTTAACTTTTTGGGTAATAAATTACTGCAGGAAAGCCATCAAAAACATACCTGTGGTGATTTGAGCAGGTACTTATTCTGTCACAGTACACTCCTGGATTCTCTTAGAAGCTTTTCAGATAAAGGACCTACATGTCTTAGTTTTTATGATCACTCTGTGCTTTAAGCATCAGTAAAACTTTTTTTTCTAGCTAGATGGCTTTTAAATAAGTCCCTTTTGTACACAAAGAATTCACTTTAGAGTCAGAAGACTGATCTTTGCTTGAAACTAGAAAATACAGAGTAACTTTGGCTTTGACATTCTTTGTAATAAGCCACAGAAGGAAAATAAATGCAAAAGCCACATCGCACAGAAGGCAAGGTCTTTCCAGTAGATACATTTGTGCCTGTTGATTTCACCCCAAAGCAAAGAAACCATTTTTTATTCCATTCCAGTGCAGCATCAGAACTAGAATACATGCATTATCCAGCAGGGCTTTTAATGCACTGTTTAGTGAGAGCTCATCAGAGGGCAGGTTGAGGTGAAGTCTATTCTGGCCAGAGAAAAGTGCAAGGGGAGGTTCACCCCCTGCTGCCCCTCACAAGGGCAGTCTGTGGTTAGGACCACTAGAGGGGCTAAGGCTCAAAGCAGAGCTGAGGGGAACTCTGCAAGTGCCCTCCTGGGCAAAGAGCTGGGGTTAGAGGATGTGTCCCTTTCTCAGGTAGGAACCATTCAGTGCTTCTGGGCTCCTTCAGTGCCCAGCCTCAGAGAGTTTTTTGCTTCTCTCTCCATGTACTGTGTGGCTCTGCTCTGTCCCATGCCACACGCCCTGCAGATCCCTGCTGCCATTGCATGTTTTGCTAATGCTACAGCTAGTCCTGTCATAGGCTATTCTTTGACACTACAACTTCTTAACATAAGTTACTATGGAACTACCTAGGAGCGGGAAAAATATGAAATCATACAATAGAATCTGCACTAGAGATCAAAATGCATTTAAAACTAAGATCATTCTTACCTTAAACTTAAAGGGAAATTATCAGGTGAAAAAAAATAAAATTAAAAAAAAAAGGGGTTTCCATCCATCTGTGACTATTAAGTGCCCTCAGAATATTTATAGCAGTTCGCTTTATTTTCAGCCCATTGCAAACCAACCCTGTATGCTAAGCATTTATGGAACCTCATAAGCAAGAGTAAATAAAATTTTAAAACCTATTGCATGATGATTTTCAAGCAAAATCCTCCCTTTCTTCAATACTCTATCATCAGCTGATAAACAGAGTCTTTAATAATTCATGCAGACATACTCCTTAGCTGATTTATTCCTTTCCAGAGGTACCTTTGCACCTTTTGGTTTGTATATTTAGAAATGCTATACCACCTTAAAGTGGATATTAAAAGCTAAATGCAAATCTTGAGGCATTTTTGTAGATATATAAGTTCAGAGAAAGTTCCACTCAAAGCAGTGCAGCTGTTCCAGATTTCAACTGGAGAAAAATAGGATGACAGTTTCAAAAGAGTTAATTTTCTCTTCTTAGGAAAGAAAGTATTTTTAAGCAGAAAATAAAATCTTGCATGAAGGTAATAGGTTCATTAACTTCACAAAGCCAAGGGAAAAAAATGCTTCAAACTCCAAAGCAAGTTATAAATTCTTTAAAACAGTAAAAATGCCAAGCAAGTGAATCTTCCTACCTTTGATCTGTATGAAGACCAGGGCTAGTATTGATATCCACAGTGGTATTCGTGTCCCACCACCTTTACCCATCTTCTGGAGGGCCGGTAGAACCTACCGAACAACCTGCCTCTGAGGAAATACCTGTCTGTTCCCAACTCTTATATAGTGAGAGAGCAGAATTTGGCTCAGTTCCCAGATTGTTTCACAAGGCTCTTAAAAGGTGGGGCTTCAGACATTTTCGTTTTCTTTTACAGGTGCAGAGGTAAATAGAGGATGCTCTGACTTTCCCTCAGCTATTTACACTCTAGGAGGAGTCTTGTCTCCATATTTTTGATGAAATGTCATGAAGTGAGCAAGAAGAATTTTTGCTTAGGGTAGTCTTCCCAAATTTTTGTTTCTTGTGGGATAAACACAATTTAAGAGATTTCTGGGTGACTTTTGAGCAGGAAGTTTGGGTGAATTACTTAACTTTTTTTTTTTTTTTTTTTTTCTTTTTTTTCTTCGTAGTGCAAGTGATGATAATTAGCTTCTCAAAAGCTCCCATAAAGTTCCACCTGATAGAAATTTTTTTAAATGAGTTCACACCTGCCTATGTAGCTACTTTGCTTGTGAAAATGACAACATCAAATGCCACTTAAGGTCAGCTGTTATCCCACTGACCAAGTACAACACAGGTGTATACAATGAGAATCCTTCTGTGTTGGCAAGTCAGTAATATGGCCCTTTCCTTGAGGGACTCCCCTTCTCATATGGGCAATTTTAGGGTTATTTCAGCTGTTTTCCTTCTAACATGATTTCACCATCAAAAATTAGTTGGATTCCACCTATGATTTAAAAAAAATCCTTGTGATATCTACAGATATTAAAGGACAGGTATGCAATAATATTTTCTGTAATATTCCTTATCTTAGGAGCAATGAGGCAGTGAAGAATGCTTTTTGGGTATGTTAAAATAGTTGTTTACATCTTTATCACTTTGGGATATTAACCTTTTATAGTGTTTTACCCTGAGGTGTAGAGAAACATAGTCTTTCACTAAGAGAGCAGATCCCATAATCCCACATGGGTTCAAACAGTTCCTGCAAAGAAGGTGCTGGTGTAGTCTCCGTATTCTTTGGAGTCATAACAATGTTCAAAATGGAATAATTTTAGCTATTATGGAGGGATGTTAGAGGTGCATTGAAAAGGTGGTGAAATACTTATTTAGGTTGCCTAGTAATACTGTCCAATTTCCATCACTAGGTTAGCAAAATACCTACATGAGAATGGTCTAAGTGCTGTTGATAGTGCTCTGGGGCAAGGGAATAGACTAAATGTCCATTTGAAATTCTCTCAAATATGATTTTCTATTATGTTTTATGAAAAATTATCATGGAACATAGAATCATAGAATGGTTTGTATTGGAAGGGACCTTCAGGAAGGGACCTTCAAGATCACCCAGTTCCAACCCCCTGCCATGGACAGGGACTCTTTCTACTAGACCAGCTTGCTCAGAGCCCCATCAAACCTGGACACTTTCAGGGATTGGAGCATCCACAACTTCTCTGGGCAACTGTTCCAGCATCTCACTCACCTCACAGAAAGGAATTTCTTCCTAATATCTAATAAAAATCTACTCTCTGTTAGATTTGAAGAAGTAACTTCAACACTAAGAAGGAAATAAAAGGCACAATTTTTACATAAGCAGTGAACAAAAGCAAGAAATATGCTTGTTGTCCTGAACATTGTAAGAGTACAACTACTTAAATAAAGGTGACATAAGAAAATTGAGTTGGAAGTTTTGAGGAAAATAATTGTTCCATTTCAGCCATGAGTTATATCTTTGGAACCTCATTGATGTGTAAGTCTGTAAAATTTACTTAGCATTATTTAACATTAAACAGAAGATGCCTACAAGATACTTGTACATACAGAAATACATGCAGCGAAAATTTAAGGAAGTATCATTGTCTCTAATGGTTATTATCAAAGTTCCAGGATGAAGATCTAAAAAAAATTTAAAAAATAATGGATTTAAACGGTATGTAATTAAAGTAATGATAAAATAGTATGGTAAACTCATATGGGTAACGCACATAAGCTTATTAAGAGATTATATTAGTAAGAAGAAATATATACTTTATGAATCATTGTATTACTTACCACTAAAAATCAATTCATATCAACAGTTGCTATGCTGTGGTTTCATATACATTTCCTGCATGTTCAGGGAAGCACTGTGATCTCTGAGACATCCCAGTCTGGTCATCACAATTAGGCTGAAACTGGTTTACAGTTCAGTTTAACCCCTTTAATTGAGCTTGAAGGCACAATCAGAAGTGATTTCCTATATGTTTATTTTTGACTGAAATTTTCAAATCTCATATATGCAATGAATCAACTCTCCTGACACTACTAAGTGGTTAATTCATTGACTATGACATATGACTCTTGCCATATTAAATTTCTTATCTTGTGCTATTTTTTCTCAGAAATTGTTATAAAATGTTTTAAAATGTATGAGACTTGAATGACATACGACTCTTGACATATTAAATTGCTTATCTTGTGCTATTTTTTTCTCAGAAATTGTTATAAAATGTTTTAAAATGTATGAGACTTGCAAAAATAATCTCAAATATTTATGATACATTGATTTAGTAGTATTATTCAAAGAAATAATTCCTCTTTAAATTGTGTTTCACTTTCATTCACTCAATAGACATACACAGGTGATACATGAGAGTATATTTTAAAAATTAGTTGGGAGTAACATGTCTGATTTTTGTATCTCCTTATGATCAAATCCATACAATTGACTGCATAAATGGAAATATTAATATATTAGAAGAATTCATTGATGTACCTACTTTTATTTTTTTTTAACTGAAAAGATAGAAGATTTTTCCATTGCATTTGATCTGAAAACCCTGAAATTTATTTCTTTAGTTTCTCTTCCTTTTCACGGGATTGTATTCCTACTCTCAGCATCTGCAATATTATATTGAGTGAACAGTAAAAGAGTTGTTAGCATTTTCAGATCTATTCTTTTTAACCCTACATGATCAAATGCTACATGGTGGTGATGTTATTTACACATCTTACTCATGATTTCTGAGTCTCCTTCTTCATAAAATAAAATGAGACCGTCATATCTTATCTTCATAGATACCCACTGTAGAATGCAAATTAGATGTGATAGCAAAGTTGGTTAACTTTTGGGTGCAGTAATGACTGAAATCAGTGTCTCCATTTATAGTTAAAAAAGACAGAATGATGAGCTCATAGGGGAATGCAAAACGTTGTCTAATCCACCTGGTGCCGTACTGGAGTAGGGAGTATTCATTTCAAGGGAAGGAGGAAAGCATGTGTAATAGACAAGAATTACAGCACTTCGTCTGTGTGAGGGCTAAAATGCAAGTTAACAAGGCACTGCGTGCTTGGCTTTTCTCTGGCTTGTCATTTGGTCAATTCTGAAGCTATGTTTAAGCTCCAGAGTGATGCTGGGACTTGGCATGGAATTGAGCTGAAGTACCATTCTCATTGTCCCTGAATTTTGACCTGTTCAAATTCAAATGCATTATTTTTATCTTAAAGTTGCCATGGAAAAGTGAGGTAACTGATCAATTTCAGCTTAAAAGTTGTTCATTGACACTATAGGTGTTCTCTTACTTATGTGAAGATGAACTACATTTCAAT
Source organism: Passer montanus (assembly GCF_014805655.1). NCBI lineage: Eukaryota > Metazoa > Chordata > Aves > Passeriformes > Passeridae > Passer > Passer montanus. The sequence continues at coordinate 2,099,072 of NW_024371593.1, forward strand.
CAGCTGCAGTTAGTATTTCATAGTATGACACAATATAGTCTATCTAAAGCAAAGCTGTTGCTAAAGACTAAAACAGGGATCCAACTCCTTGTGTGTTCTTTTGTAGTCAAACACAGAGCCATTGATCAATTCCTTTACTTCCAAATGCTTAGATAAAACTCATTAATTGAAAATCAAATCCCATTATAACTGATCTTTTAAGCCATTTCATTAACATGAGTAGTTCTAATTCTGTCTTTTATTGTGTGCATTGTAGAGGAGCAATACATAATGCTCTAACCTCCATTGCAATCTCTATGTTTTACTTCGAAACAAGTCATACGTAATTTGATTAAGGTCTGTTTCTGATCTGTTAATTTCAAAGTTTGAAGTGCCATTTAGAAGAACCCAAGCAAAGCATAACATTTTAAATCAGGCACTGGAGACTGACTAGCTGCCACATAAGAGGCTGGTTAATACTGATATGATTAGGAAGTAAAAGATACTGAGTATAATATCTTTCATTTTATTTAACTGTTATCCTCTGGGAAGCAAATCTGTCAGAGAACAACTTAGAGTACTGTATTAAGATATTCCCCCTATAGAAAGCTAGTAAAGATCCTGGCAGAGTTAGTAAAGGAAAAGCAATGTGCACCCTGTTCCATGAGAAGTACGAACATGGGGGCCAGAGCAGGGTTTCCATGTTGTCTGAACATGTCCAGGATATCTCTGTGTATAAAGGGGATAAACACTTAAGCCTCTTTACAGTTTGTAAACACAGACACCACAACCATGCATGCCAATATTTGCAATTGGTATTATAGACTAAAAACTGATGTACACACACATACTGGAGGGCATATTGACATTGTGCAGTGGTGCGTGTTGCAGAGATCCCTCTGCTAGCAGCTGCCAAGAGGAATTCATAATAGGAAATAGTGTCATTGCATCAATATGAAGTTGCACCTAAGAGAATTTTCCTTTCTCTGAGGCCCTGACACCGCAGCATTGTGTTTGGGATCAGAGCTCTACCTAGACCTATGCAATGCCATAGGGCCATTGCAGCACTGTGTAAAGCCAGCTGAAATCTGGGGTCTGTTATGCAGTGCCTTAGTGACCCAAATCAAAAATCAATCTTTAAAAGCAATTAGTGTTTGCAGACTCAGAAAAATAAATGGTACAACTACTCAAAAAGTGGGTGAAATGGAGGACTATGCTGAGCAGTATCTATAAACTCTCAAAGGAACCTGTTGGTGATGCACAAACTTGAAAAATCTGCATTAATATACTCTGGTGGATACAATTCTGCTGAGTGACAATTTTTTGTTTGTTTGTTTGTAATAATGTAAACTACAGACCATGTATAATTGGAGATATAGATATATACTATTACCACTAGCAAGTTTTGTCAGAAGTTCTAGTATAAGACCCTTGAGTATATTCCCTTATCTTAAATCAGTAGCAGAAATTCTTATTTAAAAAAAAAAAAAAGAAGCATGGAGGATATAATTAAATGCATACGAGCAAGGACAAATATGGAAAAAGAAACAAAATCCTTTGGTCCATGTATTATTCAAGACTCAGAGAATTAACTAAATTTATAGAAGTGGTATAAAAGTTAGCAGAGACCTCTTTAGTGTTTTAGTTCAAATATTGCCATTCACATTAATAATTTAAGCTTCTGTTATGTCATCCTTCTTGAAGGGAGAGCACATTGCATGGGGATATCTGTGTATGTGTGTTCAATCTCTATTGTGAAGTAACTTTTAAAAGTTACTTTTAAAAGTCCTTTTCTGTATTCAGCACTTCAGTTCACTTGGATAATGGTACAGCATAAAGACTCAAACTAATGGAAAATGCTGAACATAATGCAGGGAGGTACAAATTTGCCATAAATTAATTTCATGTGGAAATTTGACTAAGGTTTATAAACATTAAAATACTCCTATAATTTCTTTAAGATTTTTTTTGCAGTAGCTGGGATAAGAATCATAATCACTTTGGAGACAAACCTGATGCTCACTTATGCAGTTATTAATATGAGGGTTTATTGGATTCATAGTTTTTTATCTATTGTTTTAGTTTTATTTTAGTAAATTATAAGGAGAGTTTACTTTATTTTTATAAAGTATTATTAAGTTTGCAATGTCAAAACACTAGGAGGTATTGGTGTTAAGACCATCAGTGCAGTTCCATGAAATAGTTTTAAATTACATGGGTGAAATGTTATGTTTCTTAGAGGGTTCCTGCTTTTTTTAGACAGAGCTTAGATAATGAATGTTTTTCCTGTTCAATTATTTTTACCTCTGTGTCCTAACATTTTGTTACTGTGTGTTATTCAATCCTCACTGAATACAGTCAGCAATTTCCTCAGTTACTTCTCTGTGGTGCCCATCACTGGAGTCCCTGAGAAGTTCATCAGTAGTAGAGTGTGTTGCTTTTGAAAATACATTTTTAAGTACTTGGGATGTATTATCTTTATTTTACATATTGCTAAATAAGGCATAGTAATTTGGGGGGCAAATGGTCTAACACCCCTAGGATTAATTTTCAAAATACTGAACTGTATTTTGGTAGTCGCATATCTTCAGATAGAACTGTGCAGGTCCTACAGTTCTGCAGCTGAGATGTTGAAGTGTCCAGCACTAGAAGAAAAAAATCATCAAGTGTGAAAATTCCAGTTTTAATAAATATGCCCAGCATCAAAACTATTCAAAATAAGGGAAAATTTAAATCCATTTCAACACGGTGACATCTGTGTGCCATTTTCACTCTGCAGTGGCCAAATTCTCCAGGCAGCGAGAGAGGACTGAGGACAACCATCACGCTCAGAGCGCGCTCTCATTGAACCTCGAATCCGGGTTCAGCTCCCTGCAGCAGGTGCCTGATGTGCACACAGTCCAGTGGAGAGCAGCAGGATCCAATCAGAGCCTCAGGGTTGTGCAATCCTGCCTACGCACAAAGATGGCACGCTGTGACTTCTGATAGCCTGCACTCCGTGCTCACGTAAGTAACCCTTCCTTGGTGAGTCTGAGCAGGGACAGAACTACTCATGAGAAATTCTCATGGGTTCTGTGTTGTAAGTTATCACAGACCGTGGGTTTTAGATATATTCTCTAAATATGCATCATGGAGGTGACTAATTGGTCTTGCAGGGTTTGCTAAACTGAGCTGTCAGACTCCTTATCATTTTGCAGTGCTGAAGTATGATATAAAAGAAGAATGCTGTCAGACTTGAGCAGCTAGACTTGTACTGTATTGAACATTCAACACGTCAGTGGACGAATTGCCTGTTGACCTTTTTATAGTCAGTTTTCGGCTTTATTGATCTGAAATTTCTGAAAATCCTTATCTGCTTTGGTTGGTTGCTGAAAATGGCTGAAAACTGGTGTTGTGTGTGCATGTTTTGAAAATAAGAATTGTATGAACTGAACTTTCTTACCATGACCTGAAATGACGTGCAGAGCTAGAGATGAAGAGAAAATTATTCTTCTCTTCTGTTGCCATAATCAAACAAATACTATCCGTGTCAGTTTGACTGCCAGTCTTCAGTAGGAGATTGATGTTGTAAGCTGGTAGTGACTGTTGCAGATGGTGTCTAATTTTTAGAGTACATCTTCTAACTTTTCACCTCCTTTGAGTGCTAACAACATTTCTGATGAAATGAAGGTAGAGTCTGAACTATTAGCAATAAATTGAACAGAGAGAATCACATGTACATTTCAGATCTGAAACTGATTTTTGTAAGCTGCTGATTAGAAAAGTAAGAAGTGACTGTCTAGAGTCATGCTAGATGTGACATTCTGTGTGTGGTTAGTTCTAATACATGCTTATGGGCTGATGGCTTTATACAAATGTGGAGTAGAAGAGCTATGATTCCTTTTATACAACACAATAAAGCGCAGGTGTCTCTTCTTTGTATTGCTCTTAATAATTTAGGAATCTTGTTAAAGTTTCTGGAAGGAATTTTGGACACTATAGATAGAATACTGCACTAGATTAATTAAAATAGGCAGTACTGAATACATCAAATGCAGATCTGAACGGAGAAGCTTACAATCTCTATGCAGTGTATACTGGAGAGATTTGAAGAAAGCTTGTTCATTGTTAACTAATTACATGATCATGGAAATGAATACAAAAATTATTTCTGTAAAAAGCTGACTCTTTTGGAAATTGAAGGTGAAGTAGGGTTTCTTATTGAAATTTATCTCAGATTAATATTGACACAAAGGGCTGTTGTCCATTTTTAGCCTTATCAATGTAATAACATTTTTGATAGAGAAAATATTGTCACGAAATGAGAAGACTTTTTTCACGTCTTCACAAGAATAAACAAATAAATTACTCTCCACAATCTAAAGTTTGACATATGTTTCATAGCAGGTAGTGGGCTCTCAAGCCTTCTGAAACAAACACAATCCAGAAGGCTGTTCATCTCCATGTTGTGTTTCTGTCCAACAAGAACAGAAACAGGAAAAGTAAGTTTGCTTTTATGGTGTGGATCCTGCAGTTTTGGAACTCCTTTGTATGCTCATTTGTTCTCTCTGAATCATTCTTGCAAACAGGTGGGGAGCGCTTTCTTTTCTTGCAGTTTTGGATTGAATTCAAGGCTCCAGGAAACCCAAGTCTCTTACGCTGGTGAATTTCAAAGCGGTTCAGCATAACTCAGCTGGGCTGCAGAAGGAAACCTGCAAGTCCCGTGCTTTGTCAATGGTATTCCAAACACTACATTTCTTGGCTCAAAGACTTAAAACTATCAGGTAATCACTTTTGTTGAATCAGATTCCTCTACATCCCAGACCATGCTCTCATACATATTTTATTCTGTACTTTTTTCATGTAACTTACCAATTTACATTTGGGGCAAATCATTTAGGCAAACATCCCTTCTTGGCTCAGAGATTCCCGATGACAGAGAATTGCCTGCATCCGTTGAAAATCTGTTTTCCTTGTTATATACTCAACATTGACAGAGTCTTCCTTTTCTAAGGGAAGAATCAAGGGGAAAAACCTACACTGCATACATCAGCAGCTGAAGCATTTCCCAGCTGAACACTAAGTCAGTTTGCTGAAAGATTTATGTCAAAATTTGGTTAAAATCAGTTTGGCAGCCTTGTTTTTCATACAGAGCTTCCGTTCCCAGGAAATCAGTCCAGTTTTGTCCCACACAAGGTGGAATCTGGATCATGAAGGTGGATCAGATCAAGAAAGGATATTGTCTGCAGATTAAAAAAGCGAGAGAAGCCTTTCACTGTGTTAGGAATGGTTTGGGTTGCGTGTAGCCGGAGCTATACAAGAGTCACTTCAGCCTGTTCTCTAGGCTCTGTGGTGTATTTCAACTTTGCTGTAACTGCTGCAGATTGAAAGGTTTAAATGATTTTTTTTCTTTTATGATTTGTATAACACTTAGTAAGTACTGAGCAGTTTGTGCACGTTGTGGCCTGAAGCTCCATCAAGCTAGACCCTTGTTTGAACCAGCTTGTTGTGGGTCACATGAATTCATTACATTTACACTGATTAGGGTGGCTGAGGAAATACAACATGCAATGTTATAATCAATAAGGTGAAATCACTTTGCCTTCTAGCAGTTCCAAGCTGAATTGATAAGTATCACTAAGAGTTCTTCATAAAATTTTGTACATTTTCTCTTTATGTAGCATTATAATAAGCTAGATTCTTAAGTAGTAAAAAGAGGTTCCAGTGTATCTGACCTATAAAATCTTGACATTCAATTAAACTTCTTCCACTGAGGGATTCCTTTGCAGATAATTTCAAAACTTACTATGCTGTTCTCAAAGCAAAGGCTTTTCTCTCAACTCTTATGAAGTAATGATTATCTCTGTGTTGTGCAATCCACTAAATTCAGTTGTCCTGGGAGATGATCCTCCTTGATAAGCAATGCACTTTGACAATGTATTTTACAGAAGCCAGGGGACAATTCCTTGGGTTTAGAATTTGAATTGTTTTAACTTCTAAACTGAGATAAGCAGGCTTGGGGTTTAGTTTCTTTCCCCCCCTCCTCACTTTGTTTTTTTTGTATGTGTGTGTTTTATGTAAAAATAGGTATCGTAGCTTAGAAGTTTAAAAATCAGTGAAATTGAAGGGATGATGGTTTGTGCTGGTTCCCACATTGGTAAATAAAGGGATGGGATAGAAATGCCTGAAAAAGCAGGTCAGAGCCACTATACATGAATAAGTAAATAAATGGATCTAAGAACACTTTCCCTGTATAAAGAGCAATGAGTTTTACACTATGGAGTTACAACATGTAAGATTAGCCAGGACAAATCCTATTAAAATCTTAAATACACAACAAGCCTAACCACTGTCTAGGGCAATGTATAACAAAGCTCGGTATTTAATAACAATGTCAGGTTAAATGCTAAGAAAGGGTGGAGGCCAAAGCTATGGCACTGGTGAGGATTTTAAGTGCCTACAGTCGGTGCACAAGTTCAATCACTCCTGCCCTTGCCATTCCCTGAATACAAGGTATTTAAAACTCAGAGCCACATTTCATAGTGTCAAAACAGTATTTGTTGAAACACTGAAAGTCAGAAACAATGCTTTTGTTGGCAGCCTTCTTGACATGTGCTTGTTCAAAGCAGGGAAGAAACGGTGTGACACAGTGTATTGGAGAAACAGCTCCAGACAGATCTCCCTTGCATTACTACTTCTCTTCATTCCAATAACTACAAAAAATAAAACTACTCATTATGGAAGTGCCACCACACAAGAGAATCTTCTTGTCCCCTTCTCCTGGGAATATTGGGAGATTAAGGAGGAAAAGTAGAAGGAATGGTAATTGTAGGTAGCATACTGTACAATGGTAATGCTGCATCTTAAACTGGCCACAATCCCAAACCAGATTTGGTTACAGCTCACTGCTTCTTGAAGACATTGCAGCTCTGATTAAGGTGAGCTGAAAGAGCTGGAAATGGCATTGAGAGGGGCTGGGCTGAGCAGGAGGTGTTATGGGCAGACTGCTTCCTTCATGTGTCACTACCATCATCTGCAGGATCACTGAGCCTAAAGAGAGGGTTTACCCTCTACAGTGAGAAATGTATTTAGAGAGTTTTGCAGCTATCCTGGATATTGGCAATTGGTTTTTACATCCTCAGCACTTGGAGTCTGACTAGCATATCCTTGACTGTATTATTTGAGGATAGCTATAGGTCTTTTCCTATTGTTAGCAGGAAATGTAATCATCATAAGAACCACTGGTAGTTACAAACTGAAGTCTGACTTGAAAAATCTCTCTAATCAGGATGAAACTGCAGTAAAAATTCCTGGCAGCAGACATGACATGCATAAGGATGTGCAGCAATGCTCTGGAAGCATAAGACTTGTAAGCCTACCTCATGTGAAACAGGAAGTGAAAGGATGCTATTTTACAGACCTGCTAACTGGGTATTATAACAAACTGTATGCACTTGCCTGGCTGGCTTCTGGCATCTATTTCCCTCTGCAATTTCTGAGTACTTGTTGCCCATCCAAGGTTGATATTGTCAAGGAACAGTGTTACCAAGTCATTGAATGGCTTTATGTCCAGAACAGATACTTATTTATATGTTCGTACAAAGAACTAGAATGATTTGTGATATGAGTATAATATATAATAATAACATACTATATTAATTTAATAAACTCTTAATGTATAGAATTCCCATTTTAGCAATTTCCCATTCTCTCAGCAAAATCTGTGCTGTTTGAATATGTATTTTCTATTAGAGTGAAGAGCAGATTTTATCATGACAGTATTTTTAAACAAAGTATTGAGCAAGTACACAGTCACAGAGATTGCCAAAAGGTTGTTCTGTTTAGTGCCAAAACACTAAATATACAACTTCAAGTCAAGCATCATCAAAAACAAAGACTAGCTTGTTCAACCATTATCTAAGCGAACAAGAACTACAGCAAAGAATACAATTTTGTAGTTGGTTTCCCCCCGAAGGTGCATGTTTAATACTAAGCTGTGCTCTGCAGATAGGTGTCTGAAAGAAAATTTCTCATATTAAGAAGAAAGTAGAGACCTCTCACTTTATTTTATCTGAGATTAATTCAAAGCTTTCTTTTGATAGTAACCATACCACCTGTAACCACACAGGTCCCAAATTTGGGATTCTTGTTCAGCCAAAATATCTCCTATGAAGACCTAAAGGTTAAACGCATTTGTTTCTGCAATGACTGCAAAAAACAAAATTGCACTTTCACCTGGAGAGTTCTCCTGGTTCATCTAATGTGGATAGAAGAGTAATTTATTCTTGGTGGGTGTTGCTGTGTACTAAGGAGTTTAAATATACTGAGCTGAGTACCAGCCTGCACGTATGAGGAGCATGCCAGTTTACACAGGGCTTCCACAGGTGTCAGACAGCACATTTTCCATGATGGAAGAGACAAATATTACTGTATCTGTCACAGGTTCTTGGAAACAATCCTGAATCCCAAGAGCTTCCCTCTTGGCTGACTAAACAGAGAGCAATACACCTGAAAGGGCATGCTCTTATTGAGAGCTATGGTGCAGCAACAGCAGGAAATAAGCAGAGTCCTCAGAAATCCGTGTTGCCAATGTGCATGTCACGGGTTTTTTCCATAATTATATTCTTTAAGATAACACATTTCAGCCAGAAAATGTAACTCTATTTTGAACAAAAACACTCTGGTCAAGTTAAAACCCAGATTCTGAAGTATATTCTGTCTTTATCTGTAGTAGAACCTTCAGTTGAACTAATAACATATATTGACCCTATAGTCTCTGTAATTAATTCTGTCAAATTATCCTGTGGCTTGTGATTCTGTGCAATTATCCTGTGGCTTGTGATTGTTTGCTTGGCTGTTTGAGACCACGGATACCTGCAAGTGCAACAACCTGTTGACCAGATCACACATTTTCACATCTCAGAAATGTAGGACTTTAAATTCTGAAAATTCTCAGATACTGTCCCAGTGAAATTCAGCGCTAATCAAGGCTTGGTTCCAAGTCCAATTTCCCACTTGTTAGGCAGGGATTTGGCTGATGACTCCTGACTATTCCTCCTAGCAGGGCTACAGGGGGGCAACAAGACTCTGCAGCTGAGGAAAGGCAAAGTCTCCCTTTAGCTCTTTTTCTATGCTGGCAAGTAGTGAAGTAGGGATTCAAGGAGCAAAGCTAATGTGAGAATGGACTGAGGATGCTGAGGCAGTTTGGATGAAAGGCTCCTTTGGTGCACAGAGGGGGAAAGGGCCATTTTTCAAGTTAGTTGAGTCAGAAAATAAGGAAGGAAGATTTTGACCCTTCTCATTATTAATAATAATTAATTATTGTTACATAAGTTAATACATGCAAATACAAGTTAAAGTTGAATTCTGCATTTGCATGAGCTTAATGACTCATGATTATGGTTAGAGGTACTTGTTCTGACAATTATTTCTTTCAACAAACAGCTTCTAGATCACTTCTCTGCCATTTTTGGGAGTTATAGAATGTTTGTCTACATTTATTTCACAGAATCACAGAATCAATTAGGTTGGAAAATACCTCTGAGATCATCGAATCCAACCTACTTGTTTGTTTTTCCATATTTGTTCAAGGTGCCAGCTGGGAAGTTGCTTCTGCTAAGTTTAGAAAGTAACACCTACCCTGCTGTAGGAAAAAAAAATATGTTGCATTTCCATCATGATTGTTACACTGGGGAAATATCTAAATGTGATGGTTTTCACACTGTGATGCCATTTTGGGATTATGTAGGATAGTCAGTTTTTGCATTTAAGAGGAAAACAGGATTAGCCAATTCAAGATAAAAGAAAGAAGAGGAGGAGCAGAGCAGAGATTTCCAAGTCAAAAGGCGAATTTCCTGAAAGTACTACACATCTCCACTCAATTAAGGACAGGAATGCTGAAGTGCTTAGTATTTCACCTGTGTCTCTTGCTTGTGTAGCAACAAATAGTGCAAAGGATTGGAGAGATAGCTCGAATCACCTAAAGAAAGGTGATTAGAGCCTCAAGGCACATCATCCCTGCAGATCTGTTGCTGAAAAAGAAAAAAAAAAAAACATCTGGGTCTCAATACAAAGTGAATATGTAAACATTAGACACATTATGTTTTCATATGAAAACATAGAAAAGTATTGCATAGAAATGCAATTTTTTATATGAATGGTGGGATGAAAGTAGTTTTCAGAACTCTTAATATTTCTGATTTCTTCTGCTGTTTGGTTATCTAGATGAACTAAAGAAGGCAGTGTCCTGGACCAGCTAATACTGGCTTTTTCTGCCAGGTCAGACGCTCTGGCTGCCCTGTGAAATTGTTTCCTGAGACATTTGCTGATCTCATTTAATATATCTTTTGATAACCAGACTTCCAGAGGTATCTGACCACTGCAGCAGTTCTTCAGCCATCCAGGCAACAGACAGTAACCTTTGCAAAGCTGCTGCTGCCTCTGAAGCCATTACTGAATTTTTACAGAGAGCAACTTAGATGAAATTCTGTTGCCAGTATTTAATTTGTTTTTAAATTATGCAATAATTTAAGACTTAAAAATAAGATAAAGATATTTATAATGTGCATGAACCCTTTGGAAAGACTTGAAAAGTCTTAGATCTGAGGTAAAGTTCAGTTAAACTTGTGAGGTATATTTGGTGGTGTAATTATTAGCCAGCTCAATTTTTAATAGATGACCATAAACCCACTGTCTTTGATATATGAGCACTTAGCATTAGATTTGCATTCAGCTTGTTCTGCAGGGAGGAATGCTCCTTATATCAGTGTATAGACCATTTTTAAACCAGATATAATGCTTTAGGTGGGATAGGAATCCTTTATCCCAAAATCAGTGCATGTGAACATCTAGCTATAAAAGATTGTAATCATTACTTGTAAATTATGTCCCCAAGTGGGATCACATTGATCTTTTAAATGAGGTTTCAGAACAGAGCTTGTGCTGCACTTCAGTCTTACATTTAAACTCTCCAAATAATTAAGTTAAAGCAAGAATTCTAGCTGGGTATATTTGTTATCTATCCATGATAATTTAATTTAAGTGAATGAGAAAAAGCATCTGTTATTTGAACACCCTCAACAGTCCTCTATTACTGTGCTGGAACAAATTCTCCCTAAACCTCTGGAACCCCTGAAAATTTGACATAAATTTAGATACATATCTGCATCAAATGTCTCATAGAAAGCCACTATTTGGATACACCTAACTGGAAAATTTCTATTCTGTTACCAAAAATTAGTAGAGGTAAATACTTGGGTACTGTGAGTCAGCCCTCTTCTACTGACTTCAGTGTAACTCTCTTGTTTAATGATGAGTTGGGTTCATGATGCCCTGTAAGAGACGAGCACACAGCAACTGGTGTTCCCTGGAAAAGAGATGTTAAACTGGGATTCTCTGCCCTCCACTGAGGCCACTCAGATGTATACCTGAACATTAACATCAAAACCATAACTTAATCTTCCAAAAGCCTGAAAAAGTTTGGATCTGGATCACACTCTTTTCTCTTACCTCTGATTACATACTGGGCTTTGCCTGTTCCACATTTGTAGCAGGCAAAATCTGTTATTTTACAATACATGGGTCAGACCTCATGCTTAGTAAAAATGAAATGTTGGGAATTCAGGGAATATGGGCCAGTATAGAGCCTAATGACCTAAGAAAAATAAAGATGTTGGATTACCTGAAGCCAGTCTTGAGAAGGTGACTGTGGAAGGTGGTATGAAGTCATGAACATATAAAGAGAAGCTGAACTGCTGTCCTTATATATATTTATAAGTGCAAATATCTTCATCTCAGACCAAACCTCTGCTCTACTAGGTGTGTAATTATGGGGCAAAATATTTCCAGAGTGGACTGCAACAAAAGAACAAAAAGACAGGCAGCAAAACAGGCATAGGTAATAATGTATAGGAAAAAAGTAGAAAGCATGGAAGCAGGATATAGTACAACATGCACAGAGTGCAACTCTTTGGGTAAATATTAGCAAAGAATTACTGCAGATATTCATCCAGGTTCAGGAAAGTGGATACGTGTGTGAAATCAGCTGATCTGCTCAGCCACTACTCACCTGTCGTCTTGGAGGCATTCCATGGACTGGAAGGACCAAGTGCAAGACTGAAATGCCAAAACACCCTGCCACAGCCCGTTCTGCTGGGCTCACAGCATTGCACAAGGTGATCATAAAAGGAGAACTTCATGAAACCGTGTGCAAGATGGAAATACCCTGCAGGAAAAATGTCTGCCTGCTCTAACATTTACCTTCAAGATGTTACAGTTAAGGGCTGGGACTAGGTCAAGGAGGGAAATGAGCTGCATTTTAAACCTCTGTACCCTATAGTTATTTGTGTCCAGTCAGTCACCCACAGCTAATGTTTCTCCTTCTTTTATCTTTGTTATGACAGACCCGAGCTACCCAAGACGTACCATTTGTAGAAACAGCTCTTTAGGGCATGAGGGGGTCCATGAGAACCTCCTTCAAGATGCATCCACTGTGTGGTGGTGCACATGGCAGAGACTTTCAGCCACTGCTTACCCTGACAGGAAACACACTATGAAAACACTAAAACACAGTATATATTGCTACTTCAGCAGTCATGGCAACAGAAAGCAGTGTTCAGAGCAAAGAATGGTCTTGGCAATGACCCTTTTACATTTTTTTCAACAATGCTCTTTAGAGCAGTGCCACACAGATTACCAGGAAGGAAGAAGTGTCTTGGTTGGAAGGAGCAAGAATAAAGAGAAGAATGTGGTAGCATTGAAAAAGGCTGGAAACTAGCTGGTTTTATATTGGGGTGGGAAAGGAGATGTACACCAGTGACCAGCCAGCTCTGATAATACCTTTTGATGGTAAAGACTAATGATGAGAGTGGCTCATGAAGAAATTACTCATCTCCCCCTGTATACAGATATACAGTCCAAGGTCACCTTTTAGTGTATGGGAACCTTGTTCTTCTCGGTGGCTTTCTGAAATATTGTATCAGTTCTAGGATTAAATAAGGATCCCTGTTGCATGTCAGCATGGGTCTTTATTTTGCTATTAGTCCTGTGTCTATTCAGATGGGTGATGGGTTGTACGTAGATCTCTGGGAAGAAGTTGAGATGGTTCACTCCTTTGGAATCTGCAGCAATCCCCAAGTAATGCTCCCAGGAACAAAAAGGTGCTAGATATTAACAGATGTAACACTCTCCAGTTTAATTATGTCCAAAGTCGCTCTGATTTCATAGTTGCACTTCTTCGAGTTAGAGTCTCATAGCCAGCAGCTCCTCCTAAAATCCAGATCCAAAGCCCAAAGTTATTGGATAAAGCAGTTTTACCTTCCCAAGGATGCTGGACTATGTTGTATTTCTGTGTTTGATGTGCAGAGGAGCAGAAGAAACATGTCAGCCTGAACCTGACACAGCATCCAGTGACAGGTTCCTGCTGTCCTGGAGGTTGTGGAGCTCACCCATAACAGCTCCCATCTGGGAAACTTTGGATTTTATGTATGCACCCAGTGAAGAGGGAAAGCTGCATCACTAGTAATGGAAAGGAAGAAAACAGAAAAAAAATCTTGAAGCATGTAAGCCCTTTACTGAGTAATTTGTTTTGTTAATGTGCTAAAATGTCTCTAAAAAGATAGTAGTTTTGCTGCCACAGACATTGTTGGTTCAACTGATTTTGGGGGATAAATTGATTGTTTGGCCATTTACATGTTAGAATTGCAGCCAAAACCAGAAGATATATGAAACCAGAGCAGCATGGACACCTCATAGATAATTATAATGGGATGAGGTATAGAGAAAAAAGTGTCAACTGATTCTCAGAAACTGGTAAACCATTTTTAAACATCTAATAAAACAAAAGCAAACTCATTACTCTTCCCTCTGACATAGTAATGTGTGAGCTTATATTCTCTATCTGGCCAATAAAAATATTGCCAGTGTGTGGAAAATTAAAGAGTACTACTTCCCTTGAAAGAAAACATAGGAACAATATTAAAAAAGCAGAATACACATATATGAAACCCATAAATGTTACAATAAAGGTCTTGAGATAGGTGTATGTATATCAGAAGAAATCAAACAAGAAGCTCTTAAAAAAGGGGACTTACAAGAAGGAGGAGGAAGAAATTGTCTGGCATTAGCTGAGAAAATATCAAGCAGAAAATTGCTGGGTTTAAAATAAATTAGAAAGATAAAAATATTTTTTTTTAAAGAAAATGCACACTGAGGAAGAAAAAAGGGTAAAAAGAGCAGTAATATAATTTGACTGGAAATAAATTCCTTTGGGAACAAGCCTAATGGAGGTAGCTTGTGAAAGACGTTATTTTCATGCAAACAGGATGTGAAGAAATACTAAAAGCAAATATATAAAATAATGTTCAGGGGTAAAGATTATAGTTACAGTTATGATTCTTTTTCCTTTACAGACTTTCAAAATCCCTCATTCTTCCAACCCTTTGACCTGGTTAATTTTGAAGTACGTAGCTGTTTGAGGTTTGGTTGGGTTTTTTAATATTCAATGCTATTATAATTTAGTGCAAGTACTGCTGGTAGCTCTGACTGTAGTACTGTGTAACATTAAAAATGGACTTTATCGCCCATTTGGAACTCAAATTCTCAACCTGCTGCTCATTTCATGTGCCTTGTAAGAGCCAGATTCCTTGACTTTACTTTTAAATATGAACACATGTTGCTCAAGGAAGCTTTTAGTTCGAGAGCATCTCTGAAAGTCCATTTTATAGGTTCAAAAGAATGAATATTTTTAGCCAAGTCCAAGAAGAGTTTCCCTCCCTATCAGTGGAACATACTATTCCTGCACTAGTATATGAATATAAATACTTACTTCCTTTCAGTCAGAAAACCTCACAATTCTCTGTCTGAACCCTGAACCACAAACCTCAAAGAAACCTAAACTCTCCCAGTGACTGGAACATCCTGATGTAATGATACAATACAGTCTTGGCTTCCATGACAGCTTAATAAGGTAGGTGCTATAGGTAATTTTTCAGGTATGATAGAAAAATCTACACTCTTTTGTTCACCTCTGTGGCGCCTTTCTCTTTATCCACTTTAAAGTAGGAACCACTGCTGCAAGAAAATTTATACAGTGAGTGAAAAACCACTTTTTCACCAGATATGTAGCAAAGATATGTAAGGGGTGTCAAATGAATTTTCAGTACATTCTCCTCCCTGACCTTTTAGACATTTATGAAAATGAGAATGGGAAAAAAAAAAGTAATTACTCTTGGGTTTTTTTCTTTCCATTTCCTTTGGAGTTGTGTTTTTTGAAAGTATGTTCACATTGGCTCACAAAGCCATTTCTATCTTTAAAACTGTTTCAGATGAGAATTATTTTAATTGTGGTATTTCATACTAAACATAAAAAAGTAAGAGAAGCAGAATTTTTGCTTGCTCTGCATTTATTTTATGTATTTTCATCTTGTCTCTATTACTCTGAAACCTGTGGTAAAATGCCAGGGTGAGAAAGAAGCTTAACTCTTTGAAATTATTGTGGTCAAATTTGTGTTACACCCTCTGCGATCTGATAACGACAAATCTAACATGTAAATCTTTGCAGAGACATATACATTCAGGTAATCCATTTATTTGCAGACTTGAGCAAATATTGACAGAAGCAACTTCATACCTGTGGGTAATGACCCACCACAGTGATGACAGATCACAGCCCTAACTAGGGCCTGTGCATGGAAACACTGAATGTACAGAGCTTGGCTGCATTTCTCATGCAGTATAATGTGTTTCCTTCTTTTGCATTAAAATTGATCAAGACAAAGGAATGACACTGATCTTCTTGGGTCGGGTGTCAGAAGCTATGTCTGAAAGCTGCTTTTTAATGGTGTTTGCTACAGAATGGTGTAACCTCAGGTGGAGCTATGCTACATGTTCCAGTCAGGTTCTAGGTGGGCTGAATGATGCTCTGGGGGTGCTTCTCTCCACTCTCAATGGAGGAGGACCATGAAACTCGCTGCTGGATTTAAGACACCCAGGGAGTTCATTTCACTCTCTGAGTTTTTCACCTCCTTGGATTCCATTTTAGCTAGGATGCTACAGGCTAGGTGTGAGAGGTTTTGCTACATCAGTGAACCGGTATGCATGTGAATACCCACCTGAAAACTGCTTCTTAGAGAATAATCCATCCAGTTTTGTAGATGTAGATATGATGTGATGAAATAATATTTTTGTAATAGCAATGATCTGGAGATATTAATAACGTAAATCTTTTGGGTAATGACTTTAAGAACAGACCTAAGTATAAAAACTCTTAGGTTTAATAGGTTACTCTTCTGCTGGTGGCAGTTTGGATACTTGCAGCTTCCTAAATCGCTTATAATATCATCCTACTTTCAATGTGACTTTTTATTCTAGAGTTCTAGCCCCAAAAAAGGTGTTGAGTCTGAGACAGACCGTATCATTATAGTTCAACAGAAGAAAAGAAAGGGAAACGGTTTTGTTATTTTTAGAAGAGAAACTGCCCTCCTACAAGTTCACCAAGTACTCCTCCCTCAGTATATCTTGCGTGCCTGCTTGATGAGGAGCCGCAGGCTTCAGTGTATCTGACTCTCCAAAGAGTGTATTTTGTAGGTGTGATGCCAACGTGCAGCTGTGCACACCTCAAAACAAGGCCCTTCTTGATTTACTCCAGTCTATACAAGGGTTGCTACTGGAAGAACTAGTCAGGAATATTATGCCAGGATGAATTTGCTAAAATGATCTTTCTAGTGACCAGTCAGCTTCCAAAAAAGAAGCATCTCTCCATCTCTATCTCTTCACCCCAAGAAGAAGCTTTCCATCTACCTGCTTGGGTGGCTCACTTTTGGCCTACAAAGGACCTTAATGTCAAAACCAGGAAGCAAAGGCACTGCAGCTTGATTTTCTCCCCCCACCCCCTTCCCCCCCCTTTTGGGTGAACTTTTCTTCCAGGTGCATAATTCCTTTTCCTTTTAAAATAGGGAAGGTATTAGTAGGTAGGTTTTAGTACATCTCTAATTATATTCCATAGCTTGCTGAAGCAAAGTTGAAATTATAACTTTCATGATGACAGTGAATCAATTTTTCTACCCTGTGTAGGGTGGATATGAAGGCTAATGTCCTCCCAATGCCATTGACTCAGGGTTGCTAGAGGAAGTCTTGTGAAGGAAAGTCTTCTCTTATCACTTGGCATTTCTGACTTGCTAATCTGATTTCAAAGAAAAATTGTTTATAGGAGTTCCTGGTTCAAATCCTCCTCCTTGCTAAAGTTGATGTCAAAGCATGTGCAACAGTAACTGGATGAGCAAGTCAAGCTTGTTGAGTTCAGATCCAGAAATGCTAACAATTTACTGATTTAGCAGCTCTCAGATGCCAGTTAATAACCAGAGAAATGGGAACCCATTCAAACGTATTGGGTCAGATAATCAGACTTTTCCTGTACTGGTGCTGAAATCCAACTCTGGGTGATGTCCCAAATCCACAAATCTCTGGGTCAGTTAATGTATTTGTTTGATGTCCCTGGTTACATGAACAAATAAACAAACAGCCTGCATTTTCTACCCCTTCAAACCCTCCCTTTACTTCCCATTGCTACTTACATGATTTCACTACCCACCCTGTGTCTCTTGTAGCATAGTCTGACCAAGCAGGTGCTATGGTGAACAAGGAATGCAGCTCAGGCTACTTTTTGTGTGGCCATTCAGCTCCTTCCTGAAAGCAAATAGGGGAGTATCAGCAGTGATAGTCTGCACTCAAACACATCATACTTGCTTGGGGAAATCATGGCAGTGGGCACAAGCTACCTGGTACCCTTCACATGGTCACGTGAGAGAGAAGGTGATGAATCCACCACATGCTGAACAGAATTGTTAGCATTTTCCAGGTATTTTCCTGGTGCCCCAAATCAAGCTTCCAGTTCAGGTTGTAAAATTCTGTATTTCAGACAGCATATAAAATGTATTACATTATATAAAATGTATTACAGGTCACAGAAGACAAAAGTTTTCTTGAGTTTTCCATTTTATATATGTATTCTTTAATGAGCTGTATTAAGTCAATACAGCTCATTAAAAGATGAGCTATGAAGTATTGACTCAGCTTGTTCAAGTATTAACTAAGTCAGTAGTAAGGGTTGATTCTTATTTAATCCTAAGTAGCAAAGGCTGCTCTCTCACATGGCCAAAGGAAGACCAACATTCCTCAACGGAAACGTGGACTGTACATCAGCTCTCTGGAAACAGAAGCAAAAAAGATGTCCATGGAGGTGGGCCACTTGCATCCTGTTGCCACAGTCCACATTCAAGGTTGTTCCTATTTGGCTCCATTCCCTTGAAGACACAAGGAGCAGCTGTGCAGCAAGTAAGTGATAGCCACACCACCTAATGCTTTATGTACAAACAGGGGGTGAGCTGCATAGCCTTGATAAAGGTAGGTGTGATAGTGGTGGAGTTGAATCACATCAACTGCATGACCCCACAACCCAAATAAGGGCTGCCATAACTGGTGGGCAAGCTGGAGATGTCCCATAGCTGGAATCTGATCTGCACAGCAGCCAATATTACAGTTTTGTGAACGAAAACTCAAAACATTTTTCTCTTAGGCAGCAGCCCTGCAGATTAAAAAAATAAAAGGGGGCTGTTCTTGTTTGAAGACAGAGGTAACCCAGTTTTTTACCAAATATGAAAATATTTCAGTTACCTTAATTTCATTATAAAAAGTTTTTAAGCCCTTTTCCACTGATTATTCTATAACAATTACATATGGGGTTAATTGTTCATTGTTCATTGATTTTTCCATTTGCCACTTATCAAAGACTGTAACACTGACTTTTATTGTTTTATTGGTATAAGAGAAGAGAAGGTATTGCTTGTTAACTTGCTTTTTGGGAATACTTATAATTTCATTTTACAAGCTTTATTGATGTAGATGCAATTTATTTATATTTTCACGAGATAAATATAAAAGACCATAGATAGTATTGCAGTTCTGTCAGGGGCTACAGAAAGACTTTTCCAGACTGTACAAGGAGTGGGCTTGTACCTGTGATAAGAATTAAAGCTCAGCAAGTGTGAACCACTGATGTGCCTGCCCATGTCAAAGGGGATTTCAAAGCCCATAGGAATTCACAGTTTCATGAACAGAGCATGAATGTTTCATGAACATAAGACATGAATGACTCCCTGTCATGAACTCACAGTCTCACTGAACTGATGTTCCTTAGCATTTTATTATCTTCTTGCCTCTGGAAGCAACAGGGACTCCCACTCCCAGGCACAGCCTTACTTTGGACATCATTCTTTAGACCCCAGATGCAGGATTTAGTTGCCTAGACACAGTGCAAATGAAAAAGACTTGTGCCCCTTTAAGTATCCTAGGATTCCTGAGCGTCACGAACAGAGAATTTGTGTCCCTCTACCTCTGCCTCTATAGAAAATGCCAGATGCTTGCAAAGGACAGCATGTGCTTGTGTTCTTATAGCTGTATCCCTAGGGGAGAATAGCAGGATGTCAAGTTTGATGCTGTAAATATTCCCCAGGAGGAGCTTGATTCCTTGCTTGATTCCCCTTAACTTCAGAGGGAATATGGTCCCCAGCCCAGGTGTCTGCTCTGAACTCTGAACCAGAATTTTGTGACTATTCACTGCTGCAGAAGAGGCCAGGTGGGAGAAGGCAGCAAGCCTAGAACATGGTTGTGGCTACATCTGTGCAACTGAGCCAGCCACAACACTGCTGAGGCCTTCAACAATGGCTTTACCATTGCAAGCATTATTAAAACAGGCTTCTGGTCAGGCAATGAGCTTGGAATTTACCTACAATTCTCCAAAAACACACCCATTACTTTCCTACTGGCATAAAGATGCTACACAAAAATCTGTGGATTGAGTACATCTCCAATGTGATCTTCTGCATACAGCTTGGAGAACTTAGCTGCATTCACCTCCATGGAAATCTGAAAATTAGGCTGTTCTACGTGTCTATAAAGAGCTGCCTTTCTGGAAGACAATATTGTGGTTTGATGGCAGTTGTCTAATAGGAAGCCACTGAACTTCAGCACAGGTTGAACAGTGCTCTACAGCAGTTAGGTGATGGTGAGTTGCAGGCAGTGGAGTTAAGGCTCTAAGTTGCCTCAGTGTTGGTAGAAATAAGACTTTACATTCACATATTAATTGTCTAAGCTATTCACTATCTGCCCTTCATTATCAGGATAAACCCGTGTAATTAGAGATTATCCAGTTGTCATTTGGAAAACACGCTCTGTATTTATTATCTCATATACGCCAACTAAGTAAACTAATCTTCTTTAAAATTTATTACTACACTGGTATTAGTATGACACAGTTACTCTGGTACACTGAATTCATGTGCATATGGATACGTCATGAAACAGAATCAATTTCCAGTTTTGCTGAAATGCCTTTGTAAGGACATTAGTGGAGCTTTCAAATCTAAGAAGCAACATTCAAATTAAACTTTCAGCCTCTTAGCTGAATAAGCTTTTTTTTATTGCACACAATCTTTATAATCAACAATGTCAATGCTCATTTTAGCAGTGCTCTACTACCTGATCTCTTCAGGGCAGTCTGGACAGAATGGCTCTAACAGCAGTAAGGTGATAGTTGGGATTTTCTTCTGTCTAGGAGGCTAGAAATATGTTCGGTATAGTATTAAGGGGTTCAAACCCAATGGCAGGAAGATCTTTGCCTAGATTTTCTCATTCCCCTTAGAGTATTTAGATTCTCTGATAATACAGTTATGGATCTGTGGCTCCTATATAAAGTGTGAATACTTTCTTTGCAGCCTGTTGGCTGCAGCAGGATATGGGATGGTCTTTAGCAGTTTTTCACCTTATTTGAAGCTAAAACTTCACACCATTTTGTAGGGTATACTGGAAGGATTTTTTTCCTAGCAAAATTTTAATAGACATAATTTGTTTAATCTTTAAGACTTATTAATTTCCTGTGTGGAATGTTGCTTCCTGTTCTTCTGGTCATTCTTTTTGCAATACTGCTTGGAAGCATTTTCCATCTACAGTTGCTCTTTTGTTGCTCTCAGAATGAAGTAATTTTTCCATCTGACATAATGTTTAATACCATTTCTGGAATAGGAAAAAACATTTCACTTGATGCAGTTGACCAGAGTATTGTGTTAAGTACCTAAGAGAGAAGAAAGGGAGGAGAAGCCACAGTCTCAGTGTGCCTGGTAAACCAACTACTGATGGTTTGTAATGGGACAGTGAAGCTGAGTCTGTGTGCCAGGGCTGCTGTACAGTGAAACCCAGCACACCTTAACAACAAATTGGGCACTTCTGCCCTGCAGGCCGAAATTCTGAAGGATTCTGAAGCCTTAAAGGAGGAGTGTCTAACTACCATCACCAGTGCATTAAGTCCAACTGATAAGTTGGACTTGGTGATCCCTATGGGTCTCTTCCATCTTTAGATCTTCTATAAAAAAAAAAGGTCTTTCTTTCTGCCGTCTACATTTGAGTAATTCTATGTTTGAAAGCATTATTAGTGACTTGAAAATGAAACAAAATATTTCTAATATGTGCACAAGATGCTTTGATCAGCTTAAAAGTTTGTTTGGTTTAAAAATTAATTTCAGAAACAAAATCTTTTCCATGCTGATCTCATGATCAGCTCTTTTAACACAGAGCATTGTTTTCTGGAGCTTAAAGCATTAGCAACAGGATGATGGTAGTAGTATGGAAGGGTTTTTTAGGAATGGACTTTGCTGGGAGTCTCCTAATTGGTAGCCAAGGTCTTTCTTTCTGCCATCTACATTTGAGTAATTCTATGTTTGAAAGCATTATTAGTGACTTGAAAATGAAACAAAATATTTCTAATATGTGCACAAGATGCTTTGATCAGCTTAAAAGTTTGTTTGGTTTAAAAATTAATTTCAGAAACAAAATCTTTTCCATGCTGATCTCATGATCAGCTCTTTTAACACAGAGCATTGTTTTCTGGAGCTTAAAGCATTAGCAACAGGATGATGGTAGTAGTATGGAAGGGTTTTTTAGGAATGGACTTTGCTGGGAGTCTCCTAAATGGTAGCCAAATTCCTTGGGTTTGTTTATGGAGTAATTTTCTCTTAATGTATAGGAAAAGAAGAGGAAAAAAAGAAAGCTGAGAAGGCACTGCTTTTCAGGCAAGAGTACAACACTGAAGAGTTACGTACCTAAGAGCAGAAGAAAATCAAAGCCAAAGGCTTGCCAAAAGTCACACAAGAATTCATGTGGGAATCATGTAATTATCACAGAGATCTCCAAGATGAGAAATCCAGTTCTGACTGGCAGCTGTTCTTAAGGTAAAAATTTGGTAAAAGTGCAAAATAATTAAAAGTGTTCATTTTTGTTTTCTTAATATGAGTACATTGCCAGTTGAACTACACAGAGCTCAGTGCTCAAATAATGCATTCCACTTAGCTTAATTAAAATCTCGGCTGGGGCGATTGAAAATGAGAAATTAGGCCCTGGGTTCAGAATGTCCCACAGCATTGCCAAGGCAACAATATCAAAATATGATAAGCAGAGTTATTCTGAACAGTAGGCACAGCTTCAAATGAGTTTACAACAGCTTTTTCTGAAGGTTGAAGGGAGACACAACACTTAGTAGTTGCCTGTAAGTAAACGGCACCTACAGTACCTGCAGTAGCTTTAGCCTCTATAATGCATACCATCGCCTTTGTGCTAGATACCCTATTGACTCTGTGTGACTCACTTTTTATGACCTCACCAATGAGATAACACCCTCATTCGATAAAAGACTCTATCAATTAAGAAAAGCCCTACTGCCTGATAACCTGATTAAGAGCTGAGTACTCAGGGTGGTGGTGTGAGACCTTTCATTTCTAATCACTTATGGCTTCTTGTTCAGCAGCTTTATGGAATTATCCAGCCTTTGGCAAACTTTTGTATGATGCTTACTGCACCTAAAGATAAATTACTCTTTATTTGTTCAATTTGCTGCAAGGTGGGGCCCATCTGCTTGTAGGGATCCTTTCTCTTAAGACTTGGTGTCAGACAGTTCATTTTTTCATTTGAGTGTCCTTAGAGCTTTCATATATTTATTGGTTTTTAGAAGCCAAAAAAAAAAGAAAAAAGGAAAAAAATAGTAATGTAGAAACTTCAGTTTCAAGATCACAGATGTGTGTGCTGGTTTGTAAGTTCTCTGACCAGCAACATCAGTTGTATCAAATTTGAGAAAAATGTCCAAATCCAGAGCTGTAGGTGAAGCTTTCCTTGTCTACATAATCCTGTAATTGTAGATTACAAAATACATACATTCAATATTACCACAACATAGTAAAACCCTTCCTTCCCTCTGTAACTGTTGTCACACATCACTATCACCAAAGTAATGGAAAGTTTGATACATATTGTGGGACATACTGTTAGGGCTAATGTTCCCTTTTCCAAGGGTGGAAACACCTATGGGAGAATGCCATGTAGTTTACTTCATGGTTTGGTTCTCCTTTTGTTGCTCCCCTTTGGGTTCTAATCTTTCACTAACAGGGATGTTAACAAAGTGCTGGGTAGGAAGGAGATGTGTCCCTTTCTTCTCTTTCAGTTTGAACAACAAAAACGTCTGATAGTATTGGTGTAGATAGCAGTGAGGTCCTGCTCCTTGGTAACCAGCAGTGTTTTGTGGCGGCAGCAGGAGCTCCAGGCAGTGCTGGGAGCCCTTGGTGGAGCACTGGGGCTCAGGATAAGTCTGCCTCCACCCTGTCTAGCATGCAGACAAACCAGAAAGCACAGTGCTATTCTTTTTTCATTTGTTTGTTTTGGCAGTTTGGGGTTTTCTTACAGATTTAAGCCCATCGGTTTAAAACCTGTTCCTCAGGTGTTACTGAGCTGACTTTTGCCATTAGGATGACTACAAGAGTTGAGATCCAGTTTCCTCTGGTAGCAACTCCTTTAGGTCTAGGTGATTCTCCCCCTCTATTCTGCCCTCATGAGACCTCACGTGGAGTGCTGTGTCCAGGATTGAGACCCTCAGCTCAAGAAAGACGTGGACTTGTTGGAATGGGTCCAGAGCAGAACCACTGATAACAGGACTGGAACACCTCTCCACACTAGGAAGACAGGCTGAGAGAGATGGGGCTCTTCAGCCTGGAGAAGAGAAGGCTTTGGGAAGAGCTTAGAGCACCTTCCAGCACTTAAATGGGGCCTACAAGAAAGCTGGAGAGGGACTTCTTATACAAGCAGATAGTGTCAAGACAAGGGACAATGGTTTTAAACTAAAAGAAGGCAGGTTTAGGTTAGGTATTAGGGGGAAATTCTTTACTCAGTGGGTGGTAAAGCACAGGAACAATTTGACCAGAGAGGATGGGTTGCCCACCCCTGGAAATGTTCAAGAAGACCAGCTTGGATGGAACTTTGAGCAACCTGATGTAGTGAGTGATATCTCTGCCCATGGCTGTGACTAGATGACCTTTAGGGTCCCTTCCAATCAAACCCATTCTATGATTCTATAATATTTTATTCCTCTGGGATAGCTCAGTTATGCCTGACAGTTAGCGGTTTAGGAACTTTCTGGAACATGAAAGACAGTGAGAAAACAAGTCATTAGTTATCTATGCACCAGTCTATGCGTAGGACCTAGGGGACAAATACCATAATTATGTGCCCTGCCCAGAATTGTACCAGGATGCAAGGACATATGGCAAGGAGACATTCTCATGCAGTTAGGACCAGGCACCTAGGAGATTATACTAATCTCGCATCATACCAGATCATATGTAATAGACACATGTAATTTTATTTATATATATGTACACGGAAAAGCACGGAGGAATGTACTGGCAAGTATTGTAAAGAGGAAGACTTCCCCAATTTAACATGGTTACACTGATAAACTTGTAGTCTGGTAGTGGTGGGAAATCCTTCAGGTGTATAATGGTTCTGCATGAATCACAAGCTGCTTAATAGTGCATTGAAATGCAGTCTTGAGCCATGACTGGTAGAAGATGTACAGTCTGATTTATCCTGGGCAAAATGTCCAGAGGGGGTGGTAAGTACATTAAGTTAGATGAGCCATCCAGGGCATATCTTTCACATGTTATCAGCTGTGCATGATAAACTGACCCCAGAGACATTCCAGTGTAAACTGAGCTAGAATTATTTCAGACATAAAGACTTTCTATTTGCAAGAAGTAAATATCAGAGAAGAGTTGGCATAGGACCTTGTTAGCAAGCAATGAGGGTCAATGTACATTTATAGGGAAAGCAGCAAATTATAAAGAACTGAGATCATTTTATTGGCTCTGGAATTAAGCAGTAGGGAAATGCTAATCAAAATTAGAGGGCTGGAGTCCAGAAGCTGTGGAGATCACTACAAAATCATATACACTCTGTTCTTATCCTGCAGTTTTTTTTCTCCTACAAATGCTTTCACTTTGTTTTCTTTTTTCTTTTTTTTTTCTTCTCCCATAATAATATGCCAGCTGTGCAAATGTTTGACCCTGTGAACATTCAAAAATTGATTATGCTTTCTGGCCTTGCTGAACACAAGCCAACCCCTGTCTGCAGAAACAGTATTTCCAGAAGCAGCAGTGAGTATACACATACATGCTCTTTGCTAAGAGCACTTGCCAAAGCCTTGTGAACATGTCCAGGAAAGAAATATTCCTGGTCAGTCAAAACATTCAAACCTTTACTATAGGGAGTTAGTAGGAAAGATCCATTCTTTAAATTATTACGACAACACTTATTTATACTCAATATATATATGTGTTGTACAATAATAATGTGTTCCCTAGAGTAAACGTCTGTCCCCCAGAATATTTTCTGGATCTTTGGCCAAATTCAATCAAATCTGTCAGATGAGTAGATGTCTCAAGTTTATGTAAGTTTCTGTAAAGCTGAATTAGTTCTGTAAAGAGAAATTAGTTAGCCAGGTAAAAGAAAGCAACTTTATTAGGACATCTCTGTTAAAGTTCTTCCACTTTGGGAAAAGATTCATCAATTTACCCCTTAATGCACAGGGAATCAGCATGAGAACTGAACATCAAAATGTTTATATGCTGGAAACAAGGCTTCACTGCCCCCCACAATCTAAAACATCTGACCTGACGGGTGGGTTCTGTGATGTCCAATAAGATCAATATACTGACTGAAAGCTGGCACATTCATAATCTCTTAGCTTGAAGGAATAACATTAGCATAGTTCCATTAAAATTCCATTTAGCGTAATTCAGTTAAAGTTTTGGTGACACAAGAAGACACAGAGCCCTCTGGGAAATGAGTTAGGTTCAATGGTTGTGGAACTACTGTTCAAAAATTTTTTTGCCCTGGAACTGAATGGCTCCACTCATAGCTCATGGTCATCCCTCATAGCACATTACTGATCTGAGAGGGATGAATGACTCCCCTTTTAGCTCTAAAATTACAGGTACTTTCTTTAGAGAAACATAGACCTATTAAGGTTGGAAAAAAATCTCTAACATCATCAAGTCAACTGTCAATCCACCACCACCACCATGTGCACCACTAAATTATGTCCTCAAGTGACATATTCACAAGTTTTGAACACCTTCCAGAGATGGTGACTCCACCACTTCCCTGGGCAGCCTGTTCCTATGCTTGACAACCCTTGCTGTGAAGAAACTTCTCCTAATATTTAATCTAAACATCCCCTGGCGCAACTTGAGGCCATTTTCTCCCCTCCTCTTATGTAATCATGTACTTTCCAATCACTGTGAGTCATGAAGGCATTTTCAGCTCTACTGCCCTTTCTTCCCCATTCTTTGTTACCTCTGAGCCTGAGAGCATCCTGGTTGTCTGAAGTGGTTCTTTTTCTGTTTTGGCAGCTGTGCACACCAGAAAATGTTTTTTCTTGTCTGACCTAGAGAGCTTTGCTCACCTTCCTACTTTCTTTGTTCCTGGTACTTTGTTGAACTATTATTCTTTCTTTCAATCTGAGCTTCATGTTTTTCTCTTTCTTTGGATAACTGTTGTTAATTTTTAATTTCAAAGTTATTTCTTCAGTGTTCAGTAAGTTCTTCAGTTTTCTTTTTGGGTCATGAGGCTGGGACCTTTGCACAGATGATTGGTCTTTATTTGGTGAAGTCTTGACACTCATGGTAGAGGGGGAATAGCATAGAGGTTCTTGCAGCCTCTGCTAATCTGCCAGGCAGCTTTTCTCAGGTAAATCCATGAACACAACTACCATGACATTCATCCAAGCAAAAACCTGCACAACACAGTGCATCAGCCCTCCTTGCTGGAGCTGTCCACAGCCTTCCAGACAGTATTTCGTCTTTGTCACACACTCACAGCCCAATCAGGTCTGGTGATCTCCAGTCAGTCTTTAGCCTTGTACAAGAAACATTCCCCTTTAACATCTTACTTACTGACTGAAAGTTAAGTCACATTGACCAACACTTTCAGGAAAAAGGGACTTCTCTGTCTTCTTCATGGTGCACAGGAAATGATATTACTCTCTGTCTGGAGTTTAGGCTTGAATGCCTGTAGGCAAAGAGGATCTATTTCCTCAGTCATATTTTTGACAGAGTGTGGGCAGGATGCAAGCATTTCTGTCTGCACATGCCACACAGAAAAGGCATCAAAGACACACCACTTCAAATGCACATATTTCCCTGGAGAAATTGGGAAAGTGGGACGGGGAATTTTCAATTTTCATGAGACACTCTTTTCATTTCTGTTGTTCCTGATATGACATCTACATTTTCCCCTTTACTCCCCTCTCCTTAATCCACATGCAAAGGTGAAAGAAAATCTGTTAATGAGTGATTTATCAAAGTGCTATGCAAGATTCAGTTCTTCTGGTGGATTTGTCAAGTAATGTGACACATTGTATTACACCACATGAGCTATTGGTCTTTGTCCAGTGCTCCTGAGGGTGGTAGGGAGGTGGGTTTGGGTTGGTCTACCAGCAATGTAAGTAGAGTTAGTCTAGTTTTCCAAAAAAAGGACTGTCTACTTATCAAAAAATTGGGTAAGCTAATAGTGAAATGAGTTTTACTTTAAGTAAACGAGTTTCTGGTAAGAGGTGACTAATGCCATTTATCTTCTTAATGTAGTGAAGCCCAAGATTGTATTTGCCTTACTGACTTATACATAGCTGATGCCTCCCTCCTTCTGTATTTCAGGTAACTGTGACTCACTTATTAAATAGTAATAACCTTATTTATATTATTCTTTTCAACCTTTTATTTATCCGGAAGTTCATTTGAGTGAGCAACACACGCAAGTTACTAAGCAGAAAATAAGTTCGACAATTGCAAACTGCAAAAATTACATGACAGAAGTAAAAAGAAAGAAAGATATATAAAACAGGAGTTACTATCCAGCATGCCTACATGGATGCAATTCTATAGCCTTTACCCAGTTGTCCTCTGACTTTATTTTTTTTGTCATAGTGAAATAGCTATTTGTTACACAGGAATCCTTGAGGTCTTTACAAGCCTACATGGCCTCACTACCTTATTCCTGTCTAAAAGGTAGACAAAATGGGCATGTATTGAAGGAGGCACCTGAACAGGATACGTCTGCAATCTTTATCAGCCACCCTCATTTTCACTAGGCTTACCATGATTTTTAGCTAATGGGGGGGAACTGGTCCATTAACTCCCTAACTCTAAATGTTTGATGGAGATATGCTCCACGTCAAAGTTTAACTCCCCACTAAGAGGTTTTGTGAGGGTTTGCTGCTGATG
The DNA here is from genome assembly GCF_014805655.1 of Passer montanus. Lineage (NCBI taxonomy): Eukaryota > Metazoa > Chordata > Aves > Passeriformes > Passeridae > Passer > Passer montanus. The sequence continues at coordinate 2,127,679 of NW_024371593.1, forward strand.
GAGAAATTATGTAACAGGAAAGTACAACCTCTTTCCTGGTTTTAATTTTGTGCTTGTGTGACTATTAAGGTAAGTTTTAACCATGGCTATAAGCGGAAGAGATGTACAGGATATCGCAAATATATCTTTCATGGAAAAAGATAAAGTCTGTAACACTGAGACAAGTAGAGAATAACTGCCATCTACCTCTGCCATCAAATGTGATCACAAGGCTGTGCAGATAAACTAGAAAAAGTTAAAGTGCTACTGGACTATGTCTGGATGTGCAAAAGAAACCAGCTATTTATGTTGGAACTTGGAAGTATAAGCATCACTGAAGAAACTGTAGGAAGGTGGAATTCTAGGTGAATATGTGGTGAAAAGGAGAAATACAAATAAGATTTCCTACTCAAATAAAAAAAAATATGAAGATTTCAATGGACTGGAATTTTTTTGTTAGATTAATTTTTCAAGATGGATTTTAATTTTCTCATTATTTTTTTCTTTTTAATCTCAGTGTCTTGACAGACTTGTGTTTGTAATAAACTCTATGCATAAAAATCCCATGTGTCAGTTTGCATACTACATTAATTTCAGTCTCTATGGCTTTGATCTGCTTATTTGTAAGGCAATAGATATAAAAGGGAATAATTTCTATCCTTTAGCGTTCTAAATTAGACATTCTTCAGAATTAAAGGAAACTGCTACTGTCTCAAGGAGAAAGGAACCCTAAACTGAATCTAAAGTCAACTTCAGAACTCATAAGAGCTCTGAACTTCAGAGGGACATGCACTTCTTCAAAGGCTTCTACAGACTGGAATGGCCTGTGTCTCCTTCCTAGGACTCTGACCTCCCAGGATCTTCTTCCCTCTATGCACAGTTCATTTCTCTAGGGAACGAAATAATCTTTCCTCTTGGAATAAGAGGAATTGGTGTTGGCAGACTCCTTGTACAGTTTTCTCAAGTGCTGGAGTCCAGGAAACCCTTTTGTGCCTTTTTGGGAATTGCTGTGAAGCAGTTATGGTAGCAGAACATTAAGAACACAATTACAAAGAGGTGCGTCATACTAATTCCTGCAGCCAAGCCTGCAAATCCAGTAAGTTGTCATTGGCACCAACAGGACAAGCAGTGCCTTCCAAGGAAAGTGCAAGAAATCTCACAAGAAACAGCAAAAAGGAGTATCTCACCATACTGTGGATACAGCTGGCACACAGCTGACCTGTGTCATGGAGATTCAGTGGTTTTTCAAAGAGAGGAAAATACATGGATTTTAAGAAAATCCAAAAGAGCAGTAGAGACTCAGGGGTGACGAGCTTGCAGCAGGGGTTGGTAATGCTGGAGAAGGTCAGGATGAGGACTGAGGAGGGTTGGTGGTGCAGCATGTTCTGTATAAAGCTCTGTTTGTACCTCTAATGAACCAAGGGGATCCCTGGTATTTCACCCAGGGGTTAGACTGAGCTAGCTTTGTTAATCTCAGAAATAATTTTGTACTGTAGTGAACTAATGCTCTATACTGGGACTAACACCTCATCTGTAAGTAAACATGTTGGGTCAAAAGCATAGATGTGCTACTGTTCATGTAAGTGACGTTTTATCAGTTTGCTAAAGTGCTGACTCTTAGCTTATAAAACACTTGAATTTACTGTATAATACAGTCAACTTTGAGAAACAGCTTGTAAATAAATGTTTCTGATGAAGACTGATAAGTCACTGAGCCACAAAACCATTTCTGTTTGCCAGTTAAGATTCAGTGGCCTGAAGAAAAAGTAGATAAGGAAAGATATTTGTTCTCTACAAATAACTTCTTTTTACTTTTGGTAGTTCACACATGTTTGAGATAAATGTCAGATAAACAAGCATAGTTTCTAATTCTTTCTACATAGTGCCCAAGGAAGGGAAACAATGACTTTGAGATTTTATGCTGCCTTTTTAACTGTATCACTTATACAAGAAAATATTACTGATGTGCAGAAACCAAAGGCTTTTTTTTAATGCAAGATCTGAGAATTTCAGAAAGAGCCTTGAAGATAATGATTTTCATTACGTACTGCCTAGTTTGTTCATGGTTTTATTTTCAGTTGTTCTTATTACTTAGAGCATTATAAATGAGAAAATAAGTAGTATATTGAAGAAGAACTCAACAGTGCACACCCAGTGGTACCCAGCCTACAATCAGCACATTCATTGTTGAGACATTAGGGCTCTCAATGCCTTGCATGAATCACGGGATGAAGTGACATCCATTTCCCTAAAGGCATTTCTACCCTGCTGTCACTCCTGCAGCAGCAAAGGGCAGACATACCACAAAACCTGCGTCAAATGCATCTCAAACAGCCCATGCTGCTGCAGCTGGTATATGAAAGTATCTCTTTCATTTTTTACATAAGATAAAATCTCTAAGGATACATGCTGCCATGTTTACAAAAACTCACTTAAGCTGAGCTTTCTGAAGACAGCTCTCTGGCCTTATGGTTTCATGTAGATCTCCATTAGTTCAGAGAGGAAGATGGGCAGCTCTGGAAAATGATATGCCTCCCTCGGCATGGGTTGGACAGAGTAAGTGATGCATTTGTGAAGTCTTATGTGCTCAAATTTCAGATCCCCAAAGTTAGGTAAAAAGAGCCTTCACAGTGTGGCTGCTCTGCATTTCTATCCATTTACTGTGCATTCACACATTCTTCCAAATCGGGGCTAAATCAGTTTTTCATATGACATGAGCTCAATAAGGCCCCCTTTGGTGTCCTCACTGAAGATCCTAGCACAGTTCTGAGAAGAATAAATTGAGATGCAATGTTGAAGACATACACATCCAAAATAAGAATTGTATCAGGCTCTAATACATCAGTACTAGAATGTGGAAGGCAGTCAGCAGGTCATGGCAAGGTATTTATTCACTGTATTAAACTTCTAACTCTAATGACCATAGAGCTGTACAAACAGAAACCAGTAAGTGTTTGAGAGGCCTTGCTAAAAGCTGTACAATTGCTTGAACAGACAAAAGAAGGTGTGAGCCTTGAACATGAGAATAAAATAAGTATATTGTGGTTTACCTTAATATCAGAACAGTCACATGGCTGCCTTTCAAGGAATAATACAATAAATTAATCTTGCAGTACATTCATGTGGTAAGATTGAAATCTTTAGAAATTGCACAGCAAAGATATTTTAGGATCAAATATCCTTTTAAGTCCAGCAGTATTTTTCAAGACACTCACAAAGTTAATATTTAACATTATGTTTGTAGTGATATTGGTACTATAAGTGGTGTAATTATAATGTTAACCAATAAAAGACAGAACCAACACAAACCCCTGCAAAACAACTAATCAAATAAGTCTTCCTTTCCAATACCTGCTATTCTTGCTTCTCTTGAGAAAAAACTTTGAATATGAGGAGGCGTTGTGATATGATGTTACTACTGAGATTCTAGAGTATTAGAAATGCTTTCAATAGTTCCTATTATACTATAATAAATATTGTGAATGTATTGAAACGTGATACTGATATTAAAAATTGCTCTTTAACTCACCTTTTATTAACATTCCATGCATCACATGGGAATAGGCTGCTTTTTTAAAAACATCATGAGCTAGCTTGAGAACTAAAGTTTTCTCTGCGTTTCCATTTTTTTAAAAAATCAGTTGGGTCATAAACTTTCCTTTTGTTGTTCATCAGCATTAACAGTTAACCTGCAATCACTGGACCAACAGAATTACATATTTTCAGTATCTGGAGGTCTTATATCTGTAATTAGGTATATACAGTATATACCAATTTGAAATATTTGGGTTATGGTGACAGCTGTAGGCAAATATTCCTAGTTTAGTTATATTTGTTGATAATCAAACAGAAAGTAGCAAAGCTATTAGCAATATTATTTAAAGTTATTTCACAGTCTCCCTACCTGAAAGAAAATACAGACCTGCTACTTTTACCTTCAGTCTATATGCTGATCCTTTCCCGCAGTCCTCCTTTTTGATATAATTTTTGGACTTGGATGACCTAAGAAATAGCCATGCTGTCCATGTGGTCATTTCTTTCCTTTTGTTAGACACTGGATAGAAGTCCAAGGAAAGCTTCTATTGCTGTGTTAGCAGTGACCACCTGTTCCCAGTGATATGCATTCCTAATGTTAGCAAGTGACCACTTGTAATGATCAAAATGTTCACACAGACATAGGAAAGAAAAAAAGTCACTTGGCAATCACATAAGATCTTTTTTTATCTTACTAGAAAGGCTGTTATGTATTGACCTGGAAAACTCATTCCTTCTTTTCTATTATTTGTAATCTAACACCCCAGCAATACATGACCTTAGGCAATAGGTTCAGCACCTCTGCACAGCTTCATCCGTGAGACCTGCTACAATTCTTCTAAGTCAAAATCCCCAATCAAGGGAATGATAACAGACTTTTAAAATAATATTAAGAATTATTGGCAGGGTAAAGTTGCAACTTTTATTTAAACAACCTAAATACTTCTAATTTGTTTTCAGTTGAAACAGTCCTACATGGCAGAATGTGAAGTAATGTCAAACTGCAATTTCCACATGGAAGGTGCTTTGCCTTCTACATGTCTGAAACAAACGAGGAATGGAAGGTATTTGTTGAAAAAGGGATCAAAAGAGTGTGTTTCATTGGTGGGATGTGTTTGGTCCTGTGTCACACGAGGCTGAAGTGGATGCTGGGAGGGAGATGTCATATTACAGACAAGATATAGCAGTTAATCATTGTCACTGTGAGTCAAGGTACTGTCTGGAAACAAAGAAAGTTTGGAACAGATGCATCCACCAGGTATGCAAAGTACATGGCACAGAGCTGACTGCAGGCATCTTTTGCTGGGGAGTTTCATTCCTTCTTTCTCCAGGAAGGGTTTTTGCACCATTCTCTTTGTACTACAAGGAAATTGATCCTACAGGGATGAGGAAGCTCACTGGGTGATTTTCCAGGTAAAAGGACACTTTGTATAGGTCAATGAAATTCACTGCCCAGAAGTGTACAAAAGCTGGTGTGGAAGGAAAACTTGCATCTTTCACCATCTTTCACAGGCAAAGCAAAAACCTTTCACTGTTGTCTTGCTTCCCTGCTGCTCTGTATGAGAGTCTTAGGGTTGCTGGGAAAACTGGGCATCAACACTGCAACTCACTGCTCTGCAGCTGCCACCCCTGCCTCACTGCAGAACCTCCTGAAAATGGAGATAGCTGAAAGCCACAGGGCTTTTCTGGAGATTCAGCTGCACTATGGGCATTTTATCTTCTCTACCTCCACGGTCTTTTCCTACCACAGGTTGTGGTGCTCCATTTCACTTAGGTACTGTACTTGGGAACAGAAAGAAGAACAGAAAAGCAGAATACTGGACAAACGTAGATTTAACTGAGTATAAAACCCCACTGCTTCCAACAGTCTACTGTATTGAATAAACTCTTTTTTTCTTTTTTCTTATTGCTTCAGGTTTTTACATTGCAGTTAAGGTCATCCAGTGATGTACTATGGATCTTTCTGCCTATTCATCTGCTGTTCCCAGACAACACATGCAGCTGGTGGATGATTTCTGTGGAATCTGGCAGGTATGTGGTCTCAGAGGCCCTGGATTCTTGCAAACCCCATGAAGTAAAAGAAAAACTGTTGCTGTTAAAAGAAAGGCTAATATTGATCTATAAGCTCAACCCATGCTATTCAGCATAGCATCCAGGTCTTCTTATTCCACAGCTTGTGCAATATGTTGTTTGTTTTTTTCCTCATAACGATGCTTATTTTACTGAATTTTACATATATGTATTTCACATGTTTGATTGGTTTATTTTGCTTCATGTTTGCTTTGTCTGTACATAGAAGTCATATGCTTTTACCTGAACTGAAAATGTAGCATGGCTACAATATGAGTGTTATACATGTGGTGTGTTCATGGTGTTTATAAAGGTGTTTATAAGGGGGCCACTCACAACAGAATGTAGTACCTCTATCCTGCTCTAATCATTATCACACTGAGGACTGTACTAGTGCAGGAAGGACAAACCATGCCACAGGAGAATATGGCTCACTAGTTTTCTTAACTGAAGTGATGGGTATTTCTCCACATGAACAAGCCCACAAGCCAGATAAATGGATTATTTATAAAAAGGGAAAATTATTTTACATACTTATGAATAATGAATTTCCACTTATATAGGTATTGCAGTAAAGTTCACTTGGGTAGTCACCATCTGTGTATCTTTACTCCTTACTGTACAACCCCTGAGCTGGGCACTGGATTTTTATCTGTATTTTATCTTTACTATTTACTTTATATTGGGTGAACAAATTTTGCATAATCCAAGAAAATCCTGAACCTACCACCATCAATGGATTCATCCTGAATCCCTGTGCCATCAGTGTATTCTGCGTTTCAGATTCTGTGTGATGAAGCCATATATGCATTATAGACTTCTGGATATTTGTCAAAAATTCTTTGTACTACAGTATTTAATATGGAGCTTTACAAATTACTCTGTGCTGTTGGAACCCAGATAAGCGATATTCAGACCTGGTGGTCATTGAGGTCCAAGTGCAGATGGGAAACACAGTTTCTTCCTTGCTCCTCTGGCCATGCATGACATTTAAAGATTGTCATGCATAGTGATTATTTTCCCTTTGGCACAGTGTTTACCCCCTCAGCTCCCTAGTACCAAGAGACACTGTACCCATGCAATGGAGGAACAAAACAATGAGGCCAAAGGTGCCTTAAAAAAGGCAGGGGGTGAATGTGTAGATCTTTATCTTTAGTAACCATAACAAAGCTCACTACATTGTGTTGCGTATTTTTACGTTAACAATATTGAATGAAAAGGGTATGACGTAAAGGAGCACCTCCCAAAAGATCTGCAACAATGCTCACAGTTCATGAATATGGCTAATATTTCTAGAATGTAATTAATTAGACAAAGGGAAAGAGCTCGACTTTGTTTTATGCCCTGTTTGATATCTGCAGGGTTTGTATCAGATGCCTGTGCTTCCTTTCGCAATGCCTGGTCAGAAACAGGCTTTCTCAGAGTATTATTCACACAAATGATTCATAGCACTGTACTGCAGGAAAGTTAGATGAACTTTATCATATAAGTTGTGGTCTCAGTCCTCACGGAAAAGAGGTTCTGTACAGAGTGTAGTACTGCCAGATCCTCTCAAAGATTTTACAAAGATCATACTATACATTAGATTTTTGTCCTGTTTCTATATAATCCAAGAAATTGGAATGAGCTGAAACAGAGATAATTTATATGGAATTACCTACTTTTTCTGATTATTTCTATTTCTTTTTTGATGATTAACCATATACAGTAAAATATTTCACAGTAGGTATCAAGCTTCCTCAGTGTTTGTGGACATAGTCTCTTAATATTTTGACTAACTGAATAAAATCTTTATCATACTTTTGAGATTATCTCCAAAGGGGCTTAAACTGCTGCTTCATCAAGCAGCAATTTCTCCAGGGCAGCACCTTCTCTGAACATGGTTCAAACTCCTGGATTTAATTTAGGATTTGAGAAACATTGATTAAAATTTACTGACAGAAAAGAGAAACTCCTCTAACACAGATAATACTGTAGCGTTCATGAACTTTTAAAAAACCCTTGTGTTTGAATCTCTTTCCATCTTCCTGATGCACAGCTAGCAGGTCAATCTGTGTGTAAATGTAGACAGAGCAGCTCTTGGCTCCTTCTGGTTTAGTAACATATTAAAGGCACTGATCAATAAGTAGCTGTGTGGCCAACAAATGAGCCAGGTACAAACTGCTCACTGAAATCAATGCACAGTAACTGGTTTTGAAGAAGGTGCCATTCAAGGAACTAAAGGTGTGACAAACTGGAATATACAAATGTATCAGCCTTGGGCCAAACACAAGCAGGCACCTGAAAATTCATTGTGAAAACAGATCAACACAGTTTCTGACAAGGTTGCATCCAGCTACTTTTATCTGAGAAATAAAAACAAACAAACAAAAAACCCCAAACAATAAAGGGTTTTCCAAGCTGAGCAGATACAGAGATAGATAGATAGACAGATAGATAGATAGATAGATAGATAGATAGATAGATAGATAGATAGACAGACACAGAGGTAGATAGATACAGAGATAGATAGAATCATTATAAGAGCAATTTACTGAGGTGAAGTAGGAACTGGTTGTTGTAAGAAGTTCTCAAACCAATAAAGATTGCCCTTGTGGATGTAAATCTAATGGGATGTCCCCATAAAGCACTCAGAGGTGTACCACACACGTATCAAAACCTGTTGAGCCACTCCAGTACAGTCACGTAAAGCTCGTTTACAGTATCTCATCTGTGATTAGATTATGATTTGTCAATGTTTCCATGAATCTTGTTGTCTAGGTAAAAATAGTGAACCAGCAGCAAGGCCTCAGTAAATATTCACAGAGATTATATGGCAGTGTGTGTTGGTCAAAATGAATGCCAGTAACAGAGATTAGGAAAAGGTCTTTAGAAGGTAGTTTTGACTATATTGCTCTTTTTTTTTCCAGGGTCTCTAAGGTTTAATTACTTAATATAGTGGGGTAATACCTCTTATCTTCAAGATTATCTCTACATTCCTAGGTATACTTTTACTATGTCAGTGGTACTTAAAAAATTTGGAACATTACTGCAAACTCTTAGAGTAATTTGCCATGTAGCTGGTTGGTTTTTTCTAGTAAAGCAGGAGCTAAAAATACAAGAGTTTTGACTTTTCAACTATCAAAAATCAGACAAGTAAGACAGAAATGACCACTGACTCACATCCACTGGAAAGTCAGCAATATGTGTACAAAATCACGTACTTTCTCATTTGTTCCAATGGAAAATATAGCAAAATCTTAGTTGTGGTGGTCATCTCAATAAAAATGTCAATAAAATCAGTGGAAACACTGCACCTCACTGCATTTTAAACCTGACCCACTATGATAACTTTAAACCCACAAGGTTTTTGAAGGGATTCTGCTGGTACAGGGACTTGAGAGCAAGACTTCAATTTAGCAAAGATTTCTGATTTTTTCTTCTTTAGTTTCCAATGCCAGTGAGTATAGCACCCGTGCTTCCTGTACTTCCTTTTGCTGGATACAGACTTGTAGCACAACCTTGGCCATTTTGCATTTGAATGGCACCTTTCAGAGACCCTTTAATGTCTGATATAAACAATTCAGTAAGTGATTCATTCACCTTTTTCCCAGCATCAGGCCATTGTTTCCCATCTGTCATACATAAAACTAGATGATGGTCTTTTTCTGAAAGAACAATTGTATGGATAAAAATTGACCATCAGAGGTAAATGCAGTAAAGGAGAAGATCCACTAATCCTATGGTGGTCTCATTACAGCTTGGAGAAATTTTCATGGCTAGAAATCTTGCTTTAAATTTTCAGCTAAATAGAGTGCAACAGTTATCCTCTCTTTTGCAGTGTTTTGCAGTGCTCTGCCTTGTCTATAAATGGAAATCACCTCTCCATGCTGGATTCCTAAAACAGCTTGTGAAGTCACTGCACATGAAAGCCTTGAATGAATGTGAGATAGTGTTATTACTGAGGAGCTCTGTGCTGGAAATGCAGAGAATCATGCAGGTTAGATAGCAGATACTTTTATTTCTGTACTTTTCATTCTCTTTCTGGTTCATTTTTACCCCAGCTGTCTAACATCACAAATTAGCAAGATTAAGGGAAGTGAAAATACAGCATTTTTTTCCTGTCTGTGACAACAGTATGGTAATTACCTGGGAAAACTTTTCTGGAGGAAGACAACACCTTCCTGCTTTGCCTAAAGATAAATCACTGCAAATAGGGGGGTGACTCACTGAAAGCATTCAGTGAAGAATCTGTGTACGTGTGCCCTTACAGTTTTGAATAGTTCTGCTATGTCAGTAAAGCTGCAGATGTAGTCAAAGTTACACTGTCCTTAATGTTGGCCTTGGGCCTCTATCTGCCTTTCATCTCAACCCTGAGGTTTCTCACTTGACCCCATGCAGCAGTGCAGCCTGACCGTGGTGGGAGATCTGGTCACCTCTGGGTCCCAGACTGACCCATCTGCTGCTGACCTTCCAGCCAGCGTCTGTGTCATTGGACTCAGCACACGTGCACGACTTAACACAGAAAGCTGGTGGACAGGATTTGCACAATTCCTTGTTCCTGGCTCCTGACCTTTCAGCAGACCATATCTCTCATTCTGCATGGAGTAGAGAGATGTCTGGAGGAGAACCAAGTGTTTGCCAAGATGTTCCTCACAGGATTCCTTTGGCAGGAATCTTTTGTGCTGACTTAAAAATTGCAGGGATGTATCCTGCATTTCAGTGCAGGATACAGTATAGATGCAGGATACAGGACCATATGTAAAGGTGAGAGGGTGGCTGGTGAAAAGCAAAACAAACCAGCTCTAAACATCAGCAGAGACAACTTCTAAGATATCTTCATTCTTTGACAATTGCAAAAAAGCTGGACATTGAAGTCAGGTTCTAATGTACTTCTAAAGTGGACTGAACAGTTCTAGCACCCACATTGTTTGGAGTCCTGTGTTCATAAATCCATGTATGCATCCTTAAAGAATACAATAAAAAGACCCAGCTCTAGATCAAATCAGGTCTTTTCAAACATGTGGCAGAGGAAGCAGTATCCTGTTGTCAGTGATGCAAAATGAGTGAATATTGAGCAGCAGCTCCTGGAGTTGATGGAAATGTGGCCTGCTGGAAGCCACATGTTGCCAAGAAAGCTGTGGAGGTGTATAGAGAATTTTTTTAAAAAAATTTAAAAATATTTAAAACCATAAATAAAACTGATGAAGGTAGTGGAAAGACTCCTTGGGAATGTGATAGGCTTTGAAAGAAGACAACAAAGTTTCTATTATGATGACCCCTCTCTTTTTTTTTTTTCCAAAACAGATAAGTGAGCAGGCAGGGACACTTACAGACCTTGCCTGTCTTTTGCAGTATTCCTTGCTCTTAACTACTGGCCTCCCTGAATGTTGATTGGTCTAGTCTCAAACCAGGCCTGCACAGTGTTACCTTATGACCTGTATTTCAAAGAGAATTAGCCAGCCTATTCAACATTTACTCATGTAATTTCTAATCCAAAGTTACAAGTGATACTGCTAAAAGTTAAAATTTACATTTGGGTAATGCCTTTCATCGAAAAGGATTCCTAAGAGAATTTGCCAGTACATGTGTGCCAGTAACATTATCATTCCAACAGCAAAATGAGGCCAGAGCAGCACATTAGATAATTTCTCATTCCTTTGGCAGAAATATGCAGAGATCCAAACTGCATGCCTCAAAAACCTCTCAGGAATTTCTATCTATCTAAAATTTCATAGCAGGGGAGATATCACAGCCAAAATGATATTTAGAGGGAAGTAAAAGCTTAAAGGATGTATTGATGTCCTCATCAAGATTAACCATCTGTATTTAGTCAGTGTAACTGCTGCAAATAAGTTTTGTGCTTTATCAGCTTGACCGCAAAGGTTAATTAACCTTCTTTCTGGATTTGATACCTTTCCAAGAACCTGTAGGAAATGATTTGTAGAGGCTAGCCAGTTTGCTACAGGTAAAGCTACTATGCATTAAAAAAAAAAAAGACAAACAAATCAGAGCACAGTGAACCTATCTGAAATCTGTCTAGAAAACAGGGAAATAGGTTCCACTTGCATAAAATTTCCTCATGTTAGAGACTAGATGCTTAAAGTCAGGCTTGGCATCACTATTTCATGACAAGCCTCAGAGTCGTCTGGTGCCAGTCTTAAAGCAAACATAGCTGATATTGAAAGATCACACAAAAATCCGAATTTTCCATTCATTGCAGTGACAGGAGGATAAAGCTCAAAAGTCAATAAAATAAAGTGTGCAATGTAGGCAGAAGACCTCGTGGAAATGTTGGAGCAGATGTCTGCTTGTCACTACTGCTGCATAAAGGAGATGGCATAAATTCCAAAAGTCACTGTGCCCTACTATATTTTATTTCCTGAAAACATTTACCTTGCCTCTTCAATGGATGTCCCATTAAAGGCACAAATATGAAATGCTGCTTTCCTAGAGAAAACTCACCTGGAGGTTATAAATCAAGAAGACATAAAAAACTCAGCCTAGACAGAGTCTATTTCTTTAACTATGTCTTGTAATGAGGAACAGAGCAAAGGGTACAGAAAAGAATGGGATGTAGGCTTTTCTGCATATGTCAGCTTTGCTGAATCACACTCATATCACCCCAATTCCAATTCAAATCTTTTCTTTGTACACAAAGACATGTTGTATCACCCTCTGAATCTTTGGCTATATAAGCTATCCTCTTTTAATTAACTACTTCATAGTCCCTTGCTCCTTTTGAGTAACAGAGACTCAAGAAAAGAAAAGTCATAAGCTAAAATACATGTATTTTATAGGAAAATAAGGATGACTGAGCAGAGCAGACAAGTCAAAGTCCAGTGAAAAAAACATTAAGCCATCTGTATTTATATTCACTTGTATGTGTACAAGTGCATTTATGAAAAAATTTGGTTTTCTCTTCGTACAGATATTTTGCACAAGGCACTGTCTCAATCTCTTACTATACAGAAAAACTATGAACATGATGTTTTAGTACGAGAAGGGATTATGTACATTTATGGTGTTCGAAGTTACTCAAAATCACTGTCTAAATTATCGCTTCCCTTCAGTAATTTTTGTCCATAGAGGAGCAGCAAGACAAGGCATTTGTGATTTCATGTACAGTGAGAAAACATCTACATGAGGTAAACCAATCTTTTCTTCTTTCTGGACAATGACTGAAAATCAGTAATTTTGCTGTGTGTCTTCCAGCAAATGAATAGCATTGAGAGCACTTGTGAGCACTTGGGGATTTGTTTCAGGTGGGTTTTTTGTTGCTGTTTGTTTGTTTGTTTCTGTCTTAACCTACACCACAGCCTTGAGTATTTATTCCTGACTTTTGACTCTGGGTAGTTTTTGTCTGTTTATTTTGTTCATGGACCTGTCAGTGCAATAGGCCAAATGAAACGAAAAGCTTCCAATTCCAAAGTGATTGAAACGCAGATCTGATTTATTTTATGGTTTGAGCTCTTCCTTGTCTTGTTGCAGCCAGCAGCTGGAGAGTTAGCTCTGATGAGACACTGCAGGAAAACATTCAGTGTTTTTTATATATCCTCTCTGACTTATCCTCTGGTTTCCATGGAAATCCATATGATCCCCATAGCTACCAAGTCTAGTTCTCTTCAGTGTGAGTAGGATAGACCTACAGGTTAACCCACACAAGCTCTATACATTCAATTGTATGCATGCTAGGAAGATTTAAACAAATCAAGGCTCAACACAAATATTAAATTAAAGCATTTGTACTTTTTGGATGATATGTTCAAAGATGATGTCCGCACGTTTTGTGGGACATACTACTCTAAGCTGGTATTTTTACCTTACTGAAGCATTTTTGTTATAATTAATGTAAACAATATAATGCAATTATAACTAATGCAAGTTAGAGCCTCTTCGAGTAGCTCTAACAGATATTAATTTTTGGCTATGTTTCATGTTATGTGGAAATATTTCTATAAAATACAAGAACTATATTTAATACTAAAAGTGAGATACATGTATGTTTATATGCTTGCATTTCAGGGCCTTTAAATAAATTGAAGATAAAATACTATTATAGTATGACACACAAATTGAAAACTAAGAAAACAAATTACTTTTTGCCCTTTTACCACAAAGAACTGATTTTAAATCTACATGGATGTTGGATATCTGGTTTAGTTTTTCTGTTGAAGTCCCAGCAGCAAACTTGTCAGCTGTGTGGCTTATAAAGTTTCATCGTTCAGAAGGTGTTGACAAAAGACAAATTGCTGAAGAGGGACTCTCTCCATTTGTCAAGGAAAACTGAAGGATGAAGATACAAGTCTTCTTTATCTGAAAACATGTGGATAATATTCTGCATGGACAGCTGTGTTAGTGATTTGATTTTATGGCAAGCAAACAGTGCTTACTTTAATGGGATTTATTAAGATTTATTTAACACAGCTTACCTTCTGCTTCCCTGCAAATGTCAATATTGCTAAAGCCTAATATTGTAGATACTTTATTGCTCTCTTAACTGGCACTTGTGTGATCTTTGGTATTCATATAACCTGATAAGGCACCATTGAGGCACATAACTTGTTGTAAATGCTTTATCTTTTTTCTCTTGTAGTCTTGCTATATTTGAGGTAGATTCTGAAAGTTTTTTTATTAGTTTCATATAAATTTGCTATTTGCTGTTTGCTGTAATAAAAAACATCTGTGTTTTAATGTTGGAAACTCAAGGGAAAACCTTCTTGTGCAGTTACCATGTTTCTGACAGCCCAAATGGGAATGTACAGGAATTTGGTAATTTCCTAAACGTGCTATTTTTCGTACATGATCAAGGTCATCATATTTTTTGCCAGATCTTTAAAATCAATGTATTGCTTAGATTTTGTTTGTCCATTTTCCATCAGTGCAAAGAACACACACACATACACAGAGGCAGAGTGGCCTTACCTTTCAGACAAACTACATTGACCTTGAGCCAAATCAACATCCCCTCCATGTCTTTGAATTAAATCTGCAAATTACAATATCATCCTGAAATTTAACCTTTTCAGACTTTGTTCAATTCTGTGCACTCCCTAACATCTGTAAGATTCATTTCAATGCATTTATTAATCCATTCACACATTTATTTCACCCATTCTTTCAGCCCATTCATAACCCATTCACTTCACATAGCCTTAGGATAACACCTGTTACAGCAAATCTTAGGGTACCTTTCTTTAGTACTGCTACCTTCCATGAACTTCAATAGAAAATAGGATCGTGCTTGTTAGATAAAGAGAGATACTTTGGGTACAGTTTTCAGCTGCTCTCTAATCAGGATTTTTCTGGTTTACCTTCCCTTTGTGGACTTGCTAGTTCTACTCCATAGTGGTGCTGTGACAGCTCCATCACAAATTGAGACTGATTTGAAGTAAGAGGCACCTTAGCCTTTAGGTTAATGGTTTTATACAAATATTTGGGAAAATAATTTGAAATTAAATGGGCATTATTACCATGAGGAATGAGTATCTCAGTTTTCCTTAGCTAGCTCATCTGTCCCTGTTAAGCCATTGATTTAAGTGGCTTTCGATGTTTGAAATTGCTTTCATGACAACTCTTATTTGGCTGTAAACTGGATTGTTTTGAATCTGGGGAAGAGAACCTGTAAACATAAAATCAATGACTCCTGGCCATTCCAGTGGTGTCACGTTTTTGTCAGAAGCCTGTTTATATCAGATTTTTAAGCATCCTGACAAAATAAAAATATGATTTATGGTGCTTTAACCCTAAGACCTGTCACGTAAGTAGCCACTGTGAAGCAAACAAAATGTTGTGCATTTTAACTGCTTAGGCTTTGGAGAAGAGTTCCCTCAGGGAAAATGCAGGATCCTCAAGCTACAATAGATCACGTTTCCTTCACTCCTGTTTTTCTGGAACACGTGTCTGATGGATTTTGATACAACAGTTGACCATTGTCCCTATTCTTACTCATCTCTAATCTCTCAGAATCTGCTTCATCCAGTCAAAGCAGACAGTTTAGCAGAGACTTGAGCAAATTTGTCTTACATAGGTGGCAGTGTCTCAGCAAGGGAAATTTTCTTGTCTGAGTACAACTGTGCAAACATAGATCCATTGTTCATTACTGTGGAAATATTATCTCACTATTCCCTTTTATTTATCTGTTTACCAGTGTGCATTTAATTTTGCATATCAAACTATAGAAGCACTTCCTTAATTTCTTCTTAATCAGGATGTTTTTAAGCTAAGAAGCAAAGTCAAGGAAAGAAGTCCTCTTCTGAAACACTGGCTGAAAAAAATCAACAAAATCCTAACATGTAAAGATGGTGGGTTATAATACATTTTTAGAAGTCCAACAACTTAGTAGTACCCTATACTATTATTTCCCAAAGTTGGCAGGAAAATCTGATCCATAAAGAATGGTTTCATTTTTCTGGATCTCATAATATTTAGAGGATAAAAAAAAAGTAAGATAAAAATCCAGTAGCTGAATTTAGAGGGTGGATCATATTTTAAAATAGGAGTAGCCTTCATTAAGGGACACTTCATAGAGTAGCACGAAATAAAATATGAACATACTTAATGTCCTGACAACACCAAGAAAGTGACCTAGGAAGTATAAGCTTAAAGTGATGGAGAGGATGGAAAGAGAGTTGGAAATGAAATTCACAATTCAAAGTTCTTCATGGGATGAAGAACAAGGAGGCTGGATGAACTGATGATAACCCCTGACATTTTGTAGAAATAAATATTCTTTATAAGTAATTTTAGTCATGCTACAGGAAGCTTCTACGTGTTTACAAGCACTTCCACTGTTTCCCAGTTATGGATATTAAGTGTAGACATGGAGGAATTTGGCCTTTATCATACTGAGTAATGTATGGCTCTCTGTTGCTGAGTTATTCTTACAGTTCTGCTGAAGAAGGTCCTTTGATTTCCTATAGCCCCTGAACAGGGCTTATGTCCTTGCACCCTGCATCACATATAACTACAACATTATTCTGCAGTCAGCTGATACACAAAATCACTAGAGGCAGTGAAGATGACAGATGTGATCTTAGTCCAGCTGCAGTCACTGACAATCTTCCCCTTGATTTCTCTGCCCTTGATATTTGAAGCTTTGTATTGAATGAGCTGCTTCCCTCAGGATGCTGAAAACCACCCCCATATACTGAAATATGGGTCCTCCTGAAAGCTCACGTGTGCTGGTTCAAGCCATCTTCCATGAAATGCCACTGATCACAAGAGCACACATGACAAGGGTGATGCTAGGACTGGGCAGCTTTGCAGGGCTAGGAGTTGGAACCAATTACTGCCTTTAGAAATCAAAGTAATATTTAACATGACATTTGATAGTAGCGCAACTGAACTGTACTTCCCCAAATTTATGGGAAGTTTCCTTGATCATAAAGTTACTACCAGTTTTATTTTGTTGTTCCAATCATCCCTGAGAATCTGTAATTTTCAAGCAGACCAGTCACAGGATGTGTTGTGTATGATGGAATGAAATTGCAGGTTAGACTGTGATGGTTTACAAAGCATTCAGGTCCTCCAAGGAGCACATTGAAGGACTTGCAGAGTATCTGGACAATAAATTGCAGGATAAAGATTGGGGCATATTCCTGATAGGATCTCTCTCCATATCAGACCACCAACAGATATTTGATGGGTTACAGGTAGGGAGGCAGAGAAACAATTTGTGCTCAAAGGCTGAAGTCCTGATAAGTATCTTTAAATGAGTATTCACAACAAATTCTAATTTTAATGGATGTCAGGAGATTACCTGCCAATAAAATATGAAGACCCTAAATACCTTGAATTTGATGTGGTTACCTAAGTGAAATACTTAATTCAGGACCTGAGTCAGTGGAGAATGATGCAAGGAGATTTGTGTCTCTAGTTGGTTGAACTGTCTTGGTGGGGTATTGACTTGCTGGGCAACTAAGGACTTTAACTCACTAATGCACTAAAATAGATAGTATAAACCCAAAGTGACATTTGGGGCATTCAGGGTGTGACTTCACCTATATAGAATAAAACTTAAAGAGGATCCTGGGAACCAAAATCTAATTTGATAACCCCTTGCCTCTCCATCACACAGTATGTGACACACCAAGCAGACCTCTGCCCTAGCTCTTCCTCTTAGGCACCCGCCTCATGTAAAATCAGGAGCAAATGGAACAAGAATCTATCTGGTTTTGTACATCTGGCTCCACAAAACTTGTGGCCAACGTTGGTATTATGTCAACCTGTGATAACACGAGGTAGGCCAAGCAGCAGGTTGTATTTACTCAATAAATGAAGTTAAAACAGTGTTTCTATGGAACTGAACTACCAAGTACCTTCATGAAGAATGCAAGCACTTAGAAATAATCTTAGGTACATTTGGGAAGAAGCAGCCATCCAGGGAAAGACAAGGCAGGGTGTGGTAGAAAAAAGAGACTGAGATCTACTGATCCACAGGTATATGAAGACAATGTCATTTATTGTTTCCTACTGGGAAATCTGCATAACACTTTTACTGGTGATACTCTGTCTGGACCCATCTCTTCTTCTAGAGGTTGAGTTCTTCTCCCAGACAGCACAGCAGCTAACATGGTACTGACCAGCTGGATAACTTTGTCAGAAGAAGGATAATACAGTGAATAACCACTCTTAGTGACTCACTGTTAAGATTGCTTTTTCTAAGTGTAACTCTAGGTGCCGTTCCTAACACACATCCCATTCAGCTTTGGTCAGTCACAGCCTACTGTCCTCCAGAGTCTGCAGAGCAGGAGGATTCAGGCTTACAGGTATTCATCCATCCATCCAGCACACTTCTCTCTTCCCATTGCTACAGCTCCAGTATCAGTGTTAAACACTACAGCTCCAATCACAAGTATTAAGTCTTTCCTGAATGGTACATCAGGAGGAATACTAAGTAACCTGGAAAGTGTCAGTTTACTTGGAATTGTTTGGAGTAAATTGCTAAGAATTTTTTTTGTTAAAGGTGTGACCAGGTTCTACCAATCCCAACAGCCTATAGCAGGAAAGGTTTTGACTTTCTTTTCTGTGTACGAACCATTAATCCAGAAAACAATGCCTCAATTCTTAATATCTCTCCCTCCTCTCAAGTTGCCTGTTGCCATTTACTCTTCATTAACTCTTCCTGCTCTACAAATCTGTAATCTTGGGGCTATAACATTTCTGCATGGGCTCTGAGCCCACGTGTTGTTCCTGCAGTTGCATCACAAGCACATGATATAGGAAAGAATGAGTAGAGGAATGAAGATAAGTAGTGGGAGAGGCAATTCAAAAGGCGTTTAGGTTCTGCAATGCAAAGCCACATCCTCCTGTTTTCTCTTTTAGAGAAGTTGTGAAATAGGGAAATGTCCCATATGGAAAATCAGAATGCAGAATTTGAATATCTTAAAGCTTGGTTAGGTTTAGTTCCAGCATCTGGCTTGAAAAACACCTGAAGTCCTTCTGGTTTGCATGAGAGAACAGTTTCTGGCCTTAGGCATAAGGAACACTTTGTGTGCACATAGGGCCTCTGTTTGTTTAGTAACTGATGAAGGTGTGCAGTGAAAGCTATTCTAATTATTCTCCTTTGAACTTCATGAGTTCTCCTTCACTTTCCTAGAGATAAATCCCAGATAGTATGAAAAAACAGTATCCATCTCATTCCAGCATCCTTATTTTTTTTCAAAGATAGAAGTAACCCAAATAGGAATAACCATTAGAGAACCATAATCTGGGGCGGTGAGGGGGGGTGGGGTGGATGTGTCTTACATCATGTGAGGGTAACAAACATGCATGAAGTTTGTAAGAAAGGCACTGGACCCTGATGAGCCTTTCACTTACAGTGTAGTTCTGAACTACACTGTATGGCTGTATGGCTTTTATTACACCAAAGACGAGCAGATCCCAACCAGGGCAGGGTCTTAATTCAAGAAGCAAATTTTAGCATCTGTTTCAATTTAGGCCTAAATTCCACTAATATCACATAAAGTCTCATTCAACAGAGAACTACAAAAGTGATGTTTTAAGCTTTTTGTTTTCTTCATTTATATTTCAGTGACTGCTGGTTTTGCTCTTGGTTTTCCTTTGAAAGGAATGTTACAGAAAATGGCAGTTCTGTTTATCAGCAGTGCTGATGCTGTTCTTGGCAATGAACGCAGGGAGACTGGAAAATGATTTTGTTGATGGAATTTCCTCAATACTTTTGGCATTAGACACAATGGAGTGAACATGACTTTGACGTAAAAAAATTCATTGGGATATTTGTTTAAGACCAACCCTCCATGACTCGGACAAACCTCAATCAAGAGGGGATGGGCTAGGAGCTCAGTAGTTATCTTTTTAAAGGAAAAATGTTGGTTTTTTTCCTGAAATTTACTTGGCTTTAGGATCTATAAAGGCAATACATTGACAAAGGATTTTTTAATTATTAGGTCAGCCACAGTCCATCAAGCACTTAATATTTTTGATATGGTAATAGCAAAAATGTAATCAACTTCCTGGTACTCTGTGTTTTGAAGTCACAGAACTGTGTGCTGTGAGCCTTTAAGAAATAGAGAAATTCCTCTGTAAATGCATCATGAGGTTTTTCTTTTTTTTTTTAATTTTAAATCTCTCTCTACCTTCTCTTACCTCCTGCTGCTTGCACTAAGCAGGAAAGGAGTGGCAGCTACAGCTCTCATTTCAAAAGGGACCAGCATAAAAACTATCAGTTACCAGCTGGTCTAAGATCTGACTAAACAATGACTAAAATTTAATTATAACAAATTTTCACTTACTTTCCTTTTAATGGACATAGCTGGAGTTTGTAACAGTGGAATTTTCTAAAAGCAGAACAAAAATCCCCAGATATGTGTGAGAGGTCTTATAATACTGCATGTCTGAGGATAGCAAGAGGAGAGAGAGCAAGTAAATTCTGTCCATTCAGAAGCCTCAACCAAGGTCAAATAAAATTTATTTGCAGGGCAGTGTGTCAATGATTAAAAGATCAGCTGCAGTGAAGATCCTGTACTTGCTGCAGTGAAGAGGCACAGCCTTTAGTTCCCCAGGAATCCGAGCTTTGATGAAATGCCAGGATTGGCCAGGTCACACAAGGCCCAAGGCATCCCACCACTGACTCTCCATTCTTCCTACTCTGGCCTCCTCACATTTCCTGGTCCATATCTCTCTAAGGAAGAAGACACCTGTTTAGACAGGAGAAATTCCTCAAGTTTCTGGTGGCCACAAGTACCACAAGATGTAAGCCAGTGTACAGCCTTAGCTGCAGCTGTCCCACAGCAATTTCTACCCACTGGCACCTGGGCTGGAGAACATACAAAGTACCAAGTACAAAAAAGTTGTGGGATGAGTCTCTATGCATGCTGTGAAGTTGGTAGCCAGATGTAATTTGGTGAGGGAAGAGATGGCCTACAGGACTCCCAGAAGGTCAGCACCCCAGGTAGTGCTTGTATTGCTTTCACCTGGAGATGCCAGAAATTAATCCATAGCCTGCAAGAAGGTCCTTAGAAAATATTCAAGAGTTTGCAGTTGCCCCTTCCTTCCTTTCCTCTCCACTAAACACTCCAGTCTCATGCAAACAAGGCCGCTGGGATGCAGGAATCATTCTCAGAGTGTTCCCAACTGGTCAGGGAAAGGAGACCAGGCTTTTGCAAAATCATTCAGGGTGCACTCTCCTCCCCTTCTTCCCACCATGTAGATTTTTGTGCTATTTAAAGATTAAATGTGTTGACAAGTCTAAGCAAAAACTGACTGGGATAGCTGTAAATCCAGAGCACCCATTGGGCTGGAGACCATGCAGAGCAGATGGTGATGCCGGGGGTGTTGATGAAAAAGCAGTTGTGGAGTTCTTTCACTCCTTCTGGAAGAGAGGACATGCCAAGAACATGTAATTGAGGGACAAAGAATAAAGCTAGCAATAATGCCTCCATCTACCTGGGAAGTTTTGAAGTAAATGGGCTCAGTGTATGGCCCAAATGGATCAGGTGGGCACTACCTAGTTCTCTGCTAGGCGCACTCATTGCAAACACTGGACTGCCTTTTTTTTTTTTTTTTCCTTACTTGCAGCAAGTTAAAAAAAATTAACCACATGCAGTAGAAGGGAAAAAATGCCAACACTTGCTTTAAAAGGCTGTAGGACATGGAATAAAGGGGGTTTCCTCTTGGCACACATGTGTTAGGAGCATTATGTA
The DNA here is from genome assembly GCF_014805655.1 of Passer montanus. Lineage (NCBI taxonomy): Eukaryota > Metazoa > Chordata > Aves > Passeriformes > Passeridae > Passer > Passer montanus. The sequence continues at coordinate 2,149,407 of NW_024371593.1, forward strand.
ACCTTGTTTTGTAAGAAGCACACTGATCTCCTGGCACTGAAAAAGACCCGCATACGTTGACTGCAAAAATGAGAGAGTCGGGAAAGTATTATACAGGAATGAGTCTTGCCAAAGTAAGCAAAGTGCAAACATCCCACACTTCCCAAATTATCTTCCTTTCCTGCTTAATGCACTGTAAATGAAATTCAGTTGGACTTTGACATTATGGACTGGATTCAATCCCATTTATATTGTGCATAGATAGGAACTGATGATAAAATTATATTGTTTGAATAAATAGCTTACTTCCTTTGCAATAATTCTTACAATTGTTAACATATTAATAATTATAATAATGTGTTGCATTTATAATAGAGCCTTTCTTCACCAAGAATCCTAATGCTCGTATGAAATAAAAGGATTGTACTGTGTGTACACTATCTTAACTGAAAATATATCCAACATCACAGCTCAGCCTGTAAATCATGCTTTAAAACATAAGGAGATTAACTTTCCTACCAATCTATTGCATTTTCAGTGCCTTTTTATTGTTAAATATGGCTCTGCTTATTCGTCCAGATGCTTTCTACCAAAATGAATATGTGAGAAATCTGCTGCATTAGGCAACCTTCCTAGGGGAACCCTACATTTGTTTTCACTGCTACAGGCAGTCAGGGTAATTTTCATTTCCCTTGACTTTCAAGATAATTTAAAAAACAGTGGTGAAAAAGAGACTCCTCACTAAACAAAACTAGTATTTCAGTAGTTCTATTCAGCTATTACTGCTGACAATCTGGGTATGCAGAAAATATGAAGTAAGGCCTCATTGCCCAGTCCTGAGTGAAGCAGAAAGGTGCATGCTCTTTTTCAGCATGTCAAGAAACATACGTGAGGTCAACCTGAGAAAAACACTCTTAAAAGCAGATGCTGCTGCCAAATATTATTAGACTATACATCCTGTATATCTCAATTTAAAAAAAAGAAAAAAAAATAAACAAAAATTCCCTACATCCTCATGTAGATGAACTAATGAAAGTCCTTTTAATTCTTGATTCAATAAACTAGACAGCCTTGCAAGGCTCATATCAATACAAACTTAATGTGAATGACTCCTCTCTCCTGAAGCATCAAACACAGGTGCTGTGGAGGAATTTGTTGGATACTGGGCAGGGAAATGCTTTCCACCATGTATTTCCTAAAGTCATTGTAAATAGAATGTGTCCCTTCACTGCCTCAGCTTTTCTGAGTGATGGGAATAAGAACACATGATCAGTATTACCCTGAGAATGCCGAGAAATTATTAATCTTTTTCTCTCTTAGGATCTTTGAGTTTATTATTATTATTATTATTATCATTATCGTTGCTATTATTATTGTATTTAGCCAATGTAGATAGTAGAAGTAGTCAATATTGGCACTGCTCACAGGCCCAGTGTCAAGATTTAATCAATTTCTACTCTTATTGGTGTAGATTTTTTTTCTGATCTAAGGGTTAATTTGTTAGTTGTACCTATTGGCCCTTTTAATCATATGCAAAAAAAACAGAAAATGGGAAAAAGAGGAAGAATGTCAACCACTCATGCTGACACAAAGTCAGAGGAAGAAGTCAAACTGCATTTCTAAAAAAACCCCGAAGTCTGGAAACTGTTTTTCCAGTAAAAATAAAACAAACAAAACCAAACCCAAACTTCATGTTGACCAAGAATGGAAAATGACCATTCCTTAGGTAAATGTTTGAGCAGTTAAAAGAATGAGGGAAAGATGGTGACAGCTAAAATGTTTTGTGCATGTGTGATATAACAAGCTTTCTTTACAAGACAGGTGTAATAACAGTGCAAGCTGCAGGAATGCCCTGCCCTGTGAGTCAACAGGCTGACAACATGGCATTTATTTTCCAGTTTAGAACAAGAAGCAGCAAATGGTTTGGCTACAGGACATGGAACTACAGGGCTAGCAAGGGTAAACAAGCTGGAAGTATGTGTGCTGGAATAGATCCAGGATGCCAGGGTGTTAGCACTTTGAGCTCTCTGAAAAACACCATAAATACAGTATTGGCCACAAATGAGGCAGAATTTTAAATGTTGTCCAAGATTGCAAATTACTCACAGGCCTATAGAGACCCAACAGCAGCAAACACTTTCAAATATTATCAGCTCCTGTGGGTTATCAGAAAGGATGTGGGTTTGTGATTGATGCTCTGTAGGGCCAATAGCACAGCCCTAGTCTTCCAACCCTTCCTGCCTCTTTTGAACATCTTATTCCAAGACTCACACCCTGTCTGACCCAGTACTTTGCAGATGAAGGCAAATGTGAAAATAAAGTTTTCTGAAGCTGTAAAAGTGTCTTATTCTGAACTGGTTTTGTATACAGACCTCTCACTTTCCAGATAAGAACAATATCCTAAGCCAATCAACAAGAAGCAGCACAGTTTAAATTCATACACACACCCTTAATACAAATTCACTTCCATGAGGAGATAAGCTTTCTCTAAGTTCACTAATCAACCAGTATAAGTGGAGGAAGCAGAATGGGAGGTGTGGTTTCACAACCCAATTTTCCAGGATTTACGTTTAATTTAAGTCAAAAGTAGAATTAAATAATTGCTCCCATGCTAATTTACATCAGAAACATTTCTTTTTTAATAGGCCAATATTTGCTCATAAGCTCAGTAAAAAAATAAATTCAGAAGCAAGGCATAAAATAGTTGCAAAATTATCATACACTTGAACCTCTCAGGACACTGGGTGATTTATTTACTATGCTCAGAGCTAAACACTGCAGTGACTGCTGTAACTCTTGCTCTGCAGAAACTCACTCTTGGTGAGTTATCAAAAGCTAAACTCTATAAAGATTCTACAGAATCTTTAGTAACATCAGGAGGAAAAAACATGACTGCAGCTATTTTTAGCCTATTCCTTAGAAATTGTGTTGCACAGGAGCATTTCTGGTTTGTGAACCGGAATTACAATTTAAGAAGGAGGAGATGGGTCCATTGTCTTTGCAACTAAGTTGCTTATTTAATTCTGGATCATTTTTGCAGGAAAACAGTCCTTGTCTAGTAGAGCTGGGTTTGTCTCATTACTGCTTTGTTATCATCTCCAGCGAACACACTGAAAGCCTTTGGCATCCCTACCTTTTTGCAGTGCTGGCCCCTGTGATCTCCCACTGTGCATGTTCTGAGCAACAGGCTGCAGGACTTCTCCAGACCCCTTGTAGATTTGCTGCTCCCCTGGTAGCTCCTGTCACTTACACTGACATTGCAAATTTACCAAACCCATACATTTGTTCATCTTTGTTGTGGAATTCAGTGGTATGTGACGAAAAAGACTCAGGGCTGGACATGTATAGGAAGGATGAAGATTCCAGTCATTTAAAGCTGCTCAAAAGCACTTGCTCAGTCACAAAACATCTAAGTTTTGTCCGGTAGTGTTTTGTCCTGCTTTCAGAAGTGTAGGGACTTTAAATTGTAGCTGCTTCCTTGTAATTAACTAGGCACAAAAGCTGAACCCATGGAAATTGTACAGTAAACACTACTGCTTACTGGCATATGGGAAAGAACAATGAAGGCTCAGACTCCCATGCTACAACCTAAGAGCAGCACAATATGCTGTATTGGGGTGATTGCATTGTACTGGCATGTGATTTAGGGAGAAATAGTTGCTTTTGCCAACACAGAAACAAATTTTCTCCTACCATTATGTTAGGGCCCCTTTTCACCTCTCCTGTGCAGTGTTTGCTGAAGTCTGTCTGGCCAGTTAAGCAGGAGGTTGGCTGTGCTGCAGTAGACTTGTGGAAAGCAATTAAATGATTTATTACTTCTATTGAAAATGGGTTTTGGAAAGCAAACATTGTTCAGTGCAATATCACCACTAGTGACACACAGCAGCTTGCTTCTCTAATGTTTTCCTTTAGGACCTCACGAAACACAGCAGAATACCACTGGAGTAATACTTGGTCCCACAGGGTATGTAGTCCTGAGAAGAAAATGTGACTGAGCTAGGATAAAGGAGGTGCAGTCAACTTTTCTGCAGTATGAACACCAAAGAGAGCCTGAATTTGTGACAGTGAATTTCAAACGTGATTCATAAAATAGAGACAGTCTTAAAAGCCTCCACAAATCCCTGCCAGGCACAGCAAAAACATCCAGGTACTCGATTTAACTTCAGGCTTTGAGATTGTCACATTCATGGTGAAGAAAGAGTCACAGATTCAATAAGGGGACATTCAGCAACATTACTGTAATTATTATAGAGATTATAAAGCTAATGCTAAAAATCCAGTGTGGGAGCTGAGTAAGGAACACCAGTTCAGGACATGAGCTATGTTAAGTGCTCAGTCTGGCAAAGGTCCTGGACATGTCACTACCATCATGATTTATGTCAAATCTTGTACTGAAAGCAAGAGGACGAAGTTTAATTTGGCTCTTTGGACAGAAATACACCAACGGTCAGGAACATGTTGTTCAAACAGGCAATATGAACTTCAGTGTGCACTGAAAGTATCAAGGTGGCCTCTTGACTCATGCCACTAAAACTCATGCATCTGTTTATGCATGAAATTTAGTATGACTCCCCAAGTGGAAGAGAGTTCTGAGATCACCAGATTCCCTTCTGGTATCTAGAAAGAATCATATCAGGTAATCCCTCATTAATTTATTTATCTCTACCTTAAACCAAATAGGTTTTTTACCTTTGCCATTTCCTAAAAAAAAAAAAATGTTGCAGGGTCTTACACAATTGATGGCTTTAAAATATGTCTTATTTCAGATTAAGGAATATAAAGCAAATAGCTCTGTAAAACCTGTTGATTGTTCCACCCTTCTTGTGTTGACTTTCTGGATACAGATGATAGGTGCATAAAAATATGCAAATGGACTCTTTACCTTGCATCTGAGAAAGCTGTCAGCATCAGATCTATTTGGTTCTCTACAAACATTCATTTCTACAAGCACATAATAGAAGGACTATTGTTGTAAGTAGGAATTAGGAGCACTGTAATGCAAAACACATAAAATAACAGGATTGGTATACAATCAAACGGATGTTGTACTTACAAATCTAACACTTTACTATAAACAAAAGAATAACTCCCTTCCCACCATTTCTTTATTGTCTCACTAGAGTTCTGCTGACTTCAGTAAATTTTGATCTGCCTTATACTGGCCTAAGTAAAAGCAGTACCACCTGCAACAACAACACAGGATTGTTTCAAATAGACTGAAAGGGTAACACAGTCAGCAGTGCTTGATGGGTGATACTTTCTCACTATATGTATATGTTATGCTAAAACTGATGTGAAGTTATTATGCTCAATAACTGATAATGTAAATGTATTGACAGAATATCATAGCAACGGGAGGGCAACAGACTGATGCAAGCAAAAAAGGGGAAAATGGTTATTAAAATACATTTAGGAAATCATAAATTCTATCTACAGAAACAAAAGACAATTAAGAAGAGTAAGCATACCCATAACTATTATAAACAAAATTCTCATAATGCTAAATATTCTGATACTTAATGAAATTTAAGAGCATCATGTTATCTTCAGAACTGGCTTAAAAATAATTTTTTCCTAAATCCAAAAAAATTTCCAGTAAATCAAGAAAATATTAACCTATGATTGACATGAGGTCAAACTCTGGTGCTTTTTTTTTTTTTGGAATGCATTTTTTGTGGATGCAGTTTAGTCTAATACTCTATCAAAATATGGGAAAGCATTTCAGTGCTTTTACGTGCAACATAGACTTTTGACTTTTAATTTGTTCTGTTAATAGCTTCATTGTTTTAATTCTGATATTTAGATATTGTAAAGGAAAGATTAAGACCTACCAGAGCAAATGAACTGGCACTGTATAAATTTTCATTTCTGGAATGCCTACTACTGCTATTCTTCAAAAGCCAGAGCCCAAAAAATATTTTGAATACAGGAGCATAGCAATCTAAGTTAAAGAGCTTTAAAAAAAATCACTTTATGTGTTTTTACACCTTGCCGATTTCTCATATTTAAAAATACTGCAAAAATTTCAGACCAAGGTTATTTTCTAACATAAACCTATGCTCAAAGAAAACCAGGATTTATGTAAAAAAAGATGCTATGTTCAGTGTTTGTGTAAGCCCTGTAGGAACAACATCACTGAAGGGGAAAGACAGACTCGCAAAAGGGTTTCTGTTCCAGTGATGTAATTATGCACAAAAATTTATAACAGCAGAAATTACTATAACTTGCAGTTGTTTTGTTAATATTTTGTGGCACAAAAGCCAGGGGTATGGCAAAAAGGTTGAGACCAGCTGCAAGTTAAACATCTAGCAAGTCAGTCAGTGTGCCCTGGCAGGTTAGAACCACAAACCCAGAGAAAAGCAGGAGGGTTTTTTGGCAGTGGCAGAAGGTACTGGAGTAGCTTTCTCTGCCAAAAAGGAGTGCAGAACACTGCCATATTTTTCACTGGCCTTTGCATTCATTAAAAAAACCCAAAAAACCAAAAACAAAACCAAAACCAACCAACCAAACAAACAAAACCCAAAAAAACCCAAAAAAACAAACAAACAAAAAAAAAACCCTAATAAACAAAAAAAGCCCAAACAAACAACAAAAAACAAAAAACAAACAAACAAAAAAAACCACAAAAAACCCAAAGAAACTACTACAGATTTTCAGTTTGGTGCAAGTAACTGCTGTTGCATGTTCTGATAAAGAGTGTGTCTCTGGAGAGGAGAGCCATATAGAATCACACATGCTGGAAGGGGCCTTCAAAGATCATCTAGTCCAATACCTCTGTAAGGGCATCTTTCACTACACCAGGTTGCTCAAAGTGCTGTCTCACCTGACTTCGAACACTGCCAGTGATGGGGCATCCACAACTTCCTCAGGTAACTTGTTTCAATGTCTCACCACCGCTATTAAAACAAAAAAATCTTCTTTATCTACAGTTTAAACCTAACCTCTTTCAATTTATAACTGTTGTCCCTTGTCATGTCACTATAGTCCCTGGTAAAAAGTCTTCCTATACCTTTCATATCAGCCTCCTTTATATATTGAAAGGTTGCTGTAAGGTCTCCATGGTGCCTTCCCCAGGCTGAACAAACTCACCTTCAGCCTCTTTTCATAGGAGAGGTACTCCAGCCCTATGGAATTAACACGTCTGTGTCTTTCTTGTGCTGGGGACTCCAGAGCAGGATGCAGCACTCCAGGTGGGCTCTCACCGGAGGGGATGGAGTAGTGGGGAGAATCACCTCCCTCAGCCTGCTGGTCACAGCTCTTGTGATGCAGCCCAGGATGCAGTTGGCTGTCTGGGCTGCAAGGGCGCATTGCCAGCTCATTTCCAAGTTTACATCCCCCACTATCCTTCAGTCCATCTCTGCAGGATAACTCACCATTAATTAACCACACAGATTGCACAGAGACCAGGAACTGCCCAGTACTGGTTGCAGCCTGAAGTAATCCCTCTTCAGGGAGATGGCTCCTTTCCTGAGAGTAAATGCACAGGTTTATCTGGGGGAAGGTTTGGGAGGGCAAATGAATACAGAGAGGGTATGAAATACAGGAGCTGAGCCTGCAGCAGGAGTGTAGACTGGGAGAGGAGACGCAGGGGCTCCCTGCAGCTGAGGACAGACCCAAAGCCAAATTTGAGAGGTGAAGGACAGAAGAGGGTTTCCCAGGGACCCTGAAGACAGCTGGCAAATCAGAGGTGCTGGCAGGGGCTGGACTGGGGGAAAGCTCCTACTCTTCATAAACAGAGCTTACAGGAGAGCTGTTTAATGATATATTTTCAAACATATTCATTTCAGAGCTCTGCACTCCCTCTCAGGGTCATTCCAAATGCAGATTATTATTCTGCACTCTAATAAATCCAGTTGCAAAATTTCGGGGGGGGGGGGGTGTGATTTTTTTGCCTTTTTTTTTTTTTTTTTTTTTTTTTTTTTTTTTTTTTTTTTTTTTTTTGATAAGGGAGAGCCCTTTTTACTTCAAAAGCATTCCACTTCAGTGAACTGGCTGCCTAGGGATCCTGTCAGACATTTCTGTCACATTCTAATACCACTTTCCATGTCTTCTTGTATCAAATGACAGGTTGGGATTTTCAGAGAAAGCAAAGGCTTTTCTCACTTTTAGATTCTGCTGGTGTAAGCATATATTCCACTCTAAAGGACAGTGCTGACCCATCTCAGGGCATGAGCTGTACTGCAGACTGGATACATAACTAATTTTGTTTTCTTTCAAAGAAAGCTGCGTAGATGAAGCAGGATCTGCTAGTTCACACAGCATTCATTAGCAACAGATAACATGTTTCAATGTTTGCTCCCTTGTTTTGACTGCAGGAACAAGGAGAAACAGTTCTTAATTACTAATAATCCCTTGCATGCATTATTAACAGACTGTTTTGTTCAAATAGCTGAGCCTGCAGCATTTTACAAGCTCCATGTACAGAGTAATTCATCTTTGCTGATGATAATGAAAAACTTTGTTATTATTTTGTTAGAAGACTTTCTCAGGCAAGGCAGCCCACCTTATGAGGAAAATAAAAGCAAAGAATGTAGCTCAGTTTTAAAGCTGCAATAAAATCTGTGCTTGGAAAAATAAATCCTGAATTATCACATATTAATAAAATAGAAAGTACAAGAGAATCAGGCCCAAAGCTATTATAAAATAAGGAATTCAAAGTGATAAAGAAGCATTGAAATGGAACTGTATTATGGAATACCACAGTATCTACAAGCAACGATGATATTACACAATGTTGTAGAACTGTTCATCAGATAAAATAACAACTCATTTTTATAGAACAGACAATTTTGTTATCAGAAGTGCTAAGCCATCCCACAATATGCCCAGGGTGCAAAGAAGCTCCTTTCACTGAGTCATATTCTGCAGTGGAAAATCAACATCAAAAGCAAGTAGCTTAATTAATTAGCTATTAATAAAAACATGTCAGGAAAGTCGAGCACATTTGAGAGCATTGCACTGAAAGCAAAATATGAGACTGCTGGGAAACATTTGTTTGCTTTTTTCAACTTGATTGGGGTTTATTTTTCAGATGTTTTTCAAGTCATTGAGCTTGAGGGAAAGGTGAATTAATAGGCATAGCTTCTCCATCTGGCAGAAACCTTTGCATTGAATAATTATTCCATTAAGAAAGTGTAGATGTAGGATGACAATGTCTTTGAAACCGCTTTTCATTTTATAATGGCTGTAAGGGTCATTATTATGATTAACTGTGAACAGCAAAACATAGACACAAAAATGTCACCCAATCAACTACTCGCTCCTGGAAAGGCACAGGCATCTCTTGGAGGATGTCCAGTCCAATTTATTTGGTGATGGAGAAGATCAAAAATCCACAGGAGCTATGGGAGCTATTCTGGTTCTCAGTAAACAGACACCTACAAGAACTTCCCCATACAGATCAGCATTGCAGGCTGTAAAAATTCAAAGGATTTTCCAAACTACTTATTTAGGAACAGTGTGAATTATATGCTATATGAATTATAGCACTTCCTAAAAATTTTCCTGGAGCAACAGTGAAGAAAGATGGATTTATAGCATATATCTCATACCCAGGAAATTTATTCCATGCCTAACCTGAAGTCTGAAAAAACAGAAAACATCATAAAGAGCAAACGGAAAGTTCAAGTAGCCATGCTAGAACTAAATTGAGGTACTTGGGGATGTTAAATTTTGTGCATCGGTCCTTGAGAGAAATAGCCCTTGGTGAAAGGGTAATTCCAGGCCATAAAGTAGCAGCTGGTATGGCTACAGTGCACTTTAGTAACATTTTGTTTATAGAACAATGTGCACTGCAGGTCAGATTAAACTCTGGTTTTAAGCCAGGTTTTTATGGCATTACAGGAAATACATCAGTCAATATGGAATAATGTTGAGATACGTAAAGAACTGAAGTCAAGATGCTGTAAAGGAGTGGCAATGGACTTGCCTCAAGATTCTCTTTGAGCAGCAGCTTAGGGAGAGATGGTGACATGAAATAAACCATTTCAGAGCTGGAACATGAAAGAGTTTATGCACTTCTTCAGAGACCTTCATACATTGAAGCTGAATACAACTTATAAATAAAACACATAGGCATGGCACTACCTTCACTGCTAATGTAGCCCAATTTTAAGCTTCCTTTGATTTGCTGGAGTCATGCTAAGGGACATTAATGTAGGTCAAAATATGACTTATTCAGTGTCAGGGTTGAGAATGAGATCTGTTTCTAAGGACTACATTTAAAACTCAAAAAAAACCAGTGAAGGGAAAACTCAGAAGATGACTATAAATGTTAAAAGCAAGTGAGATTAAGCCCTTTACAAAGAAGCTATTACAAGCTATGAAACTGTTCTCAGCATTAGTCTTAGTAAAAATCAGGGTGAAAGTGTTTTTCACTGAAAGTGCTGCTGGCTGAGATGTTCAAAGCAGGATATAGGGTTGGCAGAATTTGTGGCGAATATCTGGTGCTTCCTGTCACAAATATATAATATTAGCATTTGGATCAAATCCTTACATTGCTTAAAGGATTTATATGAGGTAGGGCTGTACTTACCTCATACTAGGAAGTCAAATGAAGGAGAGGTAGGAACATTTCCAGAGAAGGGCTGGGCTGAGGTAAGATGCATAGCAATTTTCAGTAACTAAACCAAAAGAGTACAGTGCTTCAAGTCCTGATTAATACAGACTTTCTTTAGCTAAATGGGATGAACCACTGCCTACCTATTAGTATTTCTTGGTTTCTGGACTGGATGCTCTGGAGAATCTGTAGTTAAATAATTTTATTTCCAACAAGAAGAAAGATGGTTTAAAAATAGGCCTTTGGAGAAATCAAGCTCGAGTGAGATAGGGATATGTGTGACCCAAAGTGTCAATCCACAGGCACAGGAAGCCACGGGATAGATTGTATATGAATTTAAAAAAAAATAAAGCAAGGGAGCACCAATTAACTGCTTTACAGACTACTGATGGAAATTGAGCTTTCACCTTTTTTAGAGAAAAGTAAAGGGCTTTAAGAACTTACAACGTGTCTGTGGCTCCATGATCAAACTGTGGCCTACTCCTGACAGAAGGCCGATTAGGCAGGCAGGCCTCCAATGGGGCTGCTTTCCTGAGAGAGGCATTTCGATTGTCAGGGGTTTAAATGGCTGTGAGAATGGCCTTCTACAAGGTAAACTGAGCCTCTATTGTTGCCCTAAAGATACTGAATAACCAGATCCTTTGAAGTGTAAAAACAAGAAAGATTTTCACAACTGATACCTTTGTCTTGGTGTCTCTGGAAAATTGTCACAGTTTTTCTCCTAAAGGATGTTTTGGATGCCAGGTAAGTAGCAAATACCATGTTGTATATCACTGCATGAAGGCTTTATGAACTTAAATGTTACAATCATAGAAAAGAAACAATCCCATAAAAGAAACAAAGGCCTACCTCTGTCCTTATCTTAGATCAGGAGGGAAATATAAACAAGGCCAAGAACCTGTCTTTGAACACACGAATCTATAGAAGCATCAGGCACAGCTCTCAGACCACTCAATCTTTATTCTCCCCCTTACCTAAACGATGATCCATCGAATTTGCCAGATTTTTTTTTTCTGGTTAATTTCTAATCAGATAACTTTTCTTAGTGATATTTAGACAAATTTTTTCATGTTTACTTTGTAACTTTCCAATTGTTAAGCTGGTACACTGAAACAAAGTAGGTGCAGCATTCTTTTAAACAATCCCTTCTGTATCAGAGGGCATTTACAGTTCACAGTCTTTGTTCCTGGCTCGAGATTCTAGATATCAGAATAGATTGATATCGATAAAGCACATCACAGGTAACACTACAGGTCGGATTCCACAGCCAGGGGACCACTCATTAGAGAACTAGGTCAAAGAATAGCGGCTCTCCCCAAATAAAAATTCAGAGTACAACCCGAATTTTCTTCTCCTCCTTGCAAATGCCAATAACTGGTAACAAAAGAAAAAAAAAACCACCTAAACTACATGAAAGTAGTGTTGTGAACTGACCTTTCCAAACCTCAAACCAATAGGCAAGTCAGAGTTCATCTTATAAGAGCAATCCAGACTCAGAGCACACTAGTAAAATGATAAAGTGTCTTCGGAATTGTTCACCTGACATGAGGCAGTATCTCTGACAAATATTTATTTTAGCAATATGTGACAGTACTTCCTGGTGTGTTGGCTCAGAACTGTTCAGTGAGTTGGGAGTACCATCCTTGCATGATAAGGAAAGAATGGCTACAGGCTGAAACCAGCTGAGCCCTGGCCCAGCTGGCTCAGCTGAGCTCTGGTTCTCCTGGGGTTACCCTATTGAAGTTTTGCTGGTGTAAAGAATTCACGCAAAAGGAAGAAACAGTACTTGGAGTCATGCCACCGATTTTTCTTGAGTTACACCAGGGAAATGTTTGACTTGCATAGACCAGTCAGTAACCAGAAGAGATGGCCTTGGGCTACAGATGAAGGCTTGACCCTGCACACCTGAGAAGCAGCCACACAGCAACAGCAGCAGGATCATGGTCAAATCAAGCTCTTTCAGGCAAAGTCACCTGTGTTTAACTGTGCCTGTTCTGGTGGGGAGCTTGTGGCAACAGCCTAAAGAAAGACAGACTTTTGCTGCAGTCCAGCAGCAATGCTGCTGCTGCTGCATGCAGAGGCACAGGCTCTAACCAAGAAGGGCCACCATGTCAGCATCTTGATCAGTCTCCAGGCCAATTTTTGGTTTTGTGGTGGGTAGGGAGATGTTTGACCCATTGACTTGAGTATTGTGTGTAGTTTCAGTCACCACAATATATGATATTAAACTATTAGAGAGGGTCCAAAGGAGAGCAACAAAGATGGTGAAAGGCCTTGAGGGGAAGCTGTATGGGAAGGGGCTGAGGTCACTTGGTCTGTTTAGCCTGGAAAAGAGGAGACTGGGTGGACCTCATTGCATTAACAACCTCCTCGTGAGGGGAAGAGGAAGGGTAGGCACTGAATTTTTCTCTGACCAGTGACAGAACCCAAGGGAATGGCCTGAAGTTGTGTCAGGGAGGTTTAGGTTGGATATTAGCAAAAGGTTCTTCACCCAGAGGGTGGCTGAGCACTGGAACAGGATCCCCAAAGAAGTGGCTACAGCACAAGCCTGACAGAGCTCAAGAAACACTTCGACAATGCTCTCAGGCTCATGGTGTGACTCCATGGGATGTCCTGGACAGGGCCAGGAGCTGGATTCAATGATCCTTGTGGGTCTCTTCCAACTCAACATATTCTGTGATTCTGTAATATTTACTGACTGTCTTTATTTACTGTCTTTTAGCTGAAGAAGATGAAATTCTCATTAAGAAGGCTTTACCTTGCTGCCAGCTAAGTAAGAGCCTGCACCATCAAACAGAGAACCAGAGGGCTCTCTTTAAAACCTGGCCATCAGGCCTCTAAGTAGCATCACATAATCCAGTTAGATCCTGGACTGAGTGAGTAAATGGAGTGCCAGGTGCAACTGGGAACGAAGAAGGAGCATGTGAGATTTAGCATGATCAAAAGCATCCTGGAGATGGAAATATGCCTTTGGTTTGAGCGTTTCACTTGCCTGAAAAGCAAAATGCATGCCAAAAATGAGTAAGAAAGCATGCCTTTAAATCAATGCCATTCTCAGCTTCTGTGTAAAATCTCATCATCACTGAAACAGACAAGAGAATAGAAATCTAAAGACAGCTGGTATGATTAGATTGTGGCTTATTCCCTTCTCCCACCTGAAGATAATGCAGAAATGTGAAAGGTTTCTGATCCTGCTCCTGCTAAGTCATCTTGCTGACAATTATTGATTTGCAGGGTTAGTTGGCTGGTTGATTTGCATGAGTGTGCATATGGCTACTTACAGAGTCTACTTAATATTCTGATGACAAAAGCACTCAAGAATGACCTCCTCCCCCTCGGGAAAGGCAAGGAGGAAAGAAAGGGATGTATTTTTATTTTATTTTTTTTTTTGGTGCTGTTCTTCGCATTGCAAAAGCATTTGTGCTCTTGATTTGTATCACTAAAAACAGTTTTCTAGGCTAATGTGAAATTTGTACATAAGCCTCAGTCAAGCAATTGTGCCTTCCAAGGGAGGTGCATTGCACAGAGAGTTAAGTGAATTATTTGGATGTTCCTATAACTTATAATCAAGCAATGTCAAGGATCCCCATAATTATAAGATCAGTAACATGATGATGAAACGGTACACATCAAAGAAACCTGGCATCTGCTGAAAGGAATTATTATGAAAAATAAGAAAATTAAAGATTCCTTGGGGCATCAAGAGCTGCAACACTTTAAAAATGGAAAGCTAAAGTATAATGAATATCATATCTACTTGGTCAGTTCAAAAGCATTCCCTGCAAAACAATTCTCAAAAAGCCTCCACAGCAGGCTGCAGGACACTAAGAAAGCCACAGTCTTCAGTTCTCTTTTGGGTCACAAAAGACAAATTGCTCAAATAACAGAATCATCTGCCTTCCTTGTGCGCTCTCAAGGTATTGTTGGACCATCTTGATCCTTGTCCACATGAAATACTGTCACCAGTACCACTGGGCATGCTAGCTGGGAATCAATTATTTGTAATACAAATCATAGTCATGTAACCAGTAGTGAGACTGAACCAACAAACAGATCAGAGCTTGATGCTGACAAACAATAAAAACCTCCAGTGAGATAAGGACTCCCAATAAGGGTGCAAATATATTCGTTTTGCAGTGTATATGTAAGATCCATGTTTTTACACTCCTGATATAGGAGGAAGGCTCACTGTGAGGAAGGAAAAAAAACACCTTGACTTCCTCCAGTGACCCAGAGTCACAGCCAAAGTAGATTTGGGACCACTGGAGAGAAGAACAGAAATGTGGCCCTGAGCCAAGTCCTGCCTCTGCCTGAACTGCAGCTGTGGAAGTGATTGTTGTTTCACTTCTAAGGGAAATTAAATACATGTGGTTGTGTTTAAAAATGAGCACTTTCTTCAGGCAGGACTTTTGAAAGGCATCAGTTGTCTCTAGAGTGTCTTGTAATAACCTTGGTTTATACATCAGGGTGAGATTAAAGACATCAGCCACTTTTTCCCATTAGCAGCATCACTGAAACAGGAGAACAAGTCCTCTTTGAAATGCAGTTTATTCTACAAACATTTAGAGTAAAATCTTAGCTAATTTCCATAACTGCATATAATATCAGAAAGAAGAAGCACTACTATGGTCATTTGAAGGTTACTCACAGCTGTTTTCTAAACTACTCACTTGCTAGGGAAGGATTAAATGGGATATGAAATGTTTCCTTTAGTTTATACTCATGTTATCCTCTTTGGGCATTTTGTTTCCACACATCCACATTCATCTATGTACACATATGTGAACTGGACTGTTTTATGGTCCGAGCAAACCAGTTCCACCTTCACTTTGTGACTTCTTTTTTCATGGCAGCAAGTGCATTTGTGTTCCATTTCACTGGCTTCCAAAGAATACCTATAGAAATGAGATTTTTCATATCAGTCTGCTGCCTGTTATCTTCCTAAACTCATCTGTATTTGCTGCTCCAAATATGTGTACTACTAAGGAGCAAAATTTCCTATCTATTTTTCTGCTTATTCATAACAGCCTTTCCTCAGGATGCTATTGGCCATGCAGGGCCAGATCTTTTGACACCAGTGGGGAAAATCCCAGTAACTACAGTGGATTTTGGATTAGACCCATTCTAGCAAGACAGAAAGGAGCAATTCATGCAGAGAACAAAAGGCAGGAAAGTCTCCTAGAGCTGTTCAAAAACCATACAAGGACATGTTTAAGAGCATGTTTAATAAATGTAGCTGACGTCTTTCCCAGGGGATCTATTTTCCTGGCTAAGATAAGGCACTCTATCACACTGATGCCATTGCTAATGACTTGTCTTCTGCACAACCAGTTTCCCAACTGGGTCCTTTCAAACAGCAGGAAGGGGACAAACAGCAGCAGCCCAAGAACCCAGGATGACAAGCCACAGAGGAGGACAGAGAAAGATTCCTACTTACACAGAGTAGGTACTGCACATCCCTTCACAAAAGGGCACTGGGACAGGAGCAGCTGACTTGCAGTTGCCATGGACAATGTACTGCTCCTTCACATTACGTTTGCATTTGTGTGGTAGGTCAATACCTGGGCAGAAGAATACTTCTGTTAAGCTTCTTCAAACTGGGGAACAAATGTTTTGAAAGGTATCTGCTAGTAAACCAAGGACAATTCATCCTAGTAAAATTTCTCACAGTTCAAATGCACAACCAAAACCACAAATGAGAGTGCAAAAAGGCATAAATTCAGCAAAATTACTCCACATGGGTCAATGTCCTTTTCCATTTGTGGACTAGCTTTAGCATGTAAAGATACTGTTGAATCAAGACCTAAAAGAGACATGAAGGGTTTTGGTTTTTCTAATATGGCTATAAATTACACTTGTGGCTCTATAACAACATAGGATTTCTGAGTGGATGCTACAGAAAAAAACCCCAAAACTTTGTGTCTATGCAATTTGCAGATGCAAGAACACAGAGAATTTTTTCTGCAGGTTTTCCTATCAGGAGTATAGTTCAAGCTAACAGTATTTCAGTTACGTAAAAACACAAAAAAGGAGATAAAAAATTTTAGTGTTCTCATTGGAAGAATAAGGCAGATTTTTAGTCTTGTTTGTGAAGTATAAGACAGTTCTGCTGCTAGAAAACTGTCTTTCAGTTTGTGTAATGTGCAGGCTCTCAGTCCATGCAGAAACAGGGCGACAAGCAGGGAAGGACCAAACAGTATTGGAATAGAGAAGCAGTGATTTAATGCACTCACATGTCTTACAACAGCCATCTGAAGACACCTCAACTGTCCCCTGTATTGAAAGTAACCAGAACAGTCAGTTCAGATGCATGCAGTGCTAAGCAGACAGTAGCAATTACAAGAGTTCAGTTACAGTCCCTCATCTCTAATCCATACAAATTCCTCATCAGAACTATTTGTGTACTAATTATATATAAAGCTGCTTAAAAAACCCAAACCAAAACAAATTATCCAGCAAGGAAGTGAGATAATTTTCTTAGAACTTATATATCCCTCTCACAAGCCAGGTAAGATGCCCTGTAATACATGCTGATCTTATTTAGGTCCTATTGAAACCAGCATAAAAACCCCAGCCAGAGACAGAGATTGACAGCTTTCCTGGAATTGAACAGCCTGGCCTGGGCAGAGCCTACCACAGAGTTAATTCAAGTACTTGGCTGTCCTAGTCCCTGCTTTGATCTGCTGTGAAGTCCCAAAATGCTACTGAAAGTTACTGGAAATCACCAATAGCTGAAAGCCTGGGTATGAATATTATTCCTTGCTCATTCATGTTCCATTTCCTCACATAACGGGACACCACGTATCAGAAGACCCTTTGTTCATCAGTCCCCCAAGGATCCATGGTGAGTTACCACCTGTTCAATTGCGTTTTATAACACTGATATTTCTCAAGTGATGAAAAATCCTTCCTTGCTACTGCTCCAATACCATTTTCTTTCAAGTTCTAATGCTTATCCCACAACAATGTAAATGGTGTGGGCTTGTTTGCAAATATTTTTGGCTTATTTCCATGGGACTCAGGACTGGAAAAGCACATTTCCTTCAAACAAGGAAAGATCAGGAAATACTCATTCAAAACAGCAAATATAACTCCCAGGCCAGGATCAGGGATCATTACAGAAGTCTTTTTCTGGCTACAAAATACTTACTGGCACACAGTTTGCTTCTTCAAATGGTAGGCAGACCTTTATTGTACTAGTCAAGGAAAACTGGCCTGCTGATTCAGTGCAAGTGTACTGAGTACAGTTGTCATATGGATCTTTATAACTCTTTCCAACCTGATAAAAACAGAAAAAAAATAAATATAAATATAACAATATTATAAAATATAAATTAAATAGAAATAGAAAATATTTAAAAATTAAATATAAAAAACAAGCAAGCAAACAAAACCAAACAAACAAAAAACCAAGCCAATGGAGTATAGCAATAAATTAGAAAACTGAAACAGTAATAAAGTCAATGAACTGGTAGAGACTGGGTTGCTCATTTTACTTTGAAAGGGCTGACATGTCTGCAACTCACATCTACAAATTATGTACCAAGTTCGCCCACTACCAGTCTATGCAAAATCACTTCTGTGGCCTCCCAGGGGGAAAGAATGAAAAAATGCCAGAGCATAAAGGTATTAACAGAAATGCCAGAAGGTAGGTGTGCTAATGTTTGTGGGCTAAAATATACATAAAAGAAAAATAACTCTTTCAAATTATTTCAACAGTTTTCTTTTTTAATAGATGGAAGAAAATGAAAATAAGTGAAACAGAAAAAAATGTCCTTGCAATAGAGATTAATGGATAACTGCAAAGCCTCCTCATGCAGAGATAAAAACTATATATTGGAACAGAAAAATCTAGCTTGTAAGATAAATTATCAAGGAATAAAAGGATTAAATAGAAAATATGCAGAACACAAGAGCTGTCAGAGAAGCAACTGCATGTAAGACAAGCCACTGGCTGAAACAGCATCATTAACCATACACAGGAGTAGCAGGCTGTAATAAAACCAACAAAAGCTAGAATCATGGAATCACAGCATCATTAAGGGTGGAAAAGACCAAGCCATAGGGTGGGATCATCAAGCCCATCCTTTAAAGGCACAGCTCCTGCCTTCACAACACATTCACAATACATGATGTATTAGCTGGGTGTGTTACCAAGTCACACAACACTACAGCAGCTGTGTCACTTGATTTCTGCCTCAGCAAATTCAGAACCAGTGGCAGCACAGCTGTATCAGCTTGCTCACACTGCATCCCTGTATCTTCACGGCAAGGAAATGAAACTGCTTCAGATGGGAGCTGTGTGATGTGAAGCCAGCACATGTATCTCTGCAAGAGCAGTATTACACCATGTCACCATCCCTTCTAAATTCTTTCTTGCTATTTCATGTCAAGAGAACTGGAGGTAACATGATTTCCATTCCTGCCAGAGAATATAATTGGCAACATGGCAGTGCCTATGAGATGCACACAGCAGGGAACAGCTGTATAAACATCTACATTCACTTTGGAAACACAGACATTTGTACATCTCCTTGAGGTCCTCCCTTGAAATGCATGACACTGGTTGCAAAAATGCTGAGGTCTTTTTGATAGTTCAGCCTTGTGTGCAGAGCAAGGGAGTGCTCACCTCAATGGTCACATTGCCAAATGGAAAATTTGCCACACATGCCACTTGCTGGCACTGGCTGCAGCACTGACCCTTCTCTTCCACATAGCGAAAACCCTGTGGGAATAAAGTTTCCATTTATCCATGTTAATCTGTGTCTTGTTGCTGAAGCATCTTTGGATCAAAGCTACACTGAAGATGGCAGAGGAAATGAGCCAGCCTTCTGGTTTCAATTTTCAAATCTGCTGGAACCACATTAAGCCTGACAATCAAAGCTGGTAATTTTTCTGCCTTACTGAATAATGGCTTCTGGGTACTTCAGTTGCCATGAGGACTCTGTCATTGACTATTCTTCTTTTCAGACTAACACACAAAAGAGATCAAATAAATTAATTTAGCACATGATTACTTGCACAATCTGCCACCACTGCTTGGTCTGGTATTATTATGTACAAGAACTATTGCTGTCAGACATGTGAAGATTTTCTCCTCTTGTTTTAGGTAGGCATTGGTCTTCTGGTGGTTGTGGGTGTGGCTGGCTTCAGGAAAGAGCATTATGAAAGGTTTCATCCATTTTTAACATTGGTGGTGCATCTGTCCTTATCTGGGCATGAATGCAAAAGCAACCACCTTACTTATATTCAGTAACAGATTGAACAACTTGAGTGCTAATTCTCACAAGTATTGAGAAGGAATTGGGTATTCCCCATCCACAAGTGAAAGTGTCTGGAAACATAAACCACTGTGCAGTTTCCTCACAATCTTCATTTATGAGCTGACAATGGACAACATGAGCAGAATGACACAAACATCTTTCAGCAGTCAGACTTTAACAGGTTTGCAATCATTTCCCCTCAGGGCACTTTTTCAAGGGTGACCTCTTAAATTTGTAGGAGTGAAAATAACAGCACCCTAAAAGGGACTTTACAAAACAATAAATAGAAGATTCTATCCTGCAGCGTTGCACAGATAAAGCAGTTACACTGCCCTGTTTCAACTGAACAGCCATTGTGGTCAAGGAGGTGCTGACCTGCTGACAGGTGGTTTGGCATTGCACTGGAAGGCACTGGATGCGGTTGGTCTGTGTCACAGGATCCTGCTCATCCATGCACACACAGTTCTCACAAGAGCTTTTAGGCACCATTGCCCCTGGCTGGAAATATAGGGGAGAGAGAAAACCATGACAAGAATTCAGAGTGTTCTGGAATAAACATCCCCCTGGCCTATAGAAAAAACGAATGCTTATGAGGTTTATTTTTGCAAGTATTTCCCGAAATGAATACACATCCAGATCTCTAAAATTTCACCATTGGTATCACAAAATGAACACAAGGCTGACACTCCCAAGTGTATCAATGATGTTAAATGAGTTCTCATAAATTCCAAGCATCTATTTTTGGTCAGTTTGACCAGGCAATAATCTTACAACATTCAATGAGATTTAAAATGTGTGTTCAATCACAATTCTGACCCATTGACTCTAAAGCACAGGCAAGATCTCTTTTAGTAAGCAAGTTACTGGTCTCTAGCATTACCTATTGAATAACCTATCCCAGAATCACAGATTGCTTAGTGTTGGGAGGGAAACTACTGGCAGGAAGAATTACAAGCCATTCTAATCCTGCTTTCTGTATGAGTGTTGAAAACAAGAACTTCAGATAATTCTGACTCAGGCAACATTAACTTGTAGGAAGAAGTGTCTGGAAGAAGACCTACCTTAAATTCAACTCCTTCAGAAACACATACACCTTTTGGTACTGTAATGAAAAAAAAATGAAAAGGTTGTGCTAAGAATGATGCAGTTTCTGTACTCATCTCTGAATTGTGAGTGATTTAGAGAAGTCAAAAAGTAGAGCTGAACACAAGAGTGGGGGAAAAAAGCAACTATGGTTGCTATTTGGTATTCAGAAGCCCACATGTAGCATCTGCTTAGATGTTATGCATCAAGTGGGGATAATTCTATAGCCTGGTATTCTCCATAAGGTAAAATCTATTTGCCTTGTGTTTTGTTTACCCATACTTGTAATTACTTGACCTTTTCTTTATTGTTAACCACTGTACCGGTAACAAAGCTAATGGGCTTATGTGTGTGAAGCTGGAAATATAATTTGGCAGCAGAGCTTCTGGACAGGTTCAGTTTAGCCATCAGTCAGTATGTGGTCAATTGCTTACACTGCCTGAATACTCAATACAGAGAATCTGAACCAGTTACCAACTCAAAAAAAAAAAAAAGAAGGAAAAAAAAAGGGGGGAAATAAAAAGGAAAAAAAAATAGCCCAATTGTAAAGGCTGAGGGGGAAGGAAAGAGGCTTCTGCCACGATGTTAACTAATTTAGAAAAATCAAATACTTGAAAGAATAAATAAAACATCTTAAGGAAACAAGGTACTTACTACAGGAGAAGATAGGGCAACAACCACCCTCAGATATAGCAAGCACTGGCTGGAAACCTAAGTCGCATCCTGTTTTGTTGATAATGCAGGTTTTTATATCACATTCTGCAATAGACAGCAGAGACAAAGTAAGCCAAAGCATCCCATCCAGCAGTGTTACGTGCGGACAGAGCTTGAAAAAACCATCCTATTACCATTGCCAGGATTCTCTGTCCTGCATCTTGGTATAGATACTGGGAATAGCCACGTTTAGGAGCAGGCTGCTCCTGTGCTGTGGTGGACATTTGGGACTGGGAGGGTGCAAATGCAAAGCTGAGGGCAAACGTATGCCAGGAACCTCCACAGGAAGCCTTAGGGAAGCCTGGAAGATGAATACATTCTCTCTTACTGGATGAATCTCTGTGGAATGATCAAGTTCTCATCTCGGAAGGACAACAGCCAAAGGATCCTGTGGAGCACCTGCTAGTCCCAGTGATCCACAGGAGATTTTCCAGTGTAAATATCTGTCAGCTCATGGCACTAATTTAGAGTATAAGCTGGACTGGAGGAGTTTTTTCTGCTAGCAAGAGCACCTGGCATGTAGATGGAAGAAATGGCCACTCCAGTGTGCTTATTTGAACCTGCTACCTGTAGGGCACCACATCTCACTTTAGGACTACTGATGAAGGCAAATGTTGTCATATAATGGCAAGTGAAGGATCTACCCACCGCAGACTGTCTCTGTGCAGCAGGGGTCTTCCAGACGCGGTTTTATTTTGCGTACAAAGCCTTCTTTTGTGCAGTTGATAGGTGGCGATTTAGCACAAGGGCGGGGGAAGCAAGAGATGTTCAAGGTCGTTTCATCACAAGTACAGTATTGGCAGTCATGCTCCCAAGCCTCTCTAGGCTGTAAAAAGAAGAGGAATAGCAATTCAGAGAGCAAAACCTGGAAGCATTATATCAATGAATGCCTGCTGTAAGCCAGTGTAGGACTGAGTTGGCCTAATTTATTGTGTAGGAAAATTGCAATTCAAATCTCAGAGGGAGAAGAAGGGAAGACTAAGAAAAAATGCCATTATTTGCCACCTTTCTTTGCAGGTTTCTGTGTTTCCAGGAAGAAAGCCTGATAGTTCTACCAGGAAACTGATTTCCACAAACTGCTCTTTCTGTTTCTGTACCTCAAGTGATTAAACAAGTTCTGGAGTTAATAAAATCTTCTGATTTTCTCCCAACATCATTGCAGTTCACTGGTTTTTAAGCTTAGACTTAAAAGAAACAACTTATGCAGTCATTTTTGCAGAAGGTCACAGAACACAGATAAACTATAAAGACAGTATTTTCCTTTCTCTTACCTGTTTCACTGACCCATCTTGTGCAGTGCAACCTATAAAATGAATTAGATGTTACTTTAAAGGTAAGTAACTCCATCAGGGAAAACAACCGAAGCAGAAAAACAGGAACAGAAGGAAGGTATTGAAATTTGAGAAACAGCCACCAAGAGAAAGGAAAATTCAGAGTGCAAAGTCACAGGTTTTAAACACAAAAACATCTTAACCATGCTATTCTTTGCTCTTTTGAAAGTTGCATCTTTTGCATATAAGAGCAGGCAGAAACTCTTAATCTGGAATGCTTCCAGCTCCACCAGAACAGGTCAGTAAGAAGGTCTCCCCCATTTCCTCTGTATCCAAAACAACCCTCTTAATATGCATTTCTAGTCAGGCTCTTACCCCTCCTTCCCATGGTACCATTTATACCGTTTCTTACCACAAACAGACACACAAATGCCATCATGATCATTCAGCAGAATTTTTCCATCAGGACAGTAGCATCCTTCAACAAACACTGATGTGCTATTTTGGGAAGGAAGGGTGTCCATAACAACTCCTCTGCACAATCAGAATATAAATGAGAATGAATGAGAGGTAAAAACGCAGCCCAGGGCCATCAAGACACCTAAATCCCAAGGGCATGTGAATTTCAATTTTCCCCAGCAATCTTCACATTATGGACTTGAAAAAACGCCTTATGGGAAATTACCCACCTGCTGAAGCAAGTGTTTCTTTTTGGTTCCCCGCATGGCTTGTACACCTGATCCCCAGGACAGCTGGCCTCTGTGGAGCATTGCAACACACGAGTTAAAAACCCCAGACCCAGGTGTACCCTCCGATGCAGGGACACGAGGGGACAAAGCGCCCAGCTAGCGCAGCCACCTCCCGGGCAAGGGGCCCTGCAGCTCCAGCAGGAGGGGCCGGTGGGGCTGGCGAGGTGCAAGCGAGGGGAGCAGCGGCGCTCGCCCTGATTCAGCGAGGCCCGAGCGGGCAAAGCCGCAGAGACAAGCGGTGCGTTGCCACCTAGTGCCCGAGCTGCGGGGACACGCACAACTGCTGGGCTGAGCTACGCAGGAGGCACCGTGGGCCTGGTTCCCCCTTGCTTTGCTCCAGGTCTGGGCTGGAACAGCCTCTTTGGTTTGTTCCCGCTTTTTCTCAGGTGCAGAGCGGCAGGGGAGGACAGAGCGGAGCAGCCTTGCTTCCCGGCAGGGGGTGTTTTCCGCCCGAGCTGCCGGCCCGTTCCCAGGCTCACCGCAGCGCCCGCCCGCCAGCCTCCTCCAGTCCGCGCAGAGCCCGTGCAGCCCGCACAGCGCCGCGTACGTCTGCATGCTCTGGCACTCGCTGCTGGGCTGCTCCTCCGAGCACCCGCTGGCCACACACGCCTCGTAGTAGGGCTGGGGGGGCACCACGCCGTGGCACTCCGTCAGGGACCTTCACAAAGCAAGGAGAAAAACCTTGGGCTGCTTCCAAGGAAGAATGCAAATCGGAGCCAAACCATCCCCCCTGCTCCAGGCAAAGCCTCGAGGTACAACTACAAATTGTTCTCATAGGCAATACACCCCCACAGCTTAATAAAGAATGAGATTTACCTGCCATTCTTTACAATGCTTTGAAAGGAAACAATATTATGTTGGACTGCTACCTGCAAAGGCTCCTGCACAGCTCATAGCTATAAGTCTATACTGACGTTTTTATGCTAGCATGTTTGAAAAGCCTGCTTTAAACCACAAAATTATTTTAAAAACAGCCACATATATTTGCTTACTATATTCTGACTGTGTTTCATATCATTCAGAGCTTTCAGATACTGAATTATAGCTAGTTCCCACTTGGCCTCTTCAGAAGTGACAGGCAGAGGGAGTGCCAAGCAGCAGACTATTAAGAGAGGACTGATTTTGCTGATGCAGCTGAAAAATATCTGCCAACCTCAAGAACACACACATCAGTTCACTGCTCAGTTTCACAAGGTATGCAAGACTTTGTATTTTCTTCATATCCTAGAATCAGTTCACCCAAGCCATTTAGTGAAGAACGAAATTACCCTGTGGACTTATTATTCTGATACTTTTGGGAGTTGTCTTACCAGATGATTTTACACAGACTGGAAGGCACACAATGCTGATGATACTCAGCCTTTGATGGTTGTGAGACACCAGGGTTACAGTATCTGTTGGTAGGATATGGAACTTTCCAATCTAATGCCATCTCTTTGAAGGACTTGACAACCTTACCATTCCTCTTCATAGCATCATCAGACTTCTGGTTGGTGCAGGTACCTGGCAGCAATATAAAAATGACAGTTCAAGGACAGTTGATGCTGATGAAGCTGCTTTTAGATAAAATCTGGGGGGAAGTTGCCCTCCTTGTGTGAAGACAGCAGCATGTGGGGTCCTGGATATTTCTCACATTTGTGAGAAATAGTGAAGTTGCAAGCATTTAGAGATTTTACAAGAGAATGAAAGATAGAAGGAGGAAAATTCAGAGCACTAATTTTTTATCAGCTGATGAGGATACTCACCACAAAGTCCCATGGTATTGTTATGAAACTTGCTGAAAGGGAGTTTTATGTAAAATGCAAGTCGACTATAGGAGATGTACACCTCTAATTCGGGTATTTCAATTATGGCATAAAGGCCAGAACTGGTTATCCTGATACCATTCTTAAAAATGTCTGGAACAACTTTCTTATCATCAAACAAAATCTAAAAGAAAAGAAACAAAAGGTTTTTATGAACAGTCCTTCAGTGAGTAAGGAACATGATTAGTGCAGCTGGGAAGCAGAGCAGCACAAATTCAGACTTTAGGTGCACCAAATGATGTCTGTCAAAGGCAGTCATTTAAGCAGTTGTCTAATATTCCTTTTAAATATGTTGCAATTTATATTTGAATACTTGTATCAGGATGAAAACCATTATTTCCAATTATGTGATAATTTCCCAGATTTTTATATAAATATATATAGAATATAAAGATTCTATTGATACAAAGCAAAAAAGAGAGAGAAGCAAAGCAATTGCATTTCTTACCTATTCCATATTTTACAAGCTTAATCCTTTGTCATCACAGGACATTTGGCAGTGCAGTAATATAACTACAGCAAAATATTTTTGAGAATTCATTTAAACCCAATACTTTACCAAGTTTGTTTCTTTTCCATGTTCCATTGCTTGGGTCAGAATAACAACAGAGTTGGAGTAAAAAATGATGAGGGACATTGAACAAATTGCTCCACCAGTGGCAGCACAGTAGTAGTTGTCTATGTGAATCCAGAAGTTGTGAGAGTCAGGGTGAATTGATTTCACAAGGACATAGGTGCAGTTTTCTTTAAAATGGTAATATGCTCCATCAAAAGTCACATAATGCTCATTTCCCCATCCACTGCAAATACCTAGAAGACAGAATGACAGGCTTCAAGTTTGACTTCTGAGCTACCTGTAAGTACAAGCTGGTTTTAACCTTTTTACTCACTTCCAGTCAGAGACAAGATATCCAGTTTAATAAAGAAAAATTACTCTAGCAAGGACATCTGCTTTTAACAGCCAAGATTTCAGATGGGATTTCTGTTCCATTGTATCTTGCTGAATTGATATGAACATAATAAAGATGTTGACCAGACAGACTTTTCTTTTTTGAGGCCCTGCTGAACATAACATGAATTTCAGGAATTCTCCAGGCACTTACACTGGCACTCAGAGACTTCACAGCAACCAGTTTCATCGGAGTGTTTTGTGATCGGGAAACCATTGACACAGAGCTTCTGTTGCTGAGGTGGGCAAGTCATGACAGACAATTTGATATTGTTTCCTTCTCCTAGACAAGTGGCAGTATAGCAATTTCCAAAATTCCATGTTTCATTAAACTATTGATTAATTGAAAAAAAAAAGAAAAAAAAAAGAAGCAAATAACAAAGTAATGTCACAAAATCTTTAAAATCACACACAGCAATTATATTCCATTCAGTTAATTGTCTAGCATGGCAAAATTTGGTGTCTACTCTGGCTCTGGAAACCAGGCAATATGAACCATATAGGAACAAGGAGAGCCTTGATAGCTACTTTTTTGGTATATATGTTAGGGTCCTGATAACTTCTGGTAGTAGGACACTGCCAGATGTATCTTCCTAGTCTTTGTTCAGCTTAGGTAGCTCTGCTCATGTACAATAATTTAGGTGTTTCAGGTTAACAGAAGACTCTTCAAGTTATTCTTTCAGTGAGGGGTTTCTGGCCTGCTTCTAAATCATCTCATTCAGCCACACCTACAGTCCAGCTGTAGTGCTGGATACTAGCATCAGAGGAGAACACCAAACCTTGGCTGCAGGCAATGCATGAATGGTGGAGTGATGAAACGCATCTTCTTCAGAGTCTCTCACCTTTCTGGGAGGAGTGAGTGCAAGACAATCACTCACAGAAGTCTTTGTGGGAGCAGGAACTTGCTTTGTCACACCAGGAGCAGGTGTTGGTGGACAGTTTTCAGAACGTGGATCACAGACCTTAAGGCTCTCAGCATGACCAGTTTTACACTCTGCCCAAATGAATTCCATCTGACATGATTTATTGCAGACAGAGTAAGCACAACGACCTGAGACATTCACTGGCAGAGAAACATTTTCTCCTGCAAGGGCAAAACCCAGATGTTAGCCTGAGGCTGCATTCTCAGCCCTGCCTTTTACTATCTGTACCCAACAACCATGCTCAGGGGACTGTCAGTCTGCAGCTCCTGGGATTTAGTGGCTGAACTGGACAGCAATTCATCCAAATGGCAAAGACTGAGGGAGGGCCACAAGGCCTAATCTGAAATTCTGCTCTTAGGTACATTGGAAGGAATTGAAAATGAGTACAAGAAGAGCCAATACTGAGTGCATCACCAAGTGCAACTGCTCTTCACAAGCACCAGGATGTAAGTGAAGCAGGAGCTACTAACAGATGAAGAGTCTTTCCTCCCCTGCTTTTGGAATATTATTGTCAGTTACAAGCTCATGCTCAGCAGTTTGGGATTCAGGGCTCTGCTGACATCAACAACTGCTATAAGTTTCCTTACACCAGGGGTATTCAAACCAGAACAGAGTTATTGGATATGGGAGAGTTGTACTTCTGAAGGTGTTAGCTTCAGTTCAAAGATGTAACAACTTCTAACTGCGACAGGCAGAATGAGCACTTGCTGAAGTACTTTCATCTGTCAGTACATCTTTCCATGTCAGTGGTGCAAAAAAAAAAATTGCATGGTTTCTCACCCATTTTTATCAATTGTCCATTGTCATTGCAGAAGCAGGGAGTGGCTACCTCTGGTGAGGGAGGTGCAGATGTTACATATTGCATATGTGGTTCTGCAGGAAATCAAATAAATTAGTATTTCAATCCTCTACTACTCTACTTTCAAGTCCTATGACACCTCTTACATTCTTTACAACTACAAAAAAAATTTAAAAAAATCTTTTTTTACCACTACATTCTGTACACATCCACACAGAAACCATCCTCTGTATTTATAAACACTCCCTCTATTACACAGTATGGTGCTGTAATACTACACACACACCGTCCCACATGTAGTTATTTTTTTCCTGTACAGAATACACTAAACACCCCTTTTTCTGTCATTTATTCATTTCAATTTAATGTTTCTAGTCCTGCAGTACTTCACCTGACTTTGGAGTGGTGACTTCCAGTGGCACTCCATTTGGATTTGCAATGCTTTCATTCAAAGAAACTGTTGGTTTAAATAGAGACAGATCATGTAGATATTTTACTATGCTACCTACAGTCTGCTTTCAATAATCCTGCCTTTACTAGGTATTACTCCACTGTACTTATTCCATTTTTTAACATTTTCAATAAATACCAAACACATGGGTTCACCATCAAGTATTTAGCTCTTCCACTCACATGAGTAGAGAATCTAACATTTCATTTTCTTTGTTGCCCTTGTATAACTTGCTATAAGGATTATATATATATATATTGATTTTTATGAATAAAAATAAGTGGCTAAAAAAATGTGGCAAATTCCCCAATTTTCTTTATATCTTTTAAGAAAAAGAGATAAAGAAATTTTCTGATTTTTCACATTCCATTCATGCTGGAAAATGTCTTTTGAACAGGAGTTAACTGCCAGGAAGCTTTATTTTCATATTCCAGTGACCCATATAAGACTCACTTATTCCAATGCAGAACACAGTACAATAAAAACCAGAACGTGTTATGGGTGATAAGAAGGAGAAAAAAAAAGATTTAGAAGTATGATATATTGAGACTAATATATTGATATATTGACACCAGAGTGTCAACTGTGATATGCTCAAGCTTATTGTAAAGGTTGTATGAAAAATTGCTGAATCTTTCTATTCTCTCTTAATCTCACTGACAGTAAGGTCAGCAAGAATCTCTAAGATTGCACTTTTGGTCCTCACCACAAGCTCTGGTCCCTCAGTTTTGAAACTTCAACAGTCTTAAATTATGCTGTTATCCTAGACATGCTGCAGGAATCTTTTTCCAGGATGGATAAATCTTATTACTGTTGTGGATTTCCACAGAATCACCACCAAGCCCCTTATCAATCTAGTACCTTGTGCTGATGTAGGTGGAGTTCTGCAGGGGGTAAGGGTTTTAATGATCTGTCCATTAGGGCCACAGACAGCTTCACCACATGTTGTCCCATACACGTGGCTGTACACAGTTTCATTTAAGGTGTAGGTCTTGCCATTGTAGCAGCACAGGCAAACTGAGGCACCAAAAGAGAAAATGTCATGGCAACAGAGTACACTTGCAATATAAATACAAGTGAAAAGCAAACCAAACTCTGCATTTACCCTTCTGAAGTTCACAACATCAAACATGAATTACCTGGCTAAGAAACTTTCTTAGTTTCTATTTAAGAAGCTGCACTGCAACTCTATCTCATTTATTTAAAGTGTGTTGGATTTTTCTGGTTGCTGGTGTTTCTTGGAGTCAGCTGGCATAGAGGAATTACTGGTTGGTAAAAGCATGAGAACTGGTACTGGCCTAACTCAGCATGGAGCACAGGAGAACTCCCTCTGGGCAGGGAATGTGACTGCGGTTATTGCCTTTCTGAGTGACAAAACACTGGCTCAGGAGGTCTTGCACAGCCATTTCCATCCACAAATGAGGAGCATGCAGTGATACAAAATTTCATTTAAATATATGAGAAGCTCTCCAGATTTTGGAGACTGTACGTGTGAGAACCAAAGGAAGTGTATCTATTACTGTATCAAAATCAGCTAAACTGCAAATGTGTTATTTACTGGGTCACCCTCTGGTTTGGGATGTGCTTTCTCCCAGATATGGGAATGAACTGATACAGTACCTTAACCAAATTCATCCTTTAGGCACACAAGCATTTATCTGATAAAATAGCTATCTTAGATTATTTTATTAATTGAATGGTCAGGAAACAGCACTTCTACAAGATTTGCCCTGTTCTAAAAGTACTTATTAAAAGAGGTACCATGAATGGCCTGCTACAGACTACAATCTGTCTTCACTGGCTACCAAGGAAGTGTAAAAGTGGTATTAACCTGTATAAGATGAATCCTGCATATCACACCAGTCTCCTTCCTCCTCATGATTGTCCTTTACACAGTTCTTGAGGTCAAAGGCTGCATTTTGCTTATCAAAGTATATCTGTGATGCTTTGCACCCACATATTAAACTACCTGTCTGGCCTTCTATTACCAGTATGTTTGCAGTAATGTGTAATGTTGGGTTGTTGCAGTCCTGCCATCACTCAGTGCATGGTGAGAGAGGTGAAAAGTTACCTTTGGAGTCTTCAGCACATAGTTTCTCTTCAGGATCGCTGAGAGTAAAAAAGAGTAAAAAAGTATCGTTTTATTGAAATTAATTTGTATATGGAATAACAGTGTCTGTAACTGTACCTACATTTACAAAATCCTATCCTGGATTTAATGGTAATTTCCACTACCTATAAACATTAACAAAACATCTCCTAGTTTGTCCTTTCCAGTCCTATTCTACCTTTCTCACCATCAACTGACCTACCATGAAGTGCAGTTGGGGAGGGAGACACACTCCCTGCTCTCCTCATCAAAATATGGCTTGTCAGGACTACACTCTGGGTAACAGCCTGGAAAATTAAAGTATTCTTAGTCTGAGTTACATAGGCATAGGAAAGCACATAAATACCTCTACCAAATATAGATTTGATCCCCAATTGTATGTGATTCCAGTATGAATGTTCTTTTTACTACCAATTATTTTTCCAAGTCCTCTTTTTACCTCTCTCCCCAAAGTTTTAATTTACTACATTTGTCAACAGATAATTATTGCACACAATTTTATATTGAATGGTGTTTTATCACTTCATATATTTAAAGGCAGCAGGCAAATGATGCTATGAATGGCACCATCACACAGGGAATTAGCAAGGCATGGTCAATGAGCTTTTGGGACAGATGGGATAACCTTTCAGTCACCTTGATGCTTCAGACATTTGAAACCACACTAATAGCTGTGAATCCCATAAACTGCATTAAAGTCAAGGAAGAATTACCTTCTAAACTGTACAGCAAGTTCCCACATTTCCCTTGTGGGTTCCTGCAGGTCCTTAGACAAGGGGCTCCACAGGGTTTATAGAACCACTCATGTTTGTCAGGTGGATTGTAATAATCACAGAATACAGCTGGAACAGAAGAATAAAAACATTTAGGTCTCAGAAACTGGGCAGGGACTATTTTTAAATCTTGTTTAAAAGATTTTGATAAGATAAACTTGATGAAAAGGGCTTGTTCAGGCACACATGCATAGCAATGTAGGTGTTCTGCTCTTCTGTATCCCGTGTGCCTGAGCACAAGGGGCACTGCTTGCTGTGTCATTTCCCTGCAGTACTTACGGCAAATGGCAGGGGTTCTCCAGTTGATGCAGACACCAGCTCTGCTGCAGCTCCTCGAGTAAGCAGCCACTGAGGTACAAAAGCACTCACAGTCTCCCACACTGTCGCAGCCACAGAAGTCAGACACACAAGATTCATAATATGGAATTGGGTTCACCTGTCAAAACACCAACAGAGCTGTCACCACAGCTGTGTCTGCTGCACTGTGTTTTAATGAGGGAAAGGGCTCTGAATTTCTGTCATGCACATGGTTTGTGACAGTCTGGGATTGTCATGAAGGAGCCATGATATTTTACAACATGTAGTTTTCTATTTTCACCTGCCTGATAGAATTGGACTCTAAATCTTCCTATTCTCATATGTGTAATGCTGCCACTTACACTTAAAATGCCTTTCCAGGGTGATTTCTGCAGGACTGAACTACCCTGTTCTGTCTTAGCACAACTACACAGTGTGTGCGCTCTTCAACTGAGAGACAGTGATTGAGTATGGAAGGAAATCCTATTTCCACTAAACTTCATGACTTTTGTTTTTTAACCATTGCCAACATAAACTAAGAAAGGAAATTAAGCCAAGTTTGTTTTTAAAATTTTTATTAAAGTGCATTGAAGCTTTGTGTAGACATTCTAATAAAGAAGAGTAGCCTTGTTTCTGTTTAAATTAATCCAATTTGTGACTGAACTAAACTAAACAATTAGTCTCTTTAGATAACTTGAATGAAATTCCCAAGGATCACCATACAAACAGTCCTAGACTAACTTATATCTACATTCTACAGATACCTAACTTTCTACTTCTGGTGGCCAACTATTATTCTCTTTATCTTTAGTTGTTGAAAACAGGCCCTGCTTCTTCGTCAACACTGTGCAACAGATTTTAATTGCATAGCTGTGAAATGAGATTTTGAGAGAGGTAGCTGAGTACTACTGTGTAGTAGCTTCAATACTAAAAATATACCGCAAAAGTGCTGCAAACCGGCAACAAATATCTAGTGTGAAACTACTGAGGATGAGAGAACAGGATTACCTTGCTGTGACAGGCTTCAAAGATGTTACTCTTAATGATGCTGCAATGCTTCTGTCCCAGGGCAGACTTGAAAGGCTGATCTGCACACAGGTCTGTCATGTTTATATTTGAGCAGGTGCTTGTTATTTTCCAGCTGTTTCCAAACTCCTGGATGCTCATCTCCATGGACTGCCCTCTGGTTGTGAAGTCATTCCTTGAGCGGCCATCAAAGTCCCCACAAAGACCACAGACTTTTCCCTGTGTAATGTGTGTAGGCACAGTTAATGCTTTCGTTATTTTGAGTGCAGCCCACTCTTTGACAGAAATAAACTACAGAACCTGTAAAGGCAAAATAGGTGCAAGTTTCTAAACAGAAAGCAAAAAATGGCTTAGAAAAAGTTGGACTTCAAGTGACCTAAGCACTCCCAATGTGTTACCAGTACTTCTAGCCCCAAATATATACTGACTGAACAGTGTAATAAAACACAAGATATGGCCTGCTTGCTGTTTCTTCTTGTCCACTAAACCAAACTTTTTCCAAGCCTTTTTTTCCAAGCCCTGGAAAAACTGGGGCTCCAGTTCTGGATGCATAATTCTGACTTTGAAATCATAACTCCCATTCCACCCCCTACTTACCTGGAAAGATGGTGCCACATGAACAACAACAGTAGTCTTTTGGTCCCACATGAAGTTCATCCCTTGATTTGTTTCAATTACAATATAACCTCCTCTGAGGTCCACTTTGTAGTTTTTCTCAGCTCCTGGATCAGTGGCTATCTCCTGAATTCTTCCTTCCAAGAGCCTTATTTCACTGTTCTACAAAGGAACAGATACATTGAATGGAAGGAAAACAAATAGAAAACTTAGTGCAACAGCACTGGCACTCTGTCTCTCATTCTTTGTCTTATTTTTCTGTCATCTCCACACTCTATCTTGGTAGATAGAGTGAGCCATAGTCACAAATGCACAGAACCTACTGTCACAAATGCAAACACACACACAAACACACATTCATAGAATGTTGTTGACTCCTTGCATCTTTCCTCTTGTCCACAGAAGTGTTCAGTGCCTGTTAACATCAAATACCTAAGCCTTTCCCAACTTCCCTGCCTTAGCTTGCTGGCTGTTTGACTTCCATAGGTACTTTTAGCAGCAACTGAGATGGCATATAAGGGAATGATACAGTAATTACTACAAAATCAACACTACAGCTCCTTGGTTATAACTAGTTCTAGACAAACCTCAAAAATCAATGTGATCTTTAGAGAGCAGATGGAGCGTGACTTCCCACAGGCGTTGTTCTGAATCACAATCCGGAAGGTGCCAGCATCCATGTTATTAGGGCAAAAATCCTTAGAAAAACAGATAACATTCTGTTAGATCTTGTCAGGGAACTGGATCAGTGATAAGCATTTTCAGGAGCTCTAAATGAATGATACTCTGATCTGACTTCTTTATTCACTAAAACTACAGAATTTTGGAAGAATCTGATGGAAGATGACCTGGTGGCAGATGCATCTTTGACCAGGATTTTCAAAAATAAAAACTAAGGAGGGAAATGAACTTGTCATAGCAACAGTCCAAAAAGGTAAAACTATATTTTTCTTAAAATTAGCAAAACTAACTGTAATTTGGGGATGACAAAATGTCTCACTGAGTGCTGTCTCATTACCTGCAATTATTCCATATGAGGCTCGCACATTAATCTCTGCGTGCTTCCATCACAACAAAAATAATGTCAGTCTTGTATGGCCGGGGGAAATGCTTTTCAACACCACATTTTCCTTCCTTTTGAAAATGCTAGAATGCCTTCAGGAAAGGGCAGTCCAACCAAGGAGTTAATCATTTGGGATCACACAGTGCCCTCTTGTGTCACGTCTGAGAGTCAATTTGCTTTGTTTGGAAAATCTCGGTCTATCAGCTCTAGGTGTAAGAGGAGGGGAGTAGGCTCTGCTCATTAGTTTGGCTATTTTGTATGGGAATGCCTTTTAATTACCCAGACTGAAGCCTACACTGTGGGCTATGAAAAGCATATGGATGGGAAATTGAAAATAAATTGATACCTGAGCTAGGATATAGTCACAGTCTCCCAGGAAATCAAACTTCTCCCCATCAAAGCTCATATAATGCCCATTTCCATACACCGTGCAGGTTCCCTTGCAGGGATTGTCTGTGCAGTTCCACTGTCTTTTGTTGCAGGTGCTGGGAGGCAAAATGCAAAGAATAACAATGTTTGCATGAAACATGGGCTTTCCTTAACCCCAAACAGGGGCAGAATAATTAAAAGGTTTGTTGTTTGCAGTGCCCTCTCAACTGGTTTAAGATCATGCCATGAGATGCCATATCAATCAGAAAGTTCACGTTTACTACCCTGAAACATTTATTCTATTATTTCCTTCATATATATTTTAAATAATTGAGTCCTGGCAGCAGACTGTGGAGGTTTTGAAGACAAATTCAAGGAATTTGAACGGAATATTTCTACCATTTCTGAATTTTAACCTGTGAGGGATCATGCTGCAGTTCTGTTACAGTGGTGTGAACAAATATTATCTCTGGCTTTCCTTGGGTCTGGCTGAGATGGAGAGAATTTTTTTCCCTCAGCAGCCCTCACAGAACTGTGCTTTGCATTGGCAGCTGCAAAGGTGTTGGTAACACCTCAGTGTATTGGCTACTGCTGAGCAGCACTCCCACAGCATCAGTGCTGTCTCCTCAGCATTCTCCCCCTCACCAGTAAGCTGGGGCATGGATAAGGTTTTGGGAGGGGACAGAGACAGAACAGCTGTCCCAAGCTGGCCAAATGGATATTCCAAACCATGTGATGTCTGGTCAGCCATAAAAGCTAAGAGAATGGGAGATTGGGGTGGGAATAGAGTGCTATATGTTATGATGTTTGTTTTCTGAAGCCCTACACCTTTGAAACTGGGCTGGATATCACCTGCTGGTGGGAACTAGAGGATAAATATTTTGTTTGCTTTTTCTTCTGCACACAGCCTTTGCTTCTGCTTTATTTTGACCCATGACCATTTTATTTTGTCCCCAGCCCTGTCCTCTGAGGAGGGTAGTGACAGAGCAGCTAGGTGGCACCTAATGTCCAGCCAAAGCCAACCCACCACACCTTGACAAACCTCACTTCTAGTTCAGGAGGACTGTAGACAGAAAATTTAGTTGTTATAGCCATGACACAGAGACTGCATTTTCTTTCCCATGTGTGTCCTCTTCTCATAAGAAAACTAAGCCCTCACTGCAATAAAACTTCTTAATGAATCTGTGATAGCAACAACAGCTTATCAGGCTTTGACTTCACAGGTTAAACTTGACTGTACCAACGGTGATTAGACCAAAGTGTTTATAGCTCTTATTTTCTCTACATCTATTTGGCAGAACTATACAGTCTCATCCTTGCTAAATAATGAATAGGATTGAAAGCATTTTTCCCACCATGATCAGTAATAACAGTGAAATCTATGGCACTAGAAATTTGAGCAACTAGAGCACTAGTTTATCTTGAGAGCTATGCATCTGGAAGCACTGCATGTCTCAAGGGAGGACCATTGCAATTCCTCTTTGACTAAATTCAATAATTTTCCAGGGTTCAGCTGTGCCCAACACACACAGACTCAATTCCCCCTTATTGAATGAGCAACCACACACCAGCCAGGGTAAGGCTGATGTTTCTGAGGCTGGTAGGGAAACAGAAAAGGATGAAAATTGTTTAACAGAAGATATTGGTGCTCGTTCTCCCCAAGTGCAGGCTCATGCAGCATGATGCAGAGCAATACTTCCCATTTTATTTTTACTAGCAGCCCAATGGCTCTCATGATGAAGAGGAAGGCTTGAAACCACATCCTGTCCCATGGGTGCACTATGGACTGACAGTTCTAACAAACTCTGCTATAAAAAAAGGCTCTCTGGGATAACGTACCATGTGTTGCAGTCCACTTTGATGGTTTCCCCAGGTTTATAGAAATGTCCTCCATGAACACATGGACATTGATCTTTGGGAATACATCCTCCACTGCCATCCAATACCAGTCCATCGGGACACATGCAGCCAGAAACACATTCTGTGACATACTGCACATTAGAAGATATAGAAGAAGACAACTTGTTAGTGTACAGAAAGAACAGGGAACCAGCAGAAGTGTGCTAGCTCTGGATGCCAAAGTTTTGAATATTTAAAAAAACTCCTTAATTGCAAGCTAGTGGAAGTCATGCCACAAACATCACAGGTTGTTAGCTACAGCTGCTGTGTTATCTATCAGAGAAGCAGTTGGTGTGTGCCCAGCATGGCATGTTCCCATCAGTGCTTGATAAGGACAATGCTCCATGCAGAGCCCTGCTGTGCTGAGCCCCTGCTGGGAGGTGAACTCCTTACACAGTGCATGTCCTGCGTCTTGCAGCTTTTCTGGCACTCTGATCCAGTTGCTCCAGGACCTGCAGAGCTGCAGTTGAAGTAATACATAGGAGCTGGGCAATCTGCAGTAGGAGAAAACATTTCAGGAAGGTAATTTGGAGAGAGCAGTAAGGATGCCATCAGCAATTGCAAAACCAGCCAAAGGATTTCAGAGGGCTGCAGGTGTCTATAATTTAAAGTTTCTAATAGTTTTGCTTCTGCCCAATAACAGTGAAGGGAGAAGAAGGCAGATAACTTCTAAGCTTTGGGAAATATCCTCATCATCTAAAGAGTCTAGTAAGTCTGGTGACATTTTACAAAGACAAATGTTATCAATAACTAACACATTTCAGAGAGAATGGAAAATGTGCAGAATACTAAAATGTTACAGAAAGTGAGAGATAACACATAAAAACATTATAAATACGGCTGACACTATAATGCCATTATTTAACAAAATCTCACCTTTCACCAAGACAGTTTCTCCAATGCAGTCTAATCTTCCTTGAATGCATTTGCTAAAGAGATTGCATAAAACAAAACACATCAGCTCTTTGCACTTTTCTCCCTCACCAGGGAGAAAGGCACTGCAAAGCTTCACTTGTCACATGAATAACAAATTCCTATCAAAATGAATATTTGTTACAGCTATCAGTTTCACAGACATGCATTACCATCCCCAGAAGGAAGATTAAAAGACCCAGCTCTTAAAATACTCTTCCTTCATCTGGCACTGGTTTATTGTGTGTTTTCCCTAAATCAAGTTTTTCCTAAGCATCCATTTTCCACCCCATGAGATAAGACTAATACTTTCTTAAATAAGAGATCTCTTAAATTACTAAATGAATATGTGATTACGAAATAGTCTAGAAACCTCAATTGGAAGACAGCTAGAGAGAGAACATGTAAATATCTAAAGATGATAAAGAAGCCTTCCCCTGGTGGTTGTTTCCATTGATGCCCTAAGGTAATTGAAAATGAGAATAATGACAACTGTTTTTCAATGCAGATGCAAGTTAATTACACTATTTTTATTATTCCCCCCCAGTTTCTCTCTCTCTTTTCTAAAAAAAAAAAACAGTTTAAAAACTGAGAATTGGGTGGCTTTTTTCATGGACCATTTTTATTTTTTAAATAGTCTGCAGGATGGTGTGACGGTTTTCACTTTGCTTTTTCATTTCAAAGCCTGAAACTCCTCCAAGCCTTCTGTCTTCTAGAAAACTTGCTCCCACTGTTTGTGGACATTTTTTACACAACAATGAACTCTGCAAGAGATAGATTACAAATATTGTTCTACTTAACATATTTTCAGGTTCTTGTTTGCTAGCAGGAATATGGGATCTTAACATTTGCTGTGGCTGCACTTCCTGCCAGGGGAAGATACAAACTAGGAAAAATTTGCCATTATTCCTAACTGTAAAATGATGCTATTCATGGATTGGAGCAGAGACTTCCCCCATAAGCCCTGATGTCCCCAGGCACAGAGCAGCCTTTGCGTCATCAGAGCAACTCACCACATGAGTTTATCCTCTTGGAAGGAGTTGCCAGGCTGAACAATTTTGCCTTTGTAGTAGCAGGGGCAGTCATCTGGAGGCACACATTCCTCCTCATCGTTAAGGTAGGTGCCTTCAGGGCAAGCACAGCCCTCCATGGGTGCAATCTGGACCTTGCACAGTGGGTCAGGTTCATCCAGCGAGCGGCAAGACTGGTTACAGTACTTCACACTATAGTTATAAACCATAGTCTCAGGACACTCCTCTGAGGGATCTTTGCAAGAGAAATAAAAGGGATGTATGGCCTTCATTGTGCAATCATCTCTCATTACTTTAGCATGCTTTTCTGCACACTGGTAGCCATAAAAATGCTTTTATCCAACTACCAGATCTTGTCCCCCAGGACTCTGGGAGAATTTACTTGCATAGCCTAAACTGTATGACACTGAACACTGAAATACTCATCAGGGTGTATATTTTTCTAATTTCCACAATTTACATTTCTATCTTATGCTGGGAAATAAAACCAGTAACTTCTGACTTGTTAAAATTTTATTTTCTGACTTTTACTAATTATTTCTTTGGCTGGGGATAACTTAAGAAATTACCATATTTTGTAAGAGAGAAATTTTGACATTAAATGGCAGTGACAAGGAACTCTGCCAATCGACTGATGCTAACAAGAAAAGGGTGTTTCAGTTCTCACAGATATCTTGAGGAAAACTCTTGTTGTCATCCCCTGGGGAAATGAGAAACAACAATTTGTAAGATTTCTGGGTGAACCAAACAGGTAAATACCGAAATCTGAAGAGCTCAACTAACCCTGTAAGACAGTAAAAAGCTGGTCAATTTTCAGAGGCTGACAGTATACACCACCATCAAAGGTCTGCCATAGAATCTGCAGTACTGACCCATAGGGATGACACTAAATTTTGACAGGAGACATCACCCATATTAAGGCTGCAAGAAAGTCTGGCAGATTTCTTTGAAATTAAGTGAGAACTGGAGAGCTAGTCATCTTGGGCCCTTTCTAATTCTGCAGGTTAACTCTGCAGCAGTTTTTCAGATACACATGGGTGCACTAGGTACAGGGGTGTTGATCATGGGCACCTGTGCTAATCAGCTTTGCAGCAATGCTAAGAACTTATCAGCAATAGGTTCCATGCTTAAATAAAGCTCTGTATGTTTTTCCAGTCCATGACCATGGCACACTTTTTTTTAGATTAATTAGTGTGCTAGGCTTGTGTACACATTCAAAACCAGCACCTCTACCACCATAAACTATTTGGTTTTCTGGTCCTAGCTGGAGCAAACACAATATCCCCTCTGTAAGTCAGGCAAAGCATATTCTCCTACATTTTATTCTTTGAAGATACAGCAAGTGGTATTTGTAAGTCAAAATATGTCAAATAAAAAATATTAATAAAGATGTTGAATATTAATTTATATCTGTCTCAATTGTTAGCTATTAATACAATAAAATAACTTTCTTAAAATTTTCATAGAGGAATAAGATCACTTTTGATAGAGTGAGACTGGTAAGAGAAAGGTTATTTGATTGTAGTGCTCATGGTCACAGGAGTGACACACATCTAAGATGACAAATCACAACTGGAGGCATGGCTGCAGAGAGCATGAACATCCCAAAGATACCTTTAAGCTAGCTTGCACAGGGAACACTCCAGTAATGGCTCATGCTTCTGCTAAAGAGTGTGCAACAGGCATGCACATGGTTTAACTAGCAGGATTTGCTTGTTTCACACAGTCTGCTGACTGCAGTGCAGACATCTTCTTGGGATACCACCTGCCTTGGATGCTGCCTGCAGCTTGGCAGAGTGGATGCAGCTTCAGGAGCTGGAAGAGTTTTTCCAACCCCCACAATGGGACAGAACACAGAGTGAAGGTTGTGGCCCATTTAGTCTTTCACTCATGAACAGTGAGTCATAAACAACCATACTCTTATCACAGCTGTGTTCCCAAAAGATTATTTCTTCTTAAATAAGGCCTAAAATTATTGTTCTGATTAAAACATTAGTATTTTTTCTCAAGGTTACTGCACTGTTTGAGGCACTATTACCTACTATGCCTTAAGAACACAGATTTCAGCCAAACCCATGCTGCGAACCAGTCTTGATTTGCCATTAAAAATGTCAGTAATTCTATGCTGGGAACAAAGCTTTCAATAAACAGTGTCTGAGTCTAGTGCATAACTCTGCAGGATTCTAGGACAATTTACTGTGGACTACACTGTGTTCCTTTTAATTATTTCAGCACAGGTTTGTGAAATTGTTCTTATCACAGTCTTAAATGCCTCTGGCAATGCGTCACACCAGTCACACTGTTTGCCTTTGTTAAGTATCCCAGCTGGCCCCTAAGTCAGGCAATTAAATAGATCATAGCTGAATCAAGCTCCAAAAACATAATCATTGCTATGTTGTCTATTCAGATGTGCAATTAGTCAAAAAACCCATACATCTATTTTCATGTCAACAGAGGCAAATTTCACTTGAACTATCTGACCATCAGTGATAACCTGGGAATGTTGAAGCAAAACTCAGAATCCAAGATAGTGAGTTTTATTCTCAGAGTTTGTGCCATCTTGTAATAAATTCTGGCAATGCCAAAGGAAAATACATACATATGTGAACTCTAAACCTAGGATTTGATGACAATGTGTACGTCCAAGAAACTTTTGTTCATTTCTAGGTGAGCTGAAAATGCCCTTAAAGATTTTCACATTATCCAAGAAACTTTTGTTCATTTCTTGGACATGTTCATGTTCAGGTGAGCTGAAAATGCCCTTAAAGATTTTCACATTCTCAAATATGACCAATATATATTTATTTTAAAAACATTACTATTTTACTGTAACATGGAAAAATGTGGTTAATGAGTGATGTCATTTGTATTGTCTGGGACAAGAGGACTGAATGTAATGCAAAAAAGGTATTGGAATTAAAATACATGGGGAAGCCCATGTGTTCAAAAGTAACCTAATTGCTAACTAAACCTAAAGTAAAACTAATTCTGTTTCTGTTTTGATTTGAGTAATATGCCTTGTACTATTTTGCTTCTCTGAGTACTGAATTCACCTAAGACTTTACACAAGGAACATGCATTGTAAGATCATGAAGTAGTCAGAAACTGAATTTTACAGAATAAATGCTTATTCTGTTTTTCAAAGGCTTTCTAACTTGATGACTAAAGATGAAAGATACTGACTGCCACAAATGGGGCTGTCCTGAAGCTGTTCCCCCATATCCCTGCCAAGGAATTTCAGTTCACATACCACAAACACCCTGCCTCCAGCCCTGCAGGGACACGCCTGCTGAAGCACAGTCTCTGGAGTAAGTAGAGAGCACGCTGCACAGTGCAACTTCACTCTTCTCAGCGTTACAGGTGTCATACATGCATTTCTAAAGGACAGAAAAGGACATGGGCATTAT
The DNA here is from genome assembly GCF_014805655.1 of Passer montanus. Taxonomy (NCBI): domain Eukaryota; kingdom Metazoa; phylum Chordata; class Aves; order Passeriformes; family Passeridae; genus Passer; species Passer montanus. Next base: position 2,191,453 of record NW_024371593.1, read on the forward strand.
TATGTCTAGCTCATAGAAAAAACAGCAAAACATGTAGCAGTTAAAAAAGCAGTCAACCAATATATTTTTTAAAAGTATTATTACCAATGAAACTTAATATCTCTAAGAGAAAATGTATGCTAATGAATTGCTATGCAAACCTGAGAAATCAGTTACAGAAACTGCAATGACATTATGCCTAACTCTCATTAACAGATGAATATTAAAAAAGATAGAGGCACCTATAGTTCATTAAAGCACTAAGAAATGTCTTTACCAGCCTCCTATGAGGATGTACAATCTAGGACCTGTCAAAATATATAATCTGAAAATATTGCACGTGATGACTGGCACGTTGTGTACCTGTCTGGTAAGCAGATGAGATGCACCCAATGACATGATAGGTGCATGACAAAAGATGGTTTATAGAGAGTCAGTCATGTGTAATGACATTTTAAGAACTATTTATGTACGTACAGCTGGAATTTAAAGCTTGGGCTCTTTTAACTGTGTGGGCTATACAAGAGAACACAAATACAACTAGTCACTCTAGAACAGTAGGATCATACTGGATAGACAGTGACTTAGCCTGCCATTACTGATGTTGTGGAAAAGGCTTTCATGAATCATGGTTTAAAATCTGATGAGATCAGCAGGAGTAACAGACATATCTGTAAGAAACCGGTTATTACTTCTTCTTAACTGAAAAATGCAAAATCCTATTTTATTTATAGCTTACATTAATTCTGAAATATATATATTTTCTTCTGGGAGAGGTAAAACATAAGCCATATTTGTAAAGCTACTTGAAGACATATTACATTCTAGGCAAAATTTCAGGCTCAGATATTTTCTCAGGAAGTTGTATCACACACACACCTGCACAAACTTTCTGTGTGTTTGCAAGAACTTCTTTGCCATCCACATAAATGTGACAAATCTCTAGCTCAGACAAATTTCTCAGCAACATTATAGAGCTTTAAACCAAGAGAACATATGGGCAGCTTCATGCCTTCAAAACACAAGAAGACTAACAAGATTCAGGTAGTAAAAGAGATTTAAACAATGTAAATTCATATTCTCTCCCTCAACATGAATTTTGAACCAAGTCAGAGGTAATCCATGGGGCTGGTAAAACTGTCAATTCAATTCCACACAGAAACACTGATTCTGCTAGTCAAAGAGTGAACAGTTTTCACTCTTTGAAACTTTGAAATCTTGAACTGATTTTTTTCATTTTGCTTTTGGTCATGCAACAGAAGCCAGTGATGCCAATCAAGTATTTATGGGGTTATAGCCAAAAAGGCCCATCTTGCACAAACTCTTATTTTATAATTTTTCTAATCAGCATCAGTGAACTTTGTGACCAGTCATTACTGTAACTTATTTCACTCCCTTAGGCCAGACAACCTTCATGTGGGATCAGTCTCTGGACTAGATTAAACCACCCATTTGGAGCAGTGCCTTACCTTGATGTACACAGAAGGGTCTACAACAGAATGGCAGGCAGCAAACACGCTGCTTGTATTGGACAGAAGAGCACACCAGTGCTGGGCAAATTTTTCTGAAGTGGGAAAAAATATTGTCCATAGTCACTTAAACCACATTACTGTCTGAATCAATATTCTTATCAAATATCACATTGAACTAGAGTGTCCTGAAATGTTTAGATAACGCTGGATGGAAATACAGGTCATTAACTTATCAAAGGAATAAGCACAGTTGGATGGATGACCAGCCATTTTCCTAAAAGAAAGGTTTCACCTTCTAAGTATTAACATTATTACTGCAGCCAGATTTGCATAACATATACAGAACCTCCCCATTTTCACTGTTTTTCATCAAATTTTCTTAATTATTTACAGCCAGATAATTCCTTATAGTCAAGCAATAATATCAAGCATGTAATAATCAGTGAGCTGTGTGGCTATGAGCTGCAGCTTTAATTATATGTGGCAGTACCTAGGAGAGGTCAGTCCAAATAATATATATATATATCCAAATCCAGTCAGAGTGAAAAATCAGACAGGACACCTAGTACAGTGCAATGCTTGCTTAACTCAGCACTGTTGATGGCTTCCTCCTCTGAACTTCAGCACTGCTGTAACAACCTAGACTGGATGAAGAACTTGCCCAAATATTGGCAACCAATGGTGCTCTGCCTTAAGCCTAAATTGCTGTCATTGATGCTGTGTGTGCTTTTCAAGTCAACAGTGAATGTGTTGGCTCTTTCACCAGTAGTGCTGTCTTTTTGTTTTGAAAGCAAAGCTATCCTCTTGAAGACCTTCAAAACACAATATTTTTTCTCTAGTTATAGCCTCAAAGGCAGAGGGTTTTGATGTTTATGAGATTTCTAAAGCTTTTTTGATTATCCATCATGTGAAAATTATTTCACACCGATAAGCCAGGGATGAAAAGCCTGGTACCTTTATCCACACTGTTTGAACAAGGATCTTCAAAGCTGTCCTCAACATCAAAACAGCTGGCTCTAGTTTTCCATGAGTTACCAAAAGCAGAAGCTGAATCTTCTACAGCTCCAGTGACTGTTCTGAAGTCATCAGTCTGGATGTTATTGAAATTGCCACAAAGACCTTGTGTGGGAGGCAAAAAAAAAAAAAGGCAAAAGAAAATAAGAAATTGCTAGATGCAGGAAAAAAGGAATGGCTTCTAGATGAACACTCTTAGCTCTGTAATGGATGTCGCCTGAGATAAATCCATTTTCCTTGAGAGACTTCCTGATTTTCCCACAAATCTGATAGGGCCCTGTGTTTAGAGTGTATTTATTATTTTTCTGCATTACAGTAGCACTTAGTGATAGCACAAGGATTGGAACTGCCTAAATGTGCTTCAGTAAACACTGCCAGACAGCAAGTATCTTCCCCAAAGGCTTATAAATAAAGGAAATGGCAAAAGAAAAACAAAATGGGTCAGAGAGAGAGGGTGTAATCCCATTGCAGAGACAGGAAACAGAAGCACAAACATCTTAAATGGTGTAAAACAGGAGATTAGTGCAAAACCAAGAATATAGTCTGCACTTCACAAGTCTATGATGAAGGACTGTTTAAACGGAAGGAGTCTAAAAGATTTGCACACTCTGAACATCACAGAGATTTTCTTCAGCACATTGAAGGGTTTAGCCTTATGTGTCCTACCGGATGTGCGATTCTGAAAAGAATGATCGACGGTTATGGAGAGCTGCATTACAGGTTTCATTTGCACTCGGATCTGCACTCCAGCTGAGCTCAAGATTTTGATGAAAAATGTGGATTGTCTGAAGATGGTGATGCCATCTAAAAAAGAAAGAGAAAAAGAAAAAATGTTGTATGCACTTGCAAATCTTTACAAAACTGAGTAAACAGGAACTTCCATTTGCCAGCGCATGCAGTAACACAGAGATTCCCAGGGAATCCCAGGCATAGTATCCACCTAACAGTGAGTAGGATCATGTTCTTTTCAGAGAAAGGAGCAGGAATTCCTCTGCAAAAGATATAGGTTCTTCTGTGGAGGACATGAAGAAGGGGATTTACCTTTTCTTACAGGCAGCTTCACAATGAAATTGTTCATGTAGATATTTCCACAGGAACATATTTTTATAGTCTGCAGGAAAAGGAAAAAAGCCCACAGTAATGAAAGCTTATGAGGTGAGACAGACAAGAGCAACCGACAAGTTTCACTAAGCACTGTGTCTTCAAAACCCCATCACCTTTGGGGTCAGTGTAACTCAGTGTCCAAACACCATACAAAGAATGTAAGGAAAATAGAAGTGACCTCCTATGTATTGCTAATTAAAGACAGTTACTCACAGTTCTTCCTAGTGTTACCAATACATTCTTTAGGCAAGTCATTGTCCTTGAAGTCCCACACTGAATGATCTCCCCAATCACCACAACTGTGTCATCAGTGTTCTGAGAAGACATGAGAAAGGTATGGGCAGACATTGTTAGCATGTTACAGGCTGGGAGCTTGAAGAGAAGAATGTGTCACTGAAAGGCTAAGAAGGAGTGATGAAAGAACTGGGGTATTTGATATCTAATGCAAACTGTTTATTTCATTGCCAAAATCAATAATTTCACTAACTCTCCTTTGCACTCTTTTTCCGTGCTATCAGCTTGTGTGGATCTCATTTAGAGGCATTCACAGATAATTCAATCTTTTTGCAGAAGTTTTGGTTCATCCACTTCCTTCTGACAGTCACACATGAAGAAAGCTTCAAAAGAAATGCTTGAATCAACACTAATACATCCATTAAGAAAATTATTTAATTTTTTTGAAAGTACAAGTATGTTGAAGCTGCAAAACTTTGAAGTTGAGCATCAGCAATTGATTTGCAATCCATTGCAAATTCAAAAATTTATGGGGTTTAAGACTGAGCATGTGTTGAAGTGGTTTGCTGGATTTGTGCCATTTAATTAAATTAAGTCATATAAAGCTCCAGTACAGTTTAAAGCCTCATGCTGCTTGGGAGATTTAGGAGTGAAAAGAGAAATTGATCATACCTTAGCTAAGACATAATGACAGTTGCCATGAAAATTGAACCTCTTATTATCGAATGTTGTTATATGGAATCCTCCATCTATGTGACAAGTTCCAGAGCAGGGCAGAGAGATACAGCTCCAGTGGCCTCCTTTGCAAGTACTGTGCAAAACCCAAAAATCAGCTGTTAGAATAAACACAGCTTCAAGGGAGCAAAGGTGATACACCATTTCAATCTGAACAGATGTGGCCTCTTTGTATTTTTAGCTCATTATCTTGGCTTCTTATTCAAACCTTGTGGGTGAAAGCCTTTATATTAGGTCATTAAAGTGTGAGGACTCAATTCCTATCAGTGAGAGAGTTAACTGCACTGGGCTTTGAGCTGGCTCCCTCAGAGACACACTGAGATGGGAAAGCAAGAGATGGTTTTCTGGGCCTAATTGTTTACTTGACTTTTTAAAGGATGAAAGAACCCCTTCAAGCAGGATTTTGCAATATCTTGTGCTACTGGTGCAACTGTTCAGCAAGTCACTGATGGGATATTTCAGCAGCTAATTGTGGAGGGCCAGAGATAATGAGAAATTCTCACATCTGTGAACACAGGAAGAAAACAGTCCAGCCACACAGGCTTGGGCTTTGAGGGGAGTAAGTGAGGATATGGCAAGATGGGAGCCACACAAAGTCCATTAAGTTCAATTACTCAAAAGTTCTGGGATTTGAGGAGCATTTTCTCAAAATGCAGGATAATCCAAAGGGGCTTGTAGAATGTTTGCCCACATTTCATTCCTCCCTATAGCAAAGCTATAACTGATGGTCAAAAAATGACATTGTGTTACACAAGCACAGATAACACACACAGAGTAAGAAATAAAACTGTTTTGAGGCTAATATACCTGAGATGTTATCACCTTTCACCAGTGGAGAATGGAGATGGGTTCAAGCGGACAGGTTTTTTAATCAAATAATTCTCAAGGATCAGGACTTCTGAGATCTGGCCTTTTAATAGCCTTGTGGAGATCCAGATGTTGTTGGAAGTGCCACTTATTAACATGGTATGACTTCTCACCTCACTCTAGGAAGTGAGAAGTCTCTGAATTAATCACTAAAGAGTCTCATTTTTCTACATTCTGAAATCTTGAGCTCAGTTTTCACAAGCAGATTCAAGTGAAGGTGGGTAATAACTATGTGTGGTTGAGGAATACCTCTAAGTTTTCCTACACTGTTGAAAGTCAGAGCAAAGTTTTGAATTGTTATTTAAGACAAATGACAGGAAAAGATTAAAAAAAAAAAAAGGAAACTACAGAATGAAACTCATCAATGTTTTGAAATAAGTACTTCTGCCTTGTCAGTGCAATCAAGACTGCAACAGTACCAGTTCTGGCAGGGAGTGGAGTAAGTTCCTCCAGATGAGTAGACTTTGCCTTGAAATGTACAGGGGCAGCTGTCTCTGGGGATGCACTTCTTGCTGCTGAGGTCATCAAGGATAGTTCCTGTTCAGACACAGTGGCTAGTTATTCCTTTGGTGAGTCTGGGAAACACCATTAAGGAAGATTAAATATGGGGAAAACTCTGGAGTATTCAGCATTTCTTAAAATGAATGGAATACTTGTAAAGGAAAACACCACACCAGGCCCTTTCAGATGTTAATGGATGGGTAATATTTCTAACTAGAACTCAAATGAAAGCACTGCAAAACTCAAAGAATATTTCCTGTTACAAAATCTTTCACTGTGAGCAGGATTATCAAGCACCAGATTGCAAGGGTGTGAGCCAGTTTCCATCCTTTTCTCACAGTGAATCTAACAGAAGTCAGAGCCTCATCTTAGACTATTTCATGTGCAAATTTACACATAGACATACCTGGAAATGCATGTATGTTTTGTGTCACTTAAGCTACAGCTAGATTTAGTGTCATAGCAGGGAGGCATCTCATAGACATCTTCACCTGCATTCTTACTGTCTAGAGAGCACCTCTTGTCTTTCCATATCTGCACCATTTTTTCCCTGTCTAGTCCTTAGAAGTATTTGCCTCCCTTCTCCAGTGTCAGGATCTCATACCTTTCGAAATCTGGCTCTTCCAAGAAGAAAGTTGGTAAATTATTCTAGAAGAAACAGTGTATTTGTTGTGTGAAATGGTAAAGAAAGGGAGCAACCTCCCTTTTTGTCCATTGATGTGTGTGATCGTTGGCAGAAGTGAGCTGCCTTACCAGGAGGACAGAAACAGCCATCCGTACATGGGGCTTTACAAATCTTGCTCCTTTCTGGATCTGCACATGTGTCAGCACAGGAATTTCCACATTCCATGTACTCCATGTTGTTTGGGCATTCCTGATCTGCAAGACCAAACCAAAATGGAGTATCATAATGTTGTATTTACAATATCTCTCAAATTGTTGTGTCACTACCCAACCCCTTCTTCCTCCTTTTCTCCATATTTTGTTTGCAAGACCTTCTATGCAGATATGTTGTGTTTGTTTAATGTCTTAAAGGAATGTTTTATGGCCACTTTTACTTTATCTTTTGGACAAAACTGTGCTGCTGGGAAATGTGAGCTATTTCATATTACTTTACTAGCTCAAGGCTGGCTGAAGTCACAATACAAGCAAGGAACACCAGAATCATTTAGGTAGTGATAACCGTTCATTTTTGCCTGAAGCATCAGTACTTCTGGCATTAATTTGCTATCCCAATCCACACCAGCAGTTTAGGTGAACTACCTGTAGCCTTCCCCCTGGGTTTAAAGAGACTTCCTGCTCAGTAACTAAGATAAGTAGGAACATATTGCTCTTCTCAGTAACTACTTCTGTCTAGTTGTCACCATGTTGAAATAAGGCTCTTTATGAGTTAACTGCACAGAGTAAAATTTAAAAAACAACAACAACAACAAAACCCAAACAAACAAAAAAAACCCCAAAAAAACCGAGAAAACTTAGTTGTAAGAAGGAGGTGGGCAACATAGAACAACAAGGTATAGTTCTACAAAATCAAGTTAAATTTGTAGAAGTTTTTCCATTAACAATGTTTGTATCACAGTATTTTCACAGATTGATTCAAGGCAGTTACCAGAGCTCCTACCTTTGCTCTACTGGGATCACAATACTTGTGTCAATGTCTAAGCTGAAATAAATCTCCAGAGCAGTAGCTACTTACAGCAGAGTTCTTTGGTCCTCCATTCCCCAGGGTCTCCCTTCCTCAGGACACAATCTCGAGAGTACTGGTTTAAAGTGCTGCATATGCAGCTGGGAACCAAGTCAGAGTGAGAAGAATTAACTGCACAGTGGCACATATCCTGAGCACAGGTTTCTATGTAGTTGTCAAAGGCAACCACTCTGGGGCAGTTTCCAAAACGGGACATAAGTTTCTTGCATCCTTTTTTCTATTAAAAAAAAAAGGAGGGGGCAGAGGGAAAGAAAAGCAGTACTTGATATTTTACCACCTTTTAGGTTTTTGAATATACACCCCAAGTTTTGATGATTCCAGGATTACAGAATAATTCAAGTTGGAAGTGATCTCAGAAGATTATCCAGTGTAACTTTCTGCCACAATGTCCTTTGCCTTGGACTGGAAGCTGTCATTCAACTGGGCGTTTTCCCAATAGCTATTTCTTTAATACCATAATAGGATATTCTTTGAGCTATAAATCATATTTTTTTTCAAATTCATGTGTAGAGTTCTGAAATATTCAGTTTAGTGCATGCTCTGTAATTAAGATTTGTTTCAACAGTCTCTTCAACACTGTAGGTTGGGAGGGTTTGTACTTCTTGGTCCCACACACTTACATATGTACTGCATCTATTGTCCTTCCTCCTGGGATATCTTCCAGTGTGGTCATCTGGGCTCACATCAGCACACTTTTGTGATGGATCCTCTACTTTGTGGAAGTTCCCAAACTGTCTTGGATGCATTTTATACCCTGCAAAAAAACCCAGATGCATTTCAGTAACTTCCCACAATTCCTTAGGTCAATTAATGGGCTATAAAAATGCACTTACTCTTTGGGCTCAAAGGCAGTATGCATTTCATGAGATGCCCAAATTAACCAGCATCCATATCTTATGGAGGATGACAGCCTGATATAACCTTCTGTTGGGATAGACTCAGGAATCTGGCACACTCATATCAAGGCCTGATGTCAGCCTGGGCATTTGAAATAATGTAAGACTCTTGAAATTTCTGTTACTTCTGATCATTTCCAAAGACTTCTCTTTGTTTGGGTTGTGTTTGATCTTACAGAGTTTTCTGTTCACACGTATAACAGTCATACAGGTATTACATAAAGGGATGTTGCTATAACTTTGGATTCAGTCCTGCAGCTGATATCCCAGGATCAAGATTTCTTTCCATCTATACAACCTGCTGCAGGATTAGAGGCTAAGCTATTTGCAATATCTAAAGGTGTCAGTGGATGGCACCACAGTTTCTTCAAAGATATTTTGTATTTTCCCTGATGTTTTCATTTCATTATAGAGGTAAAAATAATCACAAATAGAATGATTACAATAGAAGAACAGAAAATGCACTCTTGCATTTCCTGATGTTATTGTGCCTGTTGTGTATATATTGATGTTATATCCTGACAATGTATGTTATTGTCAGTGGGGAATCTGGCAATGTTGCTGCATGATAGCCAAGTAATTAATTTTGGTCAAAGACGTTGGAGACTCTTACAAATATGAAAAGAGAAAAAAATCCCAAATATCTCAGAACCTCTTAAAATACATTTCCTGTATATGCAAATTTTCATGTGCCTGTCAGGAAATCTGAAAGCCTGCTCAGTGGAAACAGATATCATGTTTCATGTCATGTATAAGGAGGTCTGTTCTGGGTAGAATATGCTGTATTTATGACCTACCATCCAAAATCAAATCATTCTTCTCATTGCCATCATAGTTCCCACATAGACCACATATTTTCTCTTTATATGTTTCTTCCAGGTCCAGCTACAAAAGAGGAAACACAGAGTTGAAAGGCTTTTCCCCATATCAGCAGCACTTGTTGCAAAGTGATTCACAGCAGAAAAGTGCAGTGGTAGAAATGCTAATTCCTAGTTTGTAGCAATCTCCTTTTCTGGTACAAATCTCTCATAAAACTTTTCTGCAGACAGACTGAATTCAAATGGGAAGAGAATGTTCCAGCAATTGTCATTTCTACCCACTAAAGATGTAACTGAAGCATGTTGAATACTGGATTAATCCCTGGACAAGTGTCTCCCAGTATAGAGACACTGATATACAGACATTTGGTACATCTTTCAGGGTACCGCAGCTCCTCTCTGGGCAAGTCAGAGAACTGTGCTCTAATGCTGGATGCTGTAAAGAAGCAGCCTCTGGTTAACTTTTAGCCATGTATAGTGGGTTTTCTAGTCCATAGGGTGATGGAAAATTTTATAGCACTTCTAGGTGTGGGTCTGCCAAGCATTACTTGTTTTCCCATACTTTGTGGAAATAAACAGTCAGGTTAGCACACCTTATCCAGCACATTGCCTTGCTGGATAAAACTATTGCACCTTATCACTCCTACATGCTTGGAGAACAGTACTGGTTCCACTCAGGTTCACTCAAAAAAGGCAATGCTTTTCCTACTGTTGTGTCCACTCTACAGTGATGTACAAATACTGCTTTTAACACTTTAGGTATTAATTAGTACACGGGAAGGGGAAAAGTAAATACTTCACTAAATCAGAATTTCAATTATCACTTGGTTATTTCCTGATATTTTTTCTCTCTATTCCCCTTTTACCCTCTCTCTGTCTCTCTGAATGGCAAAACATGACACACAACTTCTCTTTCAGTTAATCTCAGTCCTGATTGTAAAGGATAAGTGTTCACACACAAAAGTGTAAATGCACTGGTACAGAAGAGAATGTTCTAAGGCAGATTTTTAGAGGAGAATTCCCACACAACATCGCTTTGGAATGAAAGAGGCCAAGGTCTGAACTGGTCACACATATCAGTTTCCCACACAACGTGGGCATGAGACAGAGTAGCAAGGCAGGGCTGGAGGGCTGTTGCTGCAGTGCCCCATGGAGCAAGGAACTAACTGCAGATGTGCTATATCCAGCATTAACTCTTTTGTCACATAAGATTAGCTGGAAATACCATGGGGTTGTGCCCCCATGCCCCTGCCCTGTGAAACTATTGCCCACTTTGGTATTTTTGTATCATTTTATGGACAGAGTGATACCTCCCACCCGTAATTTCATATCAGCACAGTGCCTGCATCCAGCCCTGCTTTTCATTACTGACGAGGTTCACCAGGAGGAAAACAACTAACTGACTGTTCATACTAGGAGAGTGTCAGCCCAGTTCCACTTGAGTGTCAGGCCCAGCTTGGAAGTGACTTGGAAGTAAGTACAGGTGTCCTCAATCAGAATGCTCTTCAAGCTGAAAGGCATGGCAATCCTGGAAATTTGAGGGGACAAAACAGATTGCAGTGAAAAAAAGACTGATTAAATGCTTACAGATATATAGGAAGGAAAACTAGAGTTAAAGGAACTAAATAAGACATGAGAATACTCTTTGCAAGGTCAGACTTCGTCCACATAATGCATTACATTGTCCACTGTGTCATTTTACCAACCTTAATCCATAACACAATGCATTTTGGTATTGTGTCAGTAGTACATGAGTCACTCAACTGAGAGAATGCAGCCAAACCCAAGGACCTAGCCCAAAAGTTTATAAAGAGCAAGATGACAATATTGGGAGAATGGCCCTCAACATGAGAACACTGCAGGTTATCATCATCCTTTCAGGACCTCCTTGATATTTGGGGTTCGTAAACAACTCAGTTCTGTTACACATGCACTCATGCAACTCAGACCTACATTACTTTTCCATCTCACCAACACAATAATAATTCAGTTTGCAACAGTCTAAAAACTTAGAAATTCAGAAAATGGCTAGAAGATAGGAGATTTCTTGCCCCTTTGATTTAGGAGACACATATGGCTTCGGTGCTATAATTACAACAGAGTGGTGCTATTCTATATTTGGTTGTTTCTAGAAGGCTGTCAAGACAGCCCATATGCTTGCAATTTTCTCTTCAACAAAATGTGAGGGGTTTTCCCAGAGTCAAAGGTTGCCTAGGCCCTTCATTATTCTTTGCTAGGAGCAGGACTCTGCATTTCTCATGAGGACTGCCCTTAATATTGTGCCCAACTTTCAGCTATTGTTGCATATGATTTTTACTTAGGGAATATTTTTACCCTTCTCTTTGCAGTTTTCTTTGTGGTTCACTTTGAATTGGAATTAAAAGTGTGAGTTTTGACTTCTAAAAATTCTGCCTTTTCTTATAAGAAGATCCCTGGGCAAGTTGTGATCTGCAAAGCAGAGCAATTTTCTAGACTAATCTATCTGGAAATGGAAAACTATCCCTAAAAGAACCACCTGTTACTGAACAGCAACATAAAACAGTAGGGTTAGTACCACAGAAATAATGTTTTGAGAAAAAAGAAAAACCACCAAGCTTCTACAGATCTAACCTTATATAAATAAAGTGTTGGGGTTTATGTACTTTCCTCTATCCTCCCTCTCAAATCAAAGCAATATTAAGAAAACCTTAAAACACTTTCTGTTTTTATAATATACACATTGGTCTCTACTTAACTTGACAGTGTTGGTCCCTGGGACGTGTAGTTTAGTTTAAATGCCTCCATTAAGAAAACCTTAAAACATCTTCTGTTTTTATAATAGACACATTGGTCTCAACTTGACAGTGTTGGTCCCTGGGACGTGTAGTTTAGTTTAAATGCCTCTTGCCTTCTCAAGCACTATGGGGGGGACTCTTCACAATACCCTGTTCAACAAGCTGTGAACATCTCATACACAGCCACTGCTTTCCAGTCACACCACCTAATATGTAGCAATAAAAATGCAGCTCAAAACAACATTTCAGTCTTTACTCACTTCTTCCCATTCACTGTGATTCCCGTCTCCTTCACCTCCAGGACCACTCCATCAATGGTGACAGTGAAGTAGATCAGGAAGCTGTTCTTGGCACTGCGCCTGATCTGAATGTTAAAGTCCTGGTAGCTGTCATTGCAGTGCGAAGCGAAGACATATGTGCAGGTTCCAGGAAAAGTAAACTTTACATGGTCAAATGTATGGAAGTGGAAGTTGCCCCAGGTGACACATTCACTCCTACTGACAGTAGATACCTGGACTAAAGAAAAATCATAGTAGGGGAGCTTAGAAATTCACCCATATGAGGTGCTTGTCTTTTTTTTTTTTTTTGCTGAAAAACATTAAAGGGGCAGATTTTCAAAGGCAAAAAATAATAAATCCTGCAAGATACTAGCATTTGGGAAGCAGTTTCATCTCACTGAACTTTTGAAGTCCATGACTTTTGAAGAACAGAGACACCTGCAATGTGAGCAGATTAGCTCAGTCTCCTTTGAAGTTAACAGTGAAAAGCAGAAGTTAACAATGAAAAGCAGAAGAGGTTCAGCTTTCTCATCTTACATATGTGCCTAGCAAGAAGATGCCGTAAACCACATTCATCTCTCCATTGTCTAGAAAGGCTGTGTCTATATTCATGCTGTAGACATATGTGCACTGTAGATAAAGTGCACTAAAGTGAAGCGATGAGAATTCCATTCTGGATGTCTAAATCTCATTTAACTCAGGCAAGACTTTGTGTTGAGTGCTTTCCAGGAGATATCACAGGTGGCATGAATTTACAGCAATGTGGCAGATGCTGATCTCAGTGGTTGAAGCTGCTACCAGCTTCAGCTGTTGGCTAAGAGATATTTGGTTTTCCTTCTCAACCAAAACTCATGTTTTGGACCTCTTGAATTAAATTATATATGCCCACTACAAAATACTTTCAACATTTCTTCTGAAAAAATGACAAATGAAACAGGCAAATTTCTTTGTGTTGTACAGGTAGCATGTTTAGGACTATCAACACAGCAACATCCACCACAGATCAAATCAAAAACAGTTACTCATTTACTCAATGAAAGCTAAAATCTTATTAAATATTCCTGCCTAAGAATCAGCAGAGAAGAACTGAGAAATTCAGATCCTTATGTTATAAATGTTATGCAGCCCAAACTCAAGTGCCCCATAAGTCCTTGCAGAAACAGCTTTTTAAAGGGACTGCTACTGTCATAGGTGGTTGCAGCACTGAAGTGGAGTAGGGAAATTTAGCACTTTTCTACCCAGTAGTGAGGGCAAGTGAGAAAGTTTGGCTATCCTGGAAGTGAAACTGCTGTAATTACTAAGGCAGCAATAACTGGTACATCAATTGTATTAAGCTGCTGGGGAAAGTGTAAGACATTAAAAATCAGACCGTGAGGTAGCAGTGCACCAGACCACAAAAAATGTGATTCCTGCTAATGCACATTTCATACTGGTCAATCAAGCATAGCTGGTGATATGGTAAGTACTTCTTTTAGGAAGAATATGTGTGAAATGTGTTTAAAAGGTTGTCATCATTTTGTTTTGTTTGGTTGTTTTTGTTTGTTTGTTTGTTTTTTGTGCAAACTGCATTCAGAGGGTCTCCTCTTTAAGATTAGGCACTTAAAGCATAAAACATAAAACACTACCTAGTGATGAAAGAAAAAAAGACATACTTAAATGGTTGACAATCAGGATAAAAATGTACCATGTTTAACAGTATCTGGCATGTGTATATCTCTTATATGCATATATTACAAATTTTCATTTGTCAACTCTATTTCTCACCTATGGAGAGCCATATGAGAGCAAGTAATGCAAGAATTAGATTCTTTTCTTACCTATCTGAACGGGTTCTTTGCCCTTGCAAAAACTCCAAATTAGGCAGAAGATCCAAAATGATCTCCCGTTTTTTAATTCCATCTTGCCATGAAGTCGTAACTTGAAAATCCTTTCAGGGAAGTGTTTTTTCTTGGCTTATAGGCAGATTTTTTATAGTCCAGGAGTTTGGCATGAGAACAAAACACTGATGGCAGGGTCTCTGAAAGGTGGAGCTTCATTAAATTTTCTTTCAGTCGTTCATTATTCACACCCAGAAACCTCCTCTCTTCACACCCAGAAACAGGACAGGTATCTAGTTCTTTATTGCTTTACGGGGACAGAGAGCTGTCTGTTTCAAATTTCCCCCTTTGAATATAGGTCCCCTCACCCTCCTCCTACAGCTGTTATTTCTTTGGCAGCAATAGTTTTTATTTTTTATAACATCTGATTAATTACAAGCAATCACTGACCTCTTTCAGAGTTTTTCTCTGTCTTGAACATCAGCAGAAACCTCCAGCCCAAGCAAATGTGTTTGTTGCATTTACCAGCTTTAATGGCAACTTCTAAACAGACCAAAAAGTATTATCAGGTCAAGCATAATGTATAGTTTATTTAGAGCAAAATCTTTTGGCAGGAGGGCATTGTCCCTTAAGAAGTGTACTCAAAATATTAAAAAAAAAAAAAAAAGGCCAGAATTACTGCTTCAATAGACCAGAAACAAACCCAAAAGTGTAAAAGTTCTCACCTCAACTGCTCAACTGCACAAATGGGATTTCATTTATTCTTTATGCACACAGAAGTGGTGGATTCTCCAAACATCATAAGGGAGCAGTGCCCAAGTCCTGTCATAATGTAGAGCACAGTTCATTCCTTCACCACCTAAATTGCGCTGCTGTAAAAGAGTCCCTTGGTGCTCTCAAAGTACTTTAATATCCTACCACATACCCATAAAAACTCCAGTGAGCTCAGTCATGAGCTCTACAGCCCCTTGTAGGACACCCTACAAGGATATTTTGATATCAGTAATTTTAGAGTCCCTTCTGGAGATTTACTTGCTTTGTTGACACAAACTGACCTTGCATTTCTTTTCCTCATCTGTGCCATGAGGGAACTGCTCCTGACAAGAGAGGAAGCCTCTCACTTATTCCCAGAAAATCAAACACAGATAACAGACATTCCCATGCTTCCAGCTGCTCCATCCACTTTGGGAAAACAGCAAAGTCAGAGTGATTGCTAGTAGTTAAGTGGGCACAGATACAGTGTAAGGTCGACATCATTTTGCAAGGCCTCAAGCCAAGTCTGTCCATGCCCCCATTGGGGAATATGAATGACTTTTATTTGGTTGGCAGGAAGCAAGCTGGGCCTTGGGAACAGGGTCTTGCTCACTGCTTTCCAGAGTTTGTGCTATTGCCAAAGTGGAGTGTCCCAAAGCTGACCCATTGCTGCTGCCCTATACAGGCACAAGGTGCTTTGCAGAATTGCAGGTGACAGCGTCTGTCAGATGAAGATTTGCTGCTGCCCTTGCTCTAAAGAAAAGTCTGTACCAGCGTGCCTGAGCATTGTGCAGGACATGAAACATGAGTTCATGTTACCCCTTTGCCACTGCCCATGTCCCATTAATTCCATTGTCAGTCGTACTTGAGGCAGGGCACTACTGGAAGGTAGTTCTTGAAGCCCTGCCATTTTGGCTTGAATACAGAACCAACAGAATTTATGGCACTGCTGATGGAAGTCATGGACTGCTGCTACTTTTCCTTTTAATCACAACACATCTTCCCTCCTGATCACTGTCGAAATAGGTACAAAGTAAGTTAGGAGAATATCTAGTAGATAAACTTAACCATGAGAATATGACATTGGAGATATGAGGATGATCTGAAATTGAATACAGTGAAATTTCAACACTCAGATACAACAGATTCTCCTGGTAATGTTTATACTGAGTTCCTGTTCAGGCCACAGAACAGGGCTAATGGCAAGTGTGGGGAAGGGCTGGGATGCCCAGGAGGAAAAGCATATAGGTCAGTAGACCACAGATACAGACTAAGACAGCTTAGTTGAGGGTAAAGGTGGATAGCTGAAATACACTAATTTTCCAAAACCAATGCTAGTGCCAAAATCCAAATGCAGAACTCTGCTGAGATAAAGTCCATGTTTCGTTAGTCACTGTCCTCTTCCTTTCCCATTCCCATCCAAGAAATCAAAGTACCTATTTCATTCATTTTGGTATGAGAGTAGAAGGAAGAATCAGACTCTAGGAGTTCCTGACTCTGGAAAAAAAGCCCTTTATTCCCACTGAGCTGCACAAAAGCAGCAGGAGCCATATAATGACTACTTGCCAAAGATACCCTTCAGGTTGGAGTAGTTCTCTGATGACAAAGACATAGTGAGGTTGACCTCTGCAACTTCCAGCCCTTTGTGTTCTACATGTGGGATGATTCAAAGTAATGCAAGGATGGGCAGGAGGAATGAGCTAAGGCATGATTTCACCCTGTAAGCCCCACTTAGCACTTAGGGGCCTGGGAAGAACATGAACAGCACATGTTAAAACTTTTCAAGGAAAAGACAGAATAAAACAAATGATTCATTGAACCAATATTCACTTATGCTCTACTCAGAAGACATAGTAGTATCAGTAATTTGGGATCCTCCCCTGAGAAAAGCAAGAGCAAAACTCTACCCAGAGAAATGGGAAACCCAGTCCTCTTGCTCTGTACCTAGCCATTTTCTTACCTCTGCTTGTCTGCTCTGTCATTTGTGCCATTCCTTTGCCATTTCTTGGGGAGCAGAGTTTCTGTCAATAACCAGAGCTGCTGCTTCTGGCTTCTCCACAGATACTGCGGGCTACACTCCTTAGAAATCACTGGTTGCTTCAATCCTCTGCAATGATTTTGGGGCTACTGACAGGGGAAGGATATTGAATTCAAATGAAGTTTTTATATTCAAGCGTGGAAACACTGAGGTTTTCAGGAGAAACACATGGAAGCTTTTCAGAAGGAAATGCAGACTGACAGGGAGCTTACAGGCTGTGTTGATCACTTACCACTGAATCATTGCTATTGGCACACAAGTTATAACTATTCCCCCCGCAGTGACAAACTGGAATTAATAACTCTTCCCTTTATTGGACCCTGCAGGAAAAGAGGCCTTCCCTCTTCTGCAGCTGTATTAGCAAAAAGAACAATTCCTCTTGGCCCCTTTACAGCCCATTTCATGGATCATTTGCCATTAAAGGGTATGTGATTTTAGTAAATACAACAGGTAAATATTAACTCAGTTTCTTTATCACCACTGACTCACTGAAGATAAGCCATCATGAAGCTAATGTAATAGACCGGTGACTCACAAAAATATATTTTTGCTACAAACTTGGTAAAAGACACACTCAAGTAGGAGGTATCTGGTGGATCAGTGCCCTTCATAGCTAGCTACTCTACTAAAGTTTGGCAGCTGTGTTTGTATCATATCTTTCTGTCAAAAGGGTATGATGATCCCATAAGTGCTGTAAAGAGTTATGGCCATCCTGAGTCAGCTCAACACTGGGAGGCTGAGCTTGGAAATCCTCTAACTACCCAGTTCATTTCAGGCAAAACTGGTACTGCTTCTTGAAATGAGTATCCACTCAAAGGTGTTTTTTTACAAGCACTGCCTAGAAAATAACCCTAGAGAAATTATATGTACTCCATTAACAAAGTCATATTAGCTAGGAAAACATTTCATTTGTCAGGCCGTTTGTGCCAATAATCCGCATGATAAAAAATATCCAAAGTGATTTTGGCAAAATATATTACATAACTGGTAGTTATAACAATCAGTATTTGCCAGTAGAATTCAAGCACAACATGAATTATCCTTTTTAATCCTTTGCACAGTATCACAGAATTTAGGAAAGATACATTAAAGACTTATTGATCTATCAGATTTGTGTCTACCACACAGTTTGAAACAGATGCCATTAATATAAGGTGATCTGTAGCAGGCAGTGGGAAAGGAGGGAATGGATATCTGCCATTAATTGTCCATTAAAATACATGACGAATGCCTTCAGTATTTCAATTTTGGTAGGAGGTGGTTAAATGTTTTCTTACATTTTGCCTTAGAATGGACACAAATCTCCTTAACCTCTCATCTTGCCATAGGGCTCCTTGACTTTTTGTGAACAAATCAAGGGCATTAGTTATTCCTGTTTGCAAGGAATGAGTCCAGCTGCTCTTTTCTGTTTTTCTTTAAGAAGATGTAGATCTTTCAAAATCCATGTACAAGGAGTAATAACACGGCTGATTGGTGTTCGTGCACACAGGTCTCTTTGACCTATTGGCACTTCCTCACGTAAGAGAGACTCCCTGCATAGAAAGTCATCTCCTCAGGAGGTTGGGCCCTAGAGATTTTCTACTTGAAAGGTTTTATTTTAAACAACTTTCCTGGTGGAAAAATATGGGGTAGCAGAACAAAGGGAAGCATATGAATTTTCTGCTTTAATATTTAGAACTTTTATGGGGTTTAGGCTAGAGCAGATTCTACCTGGGTGAATCTACCCACTTCCTGGGTGCCAAGATAATTCAGAAGAAGCCATTGCATGCTTAATACTGAAGCCTCTATAACCTTGAAATTACATGAAATACATACCCAGTAACCATGCCCACCATGACTGAAAATTACTGCAAGCCAAAAGAAAGGCTAAGAGATGGGGCAGAAAACAAGTTAAGGAGGCGATCTAGGCAACCTTAGCCTAGGGTTTTTTGTGTGCAAGGTAGAATTAGCCACCTAAGAACTATCTGCCCTTATGTTTTGCTCAGACTCCCTGTACTTTTAAGGAGCATAATGATCATATAGATCCCATAGATTCTGAAAAAAAAAAAAAAAAGGGCAAGAAATGCTCAGCTACACTAGTCCAAATGGACAGGCTATTGAAATTTAACTACTGTGTCAGGTCACAGGCACTGTGTAAAGCCACATTCCTTGATCACTGTTCCTGTTGCCTTTTGTTATGGCTTAAAGGAAAGCTGCATGGAGCACATGTGCTCCTTCTCAAGTGCCAGCTCTGCCATACTTTCTCTCTGCTTGAGTTTTTTCAAAGTCTTAAGGTAATGAAAACATCATAGTGGTGACTTTTACTGTTCTAGAGACTAGTTTGTGAAAAGAATTCAAGCCTTTTATGTAAGGGTGCTGAAAAACTGGAACATTAAAGGGAATAAAGTTTGTACAGACTAGATTTTAGAAGCATGATGCTGAAAAATAACATGGGATTTTCCATATTAGGGATGGAAAAGTGGCTTAGGTAACCTGCCTGGACGTGTTTGGACCTTAGTCTGGGAGGTTGCCAGTTAAGAACACGGGTGTTTGTGGTAGCCTGAAGAAAGTGAGTTAATTTTGTAAATTTGGCCCTGGAAGAGGGCTGCTCAACTTTAAGAACTTGTTCTGCCTTAAACTACTGCCCTACCCCTCAAAGCTTCCACTGGGAGGTGAAATTCCAGAAATTGTGTATCAATGTTGCAGTTATTTAAATGTACTTCATTTTTTGTCAGACCTAAAACTACAAAAATGTTCTTTCTTATCATCTCAAAATTTGTAAATCTATTCTGTCTTTTCCTGGTATCTGAGCTTGCTTTTCCAGACAAGTGCAACAGTATATAACAAGCATAGTAACTACAGGATTATTTACTTAGGGCTTTGCCTTTGCTAAAGTCCTCTCACTGAGGCTTATGTGCAGAGTTGCATGTGCTTAGTTCAGTGAAGTGCAGTTTAAGTACACTTAAATGGTAAACACACTGAAAATTTTATCTTACCCTTCCCACAGAACAAAATAATGCTATTAAAGAACATAGTTATATCAGCAGACAAGGTAGTTGTTAGATCAGAAGCCCCTACCTTGTATTATTTTGGGAAGAATTCTTCTTGGTTTGCATGCGGTTTTTCCTCTCTTTCTGAATCCCATCTGCCTCACCTCAGATAGCAGCAGTGATTCTTCCATATTGCTAACAAGTATTTTCCTTTCTGTCTCTGGTGTTCTCAAAACACATACCCAATAATGCTTCGTAAAACAACTGTGCTCTCTTTATGAGGAAATCTTCTGTGAACTCCTTTTTAACTGCAGATGGACATTCTCATTGTGTTGCTGAAGAGTCCTATGAGCAACATTGAGTTTCCAGTGCATCTCTAGGTAGTTACAACAAAATTGAGATTCCAACCATCTCGGATGAGAAGACTACAAGTGGGAATGAAACCCATGTGATCTTGGACAGCAGGAGCTGGGACACTGGGTTTTGGTGCCTTCAAAGGTTGTGTGACTGGAAGTCCTACTTGCCTCCCAAGAAGGCTTCCCCATTTTCCAAGACAAAACTGAAACTGTTAAGTACTGGGAGAGGAAGAAAAAGAAACAACAAAGAGAAACCCCTCACCACCAATGAAAGTGGGAGGCTAGATAGAAAGTCTGGAGGAGATGAACACAGAACTCAGGCAAAGAGACAAGACATGGGCTCTTGCTACTGCTTTCTTTTTGCTAGACTCCAGAAGACAAGGCAGTTCCTGGAGAATGGTGTCATTCTTTGAGGACAGAGAGAGTCAAGCCCATTCCCTTCCAGCACTAATGCTTTGTATGAAGCTGCTAGGGTCCTTTGTCGTAGGTCCTGCCTGGAACACAATGGGATCAGAAGACTCCACAATCTCCTGAGTCTCTAATGTGGTGATATCACCCTTTCAGAGGGGGTGATGAGAGACATTTCCTCAGGTTTCTTTCTGGGTTTTCCAGAAGAATCTCTTCTTGTGACCTGCAGAGCAAACAGCTCTTGCTTAAGAAACAAAATGTTTCCTGGGATCAGATAATACAGATCTCAATTTACTTCCACGAGGGGTGTGGAAGGAAGCAAAAGTGCTGCTCACTGTCACTACTACTCTTTGTAGGGATACACAGTTGAAAGTTTCTTTCCTTCCTTTCTGTCCCAGGTACTATCAGTGGATTTCTCCACTGGAGAAAGTTTAATCTGTTCAACTCTGTCATCCAGTTCCACTGGATCTGCACTGCAGGTGCAAACTGAACCACAAAGGTCTAAGGTGACTAAGAGTGCAGAAGGGGGTGGAAGTTTGACATGTGCAGTGTGACCTGGAACTGCCAAGAACTTGTAAGTAAGAATTCTCTGACAGCGTGTGCTTGTGAGCCTGCTTATGGGCAGCACTGACCCAGCACCAAAACTGAGAGGGCTGCCATAATCAGAGCACTGTGACAAACAACACCTTGCGTGTAAATTCCTGTCAGAATAATTGTCTTTCCAGTGCTTACTAAGAGCATATAAATATCTGTAGGGAGAGATGAGCATTCATTCTTCTCAGAAATAAAACCCTCTGTGTGATGAAATAAAAACTCCCTTTCGAGGCAGCTTCCTTTTTTTGGTATGAAGTGACTTTACATTCTCAGCCATAGACTGCCCTGCAGTGGTGAAGCCGAAATCTGCAGCCTTACTGACTTATCCAGGATCTTTAGAATTCCTCATTAAGAAGTAGTTTGCCCATCACTAGAAGGGACAGAAAGACCCTGTGCAAACTACAGACCAAATGAAAAATAAATGAAACAAGGAAGATTTTATATTTCAATGTAAATACAGTGTGCAGCAAAACACCACTACTGACTAGTAATATTTTATCTCTTTTTCATAGGAAACAAGGCAGATTTGATCACACCTTGTACCTGTCTCCAGAAGTTATTCGCTGACTTCAGTCAAATTTAACTGCAAAAATAAAGACAGCTAAATGTCAGCAGATTTTGAGAAAAGCAATTTGTGCAAAAAACTCAAGGAAATGTATAGTTTTAGTGTTAGCGTGGAAATTGTTGGATAACAAAGAATCTACAGAGGAGAATGGCTTTGTATGTGCCCTGGGAAAAAATCCTCAGTCACATCTTACAACGAACGGAGAGATAGAAATCCTTAGAAATCTGTACTAAAGCAGAAACTGGGCTTCATTTAATCTGCAGCTTGCTCTGTAAACTGACAAAACTTCCTTCTTGTTAGATCAGTTACCTCCCCAACTCCAGAGAAGTCTGCTTTCCAATCAGAGTTTTGTAATGCTGAAAAAAATATGGGCTTTCATTTTCTTCACATCCTTATCAGTCTTATAAAAACTCAGTAATCTTATCTGCCTTTTAAGCTGAACTACATTTGATAGTAGCAAAAAATAGTGCCACCAATCCTTTAGGTAGCAAAGATGCCAGTATTGAGGTTGGCTATTGCCAATAAAGATTTCATTAATGGAGATAAAATAAACCAAAGCTTTTTTTTCACTACAACAGGTATGGTTTATCCTCATTGTACTCTAAGATGATTCAAGAGATATTAATATCTTCCAGTTATCTGTTTCAGCTCCCCTTACAATAAGATAAACAGGCACTCCTTTAGATTTGTCCTTTGTTGAGAGACAAATTAATATCAAAAATGGTTATTGCTTTCCATTTTCTGCAGAGGAAACCTAGGATTTCTAGCTTAGTGATGGGCATCTGTTCTGCAAATGTTGGAATTTGGAGAGCTGTTACTATGGTAGTAACTATGCATCCTGAAAGCACTGTGAGTGATCTTCATATAGCTGAGGGACTACTTTTTTAGTGAAAATACATAATTGCATAGAACTGAGACAGTTCTAACATACAGAACCCTGATAAAGTAAGTTCTGATGCTGAACTAGAAGTTTCTCCAAGTCATCTGAATAATTTCATGATCATTATTCATCTTTGCCTTTGTTCTGGCAGACAACATCATCTTTCTTCCCTCCTTAGAGATTGGGTCTTCTGAACAGCATAATCTGATCAGATTTTAAGGAGCCAGGAGTAGATACTCCAAATATTTAGGAAACCACATGACTTCCTATAACTTGAAAAAGAACTTTTCTTCTCTCTTCAAACTCAAACTCATCAAGACTGTATAAGAAAAAGTACAAAAGCCGTGCTTTTTGAGATGTGCTTTTAATCATTCAGAGAAAAATAAGAAAGTACTCAAGAGGTTGTGCACTTGTAAGAATACAAATTTGTGTTCTTATTTTGTGCACAAATAAATAGGACATAGTTAATTAATTAGAGAACAAACAGGATGCAGTTACTGGGAAAAGTAAACTGCAAAAGTAGTCAAGGAAGCTAAGAATGGTTCACAGTCCTTTTAGTTAATAATGCCAGGGGGCGGTTTTGCCTTCATTTTGATGTTAAGCTGATGGCTCTCTTGATCCGGTTCAGAGTGGTTGCCTTGTCATTTTCTTAATTCTTCTGCAATTCCTTGGACTCGGGCCTCTTGCATTCAGTATCTTGACAGCTGCAGCTCTCCACGTAGATGTACTTGTGTGACACTGCATGCCCACCAGGGCATTTCAGAACCACTTGCTTCTCAGTGGTGCTTGTTTCTCTGCAGCAGGAGCAGCTGTGGTCCATAGAATTGGCCTCAGCAGAGTATCTGTGAACATGCGAAATGGCAACGTTACTCAGTGCCAGGAGAGGGTGAAATCAGGCACAGAACTCCTGTGAGAAGAGCCACAGTTGTGGCTAATGGAAGTGCTAAGCTCATCTGACAGAACAGTGATTATAAAATGCCTAACTCAATCAGGGCAGTGTTAACACGAAGGGGAAGCAGCAGGTTTCTATTCCCATCTCACTTCAAAGTATTTTTTGCAGTCTTGTGTTAATCAGCTTCCTAAGCATCATTCCTAACCTGAAGAATCTGTCAATATCAGGCTATAAGGTGTAAAAAGATCCATCTTTTTCTTGTATTTGGTAGAAGCAACCACAGCAAGACCCTAAGATGATCAGGAATTTCAAAATACTAATAAACGCCATGGCTTCTCAGAGTTCCAGGTGATACTAAAGATCAGTTTTCATCCATGTAAGGTGCACTGTGACCAACTCAGTGGTAGGCAATAAGTGACAGTTTCTTTGGAGAGTTAGAGTTGTTTTCCCAGTGTTTTGGTAGCTCACTACCAGGTGTCCTACTAACCACTTCCTTATATCCAATTTTTAGTATATTCTCTCATTTCAGAGAAAAATGTACAGTCATGTTACTCTACTAACACCACACCTAAAGCATTAATTTTTTTCACTTCTTCACTGTATGAAAATTGTGCATATTTGAATCTTCCTTTGAAAGATGTATGTGTATTTCATTTTAGCTGTTAACTATTGAGAAGCAGCTTTTCCACTTCTAGTTGTCAGGTCTGGCTGCTCTCTGGACTCATTCTCATTACAGGAAATAATCCATGTTCTTTTGTGACAATTTCTAGCCTAGGTGGTCTGACACAAAGCCAGCTCTTAATGGATGAATAGGCCTTATCAGAGCTGTCTGAATCCCAAGACAATTTAATACACTTTTCTGATTTGTATTATGACAAATCAGCTCATTAGTCACAGATTCCATGATTTTATGTCCATGATTCATGAAGCAGATAGTTCCAGATCTTCTACCATTGTGTAGCCTACTATTTATTGTTCCTTTTATATAAACAAGCTCAATGCCACCAGGACTTAAATCTCATTGTCTGGTGAGTTTACTTACAGTGAGAAGGTTCCACATGTTCCTTCACATTCAGTCATGTCAACTCTGTCCACGGAGCGGCAGCCATTGTAGACGATAAAGTCTTTTCTGTGGCGCACAGTGCATGGTGTGTTGCTGTCCAGAGGGGCACCTACAGGGAAAGAGCAGAAAATACTTTCGGTGAAATAGCTCCAGAAGTCCCTCGCACTTCAGCATTCCCTGGGCTTCAC
Organism: Passer montanus; assembly: GCF_014805655.1. Lineage (NCBI taxonomy): Eukaryota > Metazoa > Chordata > Aves > Passeriformes > Passeridae > Passer > Passer montanus. The sequence continues at coordinate 2,216,353 of NW_024371593.1, forward strand.
TAGTGCACTCAGAGAATTGCCTCAAGTGGTCTTTATTCTTCTGCTTAAACTTCTCCAGAGAGATGGGAGAGTGAAGGCTTGGAATGACAATTATAAATATAGAAGTATCTATTTAAATACAAATTTATCTGGAAAATGGGTTGATTTAAGAAGACCATTCTCTGTATTGTTGATTCAGATATACTGGCATACTTACATGTTTTGCAACAACCATTAGGTAAGAACGAAATAGTTCCCTAAAATAAAAAAGAAACAAAAACTTTATATTATTTTTCTATATTAAAAAGCCATCAAGGCCAAAAACTGGGGAGAGCAATTCTTCAGTTGGCTAGAAATAACCAGTGAAAACTGGTTATTGTACTGTAACATTGATCTAAATAAGCAAAGATAACAGCCTCTTCCCAACCTGAAATTTATCAACTTACAAAGGATTGTGAAAATACAAACAATTATTTGAAGGAAGTCTGCAGTTACCATCATTAATTTTTTGCTCAGAAGAAATTCCAATAAGTGGTTTCTCAGAGTCCTCTGTATTTGAATGGGGACTGCGCACAGTGTTACTTGCAGCCTACTTACTGACTGAACAGCTTGTGTTTTAACATTCAAGGAAACCTGGTTCTTGTTGAGACAGAACCCCAAACAAAGCAGTCAGCCAAGATTCAGTATATTGGTGCTGACCAGTATTTTGGCTACTGAGAGACAGCTACCAATTATAAACCTTGAATTCTCACCCAGGTATCTTATTTTATATACTCTATAGGGCTCTGCATGGATGCATCTAGAACTTCTGCCCTTAGGACTGAGAAATTATGATGAAAGGCCATCAGAGCTAAATTTTATTTTTGTTGTTAGTTAGATGGCTGAAATAAAATTAAGTAATCTATGTAAGGAGTAGAGGGTAAATTTTCCATTTTTACTTACAGGTTTGCAGCTGTCCTCATTGAATGCTGGACAGGTAATCTCAGATGTGGAAGCAATAAGCTGGTCGTGGATATCTACACAGCTATAAATGGTGCAGTTGTTGTGAGGATCATTTTTAAAGTCTCCAGGCTGCAAGTGAAATGCAAAATGTAATAAGGAAAACTGAAGGGAGCACAGACAGAAATTTTCTTGCCCTCTGATAATAACTTTCATCTTGTTTCCCAGTCAATTTTTTTTTAGGTTAACAGCCATTTGGGATACAGATCATTGCAATATGTATTGCAATATGCTATACATGGAGAGAATTTCAGTTTTATATAGTATTTTCCTTGAGAAAGAAAGAAAAATGTCTCTAAAGTACACGGAGTACTTTAACAAAATCATCCATGCCAATGGATTTTGCCTTCAAAAAGCTACACTGTTTTACATTAATTAAGAAACACTCTAAACCTTCATCCTACTAGGGAAATAGAATTGTTTCAGATGCAGGCTTTAGTAGTGTTTTTCAGCACACAGAAATCAAATAACATAGAAAAGCCCAAGCTTCCAGACACTGGAAGAAAAATCTCTTCCAATGGTATTGGATTTCTCATTCCAGGAAGGGCCTTACAGATAATTTTATTTCATGAGACCTACCTTCAGGTCAAAAACTTGTAGCTAGGTTTTGCATTAAATGAGATTTTGATCTTTCAGGTGCAAACTTATACTAAAGCCTTGTCTCTGGCAAGGAGATGTTTTCTTTCTGGAACGGGGAACTTTACAGATTTGGTGGAGAACTAAGACAAAGGGCATACTTACACTCAAGATGAGTTCAGAATTGTCTGCTGTATGTATAATACACTTGGTCTGCACACATTTTCCACAGCATTCACCTTTCACTGGTTTAAGTTCATATCCCTAGAAATTAAAAGTAATTAAAAACAACAGCACTATAATTTTTGAGAAATAAATGAAAATATATGAATCCATTAATTGATTAGGCTTTGAAGTGCACTCAAGATTTGTGCCTTTTGTGTTCCAAACCAACAGGAGACAAGTAATAGAAGCAGGTTATAAATTGGATAAATTAAAGCACTAGAATAAATATGCATAATAATTAAATATTACTCCACAATGTGGTCTACAGAAATTTCCCAGCTAATTCTGCCAGTGTGAACTGAATGCTGACAGTTACACAGACAATCTCAGGCAGCAGATTGCTGAAAGAACAGTTGATATCCATGCTGGAGTTGGTCTCTGGGTTTCAACTCCCTGTCCTTTGCTTAAAACCACTCATTGACCAAACTGAAGTTCACAAATATGGGTATTTTGGGGTCTTTGTTTTCTTTAAGTTTGTCACTTACTGGTTGACAGTATGTGTTGCAGGGGACATGTTCACAGGAGATAATATTCAGCTGAGTGCTGACGTTAACATCATTTGTGCAGATGCAATTCTGACACTTGTCAACAAAGACTGAGGAGTTGGGCTACACATTTTAAGGAAAGAAATCACATATTAACGAGTTATGATATGTTTAAACAGGCATTTATTAATTTTTTAAAAATCTGTAAATGAAGCAATGGAAAAGGAAAAAAAATCATAAAGACAACTGGATAGCTATTTGGCTAGCCATTTAAGAAGACAACATTTTAAATACTGAATATAATTTAACGTGTCTTTATTGAAGACCTCTATAGCAATAACAAACTCTGACATTAAAAGAAAAGGTACAATTACTAGACCCAAGACAATTAGAAATCTAAATTTGGTTAGAATAATACTTAGTTATATGTCTTTTAATATTTGAAAACAGAGTCTTAAAACTGCAATAATGTGCTGACAGTAAATGTGGACTGACTTTTTAAAATGCCAGTCCACTTAACCCAAATTCCTCTATGATACTGACATACATGCAGCTCTTCAATTTCTTTCCTACACAGGAAACTTTTCAGAAAATATTTAGGCTTTGTGAAACTGATAAACTTCTGGTAGAAATCTGAAAATTTCTAAAATACTTGTTGTACTGGATAAACTATACTAAATGGTCTTTTAAGCATTTTTAAAGACTGTTGAAACAGGAACTTACCAAGAACTCAGCATTCTCGTGTACACAAACCCCCTTGGGAACTGTTAATAAGCAAAGAGTCGGAAGTTTAGATAGGAAAAATTAATAAAAAAATGTCTTCAACCCACTCTTATCCAACTCATTTCTTCCACAATGAATCACAATTCATATGGTTATTCCCCAGTTCTGAAGATAGGAGATGTATAAAGTATAAAAACTAATACTGCATGTGCAAGAAGGGAAAAATATTCGTCCCAAAATACACAGTCCAGTTCATATCCAAGAATATCCACTTAACAGATACAAGTACTTGTTTCAGTTAGCAAGAACTATACATTTGCTAGATTAAGCTGAGACCATCAACCCAGTTAATTCTGTAGCTGTCCTTACGTGTATTTATAAGCAGGAAATTGAACTTGAGTCACCAGAGCTGTATCTGATTTCCTAGTTTCATAATTACAGCACTAATAACCAATTTTAATAAAAGTGAATTAGTAGAGTCTGGCTGTGTTTAACACCTCTTTCAAAAGACTACTGCATACAGTCTTATTAAGTGTAATGCTAAATTATGGAATAAATAAAACTATAAGGCTAATCATTGTAATATATTTCCAAGGGACTTACCACATTGGTATACAGGACAGCACTGACCACTGGGAATATAAGAATGAACTTCAAATCCCAGTGAACACTTGGGGGCTTTAGCTGTGCACAAGCTTGTATTGCATTCTGAGGGAAAAAAAAATAAAAAGAATAAGCCAGAAAATACACTAAATCACAGCTACTAGAAATAAGCACCTATCAAAGCACTTAGGATGAACTTTCCATTGCTAGGAAACAGTCCAGATCCTCTTCAAAAAAACCCAAATTGTAGATAGGGAACACATTTTTCCTCATAAATCCAGGCACTGGATATGGGATACTGTATTAGTTTATGAATTTTTTTCTACTATGCAATTATGCTGTGTTAATAAAGTATCACCATTCTATGCAAAGAAGTAGGGAACAACTCCTACTCTCTCCATGATTTTAGGCAGTTACTGGAAAATGAAAATCCACAGAGAATTCCATAATCTCTCTGCATTTGGCTTAAATAAAATGTGGCCCTGAACACAATAACTATAGCTTTAGTTATGTTGAGTCCCATAACTGTAAATTCAGTTGTACTGAAACATTGCAATATTAAAATGTATTTTCCCTAGCACTGGGCAAGTTGATTTTAAAAAGCATGAGAGAAGATGCTATTTTGTGACTCCCTGCTGTAGATCTCTGGTACTAAGGTAGTTCAGTCCCTTTTCCTTCTATTTCCAAGAGGTATAGAAAGACTAGAAACAAGAGTATAAACTCACTGCAAGTGAAAAGAGGGCAGCAGGAGTCTTTAGGATTGACTTCAGTGACCTCATAGAAGCCTTCTCCATCACAAGTGACCTTCTTTTGATCACATACATGAGGCTCACATACAATGCCATGTTCACCTTCCAGGCAAATACAGTCCTGACAGTCCACTGTGAACTTTTCTCCAAACTGCCATTGAAAAACAATAAAATGAGTGATTGCATAGTAACCAGTTAAAAGGAACAGAAGTAAAACTAGGAGTACAAAGTACAGAGATGACAAAATAAGATTGTACCAGTGGAAACCACTCTCCTCTCCCCACCCAAACTTCTATTTGAAATCCAAAAGCAACAGCAACATACCTCTCTTGGTATCATATCCACTCCAACACAGCCTGGAAAATACCAAAATAAATTTCCATTACCAGTCATATAACAGGAGGCAACTCTATTATACATTGTATGAGCACTGCATACAGTCAAATCTTTGTTGTATACATGGAAGGAAACAAAGAGGAAACAAACATGCATCCAAGTGAAGAAGTAAAACTCACCGCAGGTTTTCACGCAGACGTCCACACCAGAGTCATACAGCATGGTTCCATTAGGACAGAAACAGCCTTCCACTTGTTTAGTTGATGTCTCATTCTGTCCTCTGTGAGAAAAAATGTTCAGAAGAAGACCATTAATGTCATAGCTACATACAGGAGGATTATGCCAAATAACCTTTCACAGAAAATACAGTGGCAAATGATCTGCATATTTGTGATTGGGGTTTGCAGTGTCTGTGTTTGATACAGCCAAACAACAGAAACAGAAACAGTTCAGGCACCCAGATTTAGGGTCAATAGAATAGTGCCAATAAATTAGACGTCAGTTTAAGACATGAGAGGAGGTTGATTTTGCTCATTCACCTGTGCATTAGGTACGACTGAATAATTGTACAAGCTATAACTAACTGTGAAGGATTTTTTTACCTTGATTTGCAGGTCATCTCTTTAATAGGACCACATGCTCTGTATTCTTTACCTGAAGGACATTCATGAGCTGGAATGGAAGAACAAAAAGGAGGAACAGCTCAGTAACAATATCGTATAAAAGCCCCATGACCTTATGCCAAAAACTTAAACACTGTTTACTCATTTTCCTATGCACCTATGACAATCTTGAGAAGCAAAGAGGAAAAATCCCAGATAGACTTATGTCTCTTGTGTAATTTAGCCATATAATATTGTACTTTACACTAAGTTGATAAAGCCAAGAGTCTACACCTTGACTACAATTTTTTTCATAATTTTAGTCTCTTTTGCAAAAGTTCTCAAAGGGTAGTGTCATCCTTCTCTTTGTGTTCTTACTACAGATGAAAACTAATATACATGTCACCAAACAGAGAGTGATCTGCTGATGCCTGCAAAGCTTATAACTTATGCAGTAGCATATAAAAAAAGTATGTACTGATACAGATGTTTCTGGCACAGTCAATACATGTATATTTTTGCACGCTGATTTATCATTTCCGTTGTTAAAAATGTTACCAGCAAAATTACTTAGAGAGAGCAGCTGCTGTGATTTATTGGTGTCTTCATTACTGTGAAAGCAGTATGACATTACTGCTGAAACAGTTCCACATAATCTTCCTTAATAATTCAAGATGAATTATTATGGCCAGATACTTACAGCATACTCCATTGGTGTGTTTTCTCCAGTCAATGCATGCGCCTTGATCAGCACACGTTGCAGCATAGATCTGCAGACTTGAGCATTCCAGGTCTAGGTTGGGTAGTACACAGCTATCAAAAACACAGGCTGCATAGTACTTCTCAGGCTGGACAAATGCATGGCATGGCTTGAACACACTAGAAACAGAAATTTTTATCATTATTTGTTACTGATGATTCATATCTTTTTCAACATGCTTAACATGTTATGATGTGGCAACAGTGGGCACGGGAGATTAAGGAGATGTGGATGTGGACTATTGATGAGATTTGTGCTAAGAGCACTTATCCAGATAGCAACCTTCCAACATACCTTAAAATATTCTTCCCTCACCTACAAAACACTTTGACACCAACATTTTGAGTCCAGGAGTTGTATATTATTGGGTGTAACCATATGCTATCTCTTTAAAGCGATTTTGATTTTTTTTCTTTTTCAGTTCTGACATAGTGTTCTAAAAATTAAGATCTCTGTTTTCACTTGGACTCTGTTTTCTGCTAAGTAAATGTGGGAAAAGGCAAGAACATGGGACAGGGGAGGGCAGAGAGTGTAGAAGAACGTGGGAACATTAGCAATGGTTAATGTGGCAGCCAGAGGGTTGAAAGAAACTGTCAGCAAAAAATAACCAAGAAAGAGAAAGGAGTAGTAGCAAATCATAAAGATACAAGAAATGGAGAAATAGTTAGAAACACTTTCCACTGATAAATTAATCCTAAAATTTCCATTTAAATGAAAGACCAAAGGCTTCTAAAACCAAGAAGATTGTTACCTTCCCAAAAGAAGCTCGCAGATGGAAGATTCTTTGCAAGGCTGTGTTGGTGTTGTGCTAGGTGAACTTGTAGGAACTAGGCCTGGAGAGCACTGTGGTTTGGAAGGATCAACAACTTGCCAATGATCTGCCATGGTTTCACAGTTTTCTGCAATGTTTCCATTTGGCAGCATGCAGTCATCTGCTGTGTTGTTATTGCAAGTACCTAAGGGTGGTACAGGGAGAAATAATTCACTCACAGATTTGTTAGGAAATACCATTCATCTTTGCAGCAGGGCTGTCACTGTGGTTTTCTGAGAGTGTAAAAATTGGAAGAGTAAGCCTTACCACACTGTCCCTGGGTATTGTTGCCAAACAGGCTGTAGGGCATTCTGATAGAAAAGGACAAGCCATTGTAGGTCACATTCATTTTCAGCTCAGGAATTTCCACAACACGATTTATGCCTGACTCGTAGATGCTCACACCAAACTTCTTATAAGGCAAAGCCACAAGCTGGTTGTTTACTGTCACCTAATAAATAAAGGAAAACAGAAAAGAGGCATAAATTTAGTTTGACTTCTCAAAACATTCAACTGTTCCTTTGTTTTGCAGAGAGAATGTAAAGGTAAATAATATCCTTTTAATTTGTAACAAATGTTCCTGTGTTTCCTTTGTTATTGAAAAGTCAAACTTTTCTTCTCTGAGCCACAAAAAGCCCATTAACCTCTGACAAATGAGGTTATTCAAATTTAAACCAGATAAATCATAACACTCAACAGACCTATTAGAGTGACTATGGCATCAAGGACTCCTCATGAAAGTGGAATATAAATTTCTCCTGAATTCATATGATATCAAGTTTTAGGTTTCTTGGCATAAAGGGAATGCACTTATAGAAAAATTAAATAATATAAGTGCCCTATTCTGAAAAATTAAAAAGGTGACACAAGTCAAAGCTACTAATGGTACTTTTAAAAATGCTTCAGGCCAGCACTTTATTGTTATGTCTACCTTACATTATGTTCTCCTATTCCATGTTGTTTTCCTTTTTTACATTATTGTTAATTATAAATGAACTTATTTTATATCCTAAACTCTTAGCAATTTGTCCACATTTGTGTATTTAGGAGAGATCTGCAAAGATTTGAAATTAAAAAGACAAGAAGTTGTAGAATTTTTTCTCCCCCACATTCAGAGTAAAAAAATGCTTTGAAGTAGTCCTTTGAAGCCCTTTGAAGCAGTCTAATTTTATAAACTAAACTGTTACTGAATCTAAAGCACAGATAAACCTTGTAAATATAATTATCCTGTTAATGTAGTATTAACATCTGAATCAAGAAATCAATGGTAACATTCTTCAGTACCTCTACTTGTAGAGTATTTGGCTGTGCTGTTCTTAGCCTCACTTCCTGAGTCTCATGTCTCACAACGAGCGTTCGAGGACAGGACACTACATCCCGTACATCACAGTGGTAGTTATCAATGTAGACACCAAAGTTGTCAACTTTCTTATTGATCTCTTCCACAAGGACATATGTACAATTCCCTTGATAGCTGTAGTACAGTCCATCAAAAGTCATGTAATGTGGATCTCCCCAGCCAGTGCAGTAGCCTAAAAAAACATACAGTTAAGTTAGGCTCTTATGGCAACATACAAAATCCTATCATACTACAAGCAATATCTATAGATGTGGGAGACACCTCAGTGAACTTTGGGCATTTTACTTTTAATGAAGTGTATATGTCAATGCATGAGCTCATTAGCTAGAAGTCATCAATAAAAAACAGGCACTTTCCATGCACAGTTCATCTGACATTAATGACAGACAACTGAGAATAGGATTAACTGTACCATAGATTTATCTTTACCAATAGTCTGAACAAGTAACAAGATATATATATATATGCTTCTAGCCTATAAATGTCTGCATCTGGACATTTAAATCCTTCTTTGGGAGACCAATTTACTCTACTAACACAACAGTTATATAGGGATAATGGCAACTTAAGCCAATAATTCAATTAGCTAAAAAGAATCAACAGAGCATTCTAACCAACACTAGAAGACTGAGTCACAGCTTTGCACAATACTTGTTCCCTGATAAATATTGTTGGTCTTGACAATAGTATTGTTTCCTCAGGAGATTAAATATTCAATAAAATATATACTTACAATCACACTCCCAGTGCCAACAGCATCCATCCTCATCCATGACTGGCACAGGAGACAGTCCATTGGCACAGGTGGGTTTTGGAGGTGGATTGCAGATTATTGGAATCACCTGGACAATGTTGTCTTCTATACATATAACCTTAGTGCAGTTACACAGCATCCATGAGTCACCTTGCTGTTTTTGAAGAGAGGGGGAGGGGGGAGACAGAAACAAACCTTTAGGAAGCAGTGAGACTGACAATAGTTATGCCTGAATATCTTCTGCAGGTTTCTAAAAAAACATATGTTTATTGACAAGTTTTCCCCTATCAGAAATCTGAAAATAGGATGGAAGTGCATCAGTCAGCACTATCTAGGTCTGCAATATGAACAGAACAACTGAGAGCTGCTAAATGGAAAGCATTACTCACAAAGATCAAGACAGTAAACTGAAATGCGAATCACCTTTTCTAGTTTCAGCTATCTCAAAGTGAGATGTCTCACCTAATCTTATCACCTTAACACTCTCTAAAGAACAGTGAAAGACACTGATCAATATGAATGACCAATATATGATCAATTCCTTTCCAGGAATGCCTAGAACAGATTAATAGCTAAAGCTACAGTGAACACCAACTGTTCAGGGAAAAATGTCCAAGGTGATTATGCTCATGCATTGCAATTGTATGAGTTTTCTTCTCTCTTCTACCAGTTTTGCAGACATGTATAATTTTTATTCCTGCAGATCTACTGAGCAAGTTGGTAGGCATCTAAACTATGATGAGGTTTTAGAAATGTACAAGACACAAACTTGTCTATGTCAAAGGCAGAAGATTCAAAAGAAAAACAAAACCAAAAAAGTCTTGAGTCAAATTTCACAAGCAGTGAATGCAGTGATCTGTTTCACAGTCCTCCCCTAAAACCAGTCTGCGAACAAGCATGATTCATTCCAAATTCAGCCCTGTGGATTTTTGTTGGGCTGCAATGTAAACACACAAACAACTTTTACCCACTCTGGACTTATTCAAAAGCAGAAATAGAAAAGATAGCTTAGGACCACTTAGCTCTTGGTTTCCTCTTCATCAGAGCTATCCTACAACAAAGACAAACACTGAACTGAGATCTAGCACCTTGCAGAAAGCTTTTTAAAAATTACCCTTGCTAATTGCAATATGTAAGCTAGCAATCCAAGTATTGCTGGAAGTCCTGCTGATGCCCAAGAAAACTAAAGAAATAGAACAGACTGATACTTCCTTTCCTATCCAGATTAATGCCTACTCTTTATGTTACTAATATTGAAGTTATATGTCTAGTCTCCATCCAAAACACAATGAAATCATGAAATCTACTCACCTCATAAGATTCATTAGGGAAAATAGTACAAGTTTTTTTGGGAGTGGTTGGTGTTAGACCTGTAGTTGAACCATTAACTGGAGGAGTTGTGCTGTGTGTAGAACTTCCTGTAATGGTGACTGCAGTTGATGTTGCAGTAGGCCCAGATGTAGTAGTTGAGACAGGGGGAAGAGTTTTGAAGGTCGTGGAGATGCTGGTTGTTGCATTGACTGTGATAAAACTACTAGAGGTGGTTCCTGAAGTGGTTGTAAAGCTTTCTGTTGGAGTAGTACCAGAAGTGGTGGTTGACACAGGGCTCGTTGATGTAGGTGATGTTGTTGGAGTAGTAACAGTTGCAGAGGTTGTCCTTGGGGTACTTGTTTCTGTTCCTACTGTGGTGGTGGGGGGAGTGGACACTGAGGGTGTGGGGCTTGAAGTGGTGGTCTTGGGGGTTGATGTTGTTCCAGTGAATGGGGTTGTTGATACTGTAGGGCTGCTGGGTCCCGAGGTGGTGGTGGTGCTAGGGGTGGAAGTGGGGGTAGGGAATCCTGTTGGAGGGGTTGGGATCCTGGTGGTAGTGGTCTCATGGATAGTTGTTTCTGTTACTGGTGTGGTGCTGGTGGATCTTGAGGGTGTGGGGCCTGAAGTGGTGGTCTTAGGGGTTGATGTTCCAGTGAATGGGGTTGTTGATACTGGTGGTTGTGTTCCTGTACTGCTGCTTGTTCCCGACGTTGTGGTGGTACCAGGGGTGGAAGTGGGGGTAGGGAATCCTGTTGGAGGGGTTGGGATCCTGGTGGTAGTGGTCTCATGGATAGTTGTTTCTGTTACTGGTGTGGTGCTGGTGGATCTTGAGGGTGTGGGGCCTGAAGTAGTGGTCTGGGGGGTTGATGTTGTTTCAGTGACTTCAGATGTGGTAGTTGTCACTGGGCTTGTTGACACTGGTGATGTTGACTTTTGACTAGTGGTGCTTGCAGTAGACACTGTACTTATTTCTGTCGTTCTTGTTGTTGGCAGTGGGGTAACTGAAGGAGTAACTGGAGTGCTTGCTGTTGTCGGCACCTCTGGTTCAGGTGTCTCTTTAAGATAGGAAGAAAACAGAGTATTTTAAGTAGGGAAATTGCATGTTGTTCCTAATGTCATCTCATTTTCCACTAAGCATACATAGTTCAACAAGCCTAAGCATAGGATCTTTAGATAGAAATAAAGCAGAAATTGTTTTATTAATGGTTTTGCTAATCACTGAGGGATTATTAACAAAATATCCTGCCTCTTGCATAGTAGACATTGATATAAACACTTTATCAACAATCAGTGTCAGAGGGGGACATCTTCCACAGTATTAAAACTTTATATTGCATGGAAGAGTCCAGCAGTCCAAGATCCATGCGGAATACATTGAGTAGCTCAATGAACTCTGGTTAATACTGTATTGCTATCATACTATATTCTATGGAAAGACCATTATTCCCTGTGCTGCTTCATGTGGCACGTTCATACCACCACTGGCATGATTATAGTCAGAGTCATTTGACTCTACAGAAACAGCTGTTTGTGGAGCAGTCTGTGTTCCATTTCTAATGCCAAGGCCTTTAAGACTACTCACACACAAGCTATTTTGGAATGCTACGGACCCAAAATACTCTTTTCTACTTTTTCACATGGCCAGTTTTCATTATGATTGTTAATGGAGACTCCTTTAACATAGTTTTTGATTAGGATGTTAAAAAATGTTCATGACTCTCACAGGCCAGCATCAGAGCTATCTATTTGTGCTTTTATAGCATAATATAAGTGACACATGGTAGAGAGAGAAGCACTGTGTACATAATAAGAGTGCAGTAATAATGCTAGAAGAATTAAGATGCACTGCTTTTGCCCAGGCAACCCACAAGGACAGTCCTTCAATGAAAACTAATTTACATTTGGGTGGGAACAGGCAAACTCCTTCGTGTACTTCATGCCCTTTAACAGAGGCAGATGAACTGGGACAGTAGGGGATATAACATTGCTGCTGAAAGGTCAGATGGGATGTTTTTGAAATACAATCAACTACATTAGTGCACAGTTTAGAAACTAAAACACGTGTTAAGCTGCCAATAAATCCTGCTTTCTAAAATCAGCAAAGAACATGAAACCCTGGGAATTACTTTGTGCTTCAGTGGGTGGAACCGACGGGGTTATGGTGTTAATATTTTCAGGAGTTGTGGGGGTAATTGGAACAGTGGTTGTGGTGCTTGGAGGGCTGGTGGTGGTGGTGAGAGTCTCCAGTGACGTGGAAGTGGTTGTCGATTTTGGCGTGCTCAGTGTGGATGAAGTCGGGCCTGTTAGAAACAGCAGGGACAGAGAAAAGAAAGGCACAAAGGCATCAGTGGGACTCAATGCAAACTCAACAGAAGCTGCACATGAGGCAGCAGCCACAGAGCTAGAGAGGCCAGACTAGCCTAGCACCAGCCCTTCCTTTCTAGTCCCAAAAAGCACAATATTTGAAACCCATGCACACACAGGGTCAGGTCCCTTCCCTCTTAGCAAAGAGATGGTGCTGGAAAGTACTTCTTACAAAATCAGAAAGACCTACCAATAGGTAAGAGATAGAAGGAGCAATGCTTTTGATCTTGCTGGGGCTTTCTGTCTCCATGTCATTATCTAGAACACCACACTAAATCCTCAGGAAAGAGCTGAGATGGGAAGCTGTGATCAGGCAAGGAAGCATGCCCAGCAGTATCTTCCTGCCTGACTGGCATGTGGTTTTCTCAATGTCATCCTGGTAAGTGGCTTCTCAGAGTACTAGTGGATCTGATCAGCTAAAGACTACAGTTCACAGAAAGTCACAGTCTGCAGAATGAAACTCTTTCCAAAAGCATATCCTATCCTACATCTATAACAGCTGTCAAGCATTAGCACTGACAGGGCAAAGGAACAGGAGAGTGGGAAGAAGACCTACACAGTTATGTCCAATCAGTGCCTAAAATGCCAGTACTGAAAAACCAAAGCCATGCCACAATTGCACATATGTCCAGTGAATATGTTCTGGCCAGCTGAGGGACGAGGTCCAGCAGCAAAAAAAGGCAAGATTTCCCATCACTTCAAGATCTGTGTAAGCTGAGCATCAGTATGAAACACCTCCTCTGAGCTTTTTGAATGAGGGATGACCAGATCTTTTGCCCGGAACCACAAAACATTTTTCCTTCTTCAATAGCCAGATGAAAGACAAGTTTTAAGCAATGGCTCTTCCAGGGATGCTCTGCAGTTACACCCATCCCAGATCCATCGGAGACACAAAATTTGAGGTGCTCATGTACCTTCAGGGCAACCGCAGGAAGGGAGCAAGCAACAGCACAGGACAGAGAAGTACCTGGAGTTGGTGTGGTGGTGGTGTATGTTGGTGTTGGTGAGGATGCACTTGAAGTAGTTGAGGTGGGTGTTGGTGGTCCAGTAACAGTGGTTGTTGTGCTTGGAGGGCTGGTGGTGGAGGTGGGAGTCTCCGTCAGTGGAGTCGTTGATTTTGGTGTGCTTGGTGTGGATGAAGTTGGGACTGTTAGAAAAAGCAGGGACAGAGAAAACAGACAAAGGCACAAAGGCATCAGTAGGACTCAATGTGAACTGAAAAGTAGCTGCACGTGAGGCAGCTGGCAGAGAGCTAGAGAGCTCAGCTTAGCACAGCAATGGTCCCTAGCACCAGCCCTGGCTTTCTGTCTGTAGAAAGCAGAATATTTGTAATCAAAGCACAGAAAGTATCATGGCTCTCCTCTCCTAGCAGAGACTGCCCATAGTGGTGGAAGGTGATTCTCACAAAATCAGAGAGACCTACCAATAGGTAAGAGATGAGGAGCAGTAATGCTGTGGATCTGGCCAGGGCTTTCTATCTCTGCCTCATTACCTGACTACTAACTCAGGGAGTAAGAGCTGAGATGGGAATCTGTGATCAGGGAAGGAAGTATGTACAGCATATGTTCCTGCCTGATTGGCATGTGGTTTTCTCAATGTTGCCTTGAGTAGTGGATTCTCAGAGTACTAGTGGATCTGATCAGCCAAAGAAGCAGGTCAAAGAATGTCACAGTCTGCAGAATGAAACTGTTCTGAAAGGATGGCAGAAGAATCCTTCTTCCTACATCTATAACCACTAAAACATTTTTGCACTAACAGGGCAAAGGAACAGGAGAGAGGGAAGAATGTCTACACAGTTATGCACAAATAGTGCCTAAAATGCCAGTGCCAAAAAACCCAAAGCAGTGACTAAATTCTGGCCAGCTGAAGGACAAGGTCCAGCAGCAAAAAAGGCAAGATTTCCCATCAGTTCAGCATCTGTGCAACCAAGGTCCAGCAGGAGCACAAAATTTTTCATAGCAGGCTCTCTGTCAGGGAAGCCAAGACCTTTTCCCCAGAACGACAAAACATTTTTCCTTCTTCAATAGCCAGATGAAAGGCAAGTTTTAAACAAAGGCTGTTCCAGTGTTGCCCTGAAGTTATACCCATCCTGGATCTATCTGAGATGCAAAATTTGAGGTGCTCATGTACCTTCAGGGCAACAGGACGGGAGCAAGCAACAGCACAGGACAGAGAAATACCTGGAGTTGGTGTGGTGGTGGTGTATGTTGGTGTTGGTGAGGATGCACTTGAAGTAGTTGAGGTGGGTGTTGGTGGTCCAGTAACAGTGGTTGTTGTGCTTGGAGGGCTGGTGGTGGTCGTGGGAGTCTCTGGTGACGTAGAAGTGGTTGTCGATTTTGGTGTGCTTGGTGTGGGTGGAGTTGGGGCTGTTAGAAAAAGTAGGGACAGAGAAAACAGACAAAGGCACAAAGGCATCAGTGGGACTCAATGCAAACTCAACAGAAGCTGTGCATCAGGAAGTGGCCACAGAACTAAACAGGTCAGCCCACCCTTAGCACAACAACAGTCCCCAGAACCAGCCCTTCCTTTCTGGCCATAGAATGCACAGAGAGGGTCATGGCCTTCCTCTCCTAGTGAAGAGATTAAAGATGGTGCCAGAAGGTGCTTCTCACAAAATCAGACAGACCAACCAATAGGTAAGAGATGAGGAGGAGCAATGCTTTGTATCCAGCTAGGCCTTTCTGTCTCTGCCTCATTATCTGAACACTTTGCTAAATCCTGGTGTAAGAGCTGAAATGGGAAGCTGCAATCAAGGACGGAAGCATGCACATGATTGGCATGTGATTCCTTCTGTGTTCCAACGTCAGTCTGATGCTGGGCTTCCCTGGGCACTAGTGGATCTCATCAGAGATAGCATCACCCAAAAATTACAGTTCACAACAAAAGGCAGTCTGCAAAGTTCCCAAAAAGGCTGGCAGGACAATCATTCCTTCTTACATGTTTAACAACTGACAACACAACTAGCACATACAGTGGGCACAGAAGGAGGAGAAAAGGAGGAAAGTCTACAAAACTGAACCCAAACAGAGCCTGAAATGCACTTCCACAAGACCAAGTCCCACTGCAATTGCACTACACAAATACATGAGTGGGACTCAATAGGAGCTGAACAGAAGGTGTGCAGGAGGCAGTTGCCACAGAACTAGAGAGGCCAGTCCACCCTTAGTACAGCAAAGATCCCTAGGATGAGCCCTTCCTTTCTGGCCCCAGAAAGCAAACTCCTTGAAATTTGTGCACACACTCATAGCCCTCCTCTCCTAATAAGAGACTAAGGGGGGAAGAGAATAAGGGGATGGTGCTGGAAGGTGCTTTGCAAAAAATCAGAAAGACCTACCAACAGGTAAGAGATGAGAAGGAGCAATGCTTTTGATCATGCTGGAATTTTATATCTCTGCCTCATTATCTAGAACACCACACTAAATCCTCAGGAAAGAGCTGAGATGGGAAGCTGTGATCAGGCAAGGAAGCATGCACAGGAATATGTTCCTGGCTGATTGGCATGTGGTTTTCTGATGTCAGGAGTTCTCAGAGTAATAGTGAATTTTGTCAGGCAAAGACCATAGTTCACAGAAAGTCACAGTCTGCTGAGTGAAACTGTTTCCAAAAGCATGGCAGAGGAATGCCTTCTTCCTGCATCTATAATAGTTGAGAAGCATTGGTATTGACATGGGAAAGGAGCAAGAGAGAAGGAAGAAAGACCATACATCTGTGCCTAAAGAGAGCTTGAAATGCAAATGTTACAATATCAAGCCCCACTTCATTACACGCCAGGGACACCACTCTGGTCAGCTGGAAGGCAAGGTCTAACAGCAGCAAAAGCTACTAAGTCCTGGTTCCTTCTGAAACAGAGATGAAGAGCCAGCTACGGGGAAAGGCTGTTTCAGGGACTGTCCCGAAGTTAATTCATTCTTGATGCAATACAGAGGCAAAAAAATAGGTGTTCACAGACACCCAGCACTCCCAAAGGCAAAGAACATATGAGACTACAAAATTTAAAAGTACCTGGAGTTGATAAGGTGGTGGTGTACGTTGGCGTGGGAGAGGATGTGCTTGAAGTAGTTGAGGTGGGTGTTGGTGGACCAGTAACAGTGGTTGTTGTGCTCGGAGGGCTGGTGGTGGTCGTGGGAGTCTCCGGTGACGTAGAAGTAGTTGTCGATTTTGGCGTGCTTGGTGTGGGTGGAGTTGGGGCTGTTAGAAACAGCAGGGACAGAGAAAACAGACAAAGGCACAAAGGCATCAGTGGGACTCAATGTGAACTCAACGGAAGCTGCCCATCAGGCAGTGGCCACAGACCTAGACAGGTCAGCCCCCCTTAGGAAAACTAAGGTCCCCAGAACCACTCCTCCCTTTCCATCTAGCACCACCCCCTCTATTTCTTGCCCAAGAAAGCAGAATCCTTGACATTCATGCACAGAGTCCTTCCTTTCTTTCTGAAGAGACTGGGGATGGTTCTGGAAGGTGCTTCTCACAAAATCAGAGAGACCAAGCAAGAGATGAGGAGAAGTAATGCATTGGATCTGGCTGTGGCCTTCTATCTCTGCCTCATTACCTGAACACCTCAACAAATCCTAGGGCACGAGCTGAGAGGGGATTGTGTGGTTTAAGAACAAAGCACACACAGGAATATGTTCCTGCCTCGTTGTCATAAGATATACCAGTGATTGGATGTCAGCCCTCTCAAGGGCTTCCCAGAGGATTAGTGAATCTCATCAGCCAAAGACCACACTTCAGAGGAAGTGACAGTCTGCAGAGTGAAACTGTTCCCAAAAGCCTGTCACAGAAATCCTTGCTTTCTACATCTATAAACAATGGCATCCACTAGTGCTGACATTGCAATGGCAGAGAAGATAGTGAATAAAGTCTACAAAATTTTTCCCAGAAAGCACCTGAAATTGCAGTACCACAAGAGTAATCCCCACTGCAATTTCACACCTTAAGTCCACTGACTACATTCTTGACAGATGAAGGACAAGGTCTAACAAGAACTCAAGATTCCCCATCAAGTTAGCATCTAAGCCCAGCAGGAGTGCCAGCATGAAATACCTTCTTAGATACTTGTTGAGTAATGGAAGCCAAGAGCTTCTCACAAGGAACCCTGAATTCTCATCACTTCTGAAACAGCCAACACAAGTTCCAGCTTCAACCAAGGACATTTCATGGCATGCACAGAAGTTACAGCCATCCCCAATTCCATACTGAGGCACAAATGGAGGTGCTAACAGATCTTCATTACTCCCAAAGCAAGGGGATACAAGATCAGGCAAGGCAGAACTACCTGGAGTTGATACGGTGGTTGTATGTTCCCATATGGGTGGGGATGTGCTTGAAGTAGTTGAGAATGTTGTTGATGAGCCAGTAACAGTTGTTGTTGTTGTCTTGGGGGTGCTGATGCTGGTGGTGCTGCTGGGGGGCATCGTGGTGCTGGAAGTGATGATGGGAGTTTCTGGTGTGCTCGGTGTCTTCGTAGGTGGGGCTGTTAGAAACAGCAGGGACAGAGAAAACAGAAAAAGGCACAAAGGCATCAGTGGGACTCAACAGAAACTCAACAGAAACTGCACATGAGGCAGCTGCCACAGAACTAAACAGGTCAGCCCACCATTAGCACAACAATCGTCCCCAAAACCAGCCCTTCCTTTCTGGCCATAGAAAGCAGAATCCTTGAAATCCATCCACAGAGAGGGTCATGGCCTTCCTCTTCTAGTGAAAAGATTAAAGACGGTGCTGGAAGGTGCTTCTCACAAAATCAGACAGACCAACCAATAGGTAAGAGATGAGGAGGAGCAATGCTTTGGATCTGGCTGGAGCTTCCTATCTCTGCCTCATTACTGGAACACCTCACTAATTCATGAAATTGGAGATAAGAGTGGAAGCTGGGAAGGAAAGCATGCCCAGGAGTATGTTCATGTCAGATTGGCATGTGATTCCCCCTGTATTTCAATGTCAGCCTCATGCAGGGCTTCCCTGGGCACTAGTGGATCTCACCAGGTGAGGTGTCAGCCAAAGACCAAAAGTTCACAGCAGTAGGCAGTCTGCAGAGGGAAACTATTCCCTCAAGGGCTGGCAGGAAAATCATCCCTTCTTGCATGTCTGTCAGCTGACAAGCACTAACACTGAGAGGGCACAGGAGGAGGAGAAAGGGCTGAGCCCAAACAAAGCCTGAAATGCACTTCCACAAGACCAAGTCCCACTGCAATTGCACTCCATGGGTCCAGTGACTACATTCTGGACAGCTGAAGGACACGGTCCAACAGCTGCAAAAGCAATGTTGCCCATTTGTTCAGCATCTGTCTAAGCTGGGTACCAACATGAAATACCTCCTTGAAGCACTGTTGAGTCAGGAAAGACAAGACCTTCCCCCAAGAACCCCTAAATCCTTGTTCCTTATGAAACAGCCAGCCCAAGGGTCAGATTTGGCCACAGAACTTTTCCTGGGACTCCCAGAAGTTACACCCATCCCTGATCCCACCTAGAGACACATATAGAGGTGTTTCATGGACCTTCACTACTCCCAAAGCAAGGCCAGACATGACAACAGAACCAGAAATTATTTGTTGATTCTGTTCCTGGGGGCAGAGGGGTTTTGGTGAGAATTATTGCTTTTGGGAACATACTTTGAGGAGTTGACATGGTTGTTGTTGATCCAGTAACAGTGGTTGTTGTTGTTGTTGTGCTTGGAGGGCTGGTGGTGGTGGTGGGAGTCTCCGGTGACGTGGAAGTGGTTGTCGATTTTGGTGTGCTCAGTGTGGATGAAGTTGGGCCTGTTAGAAACAGCAGGGACAGAGAAATCAGACAAAGGCACAAAGGCATCAGTGGGATTCAGTGTGAACTCAACAGAAGCTGTGCATAAGGCAGTTATGCTGCGGGAGGTTTAAGTTGGATGTTAGGAGGAATATCTCCAGAGAACAAATGATTAGACACTGCAATTGACTGCCCAAGGAGGTGGCAGAGCCACAGTGTCCGGCGGCTTTTAAGACAAAAGTGGATGTGGCACTTAGCACATCATCTAGGTGACATTGTGGTGTTCAGGCAAAGGCTGGACATGATGATCTCAGAGATTTTTTTCTGACCTAACTTATTCTGTGAATATATTCCTGTCTGATCGTCATGTGATATCCCTGTAGTGCAATGAAGGCATGATGAATGACTTCCCTGGGCACTAGTAAATCTCATGAAAGGCTACAGTTCACAGCAAGGGGCAGTCTGCAGAGAGAAATTGTTCCCAAAAGTCTGGCAGGGGAATCTTTCATTACTACAGCTATTACAACTGACAACTGTTATCACTGAGAAGGCGGAGGGGAAAAAACTTAGCACAGCTGTGCCCAAACAGAACCTGATATGCCACTGCCAGTAGACCAAGCCCTACTCCCATTGAACTCCATGGATCCAGTGGTTCCATTCTGACCAGCAGAAAGATGGCCCAAAACCAGCAAAAGCAACATTTCTCATCAGTTTAACATCTCTCTAAGCTGGACACCAGCATGCTCTACCTCCTTAGAGCCCTATTGAGTCAGGGAAGCCAAGACCTTCTCCCATGACCCCTGAATTCTTGTTCCTTATGAAGCAGCCAGCCCAAAACACCAGGGTAGGACCAGCCCATTTCCTGGAATACCTGAAAATTATACCCATCCTGATTCCATACAGGGGCAGAAAGAGGTGCTGACGGACCTTCAATACTCCAACAGCAGGGGAACATGTGAGAGCACAAAATGTAGACGCACCTGGAGTTGGTGTGGTGGTGGTGTATGTTGGTGTGGGCGTGGATGTGCTTGGAGCAGTTGAGGTGGGTGTTGGCGGTCTAGTAACTGTTGTCGTGCTCGGGGTGCTGATGCTGGTGGAGCTGCTGGGGGGCATCGAGGTGCTGGCAGTGGTGGTGGGACGGGTTGGCGGCCCTGTTGTAGAGGACACTGTGCTTGGTGTGGATGGAGTTGTGCCTGTTAGAAACAGCAGGGACAGAGAAAACAGACAAAGGCACAAAGACATCAGCTGTTGGTAGTTAGATACAGAGGAATTTGGTGGAAATTACTTCTGTTGGGAACATACTTTCAGGAGTTGAGATGGTGGTGGTTGATCCAATAACCGTTGTTGTTGTTGTTGTTGTTGTGCTTGGAGGGCTGGTGGTGGTCGTGGGAGTCTCCGGTGACGTGGAAGTGGTTGTCGATTTTGGTGTGCTGGGTGTGGGTGGAGTTGGGGAGGTTAGAAACAGCAGGGACAGAGAAAACAGACAAAGGCACAAAGGCATCAGTGGGACTCAATGTGAATGCAACAGAAGCTGTGCATCAGGCAGTGGCCACAGACCTAGACAGGTCAGCCCACCCTTAGAACAACAAAGGCCCCCAGAATCAATCATCCTGCTCTGGCCCCAGAAAGCAGAATCCTTGACATGCATGCACAGAGAGCGTCATGGCCCTCCTCTCCTAAGTAGGACACTGGGAATGGTGCTGGAAGGTGCTTCTTACAAAGTCAGAATGACCTACCAATAGGTAAGAAATGAGGAGCAGTAATGCTTCCAAACTTGCTGGAGCTTTCTAGCTCTGCCTCATTACCTGAGCACCTCACTACACACTGGAGTAAGACCTGAGATGGGAATGTGTGGTAAGGGAAGGAAGCATGCACAGGGATATCTTGCTGCCTGTTTGTCATGTGATTTTCCAGTGTCAGCCTGATAAAGGGCTCCCCAGTGCACTAGTGGATCTGATCAGCCAAAGACGACAGTTCACAGCAAAGGGTAGTATGCAGACTGAAACTACTGAAACTGTTCCCAAAATCCTGCCAAAAAATCCTTCCTTCTTACACCTAGAGTAGCTGAACACCATCAACGGTACAAGGGTAAAGGAGGAATAGAAAGGTGGGAAACTATACAGAACTGTCCCCAAACAGAGCCTGAAATGCAAGTGTCACAAGACCAAGTCCCACTCCAATTGCACTCCATGGGTCTGTGACTACATTCTGGCCAGCTGAAGGATTAACAAACAACAGGGGTAAAAGGAAGGATTCCATTGCTTCAGAATCTCTACAAGATGAGGCACCTGGATGGAATGCCTTCCGGAAGCACTGCTGAGTCAAGGAAGTCAAAACATTCTCGCCAAGACCCCTAAATAATTGTTCCCTCTGAAACAGCCAGACCAAAATGATGGCTTTGGGCACATGACATTTCCTAAGACATCCAGAAGTTACATGCATTCCCAATCCCATCCAGAGCCACAAATGGAGGTACTGTCAGACCTTCAGTACTCCCAGTGCAAGGTGAGAAATGACAGATGAATCAGATAATTATTTGTTGGCTGTGTAGTTAGATACACTGGAATTTGGCGGGAATTACTTCTGCTGGGAACATACTTTCAGGAGTTGAGATGGTGGTTGTTGATCCAGTAACGGGGTCAGCCCACCGTTAGCTGAGCAGAGATCCCTAGCACCAACCCTTCCATTCTGGCCCCAGAGAGAAAAATCCTTGAAATCCATGCACATAAAGAATGATGGTCCTCCTTTCCTAGCTAGGAGACTGGGGATGGTTCTGGAAGGTGCTTCTCACCAAATAAGAGAGACCTACCAATAGCTAAGTGATGAGGACGTGTAATGCTTTTTAAGCCGCTGGCACTTTCTATCTCTGCCTCACTACCTGAACAATTCATAAATCCTTTCAGTAAGAGCTGTGTGGTGAATTCATTGTCAGAGATGAAAGTGGGAAGAGGAGTAAGTTCATGCCTGACTCTCATGAAATTTCCCTCTGGTGGTATTTCAGCCTGATGAAGGGCTTCCCAGAGTTCTAGAGACATCAGTCATCTGCAACTTCCCAGAGTTGCAGATGTCATCAGCAAAAGGGTATAGTTCACAAGAAGTGGCATTTTTTATTATAAAACTGTTTCCAAAAGTCTCCCAGTGTAATTCCTGCTTCTAAGATCTAGAACCATTTTTATGCACTTGTACTGACATGCCAAACGAGGAGAAAAAAGGGAAGAAATTCTGCCCAGCTGTTCCTAGAATGAGAGTATCGCAGAATAAAGCCTCACTCCAATACCCCTCCATCTGTGGGTCCAGTGACTACATTCTGGCCAGGACAAGGTCCAACAGCAGGAAAATCAAGAATTTCCATCAGTTCAGCACCTCTCTAAGCTGGGCACCAGCATGAAATTTTACCTGGGAGTCTTTTGAATCAGGGAAGCCAAGACCTTCACCCTAGGATCCCTAAATCCCTGTTCTTTTTAACCAGCTGGCCAAAAGGCCAACTTTGACCACAGGGCACTTGAGGGGATGAACAGTAATTCCTCCAATCTGCAATCCCATGGAGACACACTAAAGGAGGGGCCAAGGCAGCTTAATTTCTCCCACAGCAAAGGAACTCATCAGAGAACAGTCCAGAGAAGTACCTGGAGTTGGTGTGGTGGTGGTGTATGTTGGTGTTGGTGAGGATGTGCTTGAAGTAGTTGAGGTGGGCGTTGGTGGTCCAGTGGTGGTTGTTGTCGGGGTGCTGGTGGTGGTGGGAGTCTCCGGCGTGGAGGGAGTGGTTGTCGATTTTGGTGTGCTTGGTGTGGGTGGAGTTGGGGCTGTTAGAAACAGCAGGGACAGAGAAAAGAGACAAAGGCACAGAGGCATGAGTGGGACTGAAGAGGAACTGAACAGAAGCTATGCATGAGGCAGTGGCCACACAGCTAGAGAGCACTGCAAAGGTCCCTAGCACCATCCCTGGCTTTCTGTCTGTAGAAAGCAGAATCCTTGACATCCATGCACAGAGAGGGTCATGAACCTCTTTTCCTAGTGAAGAGATTAGGCATAATGCTGGAAAGTGCTTCTCATAAAATCAGCAAGACAATGTCAGCCTGAAGAAGGAAGCCTGTGCAGTCCCACCCAGACAATGCCTCTAGCAACAGCAGTTTGAAGCATGGCCTACTGTTTTCTCACACAGCAGGTCCTTTTGGGAATACTCCAGCAGAAACTTAAAAGTCAAAACTCTCCTAAGTAAGGCTTCCTTGCAGACCAACATTTTCTATGATTGTGACCTGCCTTCAGTAGCCATGAGCCCTATATTTCTCCAAAGGCAAAGATCATGGACTATTTTTCAGTTAAATACCTGGAGATGTTGAAGTTAACAGGGTGAGGACTGATGGTGTATACTCACATGTTGTGGAATGGATGTGTATGGGCATGGTGGTAATTTCTGTTGTAGTCCTGGTTGTAGTGGTGCTGCTTATAGTTGTCTGGGTGGTGGTTGCAGTTGAAGGTATAGTAGGTGTAACTGTAGGCCCACAAGGAACTTCCTGCCACTCACAACAGTTTACTCTGATTTCATAATTATAGCAGAGTGGCCACATAGTTACATCTTGCTCATCATTTTTACAGATTAGCCCATATTTAACGTTACACTCTACTTTCTGACCAAGTTCTTCTAAGCTCACATCAGGTTTATCCTTAGCCCTGCATTCAATTTTTTCAGGAGCTGTACATATTTTGTTTCCATGTTTTCTTATTTCATCATATGTTTCATAGTCACCACCACCTTCTTCAGGTTTACTAACATCAAACCACTCAGTCCAATCACAGATTAGTTCTGTGAGTATGCATGGAGCTGCAAGAAAAGACAGAGGTTTCAGTCTTTACAGAGAACATCCTGAAAAGATGCATTTTTTATTTTCTTCCATTAAGGACTAGGGGACTGCATTGCAATTTGTAATCTTTCCAAAGAAAAGAGTTCTAAAATCAGTTCTCTATTACTAGGTTTTTAAACTGGAAGTTGTGCATCAAAATAAAATCACCAAGCTGAAGCCTTTAAAGGTCATTTTTCTCTCTATACTAATGACACTTTTGAAATTATTTAAAAAAAAATTATTCGTTTTTGTTTAAAATATATTTTTTCTGTGTTGATTGTCTTTAATTTACTCTTCCTTTAAATATCCCTTTGACATTTTTAACAACATTGTTTTGTATTTATAACTTACTTGTAGTGACTGGGTGGCTTGTAGTGGAAACTGAAATACAAGAAAAAGAGATTATCATTTCAAAAGAAATATAATAGTATTTTTTTTTTCTGACACTCCTAACATTATTTCTACTATCCCATTAGGATATTGAAAAGCTAACTTTTTTTCAAAAATAGGAAGGCACCCTACACATTTATACTTACAATTTTTTTCCTGAGAAATAAATCAACTCAAAATGCTAAAAGTCTTTCTTAGTGTGGTGTGATAAAACAATCCATAAATATTGCTCTATCTGTGTCAACTATAATCCCATATAATTGTACATTCTATATTTAAAGTATTTTCCTTAAAAAAACCAATTTTTTAGATCTCATCTGTATTGATGATTTACCTGTGGTGGTGGTGGTAAGAGTACTGTGAGGGGAGGAGGTTGAGATGGTTGTAGGTGAAGATGTTGGACAAGGATAGACTTCACCAGGAACTACAGAGCCATTTGCTGCACAAATGTATGTTATACATATCTCGCCGTCCTGTACGTGTCCCACAGTAGCACCCTCTTCATAACTTGTTCCATTGATGATACAAGGACACCCTGCAAGAAAGAGCTTTACTGTGCAATTTTCCTACTACCATGTAAGAGGCAGAGGCAAAATACTTATGGACAAGAGAGCATTTACATGAGTCATGCATGTTTTTCAGACCTGTACCTGGAGCTTAGATCTACTATATTGTGCTAATTTATCTTTACCTTTAAAGCAATGTAAGAACATATTTAATAAAGTCCTGAATAAAATGCCTGGTAGTACAACTTAGAAAGTAAGTTTTAAAATGTTCTAAGAGAAATAATAATTGCAATTTACTACCTGAACGCTTTTATACTAATAACTACATGTTCAGGAAGTGTAAATTCATAATGAAATCCATTAGTTTGTATATGGGACATGGGGAGAAAGACTGAAAGGGCATGAGAAAAAAGTTTAACCAGGAGTACTAACAGCAAGGTTCAACAAAAGTGCTGCCAAATTTTCTTCAGTCACAACTTTAACTAGCACTGGAAAGAATTATTCTAAATCAATACTAAGCCTCTGTAAAGTCAGACAGAGCAGTTCTGTGCATTTTCTTTTCTTTTTGTTTCCAGAAAAAAACCAAACATTATTTACCTGGGAGTGGTTTGCACTGTATGGATCCTGACGGATCACAGACACTAAAATAAAAATTTTCAAAAATTAAAATGTTGATATGTTTTATGACATCTGTTAGCAGATTCAAGAGCATAGAAACATAGATATTTGTAACTTGATCTTCATTCACTAGTAGATATTTTTCTGGGTATATTTTCTAGTATTGCCTACCATTTTTCTTTCAAACTAAGTCACCACTTTCAGTTTAATTGCAAGTTGCAATACTGTAATAACAACTGTTTTGCAGAGTGAACTTTCAGCTAGATCAGATTATTCTCTTGCCACCATGTAGAGCCAGAGGTGTAAGTGCTGTCATTGCTAACACTCTAAGCATGAACAGTTAGGACTCCACTATCTCTTTCAGGGCAAGAGTATTTCAGACTAGAGTGATTTTGAAGTCCAGTTTTAAGTAAGAATGCAAGGCAGAGCAGCACCTCTCTTCCCAAAGAGCAGTGAGAATTGAAAGGTTGTTTTAGAAGTTCATTGAGGTTTCATTATATAATTGATGACAGTTGACAAGTATAATTAATTAATTTGCTGATACACTTATTATAATAACACTACCAACCTGAAATCTGGATTATTATGGGTTTGGAAAATTAAGAAATGCAAGAATATACCAGCTCTTCAGCTGAAGCTGCATCTCTGTTTGAGGCCCAGTAAAGTAAATTAAGGACTCTGCATACACTAATTACTTCCTGAATTACTGCAAATAATTTTTATATACCATATTGTACAGTTTTCTTTTGTGGGTACTTCTTGATCAGGGAGTATATGGGTTCCATCCTCCAGGTAACATCCACATTGATCTTCGGTCACACATTGCTTTGTCTCTTCATTATAAATAGGCTTGTCCTTAGGGCATCTGGGGTAGCAACCTATTGATGACAGGTAGAACAGAATAAAGATGGAGAAAAAGTACAAAAAGTTAACTCGGTGATATGTTACCTTCTGAAGGTAAACTATTCTCACTGAATCAAGCATAGTGAAAAAAAAAAATCTAAAACTTCCCATTCAAATGAAACTGCGGACAATTAGCCCTTCCAAAAGGCTTCAACAGTTCTCACTGATAATACTGGTGTGAGGAGGATTAAATAAGTTTTTTTATGAACACTAGTGAAGTTTCTTTTTTTTAGTTCAATACCTTGGGAAAACCCCTGATTCATACTCATTTCTATGGGCAACTAGTAATTTTAAGACAAAGAAACACCCCAATTTTTGTATAGATCACTATATCAATAATAATTTTGTGCGGAGTATGGAAGTGGATTCACTAACAAACAGGTTTTTCATAGAAGATATAGGAATATTTCATCAAGTTGACAGACTAGTCCATAATTATTAAAAGATATCTGAAAAAAGTTATACAAAACACAATGTCAAATGGTAAGGAATTTATTACCTTCCAGTAGTGGTACTGTAAAGTTGGTGCTGACATTATTGATCATCCTGCAGGTTGTGATATTACTGCCACAAGGCTCGTAGTGCCAGTCACACTCATTGCGAGGGTTGTAGTAGTCACAGAATATCGCTGATGAGAAAAGAGAGAAGCTGATTAAAAACTCAGGATGCGCTTCTGAGCAGGCATTTAAAGATACAAGCTACATCAATTTTCAAGTTAACCTGGCCAAATTTCTCTTGAGGTACAAGATTTTCTGCCACTCTTCTTAAATTTAAGATACATCAAAA
Organism: Passer montanus; assembly: GCF_014805655.1. Lineage (NCBI taxonomy): Eukaryota > Metazoa > Chordata > Aves > Passeriformes > Passeridae > Passer > Passer montanus. Next base: position 2,243,772 of record NW_024371593.1, read on the forward strand.
TACTAGTGCTCAAGACTGAAATTTTAAATATTCAGGCCACTGGGTAACAATGCTTCAAATCATAAAGTAGAACTATTTAAAATAAATTATTTTAGTTTAAAATTAAAGGTATATTTCTGAGAGTATTTTTCTTCAATAGCTACAAGCAAACTCCTAAATATTTTTCAGTTTCATACAAAATAGTTCCATCTTGCTGTATCACACAGGCTGAAAGTCCAAGAGGAAGCATATGAGCCATTATGAATACAACTTAAATTCAGCTTAGATGACTACAGACAGAGGAAGGAGCTTCTATTAACTTATATATCAGAGCTGAATTAAACTTACAATTTTTTGTTTCAGTGGCTTCTTACACTTAAAAGCTCCAATTAGTCCAATTTCTGAATCTAAATGAATTTTTAAATTAAAAAAATATATATTTCTGCTACTTAGAATCTCAAAATTTTGATTTCAGCACTTTTTGGGTAATATTAATTTAAATACTATTTTACATTAATTTATGATGTACTGGTATGAGTACTAGCACCACTAATGGACACTGCTTAATATATATAACACTGATTAGGTTCAGTGCTAAAGCATGGGAGTGCTATGTATTTTTTGCTAAAATCAAATTCTGAGTAATTTTAACAACTGAAAGAGAGAGAAGAGAAGAGAAGAGAAGAGAAGAGAAGAGAAGAGAAGAGAAGAGAAGAGAAGAGAAGAGAAGAGAAGAGAAGAGAAGAGGAGCCAGGCTGAACAGAAGACAGTTGAAATACACAAATTTACTAGCCTGTTTGTTCCCTGATATGCTGAGAAAAGGTTTCACCAAGTATCCAGCATGACCTTGCAGTGACAGTACTAATGATTTATTTGACTGGCTTTCTGACAGCAGCTAGAAAGATACAGCTGTGTTTATCTGTTACTCACGGCAGATATCAGGAGTTCTCCAGAAAACACAGGCCTCAGCCTTGATGCACTCCTGGGCATACGCTGCAACTGCAGAGCAGAAGCACTCGCAGTCCCCACCGCTGTCACAGGAACAGGCATCATGAACACAAGCCTCATAGTAAGGAAGGGGGTCCACCTGTCAGGGGAAAAAATGATGCTCCAGTTCATCTCCAAATTAGTCTTCAAACAAATATGTTTGAGAGCTGTTGATATATGGGAGTTGAACTAGGAAGGAATGAGACTGTGTCAAGAGTTAGTTACCAAATCACAAACACTTACAGGCATGAAGCTGCTCTATATGTTTTGGGGAATAATAGACTTAAAAGAATATAGTTCCTTCATGAGTTGCTATGACTGAAAAAAACAAAGTAAGAGTCCCTGGCAGTGCTCATATTTTCTAAAAGAGTTCCATTTTAGTGCTCCCAAAACCAAGCTGAATTGATGCCAGTGAAGTCTTATCTTCCAGCAAGCTTTGCCAATCAAATGGTGAACAATGTCAGAAAGGCTGCATTCACAGCAAATATGAAGCATGCAATTTTGTGCCTATCAGTTTTTGGAGTTAATCCAATGACACATTAAAAAAAAAGCTTTTTTAATTTTTTTTTTTATTTGAGACTGCAAGAGGAGAAATTTAGACTGGATTTTTGCTGCTGAAGTAAACCACATGGAAATTATAACTAATTAATTAAATTAATAATTGTTTGTGACTTTTCCACTGTGACTTAAGAACAAATTGTTGTTCATATTACCATGCATCAGGACAGAGATGAGAAATAAAGAGGAGTGCTCTCTGTGCATTGTACTCTGGAAGCTGTGGGCTGTCAGTGTTTGCTGTGACAATTTGGAGGCACAGTACTAGCAGCTGTCTGTCTAAACTATGTGATGTCAGTGGTGTGTAAAAAGATCCTTTTGTGGATTAAATACTACAAGAAGTAGTAGCCTCTTCAATAGCCACCTTTCATGTTTAATATGAATTTTCATCAGGAGATGGATCTGATGATTGTAAGGTCCTTCAGTACTAGTAATACTGACTGTCTCTCAACAAGAGATGGTGCAACTGCAGCAAACATAGACCTGTTCAGGACACATTTCTGAAGCTAACTTGCAGAGTAGTAGCAGTGAAACTGTGGTGATGAATATGGGTTTGTACAGCTGGGGCTGCCACCACCACTGACACAGTCCCATTGCCACAGAGACTCAGACTACTTTGACTAAGGCCACATGAAAGTTCTGACACCTGTAGCTGTACTCAAGACTTAATTGAAGATCAATCTATTTAACCACCTCTTCATTCATTTCTGATGGTCTTTTTGGTTCTGCATTATCAGAAATGCACTGTGCTGTCCCATCACCCACTGTCTTCTACAAACCTTGGAGTGACAAATTTTGAAGACTTCACTCTGGATGATGCTGCATTCTTTCTCTGCCCAAGACTTCCGGTGTGGTTTCAGATCACAGGGCTTAATCTCTTCTGTGACATCCGGGCACATGGGAGATTGCTTCCAGGAATTTCCAAAATTCAGAGGATTATTGTCCTGCAGTCCACTCCTTGTTGTAAAGTCATTGTTTGCTTTGTCATCAAAGTTGCCACACAGACCACACACTTTGCCCTGGAAAAGAAAATTGAGTTTTTAAATACACCATGGAAATGAGAAACAGGCTCTGGCAAAGTAAGAGCAAAACATTGACATGAAAAACGACAAATGACTGTCTGTGTAAATGATGACTTTCTTCTTTACTGTGAAATCATTTGTACAGAAAATAAATTTTTATTTGTCTGTCCTCAGCAAATTATTCAGCTGCCATGTCTTCCCTCCTTGAAATCATTTATTTCTAATGTATTTTCATATCTCTGTCTCCATATCCAACTTAAAACATTAAAGGGTACCCCAGCTTCTTACACCTGAGAAGAATGATTTATTCTCTATTCTCAATTTATCATAACTAACCTGTTAATATAAGCCAGAGATAATTAATTTCTGCTCAAGATGTTTTTATTAAAAGTTTTTAACATAATGATCACCATTTCTTCATTCATGGAAAAGAAATTACAAGGAACCATTTTTCTTGAAAGAAAATGTATCAATCTGCCTTCAGTGGTGAATTTTTGGTAGTGTTATTTAAGGCCCACCAATCCCCTCAAGTAACAGTATGTCACTGTTTGTACAATGCCTCAGTATTCTTCAATTCAGCATGCTGAATTTCAGGAACCAGAACCATCACCATACATTGCACAGGGAGTTTGGTTTTAACACAGGGCTGAGTCTGCATGTAGGTTTCCAAGCACATGTGCAGTCAGTCCACATCCCCTAAATTATTTTGGATGATTGGCTATCAATACTCACAAACTCAAGAGTATTGCCTGAGGTGTTTATCTCTATGGAATAACATCCTCTGCATTCTGTGCAATGCATTGTGATATACTGTAAGAAACCCCAGAAGAATTTCTGCAAGCTGTGACTGTAATAACGCAAGCTGAGAATTAGTGCACAGAGGATATAGGAATTAGACATGGAGTCAGAATAAAAGAACATTTTTGTTCTTTTATGTTTCCTTGTCTATTCACAATACTACTTCAGAAGACAGACAGGCACTAACCTTGTAATCAGGGCTCAGCTTGATGAAAACAGTAGTCTTCTTGTCCCAGATCAGCATCACACCATTACTAGCCTCAATAACCAGGTACAGGCCGACTGTCCTGTTCCAATACTGCACATCATCACCAACATCTCGCTGAATTTCTTTGTACTCTTTGTTCTCCAATTTCAGTTCCGTTTTCTGAAAGACAAAAGAGAAGTATTGTAATACTAACTTCTATGATGGGACAAAATAATAGACACTTGTAACAATGCAATTAATTCTGAAATAAGTAGCTCAGACTCTGGGATGACTTCCAAGATATCAGGGAGTGGTGCAGCACTTCTGTTTGAGAGAGTTTTCATCACCTGAGAACCTACACCTTTACAGAATAACTTGATAGGGCCTCTAATGCTTGTTACAGCTGCTTTTAGGGGCATGACTTTAAAGCATCACATTTTTGGTAATAATGATATGTACTGACTGTCATCACTCACCCCTAGGAACATTTTAATAGCCTTTGAGCAGGTGACTCCTGTAGTTCCACAAGGGACATTCTCTGTGATGATACTGAATGAGCCGCTGGAATTTTTGTCACCGCAGAAGTCCTATTGAAAAAGAAAAAAAAAAGAGCATAAGAAAATTAGGTAGAATATTTCATTGTAGTTCAATCTCATAAGAATTGCAATCATTTAAGTCTTCACAATGTATAAATAGTTACTGCTCCGTCAAATGTGAGATTCTACACACACATATTTTTACAGATGCATAGCCATATATGCATACTTCCATGCATACATATAAACAGTTAACACAGCCTGGGAAAAAGAATGGGACAATAAAACAAAGAGAGGAATATATCTTTAAATAAAAGTTTTAAGTTTCTGAGCTTGGAATGTGGATTTATTTCACAAATTATAATTAGCTCTCACTGTAACATAGTTCTGTTATATGTAATTTATTATATATATATCAGAAAAAAAAAAAAAAAAAAAAAAAAAAAAAAAAAAAAAAAAAAAGAGCCACATTCACACAGTTTGCCTGCACTGAAAATACACAATTTATCCTGGCAGAATGTGTGAACCCCTTGGAAACAATGATGACAGGCAATAAGGAATGACAAAACCAAAGAGGAAAGTAGATTTTCAAGGCAATCAAATTCCTTTTCAGCTCTCCTGATGAGCATTACCTGAGTAGCCACATATTCACAGCTCCCATCAAAGTCATAGAATTTCCCATCAAAAGTGTTATAATGGCCACTTCCATATATCATACAAGTCCCATAGCACACGTCATCAGTGCATTTCCAAACCCCTTTCTGGCAGGTGCTAGAAGAGAGCAGAGAAGCTGAATTTTCAGATCTCACCAAGAGTGTGTGGTTTGAAAAACTGCAGAACAAACCAAGCAACTGCCTGATATAATGTGATAATATGCAAAATTTCCAAGCCTCAACTTCAATTGATAAGCTCATTTTTAAGCCTATAACATGATTTTTACTTTGTTGAGTTATAATCTTTAGATCTGATAGCAGTTATTTTTAAAAAATAAGTGAGTTTTCCTAATAAGAGATGCCTACTGAAAACAGAGGTAACTACCACCCCCATACTTCCAGCAGAATCTGTATTTTCTGAGATAGCAATAAGTATTCCTGAAAATTAAGGATGATACTTCCAGCTTTTGCAGCTACTAGTACATAAACCTAGATATGACTATGAATATACTGCATAGAATATATCCTAGAAGAGAGTATTCACTTATAACCCACCAGGTGTTGCAGTCCACTTTTATCTTGTCTCCAGAAGAATACCACTCATTGTTGTGAATGCACGGGCAATCTTTTTGCTCAACACAGCCACCTCTGCCATCATCATATAGACCTTCAGGGCACACACAGCCTGAGACACACTCTGTCTGGAACTAAGGAATATAAGGAGAAATGGTTACCTTATGACAAAGTGCTGCATCTTAATTCCACTTTTTCACACTTTAAAATCTGCATTTAAAACCACACAGTCTAATATTGATTAGTTTTATAAGGTTCTTTTTTCTAGGTTTCTAATGTTTTTCATTTCTTTTTGGATTGTCTAAGAACTCAAATTCTTTTTTGCTTGGAAATTATGACTCTACTGAAGACATAGGAAAGAGGAGAGGGAAACCTTTGTGAAAATGGCAACAGATTCTTATCATGGGGAGCAAAAAGGGGGTAGATTAAACCAAAGAGAAATAAACTGCTAGTTACAACTGTATTTGCTGTGTAGCACCATGTCATGTAAAGAATACAGAATAAAGAAAGCAAGACACAAAGAAAAGGTGAATACATACATGATCAGTTTGAGGAGTATGGCAGCTAAGTTGCAGAGGTGTTTGTGAAGTCCACTTTGAGAATGCATTGCAGTCAAAGTATCTCTTGCTAGAAGAACATTCATTTTCACCTGGAAGGTACATTGTTGGTTTAGATCAATCAAGGCAAAAGAAATGTTAGCGAAAGGTGGTAGCTTCTCAGACAGAAATCTCAGTCTATCCTTATGAAAAAATAGGCTTAGTAAAGAGACAACAAAGTGAAAATCTGTTACTGTATTACATAAGGAGAAAAAAAAACATGCAAAACAAGTAAATAGAGAATTCAAGAGGGAAGTAGGTTTGGGATGGGAGGTTGGCTATGGATTTTATTCCAGTTTAGTTTATAGAATGTCACTTACTTTTCATTCTTATTTTCACTGAAGTGCACTGGATCTTTGCATTTCGGCAAACACTAGAAAAGTGAAGTAAGTAGAAATTTAAAAAAAAAGAAAAGCAAGCTCAATATCTTCAATTTATGTCTAAGGACTTGTTTATATAAATTTGAGAATATTTATTAAAGATATCCTGCATAATTTCTACTGAAATTTCAAGGCAAATTCTATTAAATTACACTCATTTTTTTGAATTGAATTACTCAAATATTTTCATTGGAGAAAATGTGTAGCAAGATTTTAGGCATAATACACAGAAAGGTTGTGTTTTAAGGAATGACAGCTATTTTATTAATCTTTAATACTATATTTTATGATAACTCAGGAATTAGATAGTAATGACATAGATAATAATTATAATTTAATTCAAAGCCTCCATCTGGATACACAGTGTATTTTCACAAGTATTGAATTTATATGCTGCAAATTTGTTGACCTATATGCTTCTGCTGGATGAGAGAAGGCATTTCCCAGTTTGTACCAATGACTCTGGCAGCAAACTGCTGCTAGAGACCATGGGAAAATACAGAAGAATCATAAATGTTGTTTTCAAAAGCCTGTGTTACAGTGAATACATATCAAATGGACCTTCCTCCAGTGAAAAACACAACCAATATGTGTCTGCTAGAAAGTAAACATATCGCATAGTTGACCTTTTATCTTTCTTTTACCATTCTGCTTAACAAAGCCTTATTAACACTGCAGCTTCAAAATAACATTTATCTGTGAAGGCCAATACTCACACCTACAAAGCAAGCTGCACTTCTCAATTATTGATAAATTGCATTGCAACAGAATAATGCTTTGCTCAGCACAAAGATGTTGTGAAACGCATTACGAATACTCACTAAAGTACCAAAAAACCTAAGCACCTTACACCTAACAAGCAATTTTTAAAGGGCTTTTTCCCCCCAAACAAGAAGCCAAAATAGAACATACCAGCGTTCTCCATCTTTTGTGAAATACTGCCCAGGTTCCAGGTATGATCCCTTGTAATAACATGGGCACTGGGAGATGGCAACACAGTTATCCTGGTTATCCAAGTATGTATTGGGTGGGCAGCCACAGCCATCTACAGGAGCAAAGTCTTGCAAGCAATACTTTTCACCATCAGCAAGGGAGCGACAGGTTTGCTGGCACATTGTAAGGTTGTAAAGGAAGACTTGATTTCCTGGGCAAGAAGATGCTTCGCTGCCTGGAGGGAAAAAACCCAGACTGATAAATAAGGGATGCAGGATGGACAATTTGGCCTTGACATTTCTATTTTGGTTTCTTTGGCTGTGCCGAATGTAGTGATAAAAACATTCCCTTAGATCTTATTAAAGTACAAAAATATCAGAAGTAACAAGTAACACTAACCTATCTTCACCAGTTGAAGACTTATTTTAACTGCTACTAATAGTTTCTACTTTCATAGCCCCATTAGTTTCACATACTGATAATCAGATAGTGAGCACAATATAATAAATTGCTAGTCTCAAACATATTGAACTGTTGATGTAGAGTAAGCAAGATCAGAAACAATGACATTGATAAACAAATGCACAGTAAAAGCCCTGATGGCTGGGATTCCATTAGCAAATGCAATTATATTAGCTAGACTGGAGAAAGATGAAAGTTAGAAATATTGCTTTCTACTTTTAAGTATAAAAATTTCAAATTACATCTGAAGAATATAATATGAATTAGTAAACATTATCAGCATTGCCTCTTTTTGGTCCATTACACATTTCTAAGATACTTCAAATCCCTTAACAGCAGGATAGATTACTGACACCCAAATTCAGAGACAGCCTGCTTATTTCTCATGGTTAATCATTTCCACAGGGATTACTGTTCCATTACTTACTGCAGACACTGTTTCTCCAGTCTCCCAGTATGATCCCTTTGAAAGCACAGGCTCTTGAATAAGAGGACAGGGCAGCACACAAACATTCTTCGTTGTCTTCACAGAGGCAGGTGTCATATTTACATTTCTGAAAAAAAAAAGAACAAAAGGGTCAATAAGTCCACAAGGAATCAATCGGCAATTGCATCTTGATTGCTACAAAATGTCCTGTCTGCTTTTCCTGATGTTGTTTGTATTAATTCCCATGCCAATGAAAGAGAACAATGAAAGGAATGGACAAAGATCAGAGAGTTAAAGTGCTGTGTCATTTAATCCACAATGAAAATATTTGGATGCTTATTCTAACCTAAGCCAAGCCTCTTGAACCTTTAAAAAGTAGTCAGCCTCCTAAGAACACATTTTTCAAAGGATATTGATACCATTCATTCTCAGTTACTAATTAGAAATGCAGAGATCCACAAAAACTAGGATAATAAAGGCAAAATATTAACCAGGTCTACAAAGACCTTTACAACATTTGAGCTCACTCTGACTTCCAAGTAAAAGCAATGATTTTAGAATTCCTTTTCCTCAGGTGAGCCTCCGCTGCTGCTCAATAGAGATGAGCATGGGGGAAAAGAATTCATGGAGACTCCAGCATGAAAATTATTTGGTGTTACTTTCCAACCAATATACTGTTGGAATTTTTCCCCCCACTTTATAGAAACTAATGTTTCTGAATTTAAGCTGTGCACATCTGCAACTCTTGAGTCTCCTTTTCAGTCCAAATATCCAAGCCAATAAACATGCCACAAAAAGTAAAAAAGCAAAATAAAAAATGTACATTTTTATTCAGCAGCAGCCCATAAGGATCTCATCATATGAGATACTTTGGATGGTATGTTGCCAGAATCAGTCACAGCAGAAACTTCAGCATCTCTTATGGACAAGTTATTCACTGATGTCTCAAATGTACAAACAATGATAAATGTCTAAAGTTAACCATCTGAAATAATGCAGTACTAAAAGAGTGCAAAATTACAATACCTTGTAGTATTCTGAAGGATCGATGGCTATGTGACATCTTGCAAAAGGACCCTTTGGGTTTCTCAGCAATGAGCACCAATGCTCAGCATAATTTGCTGCAAAAAAAAGAGAGAAATTCATCACATTTCTTTATCTTCCTTGTGCCATGCCTAGTTATGTTGGTGCATAAATGCAGTGCAGAAATACAAATGAGAGAACTTGTGCATTTTGGGAAGTGGAGAAACTACATGCAATCACCACACATGTATTTCTAATCCTTGATTCAGAGACATGCAATCATAAAATCAAAAACTGCACCATACTTTTGCAGTTTGTACACATGGAATTGTGACAGCTCTTTCTATTTGGGGACCATAAAGTTAAGTTAAACATAAGGATAGATAATGCTAGGAGATACAAGCTGTCTTTACAGATAGTACAAATTAATGACTGTTTTTCCCATTCTACCACCTTAGGATTCTTTTACAATCACTCTCTAAATTTTCACTTCAGTTTGATGAAGTGCTTGTATGTATACATACGTGCAGATATTAATTATAATATTACAGTCCTGTAAAAAATCTTCAATGCCCCACTACAACTCTTACAGGCCTGTTGCAGTAATGCACAGCAGACACTGCTCATCCTGGCAGAAGCCAACCCCATGACTTATTAATGTGCTTACCACTTTCAATGCTGAGACTGCAGGGGTCTTCCAGCTTTTCTGCCTGGTCTGTGCAGGTGGACTGAGCTTTCCACGTGTTAGCAAAGGCAGATCCTGTAGCCTCAATCAGCCCGCTGGTTGTTCTAAAGTCATCACCTTCCATTCCATTGAAGTTTCCACAAAGACCTATTTGAGAACAAGGTAAGAGTTTCACATAAGCATTACTTATTCTCATACTGAAAGGTCTGATCACAAACTGACAACTGATCACAAACATTATAAACAGCTGATTATTCCACATCAATTTAATGCATACTATAAGTACTGAAGTTTTAGAATCTGGATGATTACTATTCTTGGATGTTGGTTTAAATCTCCAACATCCAAGAATAGTAATCATGAAGATACCTGTGTTTCAAGAGATTACTACTCTAACTCATATTTTTATGCTTTCTGATGATATTGAAACCACAAAATACACTGAAAACCCGATTTTGTAGATAGTTTAAAATTAAACTAAATGCAAAAGTAAGGAATATTCTAACACCTGTGTACTGGCAACAGAATGATAGGTAATTTCAATATCACAAAATAAAAACACACTTCTAGTTTGCTTGAGTGGATTTTCTTTCAATTTTCTTCCCTTGAATCAACAAGTAGCATGAGTTATCACTCATATAAAGAATACATGATTATTCAGCTGTGAAACAGCATGACTTTGCTTCCCATTTGCATAGACACTTGCCTTGAAGTTTTCCTTTAACTGATTCATCCACAGTCACAAACAGCTGCATGACTTTAAACAGCTGGATCTGCATCTGAAGCCCAAAAGGAGTTTGTACAACAAAGTAGTTGGAAGATGGCTTGAATACTGAGAAGCTGGCTGAAAAACAAAACATGAATTGTTGTAATGAACCAATACACACAGGCTGCCAAAATAAACACTTCTTATTAGATTCTCATGTATCACCCAGCATGAAATGTCTGAGACCAGGATTGAATTAATATCTTTTTTCCTTCAAAAATCACTGGCCAACTAAATACGATGCTGGTGCTTACAAACTTAACAAGTTGATTACTTATAAAGGTGGGTCTCTGGGATCAGAACCAAATGGGCATGCCCACACCATTTAGCCAGATTTGGAAAATGCTAAATACCCCTCCTCCAGTTTTGCCTCTATAAAAATACACCCCTACATGAGAAGCCAGGTGTGTGACACTTGACATAAAAGGCTGTGTCCCTTACTTGACACATGAGGCACATTCACTGTCATCTCATTCAGGAGCACGCTGCCATCTGATCTGAAAACCACCACCTGTGTAACGGCAAATGGAATCAATGAGGTTCCAGGAACTGAGGACAATGAACTAATACAAAGAGGATTAACAGCAAGGACACTTTACACATTTAGGCTCTGTCTAGAACTCCAAATTTTTGAAAGGAAAAATCTGTCTGAAAACTGAACATGGCAGCAGCCCTATAGGTTGCGCCTACGGTTTTGTCTTGCTATTCAGTGTTTCTCTTACATCTGCCTACAATAATTCACACCAATAAAGAAAGGCAAAACTCATTTATATTGGGAATTTTGGTTTCAGCAAGTAGAAGAAAATATTAGGTCTACAGGATCTGTAGGAAGTTCTCATTCCTTATTAAAGCATGTGCTACAGATTCTGTGAGATGGTTAATATGATTCTGACATGCTAAGAAAGCAGTTTATTAAACTTCCTCAAAAAATGCTACTCTACATAGACAAACATAGAACGATTGGATTTTGATTTGGTTTTCTTACATTCTAGTAATGCTGGCAAGGACATGGAAGCCCATAAATAAATATGTGAGGAATATCATATGTATATGTATGTAAATTATGTATAGAGACAGTCCATACATTCTCATAAACAAAGAGAATACTGAAGTGAATATTTGAGAAGGTTGGATTGTATCATCATTCAAAGACAGGATTTATTCTCAAAAAGACTCAATTAGAACTATAAAATTATATCTGAATGAAGAAAAAATCGATGACGTGGAGAAGAATAGGTACCCTTCCTTCCAGACACCTGGAATCCTGTGAGAAAAATCATATCACACAGAGCAGAGGAAAGAAGAGGGGGAAATGAAAGTTGTTTTGAATCTCATATTCTCTTAAGTTTAGGTTTACTTTGAATTCTCAAGGCAGACACCTGAGCTGTTTGTCAGCCTGGCTGAGGTTCCTTATCTATCCACAATAATGACTCCAGAAGAAAAAAGTATTCACCCACATTAAGGGAAATATGTTAATTTTCAATATATTTAGCAGAATCCACAGAACAGCGCTTACATTCTTTTTGTTATCCACTAACAGCACAACAGTCTTCAAGCAGGTCTGTTTGTCTGTGGAGCCACAGGGAGCCAGCTCTGCCAGGAGAGCATAACTCTCATTTGCAGTACCCTACAATCACAAGGAAAGAAATGTCCATTAGTCATATTAAAACTCTCATGAGAGTATTTCCACAACAAAGACTAAATTCATCAATTACAATTACTTTCCTAGCTCAACAAGATTTTCCTCATTCTCTAGAAGAATGGACACCAGATATTTTATGTTAGCACAGATGCCTATCTCTTTTCCCTACCTGACTTTGACACTCAGAAATAGCTATCACAGAAGTGGCCAAGAACTTCTAATCCTGAGACCTTTCGATTTCTTACATACAGAGGACTCCACTGGGTATTGACAGCATAGGCAGTCTTGTCTCTCACTGAGTTAATCATCCATTGCAATAAGTCCTCAGCTTCCCCTTAGGGCTATTACAGTTAAATTCTGAATTTTCTAGTACAACTTCCAGCATTTCAGCTACCCTCACCCTATGGAAGTGGACTAGAACAATAACGCCCAGCTGATACACATCAGCCCACAGACACTGTTTTACTCTACAAGAGAAACAGCCCCACTGTGCACAGTACCTTGGCCAAGACATAGTAGCAGTCTCCATGGAAGGTGTATTTCTTCCCATCAAAGGTGGTAAAATGGGAACCTCCTTCCACTGAGCATGTGCCTGGACAGGGTAGATCTTTGCAGGTCCATCTGCCTGAATTACAGGTGCTATAAACAGACAAATAATACAGAAAATACTTGTAGTTATTACAGGAGCTCAGAGCACTGAAAGTATCTGCATACCTGGCAAGCAGCAAGCTATCCCCAGGTGTTTTAAACTGTATCCTTGACCATTTCCTTGAGATTTTCCCTCTGACATATGCCATAGAATCTGACATATGCCACAGAAACTTACTTTATTGTTTAATTCAATAAACAATAAATTCAGAGAGTTTTCAGAACATCTCCTGTGACCAAGTGGAAATTTGAAAAATGCAGGCCCATTAACAATAATTCAAAGAAAGGTGTACAACCACCAGGATCCTTACCATTCTTCACATTCTTTGGAAATGCTTTCTCCAGGTGCATATGCCTTTCCACCAAGTTTGCAGTGGCACTGGCTAACAGGGATGCAGCCTTTTTCACTGATATCATCATACATAGTTCCTATAAAACACAACATTAACTATTACAGCTCTTTTTTCAAATAAGAAATTTCCACAGAGGAAAAACTCTAATTTTCCACACAGGCTGAGATTATCTAAACTTTGAAGAATACTAGCTCTAATTTTTTTGTAATATAAGACAGATGGAAAGCACTTTTATTCAGCTTTGAAAATCCAAGTCTGTTCATTTATATAACTATACACAGATAAAAAGGTTATTGCAAGCATATAAGAACAATCTGAGAATGTCACATGTTTAGATTCTTAGTCTTTTTGGCTGTGAAGACTATCACTGTAATCTTCTTTCCTAAGATTGACATCAAGCCTGAGAATTTCACTCACTGTCCCTCACTGCCACTCTCTGGGCAAGTGATGTCCATTGTCTCAGAACAATTCATTCACTAAAAAGAGTGATTTACTATAGAGTATCAAAACCCCACTTGTTGAGAATTAAAAAGCAGGTCTATTACCTGTCACTGTGTTAGTATGTTTGAACTATAAAATAATTTATTAATTAATTAATTACTACCTCCTTAGAAAATTTTACTGTTATTTTCCTCTAGGGGGGGAAATAATGAGTAGCACTACTCTTTCCTAAGAAATAACTTGACTAGATGTAGTATTTTCATATGACCTCCTTAGCCAGGGCTCTTGCTTTTGTCCCAGATGCAACACCTAGAAAAACACTTGCCTTCAGGGCAGAAACAGCCATCCATGTAGTGCTCCTCACAAAGGCTGCTGATCTGCAAGTGCGAGCAGGTGTCCACACAGGGGGAACTGCTTTCTTTATAAACCATGGTAGCAGGACAGGTCTTGGCTGAAAGAATAAGAAAGACAGCAGGAGTTATTTGAGTGTTAAGTACATCATTCCTGAGAAACCACAGATCATACACCCTACTCCCTCAAGTCAGTGGTGTCTCAAGCCAGGCTCCACATGGCAAAGCATGTTTATCTAAATCTGAAGTGCTTTCCTGGTTTTTATATTTACTTCTTAGCAGGAGTTATTTGAGTGTTAAGTCCATCATTCCTGAGAAACCACAGATCATACACCCTACTCCCTCAAGTCAGTGGTGTCTCAAGCCAGGCTCCACATGGCAAAGCATGTTTATCTAAATCTGAAGTGCTTTCCTGGTTTTTATATTTACTTCTTTTGGTTTCAAATAGATGAAATTATTCCCATCTCCTGCAGCATCAAATCTCAGGTTTTTTAATGGGAACAGAATTTGCTGAAAAATATTTCTTAATAGTAAAAGTAACAGAAGAAGAAAGCAGAGAGACCATAATATTTTTAGCACTACCAGTATGAAATTTGTAATACATGCCAACACCTTTGAAAAGAAATAATAAATTTAAATTTCATGGTGCTACATGCATGAAACCTTTGGATATTTGTAAAATGTGTGTAGCTGCTTACGGCAGAAGCTCTGTGTCCTCCATTCTCCCGGGCGGCCGCCTGCGTGTGAGCACTGGCGGGAATACTCTGAGATGGTGCTGCAGAGGCAGAAGGAGTCGTCCTTCCCATTGCAGGCACACTTGTCCTGCATGCAGGCTTGGATGTACATTTCCAGATTAAGACGCAGCCGACAATCAGCAAATGCAGCGGAAGTCAGCAGCCTCTGGCACTCGTCACGCTGAGGAGGAAGGGGAATAAAGTTTAAGAGATTTACAGGTATCTGAGCTTCTGGACATTTCTTATCTTACAATAAAAACAGTTGTCTTTTGAATAGCTAGGAAAAAGTAACCACATATCCTTGAAGGGACAGTCCTCCCAGCTCCTTGCAACCTACTCCCTGTTGCACAAGGATGTCTCCATGTGTCCATGTCAAGGAAGTTTGCCACAGGAAGTACTTACATGCTCATTACAGCTTGCAAGAGCCTGAGTTTCATCTGGATCTTCACATTTGGAATTGGGTTTGCTGATCTTCTGCATATTCCCATATGTAATTGAGTTGTAGCTTGCATCTATGAGAAAAAATAGAAAGAGAACTTGCTGAGCCCCAAAAATTGACAACAAGGAGCATCTGATTCCTGGAACTCTACTGATCAAGGGAAACAGTTACTATGGTATCAAACATGCCTGTTAGACACAGGTACCTGCTCTGAATGATGTCTAACTGTGCTTTAAAATGTAAAGGAGAAACAGGAAAAGAAGGCAAGTAAAGAACAAAAAGAATAATCTAGAACAGAATAAATTTAGAATGCAGGAATTCCAGGAATACAGCACTGGAACTTAATGTTTAGTCTGTGGCAATCACAGAAACCTCTCAAGTAAAATTTGCTCTCCTGTGAAGTTTCTGTGCACAGGGCTTGTCAGTCTATCTCTGGGGACAACTGTCAGTATGGTGGGGTGACGCACCTCCCTTGATGAACTCATTGTAGATTTGAATGCCATTGTAATCCCCACAGAGACCACAGGTATGGTTATTAAATTTGCTGTCCAGCTCCACCTAAATTATGAAAAGAAGAAGGAAAAACATAAAGGAATTATATTTTTCTTCTTCCTTTTTCCCCCCTCCCTTTTTTTCCCTACTGACATAGAGAAATATCCCAGGAAAGCCAGTAAATACCAATTAAAAATACTTTGATCATACATACCATCAGGGCATCCTGCTGGTTCCACATGAGAACCATGCCTAATTTGGCATAAATCTTGGTGTAAATGTCATTGCTCTCAATGAGGACACCAGAGGTGTAGTAAGGTGTCTTCACACTAGGAAGAAAATCACAGACTTTGCATTAGTTTGGAAACATAAGGGCTGACATGAATGTCTGTAATAAACCAAATACCCCAAGGAATAGAGAAACTAGTCTGACTACCTCATTCTAACTGCACAGGATGCCTTGTTTTAATGAGGCATAAAGTCTTCTCTATCTGACACTCAGGACAATAATTCATTGCAAAAATTTATTTAAAAGGCAACGTAATTTCAGGGGAAAAGCCTACCCAACACTTCGGGCTCTTTAATTTCAAAAATACCAAAATGTCAGATGTCTTCAAATTAATCAAAGCAAAACCATCATCATTGTGGTATTAACAGAGGATATTTAAACACTTACTAATAATTTATGTCAATGAAAGGAGCTACAACATAATTTACAGTGTTTCTTTACCAAAATATCTCATAACCATTTCAGAGAGAATTTATGTTCCATTGCAAGGAACTGCCTCCTTAAGAGAGAGTTCAGAATGCACAGGCAGTTATAGGGACTGCCAACAAAATTTGTAAAAGAAAGGAGCATGTTAAAAGGAATTCAGTAGCTCTTACTGTAGTTATTTACTTAGTTTTCAGTGGACAGGACTGAGCTTGTTAATGGTGACAGAAGACACTTTGCTGAGGGCTGAGCATAGATATTTTTGTGTGATAACAATTCATGTCTGTCTTACAAATAAACTGAAATGCTGAATTTCATTCAACAATAAAAGAATTGTGGCAGGCACTCTTATCCTATAAAATCCAGAGAACTAGAGTCTGCTCAAACAGGAGTAATGTAAACTGGGGCCCAGTCAAAATAACTGGTTCATTTTCTACAGATTTATCAATGTAATTGTTATCCATCAAGATTCATGCATGTGTATGTACATCTGTTAACTAGTCTCTTGACTGGGAGAACTTTATCTCCTGATTTTCTGTCACTGGGGTTTTTACAACTATTTACCTCAGGCATTTTTTAACATGCACAAATGACTTACATATCTAGGTGCAAACTCAAGAGATCATTTTTTCTGCTTTTGACTGCATTGCTCATCAATAAACAATGAAATCTTGAGGGATTATGTTTCTTGAGGGGAAGCATAAAATGTTGGACATCTTCTTAGCTTTTAGCTTTCACTGCATGGAATATTTATCTTTTTTTTTCTAATAGTAGGACATTCAATCAAGCAGTGAATCAGGTACTTGAAGGCTAATCCATAAACTTTTTTACTTTACAGTTTTCACTTCAGCACTGTGAAATGCTATTTTACATGACAATAGATAATTTATCATTTCAGGAGCAATATGGAAAATTAAGTTCTACCAAAAAAAAAATTCTACAAGCTGCAAAAACTAGTTTGGCAGGGATCTGTTGTTTCATGACAATAAAGTCTATCTAAGAAAAATGGCTCCATTTAAGAGAAACAGATTTAAAAGTACTTCTAACTTGTTTTGCATGTAGTTCTTTTCAAGACTTGAGTACACAATAAAGAGCTTTTTCAATTTGAGGCAATAATGCATTTTTTGTAAATTTCTGTCATTTTCTTATGCATTCTAGTATGATCTTTAGAAAACTGAATGTTACTTTCAATCCTTGAACATATTTTCATTGCAGTGGCTTCCAAACTTTAGAGCAAAAGCAGAATTCTGGGCAAAACCAAGTTCTTCAATGATAATTAAAAAGCTTTTTCAATTATGCTAAAACATACTAATTAACTCATTAGTTACTTCACTTGCTTCAGAGTGTAAAGGCACACACTACAAGGATAAGCTAATGATAGGAAAGACGAGGTTAAGACACTACTTAGCATCACTAATGGTGTCAGACGAGTTTCTTGTGTAATCATGTTATAAGAGGAAAAAAATAACACTGCTTAGTATGCAAAAGTACATAGTGCTACAGATAAATTAGTGTGAATTTTGACCTGTGTTATATCTTTTAAACTCCCTTGAGGAATGGCCATCAGATCTTTAAGAATTATTTATGAAGATCAGAAAAAACTACCTCTCTTCTGTCAGAAAACATGATGAGAACGCCCCAGAGAAATGCATTCCCTTTTCAAGGATTTGCTAGACCATCTGCTAAGGTAAACTCAAGATGATGCCATCAAACAAACGAAGCTACGTCACTTTAAGCCAGTGAAAAATCTTGCTCATGAGCTGCACTATTTTCTGCACAACTGGAAGAACAATTCACTCAAACCTATTCCTGACTTGTATTTAAATAATCCCTTATGCCAGTGTAGAAATGACAATTAGTACTAAAGCCCCTCCCCAAAGCAATTTTAATGCTGAATTTCAAAAGGCTTTTTTGTTTGTTTATTTGTTTGTTTGTCCTGTGGAAATGCTTTGCAGCAGTTTCTGTAATGGTACATGGACAGTTGTGTAAAGAATCAATCCTGCTTTTATCTTCCCAGCACATTTCTCTGAATACCATTATAATAAAGGAACTTACATCCGCCCATCCACCACAACCAGGTTGGGTTTGAGGTAGACCATTATATCCTTGACTTTCAGCAGAATATACTGGATCTCAGGATGGCCATTGCTGTCGAGACCACGCTGGATGTGGACAGAGAATTCCTTGTAAGCCTCTCGGCAGTCAGAAACAAAATTATACTCGCAAGTGCCAGGGAATTGGTAGACGTCTCCATCAAAAGTCTTGAAATGGTTGTTTCCCCAAGTGCTGCAGACATAGTGGCCATGGCTTCTTGTCCTTCCTGTTAAATGATGAAAAAGAAAGAGAGTTGAAAAGAAGTGCAAGAAACGATCTACTGTGAAAAATGGTAAATGTTCAATTTTACAGCAGAAACCACCTGCAATTTTGTTCACACTGATTCCATGGATTTAAAGCTGGATCAAGTATCTGCCAGGTCAGCAGAAAACATGGAAAGTCTCAAAAGCAGACTGAGATGTTAATAAATAATTCTGAGACCAGGGTATATCCTATAATCTTCACTGAGGTGAATGAACTTACCTGCATGAGGTGGGGAAACTTAATACTGACCACTAACTTGGCTTCTGTGCCAAGCATATGATTTTATTCTGAATCACAGTATGATTTTTGTCAATATTAAATTTTTCCAAGAACTATCTTCTTTCCTGGTGCAACATGTACTAGAAACAAAACAGATAGGAAATCAAGAAAGTACTACCTACTCTGGAAGGCCAACAGTTTAAAGGTTATGAAAGGGCTTATGCATAACAGGAGATTTCAGTGAAATATTTATTTTCCTAAAAGCAGTAGTAGTGATTTCTATTACTGCAAGACAGAAATTTTTCAGAAGATAGGTCAGAAAATAGTCATAGTAGGAGGGAAAAAAGGGTTTTTGCAATAGCAAAATATGAAGATGATTTGTTCCTTCCTCTGCATTCTATACCAACAAAAAACATAAATTAACAACAATATCTGATCAATCTCCAGATACTGTAGATTAGAGGAGAATCATAAAAGCTGAGCATCCTTGGGAATCTTAAAATTTCACAAGATTTTCTTGCAGCATTTAACATGAGAAAGCAAAACTGCTAAGAAAATCCCTAGGCCACAGTATTTTGATGGTATCAGTCATACCAGATACATCCAGCCAAGCTGGAACACATCCCGCTCCAGAAGGAAGGCTGCACAGAGGTCCTCCCAGAGCTCACAGATGGAAGACCAAATGCAAGGTAAAGCTTTCCTCCCACTCCTGAATTCAAGACACAGTAGACCAAGCCCAATAGCCCAAACCTGATCACTGGATATAATTAATCACCTATTCCTCCAAAAAGCAGTTTTCAGTAAGAGTGCTCCATTCCATCACTTCAAATTTGATAGCAAATACAGTAAGTCAGAGCTTTTGCAAAAGGGCTAAAAATGTCCTAAATGACAAAATAAGTTGGGGGTTTTTTTTAATGTTATTACATTCATTTTTGAGGAACAATTTATGTTGTTCCAAAGTAACAGAAGACACAATCATCCACTTCCTTCATTACTTTAACAATGAACCTCTCAAAGTCCTACAGTTCCTTTCTTGCCTTACAGTTCTTTTCTTGCCATATCTAGTAAAGACTCAACGCATGGAAAGAAAAGCAACACTGGAAATGTTTTCCAAGCACATCAAACTAGAAATCAATGCAGTAGAGATAGGCACTAATCTCTCCAAAGAAAGTAGGCTCTATCAATTTTGTCCAAGCAATGCAGCCTCAGTATTTGAAAGCTCAAGCGATTTAAGCATCCTGAAACTCCAGAGCATTATTTAAATGCACAGCCTCCTTCTAGCTCTGCAGCTATATTTTAACTCTCTCCCTCTTTTCCAGGAGGCAATCTGCTACCATTTCATCTCTAGATCTTACCTTTTTTTATTTCATTAGCAGAGGAGAGAGCCAGCCAGAGGAGGAAGAGGCTGGCCGCTCTTAGCCCCATGGTGGCTAAGGTGGGTGAATGGAAGATCCACTGGAAACTCAGCTTTTTATAATACCCACTGAGGCAATTGATTCTGTCACAGGGGAGGAGATTCAAAGGGAGGAGGCAAGAGGAGGGGTGAAAAAACAGGTGTGATATTTGCAGAAGATAAGAAGTAAACAGACAATCATTTTTCACCATAAATGAAGGAATTCAGCATACAGGAAACTATAATATTGATTCAGTAATAATGTAATTTTTTATTGCTCTATTTCATCTACAGGATGCTGTGCTTTTAAATCCTTCAAATGCTCACACCAAGTTTAATCTTCAGCAACTCCCATAACAAATAATGGATTTTGGGGTGGCTGAACAAAGAAATCCCTGGAAGAAATTTTAAGGTGAGACTCTAAATAAAGACTTCAAAACCAAAGATATTTTCATTTTTCATCATCACATAGAATGATTTCTGTAAAAATTAAGTGATGTTTATGAAGTACTTTGTAATTAACATTAACCCTTACAAATAAAATGGCACATCATGTGTTGTAAAATTATTTTGCAGGTAATTATTGGATTTCTTTAATTTTTACAGCTCTTGGGAACATCTAAACCAAGTACTTCCCATACTGCATATTTTGCCAAAAATATATTTGAGACTGGCTGACACAGTAGGTTCAAGGATTTTACCACAAAAGAGGTGCTCTTTTGAAGCTCATCATGGTGTAAGAGAATGTCCATCAAAGTTGTAGAGATTCTCACATAATATTAAGCTTTAGAGAAAAAGTAAAAAGAAGAAGGGTAAATGGAAAAACATTACTGTTTTTAATCACCCTAAACATTCTTGCCCATTCTAGCT
This sequence comes from Passer montanus, assembly GCF_014805655.1. NCBI lineage: Eukaryota > Metazoa > Chordata > Aves > Passeriformes > Passeridae > Passer > Passer montanus. The sequence goes on from NW_024371593.1 coordinate 2,264,985, forward strand.
TACTTTCTACATAAATGATAAAATTACAGTCCACTGTCCCACATCAGATCCTACAAAAGCTATAGGGTCAGCTTTGCTTTGTGCAGAGAAAGAGGTTTCTTGGGAGAAGAAGAAAGAAAGCAGAAAACAGAATCAGGAACCACTTCAGAATGCTGCTTCAGAAATACAGGATTTCCACAGGCACATTATATTGTGCTGAAAAGCTCCTTTTAGAAGGTCTTTCTGCAACTCTCTGCAGAAGACAAAACACACTTCCTTCAAGACATCTTGTAACACATCTGCTTCCAATCTCTACATTTCCTCATCAAAAAATTTTCATTGCAGTGACCAGAAATCTGTAATCCTCTTAATCGTTTAAAGTATTTCTTACTTTCATTGATCATATTACAAGTAGGACCTTTATGTTTTTCAAAACATCAAGGAAACTTTTCACTTAGCCCTTTTGACTGCTCTAGTCAACTAGAAACATCCTCTTATCATAAAGGCATATTCTTTAGCTGATATTTTTTATTTAATAATTTTATCTCAACTATAGCCTAGACTCTATCTGAACATCTTCCTCTTTTTCCTCAATACATCTGAAGAGGTTTTAGATTTTTCTCCTTTCTCTAGTTGAGAATACAAATTTGCACTTCTCTTACCTGTACATAGTATATCACTCAACAATCCTGACTGAAATTAAGTGGGATGCCTTTTCTCCCTCCTGAAGCTATCACTGGAAGAATATAACTTTATTTTCCTTCTTGGAAAATAAAAATAAACCCAGTAATAACTAGTTAGAACCATTCAAAGAAAACAAAGCAAAAACACAGTCTATAGAGATTTGGCTCAGTGGTTACTTTACCATCTTACTTTACTTAACTTCTTATGATACCTCAGAGACACCTCCCCACTTGGCATTTTATGTCTTTTATGCCACCAAAACTCTTAGTTGGGAAGTGTTTTCTAAAATTACTTGGGAGATGCCCAAAGGACTGATTTTTGAGGTTTTCTTTTCCCCGCTGTGTTTTTCTAGGTAGTCTCCTGGCTAGAACTATCACCTTGGAAGGAAAAAGGTTTCCATGACTTAAATCCTATAACAGTCTTTGCAAACTCCAACAGCAACTCCGTGTACACAGCAAACCTGACCCCTTTTTAGATTAAACTGGATGTGTATGCTGACAGGTGTAAGTTGGAAACTTGCATATTTTCCATTCACCTTTCTTTGCCATAAAACTTCCAGATCTCAATGGAATCAGTCTTATTCATTTCTTGTGACTGGGAAAGATAATCATCCCTCAATTACAGTTGCACCATGTAGAAGAGCTATTTCTATCTAAGCATCTTAGAATTTTAGAGACTGATTTACTGTGCTCCAACTTTGTGCTAATTGTACAAGGAGCATGATTCCTTCTCGAGCTATGAAGTTACACAGGACAATTTTCCTTTTGCAGTCTTTGCTTGCCAGAGTGACCAACAACTTTCCATTGTCCCTTCTTCTGACATATATGGGGCTTGCTGTGACATCCCTAACTAGAGAATAAGGGCATCAGCATGTCTTTAAGCACTGAGACCACTCTTACAGAATTCACACTTGAATGGTTGTGACGATCTGAAGAGAAATAAATACAGATCCTTATCTCCAAAAGCTTTAGGCATTTGTACTTTTGCCAGCATTAGAAGGTGTCCTAAACAATACTGTCTCTGTTTCCTTATTGACAGAAGGGTAATGATCCTGTCTACCATCTGTTTTATATGTTTTTCAGAAATAATCAATCTTTGAGTTAGACATCAGAGCCTGGTTTATTTCTTGCTCAGCTACCTTAAAGAATTTTTGACTATATATTTTAACCCAAAAGAACCTTATTGGTAATGTGCAGATAACATCTCTACGTAGGTATTAATTTATTTACCATAAATTGTTTGACAACCTGAACTAACCAATCACTTTGTAACAAAGTTAACTCCACTTTATCATGACCATCTTTCCCCTAAGCTTACATAAGTTATCTATACCTGAGTTGACCTTTCTGTGGAACTTTGTGCCATTCCTGCTTCTAGTCACCTTAATCAGAAGTCACCTTCCTCTTTCCAATATTGGCCAGGTGTTCAGGTGCTTTTACTACCAAAGATATTACTTATGATTCTGGATGCTGCCACTATGCAAGTGGCAGCAGAACTAGTGACAAGAAGAATTTTAATGTTTATGTTCCACAGTTGACTATTAACGGAGATTTTTTTAAACAGAACTTTTTTAAAGTTTCTGAAGCTGTACTGAGTAGCCATACAGCTTCCCATAAGCTTTCACTATATGCCTGACCTAGGAGCCCCAACACCAGTGCTACAAAAATCACTGCTAAAATCCAAAGCATAAAAAAGAAAAGTTGGTTGCATGGCAAGTGTGTTTGTTGTAGCAGCAGATGCAGAAGCAGAGATAAAAAATGTGTTTTGAGTCATGGTTATGTCATTGCATTGTTTCCCTACCCTTAAACTTTTATGAGACTATTTCCAATCGTTCCATCAGCACAGCTAACTTTTAATGTTCATTTAGTTACAGGGTAAATTTATTTTGCAATATACTTGTTGTTAAAAAGAGAATCTACATGGAAGATTATCTTCATTCTGAATCACACTGCAGAATAAAAGATCCTATATGTATCATTTACATAACTTTAAGATAAAATTCAGCTGAGACCTGACTGGGTTTATTGTTTTAGGAAGAATAAACAATTTTTCAAGAATGCGGGGTCTGTTTCTATCAGTTAACATAACAAGAAGAAATCCAACTGCAGTCTTGCCACAGGATGACCACTGTACAAATACCTCAAAAAGTACAATTACACTTGGTGACTTAGGTCTTTTCCTTATCTGCTTTTGTAGTCCTCACTTGCTGATCACAGGCTGCCAGACCAAGCAGCAATGTTCTATCACTAATGCTGTTCTGCAGAAGTGGCCATAGGATTTTTTTCTACTCTTCCACCTGCCAGAATTTCACCACAGCACACACAGCCTTGCACATGACCATACAAGTGCACATCACCCCTTTTATTTCAAGCACAAATATCATCTGAATTGGGTTTCTGGAACTCCCTTGGCAGCCATTCTAAAATAGCTCTGGTAAAATCTAGTCAAATTATTAATTCAGAGATGTAGCATACACAATAACTGTATTTCCTTGACTGAGGCATTTAAGCCCCCTGCAGCACATCTTGACAAAAACTTAACAAGCAAGAGAAGGCTGAACAGTACAAGTTGAATGAAAAGTGTTAAAAGCAATGACATAGAAGTAATGAAAGTGTTAAAGCAATGGCATAGAACTAATGGGGCTAAATTTCAATTTGACATGCATGCTGCCAACAGCTTAATCCAAAATTATCAACACAAAAGGAGCCAGCATTTAGATGGATGTAAAACTGATATAGAGTCAATTTCATCACCGTAACCTTGAGCAGCCTTTGGGTTATGTGCATTACTTTTCATTCCAACAAATACAATATTGTAAGGTATCTGCTGATGCTGGCTGCAGTATAATATTCATACATGCCCTTCCTTAACTGGTTTGGCACAGAAATTTCAAGAATAGCATCCATTTTCCATTCATAGTACTTCCTTCTTTAGAAGTCAGCAGCTCATCCTCTGAGACTAAAGTTGCAAAACATTTCCTTCTCTTCCAGTTAGGTACAAGTGGGGATAAACATGTGACACACAATTACTGAAGATTAGGAAGGGATGTAGGAAATAACTTCAATTAGTAAGCTTTCCTATTAACATTCAGCTTCTGGAAAATTTTTGTCTGCAAAAAGCCTCTGCACAGCAGCTTCTACATCAATACACCAGGAAAAAATACTTGACAATTTAAAATAATATTAGAGCAGTTCTCCTTTTCTCCAGCATCTGTGGGATTTACTAAAGGGAAATGGACTGAGTCAAGAAGGGATAGCATGGAAAAGGCACCAAGGCAACGACATTTAACATACCTTACTCTGGTAATACACATACCATACTCTGGCAATTTTACCCCAGGGGAGTGGGATTTACCGAAGTTTTTATTTTTTGTGTAGGAAAAGGTGGGAAAAAAATATTGGCAAAATGTGCTTTTTTTTCTCTGTCCTCTGGAGAGGATTTTTTCTGAAAATACAGTTCACTTAGATGCTAGAAAATATTCCAGACAAAAGCTGAGTACCTAAACCTCTGCTCTCTCAATGGAGCTCACATATCAAGAATCTGAACAAGAAATGAAGTGAGCATATTTGTTTTTACTGCAGATTTCCTCTAGTAATATTTTCTACCACCTCCTTGTCCCAAAATTCCTATTGACACTGAAGGTGGAACGGAAGTAAATTTGCATTTACCTAATATTTTTATATGAGAAATCAGACTCACTGTCACAAAAAATTGGAGAGCAAACCCTTCACTCTCCTTTTTGCAGCAGAGTATTAATATTGCCTCTAAATCAACATTTGCTATGAGTTCTTTTTTAGCTTTCAATCAAGAATTTATGAAAGACGCTTCAAATATTATGGCTCAACACAGTATATTCTTGCATTTTTCAACACGGCCAGCCTAGTCACTTGGCTGATAGATTAAACTTTACCAATTTTTTCCCCAACTGTTAATGGATTGGCTTAGTTTATGGCCTGTTGTTAACAGCTCTACTGAAGGAACAGATTTTCCCAAGTTTAAGACTTAATATCAAGTAGCTGAGAAAAAAAATATTCTGAGTCATTGTAAAGGTAGGGTGATGGCTCCACAGGACATTAGGAAAAGTTGAGTTCATTTGAAGTAAAAATTGCTAAGAATCTTCAGTCTTCCTCTTCTTACCACCTGGTATAATTTGCTGTGCTTGCAAAACTTGCCAGAATTATGGTAAAGTTTAACTTTTTTCCGTTATGCAAGTCAGCAGTTACGCAGTTAATAGTGCCTTCTGTCTTGTAGGATGGGGAATAACTGCGTCAAACTTGAGAATACGTCTGACTCGTATCCAAGTCTTCCAGCTGCCATGCACAGTTCCTAACAACATTACTTTATAACTAACACTTGAGTCATCAAAAAGACAATATTGTCAATACAGCACATTATCAGGGCAACATTGTGAATATAACAATGTATATAGAAGAACACTTTGTGAGCTGATGAATTAGACAACCTGAGAAAACTTTTCCTTTACACACTTCCATGATATTTTGCACTGTATGTTTATTTTCCATGCACTTTCAAAATTTGAATCAGAATACTGTCAAGGTGTCTTCTGAAAGGGGACAAAAGGAAAGCAAAACTAAAAAATACTTTTGAGCATTCCTTCCTCCTTCTCCTTTTCAGTTGCTGCTTTTTCAAATGTCAATTCTCAGAAGTAAATTCTGCACTACAAAATGCCAGTAGTGAGACTGACAGTCCATGCCATTCAGCCCATTACATCTATCAGGTCTACCTACATTCAAATTTTCTAAGGGCTGGATAAAAAATGTTTGGAATAAAAAATCTGATTATAACTTCAAACTGTGAATAATTAATGTTCAAAAGAACTGTTACCCAGAGCATCAGAATATTTCAGAGTTTTGATATATGCATCTCCACTAAACTCCTGTCCCAATATGTATTACACATCCAGCATTCTAAACAAGGAGATGCCAGCACCAGGTAAGAAAACTCTGGAGAGACCTTAAAGCACCTTCTTGAAAAGGGACCTGCAAGAATGCTGGAGAGTGACTTTTTACAAGAGCATGTAGTGATAGGATAAAAGGGAATGACTTAAAGCTGAAAGAGGGCAGATTTAGATTAGATATTAGAAAGAAATTAATTACTTTAAGGGGTATGAAAAACTAGGTGAGAAACTGGGGCAGGTTGCCCAGATAATTTGCGGATGCCCCATCTCTGCATGTGTTCAAAGCCAGGTTAAATGGCAACCTTTGAGCAACCTGGTCTAGTAGGAGTTGTCCCTGCCCATGGTAAGTGGGTTGTAAGCAAATATCTCCAAGGTTCCTTCCTACCCAAACCATTCTATGATTCTATAATTTCCTGTAAGAATACAGTTGGACCAGATGTTTGTTTTGGGTCCCTTATAACTGATCAATTCTATTTTAATACCTGAATCTCTGGGCTATAAGGCCCTCACCTAATTTTGAAACACTTCAGTTTTGCACAGAATACTTTCTTTTTTCACTTTTCCAAAGACCAGGTAAGCAGGAATGATCATGATTCTACAATGCAGAAATTAGAGGGAAAAGGGAGAAGAAATGTGACCGCATTTAAACATTTGACATGGGAATAAAAACTTCAGTATGGATATAAGCCCAAATTTTTTAAGGCTATCTACCTTTAAAGAGCTTTCTCAGTTTATGGAAAGGAAAATATTATCAAAAATGAAGCTGAATTCTTAACTTGACATGGAAAGTAAGACTTAGGAGAACATAATACAACAGAATATTGCTGATGTGAACTAGCATGAAGAACAGGGACAACGGAGTACAATCCCCTTTCTCTGCCCAGTCTGAAGAACAGTTATTTTTCTGGCAATGCTTACGTAGGTTAGAAACATTATAGAGGAAAAGTATTTCATAAAACTCTGTAAGAGATGTTTGCTGAAGGCAAATAGCTTAATAAAAATGTTAAATCAAAAGCAAGTCCGTGAGATAAGTGATAATATCTTATCTGTACTTTCCCAAGACAGAGACAGGAGAAAAGTTTCCAGTTCAGAACAGTGCTTCACCAATGTTGCATTAAGTGTTGCTGTAGTCTGGCAAATCTGTAATTAGACACAAAGAATCTTCATTTTTTCAGCTGTGATGGGTTCAGCTTGGCTGACTGCAAACCCTCAGCCAGCAGTTCTCTCACTCCCTCTCCTCAACAGAACATTTCTCCCTCCTCTCTCTAGTTGCTACACAGCATTTCAGCCTTTCTTAAATATATTTACAACCTTTCTTAAATGTATTTCCCAACAGATAAATGTATTCCCAAGTCTCCAGTGTGGCTGATGGGCTCAGCTGCATGCTGTGCTAGGTCTGGAGCCAGCTGTCCAGTCTCTGTGTCTGGCACAGGGCTGTCCAAGTCTCTTCCTACAGAGGCCCCCCGGCAGCTCCCCTGATACCAAAATCTTACCATCTACCACACACCTGTACATAAAATATTACAGAAACATCTCTTCACCATCTCAGAGGGCCATATGATTAATAAAAGATCTTTTTCTGGTATTTTAGGCTAGACTGAACATGCAGACTGAACATAACAATGCAATTAGGCGTTTACTCTGAAGGTATTGAGTCCAAGCACTCTCTGACAGAAGCGGAACATTCTTCTGTAAATCATCCATCATTCAGAAAAGGCATTTAAAACAAAAAAGTCATCAAACAATGGTCATATTTTAATGTAGATTTATCAAAAAAGCACTCAACATATCTTAGGATATTACAGACATCGAAAGACTGAGACAGGCACATGAGTTCCTGAAGAAGTGTATTATAATAAAATAAAATGTAAACTGTACTTCTAGGCTTCACCTGAAAAGTTAATGTTTTCTGTTAATGTTACATGTATTTGGGAGTGGATTTTACCCTTTCTTTGCAAGAAATTTATGGTGATACAGATATGACAAAGAAAAGCCTGTTTTTCAACTCTTTTGTTTAATTTCCTGTATTTGGGATTTTTTTGTTTTGTTTTGTCATCACAGGAATGTTTCATATAGAGTCATCCAAAACAAAGCAAAAAATACTTCTGAATTGATTGATGTTGTACTAGATTTTATTTTGCTACTACTTATACAAATGACAGTATTTATTATAAACAGACCTGTGTCAAACACACAGAATATGAATGGAAATACAGATTACAAAACATGGATTATCTGAGTTTTAATTGGAGCTACTTTGTAGCTGTCCAAGAAAAAACTCCCTCTTTAGTTGGAAATGCCATTTTCATGTCGTGACCCTGGACTTGTTAGGTCTTTCTCATGTAAGCTAGTATGTGGAACCGAGCCAAAATAAACTGCAGGCACAAAAAGAATAATTTTTAACTGAACCACTGTACTTGAAAAGAGCAATTCACCTAATCTTATATTGGGGTGACTAGATGACATTTTCATGAAAGGTGCAGGCAACAATTCAGTAATTTTGAACTAAAAGAATTTGATTTTATGAAGCTAAACAGTATTTATATAATCCTGTATGTTATCTTGACTCCGATTATATAAATAACATTAAAGTAGGCCAGCAAACAAAGCACACCTGGATGAACCTGGAAGAGATTGATGCTTAACTTACAGCATTTACCTTCATAATAAATTCTCAAATTGACTAAGGAGGTGTATCCTCTTTGTGTGACTCCTGAGAAACTCCCATACAATCTGGCAACTCCCATTTCACAAAGTAAATGTTAAAAATATAAAAGGAGTCTGATGGCACAGCAGATTAGTGTATACTACTGAGTCATAAGCATGAGTTAGGTAAGACTACATGCACACAGTCTACATGAGACTTAAGAAAAAGATTTCTAATCTGATTAGCTGTAAGAGCAAAATAGAGACAAGGATACATACTTAAAAGAAGACTGCAGTTTCTGACTGTCTACATAATCCATGTCAGATATTTGCATTCAATCCAAGACTTGTATGTCAGAAAAAGAATTGCCTAAATACTGTCATTTGGATTTAAAAAAAGAAAAAATAAACGCACTTGATATCTGTCATTGTCACCATTCATATTCTCATTTATTATTATGCCATGCAGTAATCAGATGCATCTCACAAAAAACTGCTTCCTGTCTGGAAGCGTCAACACAAAAATCACTGAATATCATGAGTAAAATTTGCAAAAGGACAGTAAAAAAACAAAAGCTATTAAAAAAAATAAAAAAAGAAGAAAAGGAAAGTTCAGTACTGTAAAATGCCGTGAACCAACAGGAAAGCAGGACAACATTACAGGCAATGGTCACATGGCAAGACTAAATGCCTGCACTTTAAATGTGTCATTCCATTTCTTCTTCTTCCTCCAACTTCACACTGCTGAGCATTAAGCCATATAGTCTGGAATATCCCTTTGGTCACCTGGGGTCAGCTGTCCTGGCTGTTGCCCTCACAACTCCTTGTGCACCCCAGCCTCCACACTCATGGGACGAGGAGCAGAAAAGACCTGGACTCTGCGTAACCCCTGCTCAGGGGTAACTAAAACATCCCTGTGCTATCGGCTGTTTTCAGCACAGATCATAAACACAGCCCCAGACCAGATACTACAAAGACAATTCAGTCTATCCCAGCCAAAACCAGCAGAGTTTCTTGGGAATCTTGATTCTGTGAAAAACCTAGTAAAAAGATTCACAAGATCATGAGCATTGCTAGTCACAAACATGTTTCTGTGAGACAGAGCCTGATCTCTCCATGCCTCCCCAGTTCTATGACTGAGTTTGTAATACCTCTGAAACAGCTCACAGAGACACAGTGTTAGAAAGGACAATTAGACCTAGAGTACCTCTATCCATATGTTACACACCAACATCAGGAAGTTGACACAGCTTTCTCTTCCACGAAAGGCTTATCCTTGTGGGGTGTAAATTGTTCAGCTACGGAAACAGCATGGTCAAGGAGGCATTATTAGCTACATTATCAACATTTTTTAGAAATTACTTTTCTTGATGGGTAGATTCTCAAATTCTACACCAATACATTTATAGACACGACAATTTATTTTTCTTTAATTGCTAAGGTTTGGGGTTGTTTGGGGCAATGTCTTTTATTTTGTTTTACTTGCCCATGGACATTAGGTAAGAATAAAATTTTCAATAAGGCAGAGACTACCAGAACTACAGTGTTGGAAATCTGAGTATCAAGCACGGAGAACTGGGTCTGCAATGTGTTTTTGTGGAGACTTGCCTGCTATATGTAGGAATGGAGATATGAGATGCTTTATTAATGCTTTAATGTACATAATTCCACATCTGTGGGAGTAATAAAGCCATTAATAGCAGATTAATATTTAACTTTAAAAATTGGAAATGCCCATGAATGAATCAATCAGAATAAGGAGTGATCCCGTAGCTGTTTACAGGCACCATAATAAAGGCTCAAGTAGGTGAGTAGTACAAACCAAAACAAACCTAAAAGGACTAGGAATGAAAACAAAAACCAGCATGGTAGGAGCAGTAATAGAGACAAAATAACATATTAGTCCAAAATAAACAAAAACAAGATTTTAGAATAAACTGATAAACTGAACAGTAAGCAAACTTCCAAGACTGGATGTCATTCCTTAAATGTTCTAAAGAAGCTCAAGTAGGAAAATGCTACACTTCAACAGTAGTTGGAGGGCAAGCTCCCATGGGTAGTCACCTCCTGGATCATCAAGTTTTCTAGATATTTAAACAAGCTGTAGGAAAGTCAGTTGTCACAACAGACAGAAGTAACTGATGGGGTCTCTCAAGGTTTAAGAGCGGTGAACTGCGAAGCCACACCATTTGTTAAGATCCAAGACTATCCAGGAGAGCCAAAACAAAATTGAAAGACAACTGCAGAACTAGCCTAGAATGCTGAGAGGGTTAAAAACAGTAGATAAAATTCAGTAACTACCTATATGAAGTGTGAATTCTAAGAAGAATTCCACTGTGTCCACACTGTTTTCCAGTCCTTCTTTCTTATAGACTGCCTTCTTTCCTACAGACACATAAAGAGCACAATGATATTTACCAGCCATCAGGAAAAATATCTTGAAACCAACATGACAAATACCAAATAATACCATCTAAGCGACCAGTGACATTCAAAATGTTCATATAGTGGTATTAAAGGTATACAGAACAAAGCACAAAATAACATTGTAATATTTCATATTGCATTCATGGGATTGCATTTTAAAATAATGGGACCACATTTTAAAATAAACCCCAGAGTTCTTATTCTGGTCATTCCATTCCAAGAAGCATATTTTCTTACTATAAAGGTCAGAATGCTCATCTATAAAGTTCTAGTTCTGTTAACCACTTATAAGGACTTTCAAATGCCTCTCATTGAATATGAACAGCTATGGACACTATGGATGACTGTATTTTCCTACACCACTTTGTCCATTGCTAAGTGCATAACTTCTATATGAAGTGCCACTGAGTGTGGGTTACACCATTAAAAATCAGTGATTTTCACAATTAGATCCAGAAGTACATGATGGTGGTAGGAATGTGTATGTATATGAAAAAGAATGTGTATGTGTGTAAGCATTGGAAGAAGTGGCAGAACCAGGATTGAAAGAACAGCCCAAAATTATGATTAAGATCACTGTTTCCAAGACGCCACTACCAGGGATAAAGGGGAATTTTGTTGTTTGCATCCAGAAAAAAAAAAGGCCTGCACTCTGCTAAGACCACAGCACAGATGACTTCTCAGTGGAAGACCTGCATCTCAAGATCAGGATGGAAATAAGTAGCACCATGTCACATATTATATTCCTCTTCCATTAGTTCACCAAGAAAACTAAGATTTCAGAAAGCTGAAATAAGCCATATTCTGTGGCAAATGGTCATGTCTTAACAGCCAGAGACTACAAAAGGATATACAGATCTGTACAAAGTAGTCTGTCACCACCAGCCAAGGAAAAATAATAAATGCAATGGGCATTGACAGCAATGTCTCTTGTCCTCTACTTTGCACACCAACAATTCTGACTAAAACTGGTAAAACCTGGCAACCCAAGCTTGCAAAATGTGGCTGTGAAAGGGCAACTGAGTGAAATTCAGGAGAGAAGGAATGCAGATGATAAAATAAACTCATTTAGAAGTTTTCTAAATAAGAATCTCCTTTTCCAGAATATTCCACACATAGTTTTATTACAAATAGTTTCTTGCAGGGGATATGCCACTAAATTACTAAATGACTGGGCAGGGTGGGGAAGGGCATGAGTTATGAAGATCATTTTTATATTTGATACAGAGGCAGAAAGAGAAGCACAATTGTGCACATCCTTAATATTATTTATTCACTACCTAAAGCTAAACTACACCTTCAGATTCAGTTTTGAGTTTCTTGTGCTTCCTGCGTTTTTTCTCATACTTGGAATATGTTTCCTAGAATAAACATTTAAACCCCTACCTGAAGTACTAAAGAGGAAGCTATGTAAGGCACTACCGAAGGGGATATGGCCATAGTTCCTTTCAGACATTATTATCTTTCACTTCTGATTAGGAGTTTATAAATATGGTGCAATTTACCTTAATGACTGTCATCTCTGACTTACAGGAGAAACAAACATACAGTTAGTGACTGACTATCAACAGAAGGAGGAAATCAAGCAGTTTTATGCCTGGTAAATATCCCTAATCACATGCTACTATCCTCTATATACATCTGAATATACAACCAGCAACATGTACACAGAAAGGTTCCTTGTTATTACAAGTATTTATACATTCCCCTTGTCCTTGCTATACCCCCAACCTTTGCCCTGGCCGTGGTGCTGAACACAAACACGTGCTTGGGCAAATCATGGACTCATAGAATGGGTGGGTTGGAAGGGACTTCAAAGACCACGTACTTCTACCCCCCTGCCATGGATAAGAATACCTGTCAATAAACAAGGTTATTTAGAGCCCCATCCAGCCTGGCCTTCAGCACCTCCAGGGATGGAAGTTCACAATGTGTCTGGGGAACCTGTTCTAGTGCCTCACTATTCTCACAGTAAAAAATTCTTTCCTATTATCTAATTTAAACCTACCGTCCTTCAGCTTAAGGCCATTCCACCTTGCTCTATCACTACATGCCCTTATGAAAAGTTCCATTCCAGTCTTCTTCTAAGGCCCCTTTACCTACTGGAAGGCTGCTACCAGGTGAGTGCAGTCCAGCTCCACAGTTGTCTGACTGGCTTGAGAACTCACAGACAAGGTGAATATGTTCCAGAAAGAATGTCTTGTCAGCAAATCATTTTTTCAAAAGGCCTTAAAAAGTTTTTGTATTTTGGGGGTGGGGGTGGTTTTTCTTCCGAGGTTTGTGCTTTCAAGAGTCCATTTCAGCTTCTTTGAAAAAAAATTGTGAGAAAATAAAGAACCAGTTCTTTTGAAAATTGAACTGCTGTGCATCGATGCTGCTAAGCAGACACATACTCTGTTCTCACAGCCGTGTCTTCTTTCTCTCCTTTTCCTGAACTACTTCCTCCACTTCCTACTTTTCCTATGAATAATCAAAAGTGCACTGAGACCTCCTCTTCACATGCAAACAACATTTCCCCTAAAGTAGGATGGAATTTTGAGTCTATAGTTAATATAGTGATTTCTGTTAGCATAGTGATTTCTGCTCAGTTGTAAACACTGCTCAGTGAAGAGAAAAATACAATCTGAATTGTTCTTTTGGATTTAAAGAAAAACAATGAACTTGTAGGAAAGGAAAAACACATCAATATTCAGCACTTTCTCCCAGGATTTGACTTGTGAAATAAAGGTCCCAGTTAGCTTCACAATCTGAACACTAACTAATCCTCTCAGTCTGAAAGCTTGACTGCTTATTCCTATCTCTTCCACCTTTGCAGAGAGATGTTATGTAAGACATGGGTACTTGGTAGCCTTCTTTTACAGGCTTCATGTCTTAGACAAGACTTGTCCTCTCACCTCTATTTACCTACTTTATTTAAATGTGTCCTTTTTACAAACTAGACTGCTTATGTACACAATCATTTTATAGACACTGCTGCAAGATCCTTCTTACATAAGAGTTGCTTCAAACGGTTAGAAAAAAAGACTCTCTGACAAATAAAAGCCACATAAAGACTGACTATAAAACTGTATTTGACCAATTAAGCACATATTGGTGATTCCTGTCCAAGAATACAGACAAATGTGATTGAAAGGTATTCTGTAATTTATCTGAATGTGGAAGCACACAGCTCTTTTTATCATCTCTGCTTTTTGCTAACATGATTACTTTCTGAAGTATACTTCTTATTTTCTTAAACCTAGATGTGAGTTACTCAAATGATGGCATTTCCAGGAGCTTCCACTGCATAGTCACCTCCTCTTATTTTTGCACTCTAGAGAAAATTTGTATTCCATTTAGTGACATCTATAGGCTTTGGGAAAGTGTTAAATTTCCATTAGTAAAAATCTACAGCTCTAATTTTTCTTTATTCATAAGTTACTCACAGTGATACAATGAATAGTTATGCCTTTCTTAAATGCATGCCATCTTTAGGGTGTAATAAACACACACATTTTGGCAGTAGCAAATAACATATATTGTTAATACCTGGAGTGCAACAGATTTCCAGGGACAATCCCTATCAAAGGGAAGAGGAAATGTGATAACGAATAAACTACAACAGGCTAATTATTATCAGAAAAAACCCCAAACATATATGACATAGAGACTGACTCATTTGGTACCATTAATACCAGGTGTCTTCTAGCACTTTGTACTGACCTCAATTTTTAAAGCAATAATTGAGTGGGAGGCAGAGTTTAAAAGGTAATAAATAAGAGCTTGTCATTACAGCTTAGTCTTTCCCTTTTTCATGCCATCCTAAAGTCACAGTTAATTCATCACACACAGAGTTTGAAAAGAAACCTTCACAAAGAACTGCAGCTTTCCTAGTGATCATACAAAGTAAGAATGATTGGTAAAAGGATAAAACTCTAATACTGAGAAGGGAAAAAGGGTAAAATATAAATACATAAGAAGCAAAAGCATGAAGACTGAAAGAGGTGTCATGATTTGCATAGTACCATACACTTCAGACCATTAATTTTCTTAGTTGTTAATGGTACTTGTATCTTTTTTTTATATCATGGCCAGAAATTGAAAAAAACAACCAAGATACTGGTACTGAGGTTAAATCACTACAGCTTTAGCAGAATGTATATTCTGTTGCAGAAATTAAATAGAAATTACTGTGTTCTTTCTAGTGTCTATAGGCAGGCATTCATCTGACACAAATCATCATCAAATACATCAATAATTCATATATTTTTTCATTAGTGCCAGTGGTCATTCTGCAACAGCAAAGCTGAGATGAGACGGAGTGTTGAAGCACAAACAGGCACTGACTGCCTTGTATCAGCTATGTGGTTATATCAAATGCTTTATACCCCCAAGCATCAACATTGATCCCACTCTTTAAGTACTGAAGTAATTTTTCAAATAAAAAATGCATACGTCACACCATGTTTCAGTGCATACACTTATGTTCAGAACAGTGAAAACTAGAAAATAATTACCAACTCTGTTCACTGAGTGTTCTTTTAATCTCACAAATACAGCCTGTTGCTTGTGAAACTACCTCACCAAACACTGTAACTCTATCCTAAACAAAGGATTTCTGCCTTTTAGAACTGCATTGTAACTAGGTGCTTGAGCATGCAGCTCAAAGGAATGATATTTTATTCATCACAGCATAGATACGTACTTTCAGTTTATTAGACATGCTTATTTTTCATTTACTGGATCTGTGGAGTAAAGCATCTCTAAATTGGATCACTTTGGTACAGAAAACTCAGACTAGCTTTTGGGAACAAGAGTGAGGAGAAGCTGAATGTTCTGAAATAGTTTTAAATTCTACAGATGCTGCAGATGCTGTAATCCTGAGATTCTGAAAATGAAAACTCTTTTTACAACACAGAAAAAGCAGCAGTCATTAAAGAGCTGCCTGGCCCAAGATAAACAGCCAGTAAAGACACTCATTATTTAATCTCCGCCCAGTTTCCAAAAGGAACAAACAATACAAGTTCCAGGAGGAGCTGAAGAATTAACAACAGCTGCATGCCACAGCTGATAAAATAATAACAATTATGAGAGTGCCTATATGTGGAGTTTGCACCCATCTTTACGTTTGTGACTTGACTTATGGCAAGTTCCTGGTTCAAGGAAAGGAAGTTCCGGTTTTCTAAAGAAATGCTCTTCTTAAAACTCTGACTATATGACTCTATTAAGAATTCCCTAAGAAAAGCAGCCTCTTCCTGTAACTTAAATAAAGACAGTCCTCATACATGCTAATATGTCATGTATGTATGCAGCAGAGGAGGTCAATGAATTTTGACTGTGACTGTAAGTAAAATGCCACTTACTCTGTTGCACAGGGTATTTTGTTATGACTATCACACTGAAATGAAGTGTCTGTTAAAGCATCTGGATTGAATGCAGGGCTACAAACAGAATTTTAAAATGTGTAGGGAAAAAAAAGCCCAAACAGTATTGTTTAGCTTCTGTTCAATAATATAATACATTGACCACTTAAATGTATGTCACTTTAATGCCTAGGTAGATTTATTTTCCTTCAAAGAACATTAGAAGATTCAGTTCTCCCATTCTGTAGCAGTAGCATAGAAGAGTTCACCCACACATGAACCTGTTGTGCTAAGCAATGAAGAACCTCTCCTTCAATTATATTCTTCAACTCAAATATTTTTTAACTTGATGTTGAAGTCAATGACATTCATGCAGGGGTTATAAATGTGAATTATTTAACCTTAAGGCAACTATCACCACTGTTAAAAAAATTATTTCATACATTCCAAATAATGGAGCAAAAATCTTATCTTTTTAGAACAAACTAACTTACCCAAATTGGAGTGAATTCTGTATTTTGGTTAGATCTAGCTAGTGGCATTATATTATAATGTATCTCACTTTAATGCCTAAGTATATTTATTTTCCTTCAAAGAACATTCGAAGATTCAGTTCTCCCATTCTGTAGCAGTAGCATAGAAGAGTTCACCCACACATGAACCTGTTGTGCTAAGCAATGAAGAACCTCTCCTTCAATTATATTCTTCAACTCAAATATTTTTTAACTTGATGTTGAAGTCAATGACATTCATGCAGGGGTTATAAATGTGAATTATTTAACCTTAAGGCAACTATCACCACTGTCAAAAAAATTATTTCATACATTCCAAATAATGGAGCAAAAATCTTATCTTTTTAGAACAAACTAACTTACCCAAATTGGAGTGAATTCTGTATTTTGGTTAGATCTAGCTAGTGCAGTTCAGCTGCTGCAGCCAAGACTGACAGCTGAGAAATTCCACAGAAGATTAAAGATGAATACAGCAAGAGAAGAAAACTGGAAATCTAAGGCCATGTAAGATAGTGTGGTAGAAATCTCCATAACAAAAATATAGCGTGTTTTGAAACTTCTCACATTTTATACAAAAAGAGGATTTGGCATTTGGGATAGTAACTTTTTTGGCAACAACAGATTTTCTTGACAAGCCTTACACTGATTCCATTCCACTGATGCCATTTTGTTTCATCACATTCAAAAAAATCAAAACTGTTTGTGTCCATTTCAAATCATTATTCAGTAGAACTTGGCTTGAGATAGCATAACAGAGAATTCAAATCCTGAGTGTTTGCATGCAATATAATTAAATACCCATCAAAAAGAGCCAGCGTAAAATAAAATTTACTGTTCCACAGCTATGGTTCTGTTGAAGTTCCACTCAGGTGGAACACAATTGTTTTTAATCGTCTGAAAATTTAATGGTAAACACAGAGATTTAATATGATTAAGAAATGCATTCAAAGTTATTTGCATAGGAACTGTTTGCATAGAAACTCAGAGAGTTATTTTAGATTAGTTTTCATCAATCACAATGTTGATGGGTTCACAGGCACAGTAATCAGAAGGCATTTGATACAGTAAACAATATAAGCCTTGTGGTCAGCGTTTCTCACTTCCAAGCTAACTGGGATCCCTCTTTCCTATCAGAGCTCCCTCTGGGGTTAACTTGCTGACTTTCTCAGTTATTTAGCCTCAGCAGGAGTAGAAGGATTTACACCACCACATTCCCACAATTTTGGTGGTGAGGACACTCTCAGGTTTATGTTTAAATCTTCTTGGGCTGCCGCAGAAAATAGGAGTATTGGCTATGTAAGGATCTTATTTTCAGTTCACAGAACTACAGGGTATTGTCAGCTGACCTACTGAAAACCTAAATCACAGAACATTCATGGATAGAGTTTTTAGTATCTCTTTTGATCTATCTTTAATGTGCCCAAGTTGCAAGTACTCAAACATGACATGGCAGAACAAAAGACTCTCTAAAATACAGAGAAATAAGGGGATTTGTAATTTAATAAAAGAGCAAATAAAATTAAGTGAAAGGAAGTACCCTAGGTTACAGAGAAGTCTGCCCTAGAATTCAGGGCAGCCAAGCTCCCATTAGTCTCCTACTCTGTCACCTCCCAGTTCCCTTCCTCTCAAATCCCAGTTCTTTACTTTTCTGTTCACTTTACCCCACTCCTTCTTCCCCCCCAAATTAACTATATATGCTGTAGCTTCCTGCTGCAACTCCAATGCATGCTCCTGTTATGGTTCTCAAACTTCAAAGACCATCCTGCAGGGCCTATGGATGAAGTGGTGGGAGACAGCTTTGTCCCTCAACTACATCCAAGGAACTTCCTCTTCCTCTTTCCCTTCCTGATATTACAAAACTGAGCATATGAAGAAGCAATGGAAATTCTGATTCAGTTTCAACCATGTGGGGCAGGAGGATTATCTTTCGTTTTCTGCATTAATCCTCTTTTCTTCTGCAGGAGGTTTGACAAATACTTTCTCTGCAGCATACACCTGCCTAAAAACACAGCATCATCACTGCCATCAGTTATACCCATCAGAATAACAGCTCACTGTGGCTGTACAGTCATCTCATAGCCACAGCAAGGCACAACAATACAAGGAAATCTGTTTCAGCTGAGAGATTTCTATAAAGGAAATCAGGGCCAATGACAGGTTATGGCCTGATGCTAAATTTCACCACACCAGTCTCTTTGAATTCAAACAGGCCTTAAAAAGTATTTCTTCCCAAAACTCTTTGCATGGAGTGAAGGTCTGTGCATTCCTTCAAACAGGACAATGGTATGGATCTACACATCTACAGGATCTACAGCAGTGGCGTAATCTATACATCAAAGTGATCACCCAAAAGTCCAAGAGTGGGATTTAAGTTTTCTCCCCAAATCCTCCATTTACAAACTAAGATTCCATGCAAACTGGGATGGCTAGAGATTTCTGTCCTAGAACATCAGCGGATCAGTTGTGAAATGAGATGACCAATGCTTTAGCCAATGCCCCCTGGCATTGGCAGGTCTTTAGGCAGGTCATTAGAAGCATGTCAGATATGCTCTGCCACGTGCAGCCCCAGCCAGGTGCTTCTCTCAGGAGACAAGGAAGGAGGAAAGCTTTCAATTCAAACAATGTCACGCAGCAGCTGCAATCTGAGATCTCTCAAGATCTGTCCACGCTATCATCAGCATAGGCCTAAACTAGGGAGGGTCCTTTGCAAATTACTAACATGTTTCCTGTCTCAGCCTTTCTTGAACTTAAGCAGAATTTACTACAACTTGACCTGTAATTGCCAAAACCCCAGGAAGTCAGAATGATTTCTCTCTAGACACTGGAGCTATTTACATTCACCACCTTATCATATGGATGAGATTTGTACGTTAATGAAAAGCTACAGCTTCCTCTAATCCACAGCATTTGAGATCCAACACTTAACCAATGTCTAGGCATCAGACATAGCATTTTTTTGAGCAGAGAAGCAATTTATAATATTCCATTTCCAACCAAAACACACCATTTTTCATCCAGCAGTTAGTGAAGGTGATCAGCATCAGAAATACTGTTCTCTTTTTCTGAGTGAATGGTGTAGTATCACACACCCTTCAGAGCCCCTCTGTGGTTACTCATGAAAAAGCATTCCCATCGCCTTCAAAAGGCCTGGCTTTTAACCATCAGCCTCCTGCAACATACAGAAGTTTGCAAAATTAAGCAAGGTCAAACGAGGAAATTTTCTCCATCTGTCTCCTCAGCATCAGCAGTTTTATGAAAAGAGGAAGAAGAGTATCATTATTTTGTGTTCAGAAGACAAAAAGCAACAAAGCCAAATGGTGCTATATTAAAGCAAAATATATTTCAAATAAGGAAAAAAGGCTGTTTGGTCAAATTTATCCCTTTCTTTTGAATACAGATATTATACATTTTCCTTTCAATGTTTCTCAACATCTGCTAGTCATCTGTGAACAGAATTTCAGATGTTCTCAGGTGAAATAGTTCTCTGCTGCATTCACAGTTGGGTCATGGAAGTTTGGGGACTAGTTGGGTTTTCTGTTTTGTTTTTGTTGGGTGGTTTTTTTTGTTTGGAGTTTTGAGGGGTTTTTTGGTTTTTTTGTTTGGGTTTTTTTTTTGGTGGTTTTTTTGTTTTTTTTTTTTTACTTTTCCTACATTTCCAGGACTTGCACTGAGTTAACACTTAATATTTGGGGAAATAAGCAAAATGGGGTTATAAAATTTATCCCATAAAGGAGTTAAAATTATTTTACATAGGGGCAGTGGCTTGAGAGGAAAGATTTAAAAACTGAGTATTGTGACTAAAGTGAAGCCAGTCTCAAGAAGTTTCTGTCAAACTAAGAAGAGGAATATTAATTGCTCTTCCAAGCTAAACGAAGAGAAGTGCTGGGAATAACCTGCCAGATATGGCATCAGAGCATTAAAAGTGGCAGAGAGACATTAGTGTTTTTTCTATATCTTTCTAGACAATGGCCCAGGTCAGGGGTATCTAAGGAGTTCACATTTCAAGAGCAAAGAAGAATGTGTCAACTGGCACTGAATCAGGATCTTGTTCTGGTATCCCCACCCTTGTGAAGCAGAAACATAGTCCTAACATTCCTAGACAATATTTTAAGGCATTCATTCATGAACTAAGCATTAAAAAACAGATGAGCTGGGTCTGAGGTAACTACTGTCTCTTCCTTTTGGCTCTATTGTTTAGACCTCTGACTGAGATTAGAAGACGTGAACATTTTTTTTTTTTGTGAAGGTGACAATGAAAAAGACCTCCTGGTTTACAGAAAAGGCATAAATTAGTTTCCTGCTTCATAGGAAAAAGATGTTTACTGATTTATTAAATTACAATGAGGATCACATCATTAATGTTTATTAAACTCCTTTATTAAGACAAGGCAAATGGATACTTGAAAAGAAAACTTTCTGTGTAGACGGTTTTCTGATTCAAGCCTTCATAAATAACTCATGGACCTCACACAGAAATAATTGCCTCGATGTCTCAAAGATATGGCCAAGATCAATGAATCAAGCACGGCGGGGAAGAAAGGATTTGTAACTCATCAAGGGAACACATCAGCTTCATGAAGAAAGCACCAGAAGCAGCCTGTCCTCGTCCTCTGCCAGCAGATGGCAATATTACTTCTTATTAGGGAAAGGGATCAAGGGAAAAGATCTGTGTCATCAACAAAAGCTGTGGTCACTGTGTAGATATTTTTGCTCTTTTATTTTCGCATAAAAATAGAATGCTTTGTCTAAGGTGCCATGTTGCTGTTCCAGTGGACAGCGGCGGATAAAAGTAACCCTCTGACCACACCAGGAGGCTGAGAAAAAGAGACAGAAAATATTGAAACTCACTGTAATAGCACACTACAGATTTGGTAGCTTATGCCTGGGGAAAAGATTCATAGACAGAATGCACAGAAAGAGATCTGCATCTAATTCAGACCCTATATAAATTGATAGATACTAAATAATTATTAATAATGCTTTGGCATACGGAAACCACCTTGATTACTTCTTTCTTTAAATTCCCCTGTGCAGATGGAGTCAGGCCCTGAATCACAATACTTGTAAAGAATTCTTCTATTTCTGCAAATAGATGGCAAGTGATGAAAAAATTTATGAATAATCCTATTAGACATAACTACAACCCCTGATAATAAATAATGGTATGAAGCTGTGTCAAGGGACATTCAGATTGGATGGAAAAGGTTCTTCACCCAGAGAGGGTAGTGGGGCACTGGAACAGATTCCCCTTAATGACAGGGAAAGATTAAGAAATATACCATTATCTTTGTAACCAATGGTTAGGGAAAAACAAATTATCTGTGAGTTAGCATCCATTGAAAAAAAATTAAGGCCCCTTTTCTTTTCTGCTCATATCTCCACAGATTTTGCATCCAGATTTTAAAATCCAGTCCCTCAGCTGCTTTATTTATTTTCAGCAACTACCACATTTGCAGAGCATCAGCTGACATTTATTCCTTAGATCCTTAAGAGTTTCAATGCTTTATCCTATATCCCAGTAATGACAACATAACTTTACCAACCCAAACACTGGGAATAACTGATGCCTTACTAGGGCTGTAGCCTCACAATATTGCTGCAATACCCAGGAGTTGTTCCACAGCATTGCTTAAATACCAAACATATATTTCTGCTTCTTAGTCCCCTCTATTTCCAAGAACAGAACCCAGTGGAGATTAACACCCCTTTTACTACCTTATGTTTAATTTCTCTCTATCATAGACTGAAGAGAGAAATTACTGCAACCGAGCCTGCAAAAATACCGAAACCCATCCTGAAATGACTGATTACCAACACTGTTCTGAATTTTTTCAAATGCTTGGTGAAGAGGTGCTAAGGTCTCAGCCTTAAAAATTCTCTGCAAGACAGAATAAAAGCAAACTAGTAAGCCAACAAAAAGGATGTGGGAGAACTATGATTTTATGTTACACTCTTCAGAAAAGCATTTTATAATAATGCTTGTATCAGATCAAATTAGGTCTGATACAAACTAACAGAGAGCTCTGTTTTTCAGCACTGAAATAACTTTCCAACTGTACAACACAGAAAAAGTCACATTCATGCACTGCAGCTGATGTACTGTGCTTCCACAGCTGGATGCACACAGCTGCAATGGAGCTTTTTGTTTACTGTGTCTCAACATCGGGTGGGGCCAATAAATTAGGCTAATACCAGGGAAATCATACTTTTTTTAAGATTAGCTTCTAAATTACCTTTTTTTTTTCCTTTGAAAATGTGTATGTATATGTATATGCACACATATTCCTGCAGAGGTGTTCAACAAAACCCATTTACATACTTTAATGCAAAGTATGATTTTGTCCAATACTACATCCACTACTTTCACTTTGGCATATCAGGTAACTATCAGGAATAACTCTTGCACTCTAAAGTTATTATTTACCCTCCACTGAAGCACAGTTAGACCTGGTATGAAGCGTAGAAGCTACTTAAGCAACAATACAAAACATTTCTGGCAATAACAGGAAAATGTATAGCCATATGTAGAAAATTATGATTGAAGAACATAATGCCCCAGAAGATGGAATCCAATCAGGCTTTTTTTTTTTTTCTTCACTACACTGGGACATGAATTTACTACTCAGAGAGAAAATATGTTGTTTGTGAAGTTTAACGATCATGGCAGGCCAAAGGTGCTTGAGCAATCAGTTCCGTCTGTCTCCGCATACCAGATGGGGAGATCTGCGGTTCCTCAGGCTCCCGGCTGCAGAGACCCTCCCAGACTCCCAGCCCGAGCCCTCCCGCACCCAACCCCGATTTCTCTCGGCAAACGGAGAGGACCCGCTGTGCAGGTGGCGACGGGAGCCGGGGCTTCCAGTTGTGCTGGACAGGAACCCGAGACCGCTGAGCGGCGGCGCCGAGCGCAGCGCTCCGCAGGCGCAGCCCGGCCCCGCGGTGATTCAGCGGGCCGGGCCGCGCTCGGCTCCCTGGCTCACTGCGGCACCGCTCTGCTGCGGCAGCCGCTTCCAGCTCCCTCTGCCGCAGGGAGCGCTCCACGCGCAGCTCCTCAGTCACGACTTCTCCATCGCGCTCTCGCACTTGTCCCCCCCACGCCTTTGGCAAAGTACAGATGCTAGATGGCAGGATAAATTGAATTGGTGAAGCTGTGGTAGCTGAATGATGGAAAGGGCAGGTAAAACACAGTAATTTATACAGTATTGTAACTGATACAGCAAATCCTACAATTTGTCTGTTGTTTTATGCTAATCTCTTTTATATTGCATTGCCTAGGAACATGATTTTCAAAGATCAGCTGATGTTGGCAAATGCACTGTTGCTAAAATTATAATCTTATTTCTGAACTGTAAAATTCAGAAGAAGGAAGTTGTCCTTCTCAGCTTGGCACGCAGTCTCCAAGAACACAGGTCAAGCAGCACTCACCTAATGCACTTCAGGACTCAGAGTGCTGGCAGCTACCTACTACTTTGCTTTGTACATTTCTGTCTCAATAGGTATGAAGAAAGTGAGCACATGAAGCAAATGAAGATGGATAAAAAGGCTGACTAGAAGAAGACAAATATCAAAAGCATCACCATAGGCAGAAGTCACACAGCAGAGGATTGGCTATGTCAGCCATCTGGGGATAAAGCTGGGTAGTCAGAAGAGGAGGAGCTTGAAAAGATTATTCTAAGTGACTCTGACCGAGTACCTCCATTTTTCTGGAGAAAGGGGAAATTGCTTTGCTAGGAACCATTTCTAGAGACAGTTTAGTACAGAGCTCTCTCTCTTTTTAGCAGTTATGCCAACGAACTTTGCAATCATGGATGACTCACTTCTCCATTTTCTGCTGCAGCAAAACTAACAACATTTGCCGTCCCAGCCTTGTGAGAATTTGCAAGCAGCAGACAACCTTTATACTGTGTTCCAAAGATGAAACTATTTGAATAAACATCAAGCAGTAGTATTCTGTCAAAATTCACTGGCAAGATATGGTGGGGCTGAAAAAATAAAGACATTGCACAGGAAATGGAAAATAGTAAGAAGGACCTTTCCCTGGTAGGAATTCATTGACCAAAGAAAGGGGCAAAGGACACAAAGCCTGCAAACAGTGATACCAGTCACTCTTCATTATCGTGTTTGCTCCCTCTATTCCCGGGCAAGCCCAAAGAATACAGACCCAAACTTGTTCCCGCAGGAGGGTGACAGTTGCCAGTCTCATGCCCTTTGTGACCTCTAATTAGATCCTCTGTCAGCCAACTGTGCTGTCCAAATTCCAGAATACAGTGGGGAGGCAGGAAAAAAAAAGCAATAGACCAGTCTGTGACCTCTGAAATTTTGCTATTTACTTTCCTACAGTAATGTGCTCTTCTACATGAGCTGCTGGTTTCCCATTGGCTTTTGACTGCATATATTCTAGCACACTTCAAAGTGGGCTCTCCAAACAAGACACTGGAACTACTTCATTGTAAAGCACGCACCGTGATCCAGGTCACTCACAATAAACCAGCCTGAGGGCACTGTAACTTATTAACCAACTTTCTCTCCTGGCATTGTTCGCAGTCCTTATAGCCGCAGACAGAACTGCCCAGAGCCTGTTGCAATCCCCAGCAACCAGCCTATCTCAGGAAGTTACTCATGGGTAAAGGGAAAGCTGATTTATGCAGAGTTCCTTGAAATTACTAATAACAGAATGGGTTCAAATACGGCCTATTACTGATCCAAAATTAAGCTTTGCAGACACTTCCCCATATAATGATTTATCCTTCATATTCAGCATCATGAGATACCTCATTGGTGTTCACTGAGAATTCACAATCTAATTTGTTTTCTCAATTTGTTTCCTTTAAACTGCAGTATTTAAGTCAATCCAGTGCATTTTTGCTCTAGAATTATGGAAGGAGAATGACGACTAGAACACTTTAAATTTCTCCTTCTACCTGACACAGCAGGCAGAAATACAGAATAACTGTTTCCCTGGAGAGGCAATACATCTCAGGGAAAAAAAAAATAAAAGAGCCATCAGACTTTAAAAGCTAATAAGCTAATAAATCCTGGTTGCAAAAATCTTGTGATGCTACCATAGTGGTTAAAGGTGAGACTGATTTTGCTCCAAAACAGGAAAGAACTGCTACTCCCAGAGGGAAGCAAGCACAGTGTTTGCTCTCTGGAATCACGACAACAACACAATGCCAATTCCAAAAGGGCAGGAACTCTACTTCCAGCCAATGAAGTTATAATTAATACCCATGAGAAAATCAGAAGCAATGTGAGCACACAAAACTGACTCAGAGAGTCAGTGTAGCAGGCAGCCAGACAGCTGATCTTGAATGAAGATGGAAAGAAAATGACATAAAGACAATTTTCTACCACGCTTTAGCACGTGCTGCTTTCCCTGGTATGTAACAGGTGGAAGTCACAGATACCAGGACTATTTAAATAACACAGAACAAGATAATATATTACACACAACTAGCTGGAATCAGTTTTCCCTTTCTTTTTGTCAGCCAGTAAAATCTGCCGTGACACAGAACTGCTCTGATTTCATTACACAAGCCACTTCTTAAAACGTAACCTGACATTTCAGTTTTCTGAGGTTCAGATTTGGGGGGGAAATGCACATAGAAGTAAACATTGCCTCCATTTAGATCAGTCATTGTATTAAAAAAAAAGTGTGTAAGCATATTTTTCAAGTGATTGGCTTCAGGATTTTAGCATTGAGATCTGTAAACATTTAGTACTTCTGTTTTTGCAAACATCTGTAATGAACACAGCATTACAGCCAAGAACCTCTTTGGAACCCTGTTAAAGAATCTCCCTACTTTGGTGCTAAGCTAAGTCCACTAGGACAGACAATTTAACCCTTTTTAAACTGCACCCAAGTATGTGTGAAATTATAATAATGCTGGTGACAGTGTAACACAGCTAATTCCAGAATTACTCCTGGGTTTAAATGACAGCATAACATAAAATTACTGAGCTAGAGTTTTTGCAGGGCCTAACAAAGATGTATTTCAACCTCCCAGACGAATGCCCTATCCCAGAAGCTAGAGGGCTGTGATCCTTCTCATTTGCTTTATTTCTTCTCCATGAATCTTGTTGCACTGTGTCACAGCATCAATAAGACTGTAAAAAGGAGCATTTTTGCACAGACTAGGAGGCAGTTTAATGGTGATCCGTGCACCCTGCTGAACCATAAGAGACATGGGTTTGTACTCCCACAGACTGAGGAGGGAACAGAACTGTCTGATTAGCTTATTAGAGAAGACAGGAGTTCCTCAGATTTGTTTTCTGCCACAAATCATTTGCTAGGCAGAAAATATTCAAGAAGCATACTGAGAATTTATCTAATGCCAACATATGTACAGTCTGGCAATTGCAAATGACAAATGTTCCCATCAGTAAAAAAAACAACCAACACAGTTATTCCATGGCCCAGAACAGATTGCCTGGTATTGCTTGACACTATGAATAGTCATTCTTCTCATCTATTGGGGTAGTTAAAGTGACTAGAGAAAATTAGCTTTTCTCTCTGTTCCTCCATTCTTTTCATTATTCCTAAATTTCCATCACATAGAAAATAAGACAAGATGTGGATTACTGACCCTATAAAGCAACAAACAGGCATAGCAGAATATTGTTCCTTCTATGATTTGCAGTTAAAATCTTGTTCAGCTGAGCTGAAGTTAGCATCAAAATGGTTTCTAGTCAATAGGCAATAGCACAGTTCTTAGCTACAGTCTACATTTTCCAGATGCTGTAAACTACCTTTTCAAAACATGCTAAAAATGCAGAATATCTTGCTTGATTCAAACTAAAAGTCCCCCATTTATTTCATGCACATGCAACAGACTGAGAAAAGTGTTAAGACCCATCTGTGATGTATCTTCTAGGTGCAGTAAGACTGCCCCTTAACCTGAGTTTGGGAGTTCCTTGCTTTGAATGCCTTCCCCTGCATTGCCAGCTCTGATAAATGAGCAGGTTATTTGTTGATCTGCTGTACTGCTCGGCAGGGGAGAGCCCATTCCTTTTTCCCACAAAATGTGCCACACAGAGTGTGCTCACTCCAACTCTACACACAGCAAGAGTTTGTCCATAAAACTTTATCACTATGAAAACAAATCCAGTTCTTTTATTTTCCTGGGTGTTTTTTGGTTTTGGGTTTTTTTTTTTCCCTGTATATTAAATCAGACTTTGTGGGCTAGATGGTCTGGCTGGTGAGGGAAAATTAAAGACTCTTATCACATTGGATTTCAAGATTACTGAATGTTTACTCCCTGTTAAAGCAACAGAAATAAACACATGAGGAAAAGGTTAAAACCCTGTCTCAATATCAGTTCCAGATACCTAGTGTTGTTCTTAAGCTCTTGAAATGTCAAATAGAAATTACTCACTCATGAGACTATTAGCATATTTAAAACAAAAACCCCAAGCAGTATTTGTAGATGACATGCTTCATGCATTCATGCAGAAAAACCTTTAATATAGGAACAAGCAGGTCCTCAATAAATATAACACTATTATTTTTATGGTAAAAATATACAAATATATTTATTTTAATTTCAACCAGATTTTGGTAGTGAAATAGACATCCCACTCCTGTGTACCTTTTTTTAGCATTACTAGATATAAAAATACACAATTTATATTCTGAAGTATTTTCTTATTGTTTATTGGCATTCTAACCTCAGCATCTTGTATTTGTGGTGGCATATAATTTTGGATTGTTATTTACTGGGTTTTTCTGTATGACTGGAAGATTTTTCATTACTTTTAAAGTTACCTGTCTCATTCATGACAGCATTTTAAAGATGTTTGCTAAACATTTCAAAAATAAAAATATCCAAGATATGAATGGAGGAAAACATTTTTGAAGTAAGGTCATTCTCTTGGAAGTGAAATTTGGCAAATTTGGATTCTTTATTTTTTATACTTGCTACTTCCTCATTTATGACAACCATTGTCTCATCTTTGCTATAAACTTAGTTCTCCTTCTACAGCAGTAGGAAATCACACTGGATTATATTCAGTTTGAGAAGGTATTGGATTTGTAAGAGAAAATTATGCATCAACAGCTGAAAAATTGTGCATCAACAGCTGGGATCTTGTCTTGGTGGTTCCCTCCTCTGGTGCTCTCCAGCCATGTGAGCTATCCCCCCACGCCTTCATGACCCCAGTGAGGTGACAGCTCTGGAAACTACTCTAAACCTTTTAACTTGTGCTTGTTCCCCACACTGCATTCATCAGCGTCCAGGCCTTCCAGAGCAGCACCCAGGAATGCTGATTCCTCAGAAAAGGCAACAACCTGAGGGATCAGAGTCATCCTCAGACCCTTCCTTCAGTGACGGCACCAAGCTGAACACCAGCTCCATCCCCAAAGACTTCATCACTGCCCCAGTGCCCTTCAGCCACACCTGATACTCCTCAGGTCGCCCTTG
Organism: Passer montanus; assembly: GCF_014805655.1. NCBI lineage: Eukaryota > Metazoa > Chordata > Aves > Passeriformes > Passeridae > Passer > Passer montanus. Next base: position 2,293,909 of record NW_024371593.1, read on the forward strand.
CCCTGGCAGTATTGTGGCTGGGGTCTCAGAGAATTGCCATTTGATGGCTTCCTCATCCTTTCAGATTCCCCGTAGCTCATGGACCTCCTCTCACAGCTGTTTCACTTGGAGGCACAGCTCACCAATGATTTCACAGCTTGGGCAGGCCAGAAGACAAAGTGCCCCAGCCCAGGCACTCCAGGCTGCCTCAGACTTCAGAAGCTGCATCCTCCTTTGGCAGTTGTGCCCTGGTCCAAAAGTCCAATAGCAAAGAGACAGTGACTACAAAACTTGAATTTGGATGTAAACCAAATCTTGATTTATTGCTTTTAATCTTTCTTTAAAAACACCAGATAAAGAAACATGAGGATATTAAGAAGGCTTTCAGTAAAAACATAATTAAAGGTCACACAAAATATAAGAAAGATCTTACAAAAAAAAAAAAGTATTTCACTGAAATTCTGTATTCGCTTTTCTTAAAAGTAATTAAAGCAAAAAGAAAAAAGAATTTATTTGCTCTCCCTCACAGCTATTTATTTCCTTTTCCACATGATTAACAATGGATACTTTTACATTAAATGAGGCAAACTCAATTATTTCATGCTGAGATTTCTGCAACTTCTTTGCTCATGTATAAGCAAGCATTCAGAAAAATCCAAGCACCTATCACTAGACACACCTGCTCCTGCCAATAGCACACAAAAAACCTCTTGCTTACTACTTATCGGGGCTGTACCAGTCATGTTTGTGCAGTTCTTACGTCAACAAATATAAATATCAACATGAATAGACATGTTTTTAGAAATAGATAAATGTTATTGTGTGGCACCTGTGTAAATCCAGGAAAGGATTCCTATAGAGCAGTAGATTTTGCCTATGTATGTCAGGTCCAATTTTTTTCTGTTCTGTGTAAAGCCAAAAGGGAAAACCTGTGAAGGTGTTTTGCTAAATAATTAATTTGTGTGCAGATCAAAGAAGAATTTTTCGGCTTTCAAACTCAGAAATGCCCAAATCACTTTGCACAATTGCATATAAAATATGGGCTGTGCTGTTACTGTGCTGTCAAATCTGACAGCCATTCTGTACTCAGCAATATATCAAACACCATCCAAATGCAACCATACAAATGTCACCTCATGCCAGTGGAACTTTATAAATGAAGCAATATTAATCAATTAAGGGACAGTGGAGTGCATGCAGAAGCAGCCAAGTCTCCCTGAGGATTACAATAGGGAGTTCTGGGTGGGCAATCAAGTTTAAAGCACAGAACTGCCAAGGCACACGGATTCTCTGTATGATATAGCGGATTTCCGGTCACACGCTGACGGAAGCCCAGAGGCTTTTGCCCATGGACAGACAAGAGTCACTTTTGCTGTTACACCACGTATCTATTACATGCTGTTATACCATTTACCAAATCTTTTTACTTCTGTTCAAATAGATTTCTGTGATTAGGTATTAGGGAGATCATCCACACATCCAGTATGAATTTCTGAAGGTAGCATTTTCATATGAAATATCATGACATGGAGTGATATCCCTTTCATAAGCTGCTTGGGAAGGGAGAGTCCTGTCCAAGTCTCTCAAGCAGAAATGGAGACCCCCAAACACACAACCTAAAGAGAATCTGAGAAGTCCCTAGTATCATTTTAATTACCTATTTATCTAGTAGCAAATAGAGCAGAAGAGTCTTGCCCTTTTATATTTTATGTATTTGCTATGCGTAATGCAAGAATTTTCTTTCTAAATTACCTCCTTGTTCATCATATCAGACTTTCTACACCTGCACTTTTAGGAGATTCCATTTTCAGAGAACAGAAGCAAGTCCATATTATTGCATTCTGCTCATAGGAGATACTTTTCACACAGGGCAGTGCACACTAAATCAGTTTCTTTCCACCCTTGCCTTCATATACCGTAGGGGTTTATAAATTGTGTACTGCTCTAATGATGCCAACCTTTTGTTACAAACCAGCCCCAAAGAAACACAATAAACACTCCTAAATTTTGTTGTTCAGAATGGCTGAACTCCTTAACTTCAAAGGGTCCAAAGCTCAACATGGCCAGCACTTCCTCAAAGTTGTTGCCACAGAGGAAGATGTAACAATTACCTTCCAGGAGCACAAAGTTGTTCTCAGGAGAAATGGCTGCCGTTCTGTGGTACTTACTCAGCCTGCACAAAGGCCTACACAGCTGAGACCTGCAAAACTACATGGAGTAGGTGACAGAAGCAGACCACTCAGAGATGTCGGAGTTTGAAGAAGATCAAGGTTTGTCTTTGGCATTGATAAAGCAGCCAGTCTCTCAGACTGACAGATTCTGGAGGTGAACAAAACAACCATAAACCCATATCTAATTTTCTGTAGCACAGACTGATACAAAGGATGTGTCAGTTTGTGCTGGTGAATGGTTGTTAAGGGTACCCTGAGAGACACAGATCCTGCTATAAACCCTTGTCAGCCAAACAATCAGTAAAGGCAGATCCATTTCCAATGCTATCTCTATCTCTCACAGTATCCTCATCTTTGCAGTGGCACAAATAATTTTCTTCCTGCCTGGCAGAACAGTGTTTACCACACCCTTTTTAGGAAGTATAAAGGATCAGTACCAGTGGAAGTAGGCGTTAATGGAAATGGGGAATAGTAGAGATTGAACTACAGCTCCCTACCCTAAAGCAGAAGTCACCTTGCTCTGCAACCCAGGGAAGGGTAGAGAATTCAGATCTTGCAAATTAGTGATTGCATTTTACGCCTTGTGGGAATAGCTCACCTTAAAAGATAAACAGCCTCTGCATCCCGTGATTTCAGTCATGGAATCCACACAGGGTCTGTAGGAGACTATTAGGTCTGAACCTTCTACAGAATGCTGTTTACCATTTCAGAGTGCCTTGAAAGATTCTCTATCTTGGGCTTGAGACACCAACATTTCTCCACATTGCCCCCCTGTGATTCGTCTTTCTGCCTGGAATTACACAGCAGGCAGTAGCAGAGAGCATGGTCCAGAACTAAGGGAGGCCCTGGCACAGGAAAGCAATGAGGAGAGGAGACATCTGGGGGAGGATTGCTGGGATCTTGCCAGAAGTCATGTCCTCAGACAGCAGGAAGGAAAGATCACTAGAATACAAAGCAATTAGCTTTGGCTCTTTGAATAACTAATGGTTACTAATGATTCTATTTAAGGAACTGCTTTTGTTATACTTACTGGAGAATACAGAGATAATTGACAGGAGGCATGCAAACAATCCAGAGCAACTCCAAATAATTCCAGACATTTTTTGAATTTTGGAGATGCTCGTATTTTAAGCAATACTTAACAAATCAAAATAGTCTGCTAAGCCACAACAAGAGATTTTTAAGATTTTCCAGTATCAAACTGACAGCAAAATTTCTTTGCAAGTAATTGGTTCAAATTATTTGGAACTATTTATAAAAAAGAGATCCTGCTTTTTCCTCTAAGGGAAGATCACAGGAAACTAGACGCTAGCCAGCCTCAAGACCTGGGAAGGTGATAGAGCACCCAATCCTGGAATACATTTTAAGGGACATGAAGAACAAGGAAGTTCAATCAGGAGTAGTCAGCACTGATTTACCAGTGGGTGAATCTTCAGTAACAGATCCAACTCAAGTCTATTTTGCCTGTGACAGCAACTGGTGATTGATCTCTTCCCATCCTTATCTCAACCCACAAGCCTTTAGCTATATTTTCTCTACCCTGTCCAGTTGAGGAGGAGAGTGACAGAGCACCTGACATCCAGCCAAGGTCAACCTACCACAAGTTCTTATTTCAGATAGGCAACACTTTGCTCTGAAAAACTCTCCAATAATTTCAGCACTTGCCACAAAGAAATAGTGCCAAAAGATGTCATGCAACCATTTCCCCCACATATGCTTTGCTTCAGACAATACAATTTTGTCCTTCAGACAAAATCTATAAAATATCCTTTAGATACGTAGGTAGAAGATAAGATAAACTTGTCTGCTAGACCAAAAGTGCAAAAAAAAAAAAAAAGCCCATATGGAACTTGCAGAGATATCACAATCTGGTATCAACATCATCATTGAATGTAAATACTAAACAGTGACTCACTGACTGCTACCAATATGTAAACATATTCTATCTGTTGATTGCGTAGTTAAAGTCCTGGAAAATCACTTAAGAGTAAACATTTTAATTTTTACTGAATTTTTTGATATAAGAATTATTGTTCTGGAGATTATTGACCTACTCAGAATCCTGTTTTTCAGAGATACCAAAGTCCCCATTGACTCTCTTAGATTTGAAACAATAATACTTATAGTCAAGAAAAATTAAAAAATAAACAAGCATGTTTTCCCCTCTTTTAAAAAAATTTTACCAGCAAATCCTTTTGTTTAATTTCCTGCTTATGGCCTAGAAATTATGAACTGATCCTCTTAGCATGCTATATTTAAATTGCATCCAAAATATTATGGTTTTGATACCTCAATGGTAACTGGATTTTAAAGCAGAGCATATATAATTTTGAATAAACTACATCCAAAAAATTGAAGAACATGAAGATCAAAATTTCAATAATCAAAATAGACCAAATTAACGAGTTCAGCTTAATACACTACATGTACATAAATGCCCTTTATGTTTTATTAATACTGAGACAGAAAACAGACTCAGGTTTGAAACCAACTCCATTAGGTCTACACAGGCCAGCATCACTGATAGGCATCGATATTTTAGTATTAAAAACCCCCTGACATTGCTCAATACTTGCCATTCCCACCTGGCTGCAGACACCCCCTGGGTGTACAGTCCCAGCACACATCCTTTGAGCCGCTTTCAGTAAGAGCCCCCTGAGAGTGAAGGGTTCAGGGGCTCTGACAGACTGAGCACAGGCATTGTGGATGACAGGAGACCACTGACCCCAAAAGAGGTGTCTGGGGGTTACTCTACCTGGCAAATCACATCAGTCCACCTCCCTACGCAGTTTTTTTCTCAGTACAAGACTCCTTACGAAGTCTGTCTAATTGCCTGCAACTGAATGTGTATTTGGCAGTATTTTGCCTCAAAAAGGAGCAGCTGAGTAGTAAAGGCGAAAACTGCCTTCTTTTCACCAGCTGCCTCTTGCATTAGGGCGCTTCCATGCAAGCCGCTGGGCATCCGCAGGGAAAGGAGGGTTTTGGGAGTAGGTGGGATGATGGGAAGAAGGTTTTCGCTGAGCTCCATGGAAAGTGAGGGAGCATGTAGGATTAATGAGGTCGGAGTCCTGAGAACCACAGGGGGCTGTGCACAGGCTGCCTCAGGCCCTGGGGCTTTGCTGAGGGGAAGATGCGCCCCGAGTTAAAGGCTGTGCTGTGAGGATGTTGTGGGTTTGTGTTTACAGTCTCCTGCCGGTCTTTCCCTTTTGTTTCTAAATCAAAACCATTCGGCGTCTTATCGCTTAGAATGGTAATTTTTCTAGTCAGATTTTCATGAAAACTCACTTTTGTTGAGAAGGTCGCTCTAAATCCTTCACATAGTCGGGCTCCGCGTGCCCCAGCGCAGCGTTGAAGGCTGAGGTGCAGCTGGCTTTGGATAATGCCGAGGCCGGGAGGTGAAAGCCCTGCAATTGCCGAACATTGCCCCTCTCCTGAGGGGAGTGCGGGCAGCTCGGTGAGCAGCTGCGGTGAGGGCTGAGCTCTGTGTGGAGACAGCCCCGGGCAAGGGGCCGCCAAGCGCCGAGCCTTTGCACAACAAAGGGCCCGGGGAAGTGTGGCCCAGGTGGGGACACTCAGGGACACAGCAGGTGCTGGTGGCTCTGCTGGAAGACCTCAGAGTCTCCGGGTGCGCAGACTGGCAGGGTAAAAACTCGGGAAATCTTTTGGTGTGCACCATCTCCAGCTGGTAGTTGTGTTTCTGTGCCGCGATTAAATTCTTGTAAGGATGCAGACATCTGGGACTCTGCTGAGGGAAGCGCAGGGATGAGCAGGTAAGGAAACCTTGCGGGACTGTGTAGAGTGTGGGGTGTGCAGGGAGCTCCTGCTGAGGGGGGCCTGGGTCCCAGCTCGGGCGGTGGGAGTGTGACACCGCTGGAGTGGCTCCTGGGTGGTGGGACAGGAAAGCTGCGCCAACAATCCTGAGTCACAAAAAAGTGCTGTAGGATGGGGAATGTTACAGCTGATGTCTGCAATGACACTAAATCCGTTTTCAAGTAAGACTATGCTACCGGGAAAGTGAGGCTTTTTTCTGCTAAAAGGAGCCTATGAATTGTTTAGATTAAACTGAGTATGGTGTTTGGATAATTTTCCAGGGAAATGCTGAAAAATTATGTGAGTCACTGCATCTTGAGAACTGATTCTGTGGTTTATCTGTTGCTGTGTTTTTGCAGTAGTTCTGAGTTGCTGGACACAATTTGTGGCTAACAGTTCTGTTTTCTGTGGTAGCTGGGTCTGCTGCATTTCACACAGCTGAAGTGATCAGCTATTCTCTTTCAGGAGAACCTGCCCTAAAGGCATTTCGTTTTCAATTAATGGGTTAAAATAGTTTGAGCTCACCAGATGGTTTCTTAATCAGGCATCCCCTTCATGCTACATAAACCTATATTGCTGCTGGAACTTAGAGAGTCATTCTCAAGACTTGAGTCTATCTGAATATGCCAGTCATAACAGATTTTCATGGGTAATGAATGATCAATGTTCAGTATAATGTTCAATAGCATGGAAGGTTCCAAAAGGAAGAGTTAACTAGTCATTGGAGAGAGAGATGCTCTTTAGCAGGGTATTTTACTCTATACCAACCACAAACAAGTTGCTACAGCTGTAATTACAGCTGGGTTTGGTTTGGGGAGTTGAGGTGGGGTTGTATTTTGGTTTTGTGTTTTTTATTCCATTGAGGAATTGTTGTGTATATGTATATGCAGTTTCTTTTTTTTTTTTTTTTTTTTTATTCCACTGAGGAATTGTTGTGTATATGTATATGCATTTTCTTTTTTTTTTGCATTAGAGACAATGTTACTGAGTAGCAGGTTTTAATGCTTCAGGCCCATCTAGGTAGGGATGTCACACATGAAAATATTGCAGATAGGACCACCACAAGTCCTGGTTTGTCACATTAGAAAGGACAGACTCACATCTCAGAAGCTTACTATTTTTGCATTCTTCTTCCTATTTATGGATGGGTATTCACAGAACTTCGGTGTCACGGAGGTAGGGAAAAAATTCAGCTTTTTTCCAAAATCTGAAGGAGAAGCCTGTTAAAAATTAAGGAATCAAAAAAAAAAAAAAAAAGTATACAAGTCTAATGTTTGGATTTTGACTCTAGGGCACTGGGAATGGAGTTTACCTGATCTGCTCTCAGGTGAATGTCATATAGCTCAAATCTGCCTGAAGTTGCTCAGGAGTTTTTTTTCTTAGGTGATCCTAAAGTAAGATTATCAACAATGCCACATGCCATTGTAGAAAGCAGTAGAAAGCCTCCATCTCCCAGCAGCAGCCACCCCACTGCTCTCAGTTGTGAGGAGAAAGGTCATTCCGGTTCAGCCACTATAAAAAACTGCTAGAAAACACCATTTTCTCTCTCTCTCACCTCTGTTTATCATCATTGTAAACAGAACAAAATAGAGGAAAAGACAATTAGCACTGGCAAAACCAGCAGAAATATTTTCGCAGTTATTAATGTACTTCTGCTGAGTATAACACTTTGTAGCTTGCAGCCCTTTGCAGAAAACCTGCCTCTGTCAGTACAGGCTGTAATAAATGGGTATTCTCAGATAGCAACGAGTGGCTTCAAACAGTTCTTTCTGTTGTCTCCCACTGGATATAAGGCTGCTAAATATCTTTCCAACAACAGCACAGTCTTTTCATTGCTTGACTGAAATAGAGGACAATCAACTGAACACAAAATTTTCATTATATGGGAAATGGTAGCCAATGAAAAATGCTGCAGAGCACCTTCTCATCAGTCCATTACAAGTATATCACATCTCCTTTGTTACCTGTGCTGCCTTCCCATACAGTTTCAAATGCAGAACCAGCCTTTCAGCAGACTCTTGTCTGAATTCACTGTTCAGAAAGCTTTGGCCGAAGGCTGTAATCCTCAGCAATGCTCTCCTACCAAATTGGCAGCCTTTTTGATAAGCTGACATTATACCTCAATGAGCTTACCTGAGAGCAAGAGAGGACTGCTCTAATGCTCACTGCTTGTCACGCATCGTGTGCCAGCATTGACCTCAGCTTTCCCAGTACATTTAATGGTGTTTATTAAACACCAGCTCTTTAAACAAGAGCCCCACTGCTATATCATTCTCACCTTGGGGGAGAATGAGAGATTGAACCAATACCTGGCAGATGTGTTGTCCTTTTTTGTAGCAGATTACTGGAAGAAAGCATGATCATAAGTATGATGCAGTAGCAGTTAGTAGGAATTCAATATGATGTTTGAAACTCAATTCTCAAAGGTGTGTGGGAAGCCCATTTTTTTATATATCAAGCTTAGCAGAAGTCTATGAGGATGCTCAAGGAATTAAACTTCACTGCGCCTGTATTTGCAGTTCATGCAGGAGAAGAAGGGACAGCACTGAGATTCTCCCAGTCTTTTCTGACTGTATGAAACATCTCACATTGTGATGTCTGCTTCTTAATGAAAAATCCATAGGCTGCCAAACCCCAGAGTAACCAGAAACATGCTTATCAGTGAGGCCAAGGAACACATGACATTGTCTGCACATTTGTATAGGCACCACTCCACCACATCGTGAGGGGTTGTGGTTAGTGATTGGTGAGAGCATATGTAAACATTGTAAGTGCTAACTTTTCAGGTGAGATCAGTGAAACACAATTAAATGAAATTCTTTCTGGAAATGTGTGGAACAAAGATAAATACAATAAAAGAATAGCTAAAGTTCCACTTTATTTATTTATCTGTTTTCTTTATTGTCTTTACATTCTGGTACTTCTCAGATATGAATATTCCACTGCTTTTGAGGCTTGGAAGATATTACCCTAAAAGTACATGAGAGTTTTATCATTCATGAGCCAGCATTCATGGGTGTATTAGTTTATTTCATTGAAAACATGTAAACAGAGGAGTAGCTCAGCTTGCCATATTCCCCACAGGCAATTTTGAGTTCTTGTGTTCTCAACAAGCAAGTATTCTGCTGATACTTGGTTAAGAAATTAAGGAAAGTACTCAATATAGACTCAGAAGCCAGAGGCCTTGGAAGTGTAAGGTTACTCAAATGGAATTACCAATGGCATACCAGCATTACATTAATGAAACAAAACCTGCCCCTGCCACATTTTCCCATGCTTTGGCCCACGCTAAGTACTTTGATTAGTCAAAGTTTTCAGTACTGTTTACAGTTGTCAGCCTGACAGCAGCACAGTTCTCTGGACTCACTAAATAACTAATCAAAAGAACAGGATTTATAGGTATATACATATAATATGTATATGCATACCATATGTATTTATTATACTCATAGTAAATACTAACAGGTGGAAACACTGGAGTTGTTACAGCATTTAAGTCATCTGACTTATTTGGATAAGATCATAGATGAATTTAGCAATATATATTTTGATTTCTTAGAAAGTATCAGCACATTGCTCCTTAGAAAACACATCTGGCAAATATCTTGCTTATATTGGATTGTAGATAGGTAATGTATGTTCATGTTTTATAATTAGCCCCTCTGCTTGTTCTTAAATGGAACAATGAGAAACTAGAGACTTCAGGTCAGTAGTTAATGGAGTGGAACATTTGCCTGAAAGGAAAGAGTCTAAAAAAAAAAAAAAAAGGGGGAGAACAACTCATAGAGAGTATCTACTACTAATTTAAGTATTACTTGGAAGAAAAACACAAGGGAGTAGCTCTACTCACAAGTGTAAGGACTAAAGTTAAGTCTGGATCCTACTGAAGCTCTGCGAAATAGTACTTTATATTTGTCCTGTACATTTGTATATGAGATAACTACCACCTGACCCGAGGGAAGAAAATTCAAGCTTGAGGTAATAAAGATATAACTGTATGGCACAGTGCAGCAATTCAGTGCTATACTGTGCTGCCTTTAAAAACTGGGCAGTGTATTTGTCAAACTGAAACTGCAAATAAAGCAATTTAATGTTTAGTTTTCATTTTCCAACTGATTTTTCATAGTGTATTATGTTTAATCTTCCTTAGGAACATCATAGTATTAAAAGTGCTTGTTAACTTAATTACAGAAAACTTCCAAATAGTGGGGGATTTTATCATGAGCAAAAAATGTTCTTTCTGTACCAGTGTGACTGATAATAACATGCAGATTTGATTACATTTAGTTACACACAGAAGCAAAGAGCTTTCAGGACAGAATTTGTAGCATTTATTTAGGAGAAAAATGAGGGCAAAAAAAAAATCAAATCTTTGTGAGAAAATAAGAGAGCTGACATCTTTATTCTACATTAAATAAACACTAACTGGCTGCCAGTCTCTCCATGCAGTGAGGTCTTAATATATTTAAATAGTCAGCTGACAGAGACATGACACAAACACAGCTGTCTGCCCTCAGACACCAAGAAGATGTAAAGAGTTGCAGGTTGCAGCTGCAATTCTGTAGCTTGAATAATCAAATGTAAAGACATGCAAAAGTGATGCAAGTTGTTAATTCTTGTTCTTGTATGATGTCTATCAGTGCATTCTTGTTATGATTCTCCCTACAGAGTGCTCTCTGCCCATGGGGAAAATAGCCACACTGTTCTTTGTTTTTGAAACTGTACATGGAAACCGTCTTCATCAATCCCTCAACACTTTTCCACCCCTACCTTTGGTTCATTCATCCAATACCTTAATTTCTTTAGAAATGGAAAGGGGTTTTCAACTTTGAGAATAAGATATAAGTAATGATTTTCAAATCTGTTGTATCACAATTCAGACATCTTTGAGATTCAGAACTTTGGAAAAGTGACTACAGTGGCTGTTTATGTTTGTTTGGGTTTTGGTTTTGTTTGGGGTTTTTTTTGGGGGGGGGGTTTGGGGTTTTTTTGTTGTTGTGGGTTTTTTTTTTTGTTTTGGTTTGTTTTTTTGTTTTTTGTTTTTTTTTTTTTGTTGTTTTTTTTTAATCCAAGTCAACCAAAATGCATAAAAGAAAAAGCATCAGAACATATCAAGCAAAGGGTAAACAGAAGTTTATGCTTGATTTTATTATCTTAGCAGATATGTTATATTAGCATCAGTTGGAGACTTATCTGTTCTAAAATGCACACACATTAAAGAACAAGTTAAACATGGATTGCCACTGACGTCCTGTTCCCAGCTCTTAATATTTGTGTAAATACAGGTTCTATTTTACTTCCTTACCAGTAGAGGTGAAAGTTTATACTTAATGAATTCCTGGTTCACACAATGTATTTGCTTTTAATGCTGTATCTGGTAACAAAATCTATCTGATAATTAAATTAACAGAGCTGTGATGTAAAAAGAAGCAAATAATTTTATTTTTTCCAAGTCCGGTTTGAACATTAATTACAAACTACAGATTCAGCTCAGTTGTGTGGCAGTTATGAGTGTATCAATTAAGAAGACTTAGGATGTTCTAAATAACTTACTGAACTGAGTTCTAACTAAAAACATTTCAGCCACAGCTGCTTTCATGAGTAATGCTTTCCATTCTTTTTTTGGTTAATATGGAGTCAAAGTGCATGCTGCCCAGGAGAGGAGCTGATGTATAATTCAGGATACTCTCTAAATTTCCCTTAGAAAAGGAATACTGATTAGTTGGTAAAGCCTAAAGGCCAAAAAAAAGAGAAAACCCCTGACCCATGCTTTCACCAATTCTTGTCCATCAGATAAATGTTCTCCATGTTAATGTAACTCAGAAGAAAAATATAGGTTAGGAATTATAAAAGTAAAATTGGTTTTAACATTTTCTATTTGGAAAAAAAAAACACTCCCAAGTCTGGATTTAGTTCAGCATGAAGTCTGATCTGTCTCTAGACTTTATATGAGGTCATCATGAATCTTTTTTCTCTCTATTAGAAGTGAATGAAAATGAGAGAATCAGTCTTCCTCTGCAGATTCCTTCATCAGTAGGAGATAAGTTTGGCGTGAGGAGAATCTGTACAGAATTTTGTTCATGATCATAGTGTTCGAGAGAAATTTTAGTTAACAAGTCAAAGGGAGACAGACATGAATAGAGGTGACAGTCCTCCTGTGGTTTCTTTCCACAATGCTATTATTCTGTTCTCTCCTGTCAGCACTGTAGCTAAAATGACCAGAATGCAGGATTCTTATAGAACAAAGTGTGCAGCCCAGTCCACTCCAGAGATCAGAATGCAAACCAGTTTGAGTCCAGCATCAACAACACAGGGCTCAGAAGCAGGAGAAGCGTGTGGGAGCTGAGAGCAAGCAGAGTTTGTCTTCCCAATGTTCCTGTGCAGGAAGGGGAGCACGGTATCACAGTAGCAGGCCTTGCTTTGTTTTGTGTGTTTTGTTTTTTTTTTTCCCCCCAAAATGATTTTACTCCAGAAACACTTGAAATATTTTGTCCCTGTCCTCTGGGCAGTGGATACGCTTCAGGGAATTGTGGGAGTGGCAGCTTTGTCAGCCTCTGGTGTTGGCAGGACATAGAGAGTGAACTGCACCAACCCAGGTCCCCACAGCTACAGTATCTGAGATATTCATCACAGGGAGTGCCAGAGGCATGAAGCCAACACGAGGAGGTCTCAGGCCATTGTCCCCAACAAATTATAACTAAAAGTTAAGTACTAATCAATGAAGTCTTTACCACTTTTAGAGGCATGATTTTAAATTATTTTCTACATTTTTTTTCTGACAGGTATATGGGAAAAACTTGACTCTACAGTCATTTAAGTTCAAAAATATTTTGGAACAGTGTAAGAGTGCTACTTTTGGAACAGTGAAAGAGTGCTGTTAGCTATTTCTTAGTTTGTGTTCACTTTCATCTATGCACCTGTTTAAGCCAGAAATTACATACTCCCTATCTCCTATGGTCACTGTATGTCTGCATATTGCAACCAAGCATAATTTACAGTGTTAAGTGGAATTTTACATTTAAATATCTGTAGGCAGCTACCCGAGGACAGCAGAGATGGTTCCAACTGAATGGCAGCATTAACAGTCTATCTGGTAGCAATTTTTTCTGGTTGTGTGTGAGGTATCTCATCTACTTGAAAGGTATAAGGAAAATAAGTTTTCTTGATTCTGGTGACCAAAAGGAAAGCAGATAGTGTGGATTTCTACTAAAACAAATAAGGTGGATTATTTACCTGGGTTTCTTTTAGGTACTGTTGGGGGAAGGAATTTAAGTGTAAAAAATGCATGAAGAAAAGCACCTGGAAAGGCACACAACATTAAATACCAGGAGGTTCTAAAGTGGGACATAGGCTGAGGATGAGGAATAAGCTGGTCATGATTTTTTTTTGTGAATACTTCTCAGCCAAAATTTTTTTTATTTACCGCAATTGGAACGTTCTCAGAATATGTATCTGTTTTACTGTCAGTTTCTTTGGAAAGCATCTTGGCAAAAGAGACAACCAGCTGGCCATGTGGTGCCTGCCAGCTACTCACACAGCTAGACAGGAGCCCCTGGTGGGTGCCATAAGCTTAGCCCAGGGAAGCTGCACTCAGTGTGATCCTCTGCTCCCTGGCTACATTACCTGAAAGACAAGGATGAGAAACAGGAAGAAAAAATGGGAGTTTGCTTTCTTCTGTTTAGAATGTTAATGCCAGTTAGGCTGTGCTTTTGGTTTATTTTTTAAAAGTGGAATGGTAATGGAATTACCTTGTGTAAGGTAAGCAGCACTAACAGAAAATAGTGTTACCTTGAGACAATCTATACCAAAAAAACCCCTGGGTTGTCAGACTTTCCTACTGAAATTTTACAGCTCATTGGATTGTAGATAGAAACTGAGGTTGTCCTGGCAGTCACAGTGAATGTCTCAGTCATAAAGGATAACAGATTTGATTTCGAGAGCCTTATTTTATGTAATTCTGATACAGCATTTATGAGACAATAAATGTTATATTCATCATACATAAATGATTCAATCATTAATATTTTAAAACAATTACTTGAAGGCCGGGCATCTAAAATAGTTTGGAAGTTAAAGTAGATGATTTTAATAGTGTCATTAAAATGGTTTATCTTAAAATTACTCAAAATTTGAATGAGACAGGAAATCAAATTTCAGAGCTCAAAGACAAAACCCACCAGTTCAGCTGTTGTGTCAGATTCCTATATCTGTAAAGCCTGTATCTTTGCATTCCACTAAGAGCAATGGAAACTTACAGGCACAAAGCTGGAAATTACTTATACACCCACAGGGACTAGGGGTAATCAAATGCTATATTTTGGTCTGACTCTTTATAAAGATATGTAGCTATTTATCCATGAAATATGCAAGGCTGCTAAAATAATATACAATGAGTATATTGCAGGAAGTGGAATGTTTTCTTAGCAATCTGCATAAAAGCATCAAAATATTCTCTAATTTATATACCTAAAAATTCCTAGAATAATTAATCTGTAGACAAGATAGTTATAACACTTTAAAGAATAGATTTTCTCAATTTGCATAATATCTGGCTTACATAAATTCCTTTGACATTTCAAAAATCTTTCAGAAGTGCACATGATGCTGGAAACTAAAATGTGTTTCAATACTGAGAAACTGTTACTGGATACTAAATATAGCCACAACAATCTCTGCTCTCCTGTACAACAGCAGTTTCTGACAAATGATGTTGTTCTAAACCAATTATAATTATTAAATGGAAAAAACCCACATTAATTACAGGCATCATTATCTCACTACAGCTGGGCATGCAGTTCTTCACAAAGCTCTTCCATGTAAAATAATTATCATATTATGGACTGTGGATTCAGTCAGTTCTCACAGTCCTCAAGCAAATACTTTTTTCGTGATATGGAGTCCTGACTTCAATGCAGTTGTAGATGGATGCTTTTGATTAACTGTGTTCACATCATCATTGGATGTCTCCATAAAATAATAACTTGCTGAATCAAAAGTATTTAGACTGAGTGACTGAAATTTCTTCCAGGAAAGCTGAAGGTAATATCTTTATCCTGACTTCTCAGACAGAATGAGTTCAGCTAAGAATGTTGCTAGAAATACAGGGAACTGAAAACAACAATATTTTGAGTAACTATTTGTAATAACTTTTGTCAGTATATGCATTTCTTGAGAATTTTTTGAGCTTCATATAGTAAAGATATAAAAGGTTTCAGTAAACATAAATGCTACAGAGAAAAGCTTGAAGCTGTGGTAATGGAAGAGGAAAATTAACTGTTACCAGTGATCTTAGTTCCATGATGTTTCAGTCTGCCACCTTGGATAGTAAAAGTGATGCTCTCAAGTGCCCAGTTCTTCAAATGAGAAAGCCATGAAATGCTCATTGATGTCAGCTGTTTTAATTTATTACTGCTTGACAGAAAGATTACGAACATATATTACAAAAAAATCCCATTTGACAGCAGTGATGAATTTTTTTTTGTCTCTTCCATCAGAGAAAGATAAATTTCTGTCTGACATTATCAGTTATCAAATTTGAGTTACTAGGGAGCACTGCAGTCCCTTATCTTCATAAAGAAGATGCTTCTTAGAAGTAGGAAAAATGAAATTCTGTTTTGGATTTCATTAATATGTACTTAGAGCTGATTTGCCAGAAATAATGTAATATGTACAGTTGTGAAATCCTAATTATATATTTATCATAGTATCAGTCTGGATAGAGGCTGTTTTGAGGACTTACTATTTTTTCACTTTGATCATGATTTTTACAAGTGACAGGTGATTTTGTTCATTTACTTTAGGGCTTTTATAAGACAGGTGCAGAAAATTTTCAGCAGAAATTTTAAATTTAGGGTTGCAGTTCTGTTATCAATAGCCATATACTTCTCCATCTTCTGTTGCTGGGGAGAGAATAGGGGAGTAGTGAAGGGGGAAAAAAACAACTGTGAAAACCAAAAAGGCAGACCTTCATGTCAATTAAAATTTAATGTTCTCACTTTAATTGCAACCACATTGAGCTATGGCTGAAATTAGGTTAAGTCACTGTCTTTCCTGGGCTTCTTCCCACCACTCAGAAGAGGTAACTCTGATAATTTCCTTTCCCCTTCCCTCCCCTGGCCTGACCTTCCCTTGCCTTCCCTTCTCTGACCCTTAAAGCACTGCCCCTGGATGCTGGAAGCGCAGGGAAGCACCAAGGCACACACAGTGTTGGCAGCTGTGGGCATGGCTTGTGGTCTGCTTGTTGTGATATTGCTGGGGATGACAGGGCACGCACCTCTTGTGCAGGCAGATTGCCAAGGAAAAGGCCCCATCTAGTCCCACTTTCCCAATTTCCCAGTATTGCATAGGTGAAAGCAGGAAAGGCTGAGGAAATTCATATGGAGAGATAACCCATACATTTTATATAAGGAAAGTTTTCTTATATTGAGTCTATGTTTTCCACAAGCAATTATTTTGCTAATGAAAAATGACAGGATTAAGCAACTTCTTGTTTTAGTGTCAAATCAGTGGTGGCAGTGATGTTTTGAGCATATCCAGTGCATTGAACATTTCACCTCTAATGTGGAGAGATTCGGGCGTAACAGACGTGGAATTGACCTGTGATGTTGGTGGGAGGGTGGAGATTAATTTGTGAAAGTTTCCAAAGTACCACAGTGCGATAGTGATACATTACTCTGCCCCTTTTTGGAACTGCCCTTGGCAGTACTAAGGTGGTGGGCAAGGGCTTACTTAGCTCCCGTGCATAGTCAGGAAATCAGCTGTGCCGTGGACAGACCTCTTTACCCAGGCAAAGTTTATCAGCTTGCTAAAAAAGTCACACAAGGGCGAGATGAACGCAATCACCCTGGAGAGTAAATGGAAGTTAATGAAAGAAGAGCTAATACAAAAATCTGAGATCTGTATCTCTGTTCATTCATGTCTTACTATCTTTTATTCACACAGTCTTTTCAGCAGTTCCAAAACTCCTACACTTCGTTCTTCCACTTTGTGTGCTGGTCCAATATTATTCCTTTTCTTATCAGCTAGTGATCATAATTTGTGTA
This sequence comes from Passer montanus, assembly GCF_014805655.1. Lineage (NCBI taxonomy): Eukaryota > Metazoa > Chordata > Aves > Passeriformes > Passeridae > Passer > Passer montanus. The sequence continues at coordinate 2,310,911 of NW_024371593.1, forward strand.
TTATTTGTCTTTTTGCTTTTGGTTATAATACCAAATTTGTTCAGTGAAGGCAGGTAAAAGTGTTTGAGCTGCTACAAATAGAAGCCATTATAAAAACCTTGTAAGAATGATAATGAACTGGAGGAGGTTTGCATTTTCTTTTTTCTTCTTTTTCTAAGTGGCTTTTAGGTGTGTTGAACTTGATAAAGAGGAGATCCTGTTTGGCGGGTACTCTGCTGTTACAATTTCTGCAGGCTGTGGGAATGAGGGAGGGCATTGCAATTCTATATATAAAGCATCCAAGCTTGAAGAGGGCAGCCTAGAAAGTGGCAGCATTAGCACTGCCCTCTTGGAACGGAGGGGAGCACTGAGAACACTGCCCAGGCAGGGCGTGCATCATGCTCCCAACACTGGTACTGCTCATCTTCTGCAGTTTCCTGCACTCTGCCGGTAAGTCCGAGGTGCCTGGGCTCCTCTTGGTCCATGGTTTGAAGGAAAATTGTAGTGTGGCATCACTTGAGGTTCAGGTTTTGTTCTCCTTTCCCACAAATGGCAGAATTCAGTTTACACATTTTCTTCTCTTTTGCTTCATCTTAAAACACAATAGGTTATTTAATAAATACATGGCTGAAATAAAATAATTCATTCTTCACTATTTCAGAAAGTTGATCACTGATTTGTTGGATTCTTCTCTAAAACTCATTCCCTAGTTACAGAGAATATTTTTAATGGACTTTTGTTGTATTTCCAAGTTGCCATGTGCCTTCCTCTTTCAGATGTTCATGATCCGGTGTCCTAGTGATGTCATTGCAGATATATATTGTATATCTTCTGTGTAGAGTGATAATCAAAATCATTTTTCTTTGTTATGTGAACTGAAAAAAGCATTAAGTATGAGCTATGTGATGACATATGTATTTCTTTTTTGAAGAATGATGTGATAGAAAGAATCCTATGCTGGAAAACAGGCAAATAAATGATTCTATTCTAAAACTTTTACATGATTCTCGATGTATTCCTCCATATATTACTCAGTACAATCCTTCAGTCTTTCTGAGAAGTCTGTCTTACTTTTTTGATCCAACACACCTGTATACCAGATGAATGTGTAATTTCTGAAAGAAGATTTCATAGGTAAGTTCATTGGCTCTGTAGCTACTCAACTACCTTACTCATTATTCCTCCTGTCCTGTTATCAGTGGATTTTTTGAGAATAAGTCCTTTCTGCCATGGTTTGGCACGGCTTAAGATTATTTTTTTAATCTCTTCTATATATTCTCGTTAATAACCAATTACAGTTAGAATTTCAAGAAAAGATTTCAAGCTGCTAAAAAGCATACTTCACATCAGGTGAAACAAAGTTAAATTTATTTCTTCTGTGTTGTGTTTACAACATTTAATGAATCATGTAGTTCAAATTGCATGGGGACATTTATTGCTCTTAAATCACTGACTTAAACTGTAGCATGAAAATAATTAAAATATAAGCAACTCAACCCTTTAGTAGACTCTCAGAGCCAATTTCTAACCTCAGCTGTATTGTTAAAAATCAGGTGTAACTCCATTCACTGTATCAACACCACTGTACCAATATCAAGTCAAGTACCTGAACATAGGTCCTAACCCCAAGTTTTGCTGTCTGCAAGAGCAAAATCTTCATCTACATGACTTCCTGTTTTAGATAATAGATGTATTGCTATAAATACTTGCAATCAAATGGAAAAATGCTGTAGAAACTTACACAGACACAAGCTTTACCTATAAACCTGGCAATCCCAAATCAGAATTTTTTCTACAAAAGACTAAGTTGAATTTAAAGATAAAAACCCTAGAAGCAGGATCTAGAAAATTCTTACAGAGCAGTTTTCTTTTTTGGGATATGTCAATATTTCAGGTCCTTGGAATGCCTCACAAGATTGGAGACTGTGAAAACAAACAGATTTCATTCTGTCAAGGAAACATTTGAAATCATGCAATTTTTGGATGTTGATTTGTACGTTCTTAAATTGAGCAACATGCAGGGTGCTCATTATTTGGAACTCTAGGTCCAAATGCTGTATCCTTAGAATTAGTCAGACCAAAGCTAGGACTTAATTGTCTTCTTCATGGATCTGTATCCAAATTCTGTACCTTGAGTCTGTCTCTAGGTAGAAATGTAAATATTGATTTTAAGGACATATATTTGATTATTGGATGTGAAATCTGATGGAAAGTGATAACAAGAAAATCAGTAAACATGCTTGAGTAAAAACAAATCTGGAGAAGCTTAAAACCTGATTAAAACTGTTAGTTCTAGCCTTTTCTTAATAAGAGGTGCTGATTCATTGATTAAATCAAGGCTTCACCCCTTTAGCAATTTCAGTAAAAGTGCATGGATCCTTTTGAGATGTTTGTGTATTATCATACTTTTCCTTACGAAGTATGTAACTAGGAAGTTACACACTTTTGATTTATGCTGTTCACCTGTCTATGTAAGAGACAAAGGGAGGTAAAAATTTCATACTGAAGAGAAATCTTCGTGAGCATGGGCAACTGATAACTCATGTTACAGCTACAGCTTTACCAGTACCCTCAGTGTTAAGTTTAATTTTAGGCTTCTATCATTTGTTTTAAAGCTCTTGTCCTTTCCAGAACATCTGACATTTCAACATTTCTGTTTGTCTCCGATTAGAAGAGAAAAACTGAACTCTTTACAAAACAGAGATTTTAAATTTTTTCTGCAAGTTGGAAGTACAAAGATTTCATTTCAATGTTTTGTTTTCATTTGTTTATCTGATGTGAAATACTTTGATTGAAGCCATTACAACATAAAATTGTATTTTCCCATAGGGATGTTTAATAGTAACCAGACTATAGGAACACAATTACTTGTTTCTTCATAGTAAATCATGTTCCCTGGTTTGTACTGTTGCCATGAACTAGACAGGCTGACCACACAGTAACTGCACTTCAATAGATATCATTCTCAAGGAAGTTGGCCAGCTGGAGAAGAGTGGGAATTGGAACTTAAACCCTCCTTTAGCCAAGAAAAGCGAAACTCTGGTTAAAGTTCTACTGAGATAATTCAAAATAATTATTTAATGTTATTTCTCAAATGAAAACATAATACTTGCAGTAATAGTAAAATGTCAGAAAGGAAGATTTCAGTACTTCAGAAATTTCGTTTAACACTAGGACAGACTTTTAAATGAAAAAATCTTAAATGATTGCAAAATACAACTTCTGCATAGCCATAGTACTTGCTACTTCAGAGTTAAGTGTGAGAAAAAGAATGTACATACTGAGAATAATTACTGTACTGTAATTAGTATAATAGTTTGATCTCACAGGATACTGGTTGGCAGATAGTCAGCAAATGGCTCTGTATTTGTTTTATTAGCTAGTCTTTGGGCAAAAACTTAAAGTGGATTTCATATCCATAGTTATTTTCAATCTAACCCTTCTACACCTCCATATAATCCAGGATGATTATTATGCTCAAATTTAGTCTAAATACCAAACCTGAAGTACGTGTTAAATTTTGCTCTGCTTAGATGCTTGAGTTTGAAAAGCTATCAAATAAGCTTTGTAAACTGATTTGTCTTTTCTAATCGAAAATATTTGTCCATTAGACATTTTGTTTTACATCACGCTCTCTAGATAGATCTGACTTGAAGTAATATTTTAGGCATATTTTCAGTTCCTGAAAATCTAATATCCTTGGAAGGCAGCTGTTACACACTTCTAAATCCCATTCATGTAGTGTTTGAAGTTTAGGATTAAACTGTAACGATTGGAAAACTGTAAAGCCAACAATTATAGATTATTGAACAAATGCACATGTTAAAATCCAGGCATTCAAAAAAGGCAGCAGGAACTCTGGGCATGAGGAGTGTTAGCTGGAAAGCCACAAACTGACCGTTCCTTTTTGTGGTGTACTTACTGTGATGCACGGATCACTAGGAACTTGGAAGGAGCATGCTGGATTTTGGAAATGCCTACTGAGTTGCAGGCCAACCATGGCAAAATCTCAAACAATTATTGGCCAGTGCTGACCAGTTCTAGACAGCAAGGCAGTGTGAGTAGGATTAAAATGATTTTGTGATGAGTGTGTCGTTCAATGTGGGAATGGCTGAGATAAAAGCCATTTTATGCTATTAGAACAATTAGGGTGGGAGCACTTTGTCACTGAATTTGTGTCCTTGATTTATTTCCCTTATGCCTAAATATTCATTGTATACAATTCTACCAGTGTAGTATTTTAGCTCTTAGAAACTTAGATTAGTTTATTCAAATAACATCTTTTTTCAGCAAGTACTGTTTCTTAGAAGAATTGAGGTATAGACTGAAGGGAATATTGGAGATGTCTGGATCTGGGATCCAAAGCAAAAGGATGTGCTGAAACACTCAGTTCCAGAATTCCCTCTTGTGCTTTCACCTAGCCTGACATAAAAGGCAGAACCTCACCTGTTTTCCTGCAGCCCTTGAGGGAGCACATGGCAAATACTACCTCACGTTCAGCAGCACAGCATGGAATTGGCTGAGAGTCTGCTACAGCTGGTGAGCTCCCTGGAGGCTTCCCCTCACTGCAGTATCCAAGGAAGCAGCAGCACCCTGCAGAGCTGTAGTGTATATATAGATATTTGTGGGGATTTGGCCTGGCTTATTTGATGAAAAAACCTTCTGCTACAGCATTTTCTATGTTGCAAAATATCCTAAACATGTAATAGAGAATTACATGGGTTCTACAAGATACTTGCTTCTTCTACACAAGAAATAGCAGATATGAGAAAATTTAAAAATGAATAACACATTTCTGAAGCACCTCAGGTCTTTATTCCTGCATCTTATGTATAGGTTTTTGCCACCCAGCTATTGCCTCTGAGAGCTCACTCCAGCAGTGCTGGAGGAAACACTGGGTGAAAGAGCCTTTGGGTATATGTGAGAACGTGGAGCAGTTCTGCTCATGCGGCAGGTCTGTCTTTGACATGGAAAATGAACCACACTGCACTCAGCATTTGCTCGACGCTCCTGGGCTTCTCCTAACCAAACCAGGCTTTGTGGAGAGGTGTGTGGAAGGGAGCAGGTGACAGCTTGCATCATTCTGCCTTAATGTGAACAGAAACTATGCCTGGGATTTCCTGCTCTTCAGCTCCACATCCCACGGTTATTGTGAAGAGCACACAGGACAATACTTTCCCCATATTTTCACACTTTTGGCTATTCCTTCCATTACTTCTACCCAGATGGTGAAAAAATAACTCAAAAACATGAGGAAAGATTTATCCTTTTTTTTAACAGGAACATGGGATTTGAGTATGAAGTATAGGAGCTCTCATATTGCATAGGATTTCTGGCAAATTTTGGAAACATTTGTCTGATGCAGAAGAATTTCCTATTACCTAATTATGTAACAGGAATTATGTGATTTTCCATTATAATTGTCATTAATATTTGTGTAACAGTGCACAATTCCTGTGTTCTGGCCCTGCTTTGACTTGCAGCATGCTTAAAAGAAAATAAATATACAAATATTCAACTTCTTTTGCTCAGAGGATAACTTCATTGTGTTGTCTTTTTCCTTTCACAGCTTTTGAAGGAAATTATTGGTCCCCCATTCTTCTCCAAAAACAGAAAGAATCTCTGCAAAGAAGTAAGTGTCTGACCTGGTTTTTAATGTTTGCATTCAAGTGTGAGTGACAACTCTATTCAGTATCAAGTCCATATTGCAGAAGGCACTGTACAAACCACATAATAAAAATAAGTCTTTGCCTCAAGGACCATATGTTTTGAAGCATTAAATTTTAGAAATTACAAAAGAAGACTTCGCATGTAAAAAGATTGTAAAATGTGTTGTCTCACTGTGGTAAGTTGTAAACTAAATGGAAAGTGCTTTAGTGTGCCATGCTGAGGTTTTGATGCCTAAGGATAGAAACTGTGAGCAGTTTAATAGCCTTCCACATTTAGAAATATGCTATTGGGGTAACTTGTGTGATAAGTTTCATTTTCATTCCTACATATTACTGCCTAATTCTATCTAAAAATTTAGGATATTAATTCTTTTGATATTGCAAAATCCAGGAAACTAAATAAAGCTCATCCTCCATATAGATTAGCTCTGTGACTGATTTTAAAGATTTCAGGTTAAAACAAACTTAGATGCAAATGGACAGTCGGAGTGTGGAATGCTTCTTCCTCACCTTTATATCCAGCAGCCAGAGTGGGGTCAGAGCAGGACAGATCTCTGCTGCAGTGTTCAGCTGTGCCAGCTGCTGCCACTCTTCTGGTAGCTTTCCAGCAGTTTTCCCTTAACTCCAAATAATGGCTTGTGTGCATCCATCCAAACCTGTATGCAAAATGAGCTCCAGCCACCTACTTACTGTAATTTGTGCTAGTCCTTCTGAGTCTGAAAAATACAAATAGTGAGGTACTACTACTATCTTACTTGTACAAAACAATGTGCAATGCCAAAACAAACACACAAAAAGGCATATTATAGCTTTAAAATATTTAAAATATTAGCTATCAGAAGTATGGTTGGAAAGGCAGGTATCCTTAAAATGTTAATTCATAATTAAAGTGTAATGGTAAATTTTGACTGTGGTTATTGTGGAATTTTCTGCTACAAAGAAATTTTGGTTCACTTCAAAATGATGGTGGACAAGGACTTGCAAGCCAGAGCACAAGGGAGGGGTAAGCAGAAGAATCTCAATAGCCTCACATAATTCCCTGAACTGAAAATAATTGGAGACTGAGGGAATGTCTCTGGAAGTACATAGGCCTGATCTGATGGTAGTCTTCCCTTGGGCAGGCTATTAATGGTCACTGCTGGAAATAAATTACAGAGCTACATCAACCCTTAGGCAGAACCAACACACTTTTTCACATGTCCTTTTCTGAAGAAATGTGAGGCACTGACTTCTAAATTTAAGTTAATTCAATAGTCTTCTAGTTTTCCATGTCCATGGCAAGAAGGAATGAATGTCATCATGCTAACATGATATATGTTACGGGATATGATGTTACTCTGCTACAGGAATACAGAAGGCTATGGCCCTTTTGAAAACACAAAAATTTTCACAAGACCCTTTCTAAAATAAGTAAAAATATCAGTCACTAATATTCTCATTTTTTCTATCTTATTCTGTATACAGACAATCTTCCTAGTAATTCATAATTTTAATGTTTTACACTAAAATATCATGCTTTACTTCTGCATACCATTAAAAGCAATTATCTGTACTCAAAAGCTTTTTACATATCAGTGGTTGAATGAAATTCTTTATCCAATTTGGAGAAAATGGGAGGGGTAGAACAAAAATAATGATATCAAATAAAAATGTATTGGAATAATAATTTCTTTAGGTAGAAGAAACAGAGTGGCTTGAATTAGGAGAATTCTTATTCAGTATAAGCATGGAAAAGCTACATGAAGTTCATCCTTAAAAGTAAAAAATAGTTGAAAGACTTTTAATCTGGCAAAAAATTCTCAAGTATTGAGGAACCAGGAAATCATCGCTGTCTGCTCTTACAACAAGAGAAACAGTAGAGCATGGATATAGACTAATTAAAAGAAAATCCCTAGATATTATTTACTAAAAGCTGAACTCAAAAGACAAACACATAATCTGGATTTAAACTTCCTTGAGTTATTGACATTCCCATTTGTTGTTTTTCTTTGATAAGATTAAATTAAAACAAATACAGTGACCGTGCTCCTGTATTTATTGAAAGGGGCACCTCTTGAACTCTGACCAATCATTGACCATTGACTCTGGGCAATCATTCCTTGGCACACTCTGGGATTTGGTGGTCAGTGTCATTCAGGCACAGTATATTAAACCAGCTGGACTTGGGCATGAAGGATCAATGATAACAATCAGCCAATTCCTATTTTCCAGTCAGACCTTCAGGACAGAACAGAAGTGTGGAAGAGGAGTACTTTTTGCCAGCAGGTAACATTGGGAAACAGTATTTTCTGCATGACCTGGATAAAACCAGTAGCATTCTGCAGTTATTCGATCTCTCCTTTACAGTTAAAAGAGATGTTTTGGCTTTAAAACAAGAAATATAAATTGCATGTAGACTTTGATAAACTTATGTGATACTTTGTAATTCTAAGATATATGCTAAGACACCTAAGCTTCATATGATTCCATAAGCAAAAATAATTAAAAAATGAAAGCAACAATCTGGAAGTCAAGCAACAATCAGCAAGTCTGGAAATACAAAACTGAGGACATGATTTTAGGTACTTCAATAAAATTACCAGCTTCAGAGGGACTGTTCAGATGGTGTAAGTAGGTGCAGAACTATTTAACAGCACGTGCTGGAGTTGTATCTCTTCTTTTTGGTCTCATTTCCACATCTGAAAATTTGTCTCTTCAGATGAACATTCCAGACTTCTTAAAATCTGAACATTCTTTACTTCTTAAAAATTAAAATTTATTAAAATAATCTGTATATTTATAATAATGGCTGGAACTTTGTCACACGAGTACACAGCTGAGAGAGTGTGGAATTACAAGTTGGGCTTTGAAGACTGGATATCTGGTGATTGACTGTGCAGTTAATCATGATATAGTAATGCCATAGCTTGGTAAATGCTGTGCTTGTGATGTTAAAGCTCTGTCCACTAGCAAGCTGTCACCTTTGCAAACAGATCTAGCAGACTGAAATAAGAAGGCAAGTCTTTTTATTACCCATAGGAATTGAAAGGGTTATTCCCAAGCTAGGAAGTTAGGGAATTCTCCTCTGCTTAAAGTAAATGAGAATATTACTCTCACTCCTGATATTGTTTCACTTCCTGACTTGAGATAAAATTTTGAGATTACAAAAGAAAAGAAAAAGCCAAACAGAGAGCTGGAAGGTTGTTTACAGAATTTATCTGAGCATAAGCTTAATAGCTCGTCCTAGTATTTATATTTGAAATGCTAATCAGAATGAGCAAATATGCTAAATCCATGTTTCTTTTCTCTTTTATAGTTTTGGGCAAGGATTCCTGTTCTACCTGGGGAGGAGGGCATTTTTCAACCTTTGATAAATACCAGTATGACTTCACTGGGACTTGCAACTACATCTTTGCAACTGTATGTGATGAGACCAGCCCAGACTTCAACATTCAGTTCCGTCGTGGGCTGGACAAAAAAATTGCAAGGATCATTATTGAGCTTGGACCTTCTGTTGTCATTGTTGAGAAAGGCAGCATTTCTGTCAGGAGTGTTGGGTAAGATTCTGCCATGACTGGGGCATGAAGTGTTTAGAGAAGGGAGGGAGTTATGTATAACAGGTGCAGGGAGTTATATAGCACAACTGGTTTGTGTCAAAAAATGAATTATCATATTACTAAAGGTAACACACCTAACTGGACTCTACTCCCATTGCTTCCCATCAAGCACTCACACTCTACAACAGTCTCTTAATGGTTTCTCTGATCTTGTCAGTTTTCAGTCATGATTCTTATATTAAAATATTAAAACTCCACAGACTCTCCTCAGGATAATCAGTGTTAGTTTCACCACACCAACTTCATGGTTCTTGAAACATATTAGAGCATATAGCTCTGCTCTAATGAAACCAAACTAAATGAAGACGCCACGTCCTGTGCAAACATTGTCAGTAGTGTAGAATCACTATGCATTTTTTGGTGATCCTACATCCTACTATGAAACTGCTCATGTGGATTTTCAATCAACAGAAACTTTTATGTGTTTTGAAATGTCACAGTTAAAAAGGAAAAAAAATCTGTTTCATGTTGCTGCAAGTACTCAGACTGGGTGTGTATCATATCCAAAATAAATAACTAATACCTGCATTATCTTGCTGCAAGGTTGGTTTCTCTTCTCACCTTATTTCAGTGTCATTCAGTTGCCTTACACCAGCAATGGAATCCAGATAGCACCTTATGGACGCAACATCCGCCTGGTAGCCAAGCTGATGGAGATGGAACTGGTGGTCATGTGGAACAATGATGACTACCTCATGGTTAGTAAAATGTTCTCATAGAGCAGAGAAGGAAATTCTTACTGATTTACTGGAATGGCAAGGACTCTCTGAATTTAATGGATGCTGTTGCATGTATTTAATATTTTGATATTTATTCTTTTCCTGTTTTATCCATTCCTCTTGAAATAAACAACTTTGCATATTACTTTCCCTTGCAGCATTGGTAGTTAGCTAAAGCCATGAGTGCTGAGATTTGTGGATCACACATTTTAATCTTTCCTTAGGGTGTTCCAGCAGCTGCAATCTTTTTCTTAAGATATGTTTTTTAAAGTTGTTTAGAACATAATACTGTATGTCATAGTTTAGTCTTTTTTATTGGGCTTCCCTGGGACTTCTTTTGGTTTCAAATATTGAGTTCTTCTACCAGTTTATTTTTTCTTTCCTATTTTTCAGTCTTTTCAGGTTTTCCCTTTAAAATCTCTATTACATTTTCTCAGTGTGACCTGTGATGATATTGCCACAAAAGACCCTGAATTCTAAATTGTTTGATAAAACAAGGAGATGTAAATTGTCTGGGAGATTTATCAGCATTATTATCACATATATAAGAGAAAATGCTACTCTGATGGATTAATCTGACTATACAAAGAATATGATTTTATTTCTCTGATCTAAGATTTTCATAATAATTAATTGTAGGCAGTAGTAGCACTACCATTTTAGTCTCCAGAATAATAGAGGACTGAATAACCTTCTTATGAAAATAGATTTTCTTACTGTAGCTTTAAGTTTCTTAAGACACCTGAAACTCATACTGTGTCAACAAAGATATTAGTAAGGCTTCAGCATTATTTTCTTTTTTTCCTGGCTCTTTAGAATGTTATCCCCCCTCAATTCTCTGTCTCTTCAAATCTTACCCTTTTTATTAAATACTAATTAAAAAAATCATTATTTGCCTATTGGGAAAAGACTTCACTGCTTAAAAAATTCTTACTCCAAAACACTCACTGAAATTAATGAGAAGAATCACTTTTAACTGGGTGCTTGAACTGAATGTGTTTAAGAAAGTTATTGCTGTATAGATAATTTTACTTAGGGTGATGCTTTAAAATGTTTTGTTGTATTTTATTTTAGGTTTTGGCTGAAAAAAAATACATGGGGAAAACATGTGGAATGTGTGGGAACTATGATGGTTATGAATTGAATGAATTTGTCCGTGAAGGTAAGAGACAAGGGTATTTCAGAAAGGAGGAGCACGAGTTAAAGTGAATCAAGGTGAAAATTGAATACTGCGATAGCATTGCTGTGTTTCAGAATTGAGTAAAGCAGTCCCATGGGGCACCAACATACCTCATATGATTATGCTACACTCTGTTATCTGCTATGAGCATAACATAATGGGTTCCTCACACAAGTGATAAGGACTCTTATCTTTTAGAAACAGGTGGTAAGGATCACACTCTCCTGACTTCCACGAGAGGCAGTTGTTATCATTGGGAAAATTAACTAGTAGGACATTTAACAGTCAAAGAGTAAAATCTCAGTTTTGCTGCATCACAGCAACAAGTAAACAAATCAATGCAGTCTTTTTCCTGACAAATTATAACCCTTTATTTTCCAGGTAAATTGCTGGATACATATAAATTTGCTGCATTACAAAAAATGGATGACCCATCAGAGATCTGCCTGTCCGAGGAGATACCAATTTCTGCTGTTCCTCACAAAAAATATGTAAGAAAGATCTTGTTGGCTTCTCTGCAGCATGATTCTTAGCAGGGGGCAAGATAGATAGAAATCAACAACAGGGAGACAGAGGTTTCATAGAAATTACTTCCATGAAAACGTGTACAGTCAACATCTGTATAGCATGATATGAGAAAGAAAAGGAGTTTTTGAATAAAAAACACATTTGAAAAAAGGGCCAGAGGCAATTTTGAGGATAGATTTAAATCACTCATAAAAATCAGCCTGCATTTAGCTCAGAACTTTCTGGAATTTCAGGCAGGTCATCACAGGAAATTCATGGAAACCAGTGAAGCTTTAAGAACTTTTTATATAGCACCTGGAGACCTGGCACTAGAAGCTGTACAGATTTGAAGATACTCATAATGCCTACGACATATTGCCAGACAGCAGCACTGATAACAGGGACAACCACCATCAACTGCTATCACTTACAGTTCTAAATGAACAGAAAGTCAGTGTGCCTGAGAACCTTGGAGACCTTATACTGCAGTAGGCACCATGACAGGCAACACAAACTTACAGGGGAACAGAAATGCACCAAGTCTGTGCTCAAAGAGGAATTAATTTTCTGATCTTCATATCTGGGATGTTTTTTATGGAACATGTTGTCTCATGTTTGCCATGAGACAACACATTTCCTGTGTGTAATGTTGTCAGCCATTTTTAGGGGGGCTGATGGCAAAGAAAGTGACTTAATTTTCAACATAATGAGAAGTGGAATTATTTCAATATATCAAGTTCTTTCTATTGTACAATGAATTTATATTCCCTTCTACCTATGAATTTCTCATGCATTTTAAGTCAAAAATCCATTATAAAACTCTAGGGGGAAAAGCAAACAAACCAACAAGGAAATAATAACTAACAGTGTGGTTTTCATATGAAGGAAGCACCACCAGGAACAGTATTCTTTCTCTTTTTATTCAGGCCATGATCTGCTCTCAGCTACTTAATTTGGTGTCACCAGCCTGCAGTGTGCCCAAGGATAGGTTTGTCATTCGTTGTCAGCTTGATATGCAGGACTGCAGTGAGCCAGGGCAAAACAACTGCACTTGCTCTACACTGTCAGAGTATTCCAGGCAATGTGCCATGTCCCACCAAATGGTGTTCAACTGGAGAACTGAAAACTTCTGCTGTAAGTTCAAATGGTTTATTCATGAGAGACTGTGCTTAACTTTTCTGTGTCTTAAATAGAGAAATAATGATGATAACTGGAATATTTTAAAAAGTCTCTACTGTCTTTAATCAAACAAATTATTTTCTGCAGAGAACAGTGGTCTTTGATAAAGCTGTAAGGAGAGCAGGGAAACTTCAAAAAGAAGGAAGCTCAAAACATATCTTCTGTGTCTAGATCAGTGACAATAAAACAGATGAACATTCACCAAGTGAAAACTGTTAAACTTCTCAAACTTCCTACAGGAGGCTGCTTGCTCCAAGAACAGTTTTCTTATTAATGTACTTGGAAAAGTAGCCAGTGAAGAGAGAGCACTTTCAAATAGCCCCTGAAGTCTTTGAACCTTTTTGCTAATAATTGCCATAGCTCCCTTTATTCAAAGATGATTTTCAGTAGTCCATTTTCAGATGTTCAACCTTCTTATTTATAATGACTGATTGGGAGTCAAACCTTGAAGTACTACAGAAAATCTGATTGTTGGTACTTCATTAGGCTGCAGTATGGGCTGTTTGCCATTCTCCAAGCTTCTGAAAAAGTGTTTCCAATTTTTTGGGTAAGAAAAATGAAAGAAAGCCAGAGTGAATATATGGTGGTAACAAATACTGAAATGATGAAATGAATATTGAGGCAGGATAAAAGAATGTTAGTGTCAGAAATCAGAAGATCTTTTCCTTGCTAGGTAGCAGATTAAATATTCTATGTTTACACTTTAAAAATCTTAACACTCCCACTCTTTGTTGCAGCTGTGGGAAAATGTTCTGCAAACCAAATCTATGAGGAATGCGGTTCTCCGTGTATTAAAACCTGTTCCAACCCAGAGTACAGCTGTTCCAGTCACTGTACTTATGGCTGCTTTTGTCCAGAAGGTATCATTTCATCATATTCTTAATGGATCACACAAATGGTTTTTGCACATATCCAGTCAAGTGGAATGGAGTGCTTAATAATGAACTAGCTGTGCATTTCAGGGCATTGTGCTGCTAGAACTGCTCTTTCTCAGGTAACATAATGTAACTGGAGTCTTGAGTAATTGTGGTCCTTCAAGATGGTTGGTCACTCTTCACAAGAGCAGAGCTATGAATACATTTTCCTCACAAGACCATGGTTTTTGATGGGATAAAGATATGACATCTGCTTAAAGTTCTTTACTTAAATACATTGATCTGGCACAAGGAAGAGGTAGCATACTTCAGAGGATTTCTGCATTATGGGAATTTTAAATTCCTTTAAAAATAATTCAAGATTAACTCATTACAGAAATTGTGATTATTACTATCATTTGCATTTCAAAATAGGACAATTAACTGCGCTTTCATATGACAAAGTAGTCAAAAGCTGTTGTCGCTTGTGAATATTCAGTTTCATTTTAATTAGGAGAAAATTTCCTGCATGTTACATCTGAGTATGGGCACTAGCAGTGCAAGAATAGCATTCTCAGGCTAATTTCAGAAAGCACTCACACCATAATAACTGTAGTGCTAAATGAGGATGGAGAAAAATGTTTTATTTTCTTTGGCAGGAACGGTTCTTGATGATATCTCGAAGAATCGGACATGTGTTCACATTAGCCAGTGTCCATGTACACTGAATGGGAAAACATATGCTCCTGGTGAGACAATGAAAGCAGCTTGTAGGACCTGGTGAGTAGCAACAGGTACTTCCATGAGAGAATAAAAAGTACCTGTACCAGACAGTTGGAAAATTTTGCCTAACCTTTCAAAGGGCAGCACCTTTCATATTTCAGGAAAGTTTACTGACAATCTATACAAGAGTTCAGCAACTTTGAATTAAGATGAGCAACTTCAACTGATATATGTAGACATAGAAAATCAAAGCATAGAAAACATAAGGAGAAAAGTGATAAAAACAACCTATTTCATTGCTAGGAAGTAGCTGAGTTTTTTAGAGCATGAAGAAAAGAATAACCTTGCACAGCATTTCTTGTTTTCTGCAGTAAATGTGTGATGGGTCAGTGGAACTGCAAAGACTTGCCCTGCCCTGGAAGGTGTTCACTGGAAGGAGGCTCCTTTGTTACCACATTTGATTCGAGGCCATATCGATTCCATGGGGTTTGCACTTATGTTCTTATGAAGGTAATTTCAACAGAATATCAAATGGATATATTTTAGCCAGTCTTTGGTTTCCTATTGGAACACAAACTGAGGACTTCATAAGATACACATTTATTCTACAAATCATTGTTGTACTGTCATAGGCTTCTCTTATTACTTCTCTTTTCCATTTCCCTCCAGAGTTCCAGCCTGCCACACAATGGAACCCTAATGGCTGTTTATGAAAAGACTGGTTATTCTCATTCTGAGACCTCACTTAGTGCTATAATTTACCAATCTACAAAGGTAGGTATTCCCTCCACAGGTTCCATCCAGCATTTTATCACTAGATTAGCAAAATATGTGCTCACAGTCATTGCTGGTAGCTTGAACTTAAAAATTACTGACAATAAATACTGAAGATGTGTTTCTGCTCATGTATACACAGTAAAGATCTCAGTTGCTGCATCAACTCAGGAAGGTATTTTCAAAGTGAAAGCTAAAAGCAGCATGTTATAATGTGAGAAAACGCTTGAATTAATTTTTTCTTTTACATAGATCATCAACAGTATAGTTAGTATAGACTTAACATATGAATAGCATCTGTAAAGATAGTTAGTTACTTCTTCTTCCATGTCCTCTTCTTACAGGACAAAATTGTGATTTCTCAGAATGATCTCCTTACTGATGATGATGAACTCAAGCGGCTGCCTTACAGATCAGGTAAAAAAGGGGGAATATAAGTTATATCCAAATTAAATGTCTGTTTTTACACAACCCAGCATCTTTCACAATCCTTCAATTGCTAATACTAGGGGTTTTAGAGGAAGGTTAAAGTCTCCTGCTGCATCTGTTCCTCTGTGGAGAGTTGTGTGTGGGAGAAGAGGTGTAGACAGAGTGCTAGAACATTTATATATGTGTTAAAATCGTTACCTTGCAGTATCATCAACATCTCTATTTTTAAATGTGCTTTTTCCTTCAGGAGACATCACTGTTTTCAGACAGTCCTCCATGTACGTTCAGATTCATACAAACTTTGGGCTGGAACTTGCAGTTCAAACATCACCTGTGTTCCAGGCCTATGTGAAAGTTGGATCACAATTCAAAGGCAGGACGCTAGGTAAGTAAACAAGTTCCCTTGCAAAGGAGAAAATGTAGGGAGTATAATTTTGATAACTTAGTATTAATCTTTTAGGAAATCAATTTTCTTCTCCAGATTCAAAGGAAAAAAAATACATTGGAAACTGAATTGATTTTTTGCTAGTAACTTTAAAATGAATCGAAGAAACTAGAGATGTCGCATTTTTCATATGTGTGCCTTTTTGAATATATGCTATACTGCACAATGAAGGAGCAGCAAATAAGTTTGTGTGGTCTCTACATTTTTCATACATAACACAATGCTGTTCTGTATTTTATGTGTGCCTTTTTGAATATATGCTATACTGCACAATGAAGGAGCAGCAAATAAGTCTGTGTGGTCTCTGCATCTTGAAGCGCAAAGTTCTTTGAATGTAGTGCACGACCACTGTAAACACAATGAGCCTAAGAATCTAAAAGCTTCTGAGCTGGTAATCACCGGATGGAGATGTTTATTGCTCAGCAACATTAGCCAAACAAGCATATTTTGCATTCTGATTATGGGGAATTGCAGAGAGGTTTTGGCTTTTACAAAAGCCTAAATGCATATTGTTTGTCCTTATGCATTTAATATACATGAGAAAACAGGCAACTTCAAAAGTGTTTCATGGCCTTTCTCTTTTACATTATTTAAAACCACTTTTTTCTAAAATAAAGACAAAATCTTCCCTATGATTTTGTCATTGATTAGAAACTGACACTCTTAACTTGAGGAGGCAGAGGCTCAGTGACTGAATGTGTACATAATCAAGATTCTCTGGCTACTTGACCTGAGTAGTCATTGACACTATGTAGAGCTTTTGAATCAATTGTCTCACTGTTATAGAATGAAACATAGGCCATTGTGCACACATTCTTTAATTTCCGCTGTCCCTTGCATTTCTGATGTTGTCAGGTTTGTGTGGCAATTACAATGGAGACACTACAGATGACTTCATGACTAGCATGGATATCACTGAAGGGACAGCCTCCCTGTTTGTAGATTCGTGGAGGGCAGGAAATTGCCATCCTGCCTTAGAGAGAGAGACTGACCCTTGCGCTTTGAGCCAACTGAACAGTAAGTAGATGATGCTGTGGTAACTGATCTCTCTGGCTGGCTTTGTCCAACACTTCCATAAGCCCATACCAGGGAAAGGAGAGAGCTGCACAGAAACAGAGACTGAGAGTATTGAACACCACAAATTCCGTCACCAACAAGCCATTTCTGCTTTCTAGAATACATATCAAGTGTAAGCTCATCAGATCCCGTTCTAGAGATCTGGGATTGAGATGATGAATGAGAGTGGTTTGACTTGTTTAGTGAAACTGCAATGTTCACGAGTTTGCTTAGGTTTGCTCAGTAGTACTGAGGCTGAAACCCAGGTTTTGTCTTCCCAAGTCTCCATTGCTATTGGTCTTTTTTAAAAAAGATGGTGAAAAAGAAAAAAAAGCTCTACTGAGCTGCTTGTACAAGAATAGTGTCTGAGAGCTAACAAGCTAGGAATTGTCCTGTTGTTCAGCACATCATTGCCGAAAGTCAACCTAGAACACCAAATTTTTTGAAAATTTCCTTCTCCATTTTTCCCCCTAACTTTCCCTTTTTAATGTTTATTGTTTACTTTCATTAGAAATATCTGCTGAGACTCATTGCTCCATTCTGACCAAGAAGGGTACGGTGTTTGAAAAATGCCATGCTGTGGTGAACCCTATTCCTTTCTACAAGGTATGAAGTTATTATGATGGATGTTGTACAGAGGGAGTCCAAATATAAAACAGAATTAGACTCATATACAGTGTCCCACGCATTGAATCAGCAATGCAGAGAAGCTTAGGAACAGGTGTGGTTTTGAAAATTATGTCTCCACCACACTGAAAGTCTGGTCACAGGCACCAGTCCCACCCCTGTGAATCAGAAAATATTTTTGCTCATGCTGCAGTTGTCCATGACAACATCTTTAACAGTGCAAACTGTTGATTTTACCATGTGCATAATTGAGTTTAGTATACTTGCCAATCTACACAAAACATTTTGAATATTAAATGAGAAGCAGAAAATAAAGGCATTTTTTTAGGGTACTAAATATATTTTATTTACATCAGCAATGCAATTCTCAGATATTTTCCATCAGTTTTAGTTATGCAGCACAAAGGCATTTTTTAGGGTACTAAATATGTTTTATTTACATCAGCAATGCAATTACTCAGATATTTTCCATCAGTTTTAGTTATGCAGCAGTATGTATCTTGTGTGACTTAGTCCTGTAATTCAGCATAGAATCATATTGTTTGGGAATGATTTTTGAGATTGAGTCCAACCATAAATACAATGCCAAGTCCACCACTACACCATGTCCCTAATTGTCACGTCCACACGTAGAATCATATTGTTTGGGAAAGATTTTTGAGATCATCAAGTCCAACCATAAATACAACAATGCCAAGTCCACCACTACACCATGTCCCTAAATGTCACGTCCACACATCTTTCAAATACCTTCAGGGTTTAGCACTTCCAAATGTCTGATCCCCAGTAACAAAGTACTCTCTGTGTGTTGGGTTTCAGAGGTGTGTCTACCAAGCCTGTAATTATGAAGAGACCTTTCCTTATATTTGTTCTGCTTTGGGATCATATGCACGAGCATGCAGCTCCATGGGTTTAATCCTTGAGAACTGGAGGAGCAGTATGGACAATTGTAGTGAGTACCTGAACCAACTCTTAGAGGTTTACCATCAGATGAGTAATGAGGAAATAGTGATCAGAAAGAAGAGCTGCAATTTGGTAACAAATATCCAACTCTTGGATCCCCTTCTAGTGTCTGCCTCAACAGAGTTGTTATTTCAAGACTATATGAAAAAGATTATTCATATGCTTTAAGATGAGCATGTGGATGCTTCCAGGACTTGATAATTACGGTACAGAATAGCCAGAAAAATAAAGCTATCCTGTAAAATAAGAAAGAACTAGCGTAAACTGGCTACAGATTTTATTTTATTATTTTGCAACTCAGACATAGGCACGGATTTCAATGTTACTGAAAAATACATTGATATTTCTGCTAAGATTCCCTTTGCATTATTAAATTCCAAGATTCACAAAAAAGCTGTAAGGTATTTTACCTGCATGAAACTTCTGAACAGCTGCATAGTTTGCTGTTAAGTCTTGGTCTGCAACATGTTTTGCTAGAGCTCCAAATCCACAGGAAGAGAAGCAACAGGAAGCATTAAGCATTGAAACTGTTGACACAAAATAAGCAGCACATAGTAAGCAAAAGGACATTATCTTTCACAAGGAAGACGATCAGTAAATGAAGTTTAACATACACTCTTGTCTTGTTTTATAGCCATTACTTGCACTGGCAATCAAACATTCAGCTACAACACCCAGGCATGTGACAGGACATGTTTGTCACTCTCCAACCGAGCCCTGGAATGCCATCCAACTGATATTCCTATTGAGGGCTGCCAGTGTCCTAAAGGAATGTTCCTGAACCACAAGAATGAGTGTGTTCGTAAATCTCATTGTCCCTGCTACTTAGAGGACAGAAAGTACATCCTGCCTGACCAGTCAACAATGACTGGTGGGATCACCTGGTAAGTGTGTTTAAAGGTGAACAAACTGAAAATGGAGGTGAGGGGTCTTCATGTATGTGTCAAGGGTCAACTGCAGTAAGCAGACAAGCACCGCACAGCTACTTATTCACTCCAGCAGGATGTGGAGGAGAATCAGGACAACAGCAAGAAACCTTATGGGTAGAGCTATAGACAGTTTACTAAGTTTCTTTACTAATAATAAGCAAAAAGCCTATTTAGTGAGCAAAGCAGCATGAACGAGCAAAGCAGCATGAACAATCAAAGCTAAGTAAGGAATTGATTCAGAACTTCCCGTCAGCAGGCAGCCATTCAGACGTTTCCAGGAAATCATTAATTTGCCATGCATAATGGGGTTTGTTGGGAAGATGAGTGCTGTAACTCAGAACATCCCTCCTTCTTCCTTCTTTACCTGAGCTTTTATTGCTGGTATAGTATGGAATCTTGCTTTGATCAGTGGGGTCAGTTGTCCTGGCTGTGTCCCCTCCCAGCTTTCACTTGGAACGAAAATACCTTGCTTCTCAGCCTCCTCCCTGGCAGGGCAACTTGATGAGCAAGAATGCTGGGACACTGTTCAGCACCAGCTAAAACAACATTTTGTTATCAACAATGTTTTGGTCTCAAATCCAAAACATAGCACCACTGTGCTGCTACAAAGAAAATTAACTCCATTCCAGCCCAAACGAGTAGAGTCTCCTTTATTTTTAATAGCATAAATTTCTTTTTCAAGACTTTTTTTTGCTCTTTTCTAAACTACAAATATTCTTAACTGAACAGAAAATGTTTTACTTACCTTCAGCTTGGAAGTGTTACAGAGAAAAATAAAAAATAATAGCTGAGATCTGGTTATTCATACTAGGAGATTTTCTCAACAGCTCATAGTGACAATTGCCTACTAGTGATAATTGGCATTTCATTTTCCCAACTGATGTTATTGTATAATACAAAAAGTGGAGAGACATGTTGACTCATATTCCACTTCAAATGATGGGAGGAGGTAGTAACATGAGCAAAACGTTTTACTCAAAAAATTTTGCAAAAAATCAAAATTTCTTTCTTAGAAGAGATTTTCATTGATTTTTCTTTTTCTTCCTAGCTACTGCGTTAATGGGAGGCTAAGTTGCACAGGCAAACCTCAAAATCCTGCAGGTATGAGTCTGATATTGTTTACTTATAAACATTTTTTGTCCTTTATGTTGTAAAATTACTACTTTGCTATTTTCTTCTGTGTTAATTTCTCCTCAATGTTAATTTTTCTTCCTTTTTCCTAGAAAACTGCAAAGCTCCTAAGAAATACATATCATGTTCTGACAATTTAGAAAACAAGTATGGAGCTGCATGTGCCCCTACCTGTCAGATGCTGGCTACTGGAATTGAATGTGTGAGTTTCACAGCTCTGGGATATTTATCCTTTTGAGAGAGATAGAATGTTCTAGTTGTTACTTAGAACTAGCTACATTGCTTCTAGTCAAATTAAAGGCATTATTTTTTCTTACATGATGCAGTTAAATATCAGTTTGTGGACAAAAAAATGGCACATATATTTAAGAATTGATTAAAGAAATTAATTGCATGAATTAATGAATGAAATTCTATTAGAATAAAAATCCATTGAGGATTCTTAACTACATGGCTGTAATCTCTGGCTCCATAAGCTGTGACTCCATGTCAATGGAAATATGGGGTTTATGCTTCCTGTTCTGTTTTTTTCTGAACTCTCTGCTGCTGTTGGTCACAGAATGCAGGAGACCTGGGCTAGGTGAAGATCTGGGCTGTCCTGATAGGGTTTTCTTACATTAAGGAAACAGATTAATTGGAAGAATTGTAATAAGCTTCCTTGATATGAAGAATATTCTGTTGTACTGTTTCTGAAAGACTGGTAGTGATGGAAGATATGTTTTTCAGAGTCTTCAGGTATGTTTAGTATCTCAGACCACAAGTATATGTTACAGCTTCAGTGAAACTAGTTCAACTGACAGTATATTAATACAAGGAACATCACAAAACTAAAATCAAGCCCAAACACGACTTAGCACAGGTTCACTCTTGACACCATTCACATCCAGGATAAAATGCATCTCACATTCTTGTCTTTTTGTTTTGCAATCTGTTGGCCTTTCCCAGATACCCACAAAGTGTGAATCAGGCTGTGTCTGTGCTGATGGCCTCTATGAAAATCTTGATGGCAAGTGTGTGCCAGCTGAGGAGTGTCCATGTGAATATGGTGGTCTTGCTTATGGGAGAGGTGAACAAATCCAGACGGAATGTGAGATCTGGTAAGAATCACAGAGTATTTCATTGCAGATCCTCTGTTTCACTGAAGTGTACAGTCACATAAAAATAAGTGTGTAACTGACTGGAGAGTAGGAAATGGCAACAGCTGTAAAGAAGAAATACTATGACAGAGTACAGGGATTAACGAGAGAAGCTTAACATTTGACAGTATATGTATGGATAAGAGTCATTGTACCAGCTTCAGGGACAATTTCTGCCTTATGTATGTTCAGGAATAAAGGCATCCAGTAAGGCCTGTGACTGTAAATGATACAAAGTCAAGAATTATTAACAACCCACTTAAGTAAAGATGAGGGCAAAATTTTTCTTCTTTTCTGTATGTAAAAGTAATCACCCCGAAAAAGATTCCCATCTCTTTAGCAGCACTCTCAGAGTACTTTATTCCCTTTCCAGTTACTAATCTATTATTAAAAAAAAAACCAAACCACTCCCCGAATTACACAGAGCAGTGACTTCTGATCTTGTTAAGAGCAAAAATAAATGGGTTTTATATACTATTTCTTTCATTAAAAAAGCACAAAAATTATTTAAGGTTTCTTCTTTATTATTATTTCATTTTCTAGGCAGTCCATAAATTTTAATTATGGTTCTTATATTAACTGTAACTTGGTCTCAGTGTACATAAGTCAATTAATCAAACATATTATCAATAAAAGTGAATATATATAAAAATAAGCAGGTGAAGATGGCATTTCTTTGAAATCTGAGTGTGGTTTCTCTTCTCACTCCCAGCACTTGCAGAAAAGGCAAATGGAAATGTGTTCAGAAAACAAGATGTTCCTCCACCTGTAATCTGTATGGAGAAGGCCACATCACCACCTTTGATGGACAGCGTTTTGTGTTTGATGGCAACTGTGAATACATACTAGCTATGGTAACCTGCTTCTGATTATTTCAGCAGCATCTCAGCATCAAGCAATAGCTGGATTTAAGAGACTAATAAAAATATGCTAGGATGCATCAATAAACAATACAGCACTTTGAATCTTTATAACCACCTACTAAGTTTCTATATATTATGTTTATTTCAATGCTTAGAATGAAAATATTCCACTTCTAAAAAACCAAAATTTTAATGTAATTATAACCAATTTTAGATTTTTAAAAAATATAATAGTTTAAATAGTCACTGTATTCTGTACCAGATTAATATGTCTTTTAGTGTGTTACCAATAAAGCAGAAGTCACCACCTCCCAAAACAGAATTACTCGTGACATTTTAAGCATCCTTTATTTTCTTATACTTTTATGTTTTAAGTTGTAAGACTTCAGGCACAGTCTATTGAAACTTTGTGTTTCTTGTGGTTTGTTTTGGGTTTTTTTTAGGATGGCTGCAGTATTAAAATATGTCTTTTAGGGAAGTTACCAACAAAGCAGAAGTCATCACCTCCCAAAACAGAATTACTCGTGACAATTTAAGCATCCTGTATTTTCTTATACTTTTATGTTTTAACTTGAAAGACTTCAGGCACAGTCTGTTGAACCTTTGTGTTTCTTGTGGTTTGTTTTGGGTTTTTTTTAGGATGGCTGCAGTATTAACAGACCCATTTCCTCTTTCAAAATTATTACTGAGAATGTCATCTGTGGGAAATCAGGAGTTACGTGCTCCAGATCCATCAGCATTTACCTTGGGGTAAGCTCTTCTTTCTGCCATTATCCAGCTGAATAGATTTTAAGACTAGGTTTTTCTTAGTTTTTTGGAAGCTTTAGCTGTGTCTTAAGAGAAGGATCTTGTAAGTGAAATTATGTGCTAAACCTAGAGCCTTAGTTTTAGTAGGAAATGCCATAGCTGTTTGTTTGGGTTTCTTTAATTCTCATGTTGTTTCATTCTCCAAGAATCCTGTCTATGTAGAAGCCAGGAAATTTTGAAGTTCACTCTGCAGTGAATTGCTCAATCAAAAAATACTGTTTTCCTGCTGCAGTATTACAGCAGCTGAACTTCAGCAACGAAAATGCTGAAACTTGATAAATTGTAACTTTCAGATAAATTTTCTTCCAGAATCTGACAATCATACTGAGAGATGAAACCTTCGCTATTTCTGGGGAAAATCCTGGTATAAGATACAAAGTGAAAAAGAATGCCCTTCACCTGATGTTTGATATCATTATCCCAGGAAAATACAACATGACCCTTATTTGGAATAAGCACATGAACTTCTTCATCAAGATCTCCAGAGAAACACAGGTATTGCAGAAAAATTTCCTTTAAGTGTCCCTCCATTCAGATTGAATTGCACATTTGATCATGGTTGCCTTGAATCTCTGTGATGGCAAAGGTTTTCCAGAAATGCTACCAGCAATTCAGTTTTATCATTATCTCCAAAACAGCAGAGATCTTCACAAGAAGCTAACTTTTAAGGGATTTCTGTACTGCATTCAGGAAATTTTTTAGCTAAATGTTTGTAATTTAGGCATTTGCACATTTGAATTAGATCTCTAAATGGTGACAGTTTACAGTTTAGACGAGAAACCCACTCGCAAGTATGTTATGAGAGAGTATTTGTAGATGACATTCCCTCCTAAAGCACAGGAAACAGTCAGTGATCAAAAGGGAAGGTGAGAATTTTAACTTGCTGAACTGATATTGGTGCTTTCATTGAATCTAGGAAACAATCTGTGGTTTGTGTGGTAACTATAATGGCAACATGAAGGATGACTTTGAAACTCGAAGCAAGTATGTGGCATCAAACGAGCTGGAATTTGTCAACTCTTGGAAAGAGAATCCTCTCTGTGGGGATGTGTACTTTGTAGTGGACCCCTGTAGCAAGAACCCTTATCGTAAAGCATGGGCAGAAAAGACATGTTCCATCATCAACAGCCATGTTTTTTCTGCCTGTCACAATAAGGTAAGAATTTATTTGCTTTTTAAAAATTATTTATAGGCATAATCCATATTCTTCCAAATGCTCACACCTCCAACAGGTGATTTTCTATTTGGCAAAATGTTTCAATAAAATACATTTTAAAATGTTTATAGCTCACGTTTATGTTAATTTTCTTTTTTTTTATTTGCACTTCACCAGCCATTTTGTAGATACAAATTCTAAATATGCTATTAACTAATTAGTTAAAACTAAAAGAGTGAAAAAAGAGTGAAGACTTAAGAATCAGGAATTAGTCAGTCTGTTGGTGATGCCTCATATTGATCAATGCATTTTCAGGTGATGAAAACCAGTAAGAAATGTGGATAATACTGCAGTGGCTATGCATATACATAGAGTATAATCCTGGAAAATGAATCCCTTCCTCTTGCCATGCAGGTGAATCGGATGCCCTACTATGAGGCCTGTGTCCGAGACTCCTGTGGGTGTGACATTGGAGGGGACTGTCAGTGCATGTGTGACGCCATCGCAGTCTATGCCATGGCATGCTTGGAAAAAGGCATCTGCATTGACTGGAGGACCCCTGAGTTCTGTCGTGAGTTTCCTTAAGCTCTCCTTAAACAGGTTTAAGAGATTTTTATTGTCAGTATATTCATTTGGCAACATAGGAAACTTAGTAATAACTACCTCAAGGTCTGCATTTTGTCTGTGGGCAAAGAGTTAACCTCAGACACCTGGGTTTCAAAATCTGTACTTTACCAAAATATTTTAACTCTTTTTGCCATGGAATAATGAGAGAGAAAATAATGTGGTCACAGAAAGCAGATTGTTTTCTTCTGCTGTCAGTGTATAGTGCACTGTGACTTTGCCAGCAGAGAGAGCATGAAATGATAAAAAAAGAATGTTTCATTTGAGCTATGATGAAATCAGTTTCTGTATGGATGTCAAGGGAATGTAGACAGCTGTGTTGGCTGGAACACTGTAAAACAGGAAAATGACATCAAGGTGTTCCAAAACAGCAAATACAAAGGAAAAAAGAGGATGAACATGCTATAAATCAATGTTAGAGTTGTCATCTTGATGGATTTCTTTCCACATTTCAATATATTGTGTATGAAAAGTTGTGGAAATGTCTGCATACTGTACTTGCAAAAAAAACCCTGACTTCCACAAGTTAAAATATGTATTTACATCACAAGCTAATCACTGCAGTGGTATTTTTTTTATTCCAACTGTTAATTAATTTTGTCTTCCTTCTAGTACTTTGGAAGTATCCCAGTATGCCATTAATTTGAAAAATAAAAATCTTCTCTCTTACTTGTCCTTTTTTTAGCTGTCTATTGCGAGTATTACAATTCTCATAACAGAAAAGGAATTGATGATGCTTTTTCCTATGACTACAACGATGACAAATGCACCTGGCACTACAGGCCTTGTAACTGTCCAAATCAAAACTACAAATACGTCAATATTGAAGGTAATAACCTCTTCTGCTGTAAACCAGGAAACAGTAACATAATTATTTTCAGTGCTGGTTTTTTTTTTTTAATCAGTCATATTACAGTTAAATAATAATCTAATTGATGTTATTTTGGAAGAAGTTTTGCTGATATTTCCCTTACCAGTAGTGTTTTAAATACATAATCAACTCAGTAGATGTACTATATTTAGCTTTATATCAGGCTCAGCCAGTCTGGAAGAGAAATTTTAACTTGCACCAAATCAAAAGAATGCACTGTACTTAGGAAAGAAAACATGGAGAGAGAAATTAATATTTTTCTTAAACAAATGGATATAGCTGGAGAAACTAAAAAATTCCTACACAGACAAAACCTCCTTCTGAGGATAACATTGGAAATACTTACCTGAATAGATGATGTTGAACTTTATACTATTTTTTAATAACATATATATAATATATTCAATTATAAATAGTGTAAATTAAATGCCTTTCTCTGAGAAATGTAAAACAAACTTCTCTTCCTCTTTCTTCAGGCTGTTACAACTGCTCTCATGATGAATACTTTGACCATGAAGAAGAAAGGTGCATGCCATGTGGTAAGCAGCATTTCTTTCTCCACAGTAACTTGAAAACCATACTACAACTTTTGCACAGACTCAGAGAAAATATTTTTCTAGTATCTCTTCATAAATGAGTGTTCATCTAAACACAACTTCCTTTCAAAATAAACCCATTACTATACTGCTTGTAAAATACAGTATTGGTGTTCTAATCTGTGTGAGGCACAGGCCCAGCAGAGCTGTGAGTCTCAGAGGTATTCAACACATTTCACAGAAAAAAGGGGAAATGTGTAGCAGAAAAGCAGATTTAGCTACTGGACTCAATAAATATCTTTCTAGATTTTTTTTTCATTAACTTGAGGTTTATTACCATATGGCTTGTTTCCATGAAAACCTATCTTAATAAATAAGGTTTTGGATAGATTCTAGCTGGACAGTTTGGATTTTCATGCAGATGTAAAAAAACCTTAAGAACAAAATTCCCATTATAAAATTTGTCTTGTGTAACCAGAATCTCAGCTAGTGATCTCCTTTACATACAAAACCATGTTCTACTATCCCTGAAAACTGAGGTTAGCCATAAAAGTCATAACAAAGATAGAAAAACTTACTAATGTTCATTATAATAATGAGATGTACTGATTTCTTTGTAAGTACGTCCTTTGATGTGAATTTGACCACTGAAATATGTAAAATGAAATACTTTCAGGAATACCTCAGTAATTAGCAGAATTCTTGGAATCCAATCAGAGGAGATTTGCCTTATCTGGGATATTTTAATATGTTTTTTTTCCACAAATATAACCTGTTTTGCCTTTATGTAACAGGACAAGTGAACGTTACCACCACACCCGAACCATCTTCACCTTCACCAGGTTAGTTTACACAGTTGACCAACTGATAAGTGTTTATGAAATCAATCATGTCATTTTCTGTGTGATATGGCAGCATTATCAGTTTCACATGCATAAGATGAAATTATTAAAAATACCCTGGTACCATAATATCCTGGGCTGCATCAAAAGCTGCATAGCCAGCAGGGCAAGAGAGGGCCTCTGCTCTGATGAGAGCCCATCTGGAATGCTCTGTCCAGCTCTGCAATCTTTAATTCAAGAAAGACAGAGGAGGGCCACAAAAATGACCGGAGGGCTGGAACACCTCTCCTGTGAGACAAGGCTGAGATCTGGGGTTGTTCAGCATGAGGAGGAGAAGGCTCCGTGGAGACCTCTTTGTGGCTTTTCAATACTAGAATGGGGCTTATAAGAAAGATGGAGACAGACTTTTTAAGTAGGGCCAATTGTGATGGGACAAGGGGTAATGGTTTTAAATCAGAAGAGAATAAATCTGACTAGATGTAAGGAAGAAATAGTTTATGATGAAGCTGGTAAAACACTGGAAGATGTTCCAGCCAGGAGAGACTGTTGAATCCCCTTACCTGGAAGCATTCAGTTAAGGCTGGAAAGGCATTTGAGCAACCTGATCTAGTTGAAGACATCTCTGCTCATTGCAGAGGGAGTGGATTAGATTACCTTTAATGGTCTAAACCAACCAAAGTGATTCAATGATTCTATGATGAAAAGGATCTCACATAAATTTATGCCATATCTTACTAGAGACTGGCCATATAACACTTCAACAATTGAAGAAAATCTTGATGGAAATGTGTTGACTGACTAAACCAAATCCCTATAGCCTGATACAGGAAAGGAATCTACATTTCTTGATCTTAAATTTGTTAGAAATTCCATTAATTTTCCTGAAGACAGATGGTATTGGAAAACTTTATACTGTGGGTTGTGTGAATAATAAAATTATGGATACTATTTGATATAGGGTTGGAATATTGTTCCAGCTCTGCTGATATGAACAAGTGTTTATGCCAAATTCATTTTAAAGTAAAGAAAAAGGTATAAAGTATCTCCAGGAATACCTGTTTAATGTATTCACTGCACATAATAGCAAAGGAAGTAATGGATAACAGCTCTTCAAGGTTTAATCTAAAAGGTAATGGATTTTAATAGTAGCTACTGCTAATAGCAATAAAAACACTTGTTGTACTTTAGAAAAAATCCATTAATATAGATATGTTATCAATAGATTATTGAGGACTATTTCTCATCTTTTAATTTTGTGGGGTTTTTTTCTCTTAGTAACAACAGTGCAGCCTAAGGTAACAAGAAGCTCTACCACAAGCACACTTCTAACAGAACCCAGTACTTCTTCTGCAACAACTGCATCACCTGAGACTACAAATCCAACAATAACTGCAAAAATTACAGTTCCAAGAACTTCACATCCTCTTGTCACAATCAAGTCAACTACTGGTAGGTTTTTAGTGGTATTGTCTAAAATTAATTATTATAAGCTTGTTCTAAACCTCTGTTCATTGTTGAGATACCATTCCTAGCAATGCATTTCAAATTCACAACATCCAAGCATTAGACTCCAAATCATGAAGCAGGCAAAGCAAACTTCCAGAAGGGAGTTTCTAAACTAGAAATGTTCAGAAGTGTAGATTGAAAGTGCATAAAAAGATATAGGATATAGGCATTAGGTTAAAAATGCAATCAAAAAGTGAGTTAACTGAGAAACACAATTAGAAGTTCTATAAGCAGTGAGCAAGCCCAGCTCCAGTTGGGTTTATTAGCTCAGCTTCAGCCTCTTTTCCACTGGTTTATTTATGGAGTTCAAGAAGCACCCAGTCTATTGACTCTGAATAATGTAAGCAAGCCCCAAAGCAGAGTCACACAGGTATCAGTGTAACAGCTTTGTCTAGGCTTCTAAAGCCCTGTTCTCTGGAAGATGACTCTGCCAGCATAAATTACCTTCTGATTCTGTGGCTTGTGGAGCCTCATTTAGCCTTATACCAGCATGCACTTCAGCTAATCAACCATCTTGGACCATGGCTGTCAGGGAAAGCAGAGGTAAAAATAGGTTCCAAAGGTGTCAAAATACATGAAAGCTGACATTGTGACAGATGATTTGTGCACTGAGGCAAGGAGAGTATACAGTATGATGTTATTTAGCTTTTCAATACAAATTGCATAAAGCTGCACATATGGCTGATTTGAAACATAATAAAAGCCAATGGACAAAGCCCATACAGACTTTAGCCAAAGTGACAACAAAGCTAACTACTTATATATTAAACAAGTGTAATATAGAAAAATACAGAAAATTAGAACAAAGCCAGACATGAGACAATAGAAAAATACAAGCTCAGAAATATTTGGTAAGTTTATGAGAACATGAATACAACAATCATACTGAAAATATTTGAAAAATGAAAAATTATCTCTAAAATACTAATATCTTCTTTATAATTTATCTGGTTTTAATTTGTCTATGAATTGGTTACTCACATTATATTTTTACCTTTATTCCAAAAGAACATACAACATCAATTTTTACCACATCAAACATGACTACAACCATCACTACCCCTTCCATGACCACCTCAGTGAAAAGAACCATGGCCACTACACCAAAATCTGTTCCCTCATCAACCGCTGCTTCAACTGAGACAGAACAAGTATGGGTCACGTCACCACCCTTCAAGACCACCACCAAAAGGGAAATGGCAACCTCCCCAACACCTACTCAAACCACAACTTTCAGCCAGCCTAAACTAACAACAGCAGGTAAATAACACTTTCTTACATCTGTCAAGTGAAGCCATCACTCACAAGGCATATGTCAATATACTCCTTATAAAAAAAGCCAAGCATTCTTACCAGTGGTCTTAACATTTCTAACAGAAAGGAAAGGACATGGATAAGAAGTGTGATTAAAATGGAGATTTGTCTTGCCAACAGAACAAGCATCTGACCTCCAAATATGATGTTAAAGCTAAGATTTCTCTTCCGACACTTCCTCCAAATTTAGACAAAATCTCTCTATGCCTCAAAGCAAGTTCTTGATAACTCACAGTCTACAGAATATATATTCCCCCTACCCATTGTAAGAAATACTCCCCCCCAAAAATATTAACCTTTTTGAATGTCTGACACTCAATAAACAAACAAGGATGGTCTCCTCTGAGACTGTTTGACAACATGAATTGTTGTCAACAATTAGCAACTGACAGGCTGGGACAGTGTGTGGTGGGAAGTCTACTGAAGTGGGAGGGCAGCTGTACACTCTTTCCCAAATCCAGGTCTCTCCCACAAAGTACTGTTGGGGTGCATATATCTGGGTTTTCTTGTGCAAGCAATAATAGCTTCCTCTAGGAAGCTCACCAGCTCCCAACCATTACTAATATTCATTATTTCACCACAGAGAGTGAGGGAACCGAAGCAACCACTCTGCACTACCCAGAAGGTGAGTAAAAGGGATTAGAGAGATGCACTTGGCCTAAGACTCTGCTTCACTTACCTCAGCTTTTCCAGATGATGGTCTTGCCCGGTTTGGAATACTTGGGGAGGGGAAACACATGCATGGAAACAAGACTCTTCTTTCCTCATGAGCTTCAGAAAAAGGCAGGGAGTGTCACATTGTCAGAGGCACCCTTCAGACCCACCCTCAATCAATTTGTGCTTTTCTCTCTGCAGTTGTCACCCATGTAAGAACAACGTTGACACAGCCTGCACAGCACCTCATGACACAGACACAGACCACCCCTGCCACATCCACCAGCAGCACCTCTGTCCCAGGAGAGACCAGCCCTGCCACCAGCCCAGAAGTTCCACTGACAAGGACATTTCCAAGCTCCAGCTCTTTGCCTGTCACTTCAGTCTCATCTACTTCTTCCCTCTCCTCAACCCAGCTGGGAACATCATATCCTGGTAAGGCTCCCTCCTGCCCTTCTTGTTGCTCTGTCTGTTTTTCCAGCTTCCTACTCTTCTCTTCTAAAAAGCATGTCCCACAAAGGCTTCAGTTTTCGTACTTGTTCTCAGTTCCCCCTGCTATTGCCACAGGACACCAGCAGGTCCTGGGCCTGACCCACACGTGACCCTGACTGTATCCTTCTCCCTGCAGCTTCAGGGCTTTGGCTCTGGGGCACTGGTCTCTCTTGAGGGTTCAGGCATCCATGAGTTCCTGCCCCATAGCTACCAATCAGATACAAGCTGAAACACCTCTCTCTTCTTACAGTGCTGCCCTGATAATGCACAGTGGGGCAGCGGTGAACAAAAGGTGGGGAAACTGGAAACACATCTCCAATTTCCAGCTCAGGACAGTTTTGAGTGAGAGGCATAACCCAAGGCATCATCTCCAGCCAAAGGATGCCTAGGCCCTGGCACATCCATGAAAAGTGCCATTCAACAAATATGACCTCATGAACCAATGCTGACCCCGAGTGCAAGAGTCACCAGTGGAGGGTGGGCAAGAAAGTGTGCACTCAACTCCAGGCTGAAGTTTTTTCACTTAGACCCATGTGCCAGATTCGTCTTAGTGTTGATCCTCCTTTGGGCAGATGCCACAACATGCGTTACCTAGAATCCTTCCCAAGACTCAATGATTCTTTTCTCTCATCCCTTTCTTTGTAGCAAGGGAGCCAACCAGAGCTAAGATACCAACTACTAAAGTAGTAACAGGTGAGTGCTCTGGTTATGAAAGAGATGAGAGTCATCCAAGCCAATGTATCCATATCCCTTCAGTAGCCACAGCTCTCCCATGGATGCCTCCAAGACAAGTCTGCAGCAAGACAGTTTTAAACAACCAGTAAACAAGTGCTACCCCTTCCCCACTCGGCTGTTCCAGGAAGAAGGAGATGAGATAAGTAGCTAGAGGTCAATCTTCAAAATAGTCAACAGCAAGCACTTACGAAAGAAAAGCAGGACAGGATGGAACATATTTAGGATAATGGGCACTGTTACTAACTGAAAAAAGAAACCAAACCCAAAACCAACTAGATTTAGTGGGAATTAGGCGTCCCATGCTGGGCCATAACTGAGCACAAAACTCCAAAACAGAAGAGTCAATATCACCCAAGTACCCATAAGCCAGCAAGATATGACTGACCTGTGCTTCCCTCCTGGCAGCCTTCACCCACAAACAGTCAACTGCGCCACACATCCGACCATCCTTGACCACGCACAAGACCTCGGCTGCCATCTCCATCAGCAGCACCTTCAGGACCTCTGTCTCCACAGGAGCCAGCCCTCCAAGCAGCACAGAAGTGCCTCTGGAAACAGCCTCTCCACATCCCAGCTCTCCACCTGCCCCCAGCAGCCCGCTCAGCACCCGGCTGCCATCCACTGCCACCACTTCCACAGCTGCCTCCACAGCAGCTCCCAGCAGCAGCCCCAGGCCCACACCTACAACCCTGAGGCCCAAGGCCTCTTCCCCAACAACCAGTGCTGCAAAGGAGTCTCCTGTCACAGAGTCCTCTGCACCCACCACAGCCAAAACCAGCACCCTGCCATGGCCTGCTTCTTCTCCCTCCTCAACTGTGTCCACAACATGGCTCAGCTCCCTAAAGCCTGGTAAGGCTCTCTCTTACCTCTGCTGCTACTTCTGCCAGCTCTCCCTTTTCTCTTTCATTTCAGCAATGCAGACCACTTCTGCATTAATTTCTTTAACATTGCTCTTCACTCCCACTTCTTTTTGAATCAGCAGTGTAATGTGGTTGTCATTTGGTATCACCCTAGAGCTCCTGTCACTCCCACGTTGGCCACTATGTCAGTTCTGAAGTGGGCAAACTTTAATGTGCTCCTCTTCCTTGGAAGACTTGCGCATCCACACAGTATCTGCTTCCAGAAGGAGGGAGAGGCATCATGCCTGTAGGAAAGAAGCGTGTCATTTTCCTCCCTTTTTATGGGAAAAAAGAGGGCGGGTAAAGGGCAGAGTCCTTGGTCTCACCTCCCTCCCTCTGATAAACACTGAAGTCCAGCATGCTGAAGTTTTTGATGTTTGTGCTCCCAGTCCGGCGCCACAATGACCACATTTGCCTTCTCCTTATGCCCTCATCCACAACTGACCTGTGCTTCCCTCCTGGCAGCGTTCACCCATGAACAGTCAACTTTGCCACACATTGGGCCGTCTGTGACCACGCACAAGACCTCGGCCACCACCTCCATCAGCAGCACCTCCAGGACCTCTGTCTCCACAGGAGCCAACCCTCCAAGCAGCACAGAAGTGCCTCTGGAAACAGCCTCTCCACATCCCAGCTCTCCTCCTGCCCCCAGCAGCCCGCTCAGCACCCGGCTGCCATCCACTGCCACCACTTCCACAGCCGCCTCCACAGCAGCTCCCAGCAGCAGCCCCAGGCCCACACCTACAACCCTGAGGCCCAAGGCCTCTTCCCCAACAACCAGTGCTGCAAAGGAGTCTCCTGTCACAGAGTCCTCTGCACCCACCACAGCCAAAACCAGCACGCTGCCATGGCCTGCTTCTTCTCCCTCCTCAACTGTGTCCTCAACGTGGCTCAGCTCCTCACAGCCTGGTAATACATCCTCCCAGCTGTCCTGCTCTGCCCAGCTTCTCACGCCCTTCCATCACCATTCCCTCCATGAATCATACAGCACTTGTGGATCTTTGTCTGCCCATCCCACCATTCCCACTGCCTTTGCTCAGCTTGGTTCCTGGTGTATTCCTGGACATGTGCACTGGCTCTGCTTGGGATAGAGCTAATTATTGTTCCCAGCAGGTTTCCTGGTGTTTTAGATGTGAGTCCCAGCCGGTGTTGATGGCACACAAGTGCTTTGGTGACTGATCAGGAGTGCCAGCTCCACCCCCAGGCCTCCACTGTTTGTTCTTCTGCCAGCCTGGGAGTGGGCATGGGGTGGTCACAAGTCCATCAGGGACACAGCAGCATAGCTGGCCCAAAGCCAGTGTCCAAGGGGACACTGCATACCACAGAATATCATGCTGAGCTGTACAGTGAGGATGGACTGAATGGGACAGTTATTCCCAAACAGCCATTGCTTGGCTGGATATTAGCCAGTTGCCAGAAGTTGTACGTTATGGCCATCTTGGGGGTGGGTCTTGGTTTGTTTTTCCTGTAGTTTCTTTACTTTTGAAAAATTTTTCCATCCAGACACATGTGGCTGTTCTTGCTTTTTCCAGTTCTCTCCCCATGGAGGTTGAGTGGTAGTGAATGAGGGATTGCCAGGGTAGACACTTCATGCAGACAGGGTCACCCCATGATCACCTGGCAAGTATTGGCCCTGACCGGCCCTGATTGATGACAAAGATAAATGGAGGAGCAAAATGTCTGGTCATTCCTGTTCTCAGAAAAATTCAGTGCAATATTAGGCTTAACTTCTCCTCACAACAATATAACACAAAGCTTGTACCTATCTCCTTCACTTTCCCCTTCTGCCCTCATACTCAACTGACCTGTGCTTCCCTCCTGGCAGCCTTCACCCATAAAATGTTGACCATGCCACACACTATAACACCTGTGACCACAGAGAAGACCACGGCCACCACCTCCATCAGCGGAACCTCCAGGACCTCTGTCTCCACAGGAGCCAGCCCTCCAAGCAGCACAGAAGTGCCTCTGGAAACAGCCTCTCCACATCCCAGCTCTCCACCTGCCCCCAGCAGCCCGCTCAGCACCCGGCTGCCATCCACTGCCACCACTTCCACAGCCGCCTCCACAGCAGCTCCCAGCAGCAGCCCCAGGCCCACACCTACAACCCTGAGGCCCAAGGCCTCTTCCCCAACAACCAGTGCTGCAAAGGAGTCTCCTGTCACAGAGTCCTCTGCACCCACCACAGCCAAAACCAGCACCCTGCCATGGCCTGCTTCTTCTCCCTCCTCAACTGTGTCCTCAACATGGCTCAGCTCCCCACAGCCAGGTGAGGCTCCTGAACTCCATTTTTGATTATTTCTGTCCAGCCTCACAGGCTGCATGCAGAGTTGTTTTAGTTTTTGCACTCAATCCCCTATGTTTATGCTTTGCAGCTGTGGTGTGGCCTTACTTAGTTAGGCTCTGGGACACTGATCTTGCCCATGGAGGCTGAACTGCCAGTGTCAGAGGGGACTGTCCTTTAGCTCTGCCTGTTCCTTGATGGGCATATGCATATTCACACAGGGTCCTCTTCTAGAAGCAGGTAGTAGGATGTTGCCCGTTGGAAGGCACTGTATCCATTTCCTCCCTTTTTAAGACAGAAACCAGACAGCTTTAGACAAGACTCACAGTCTCGTTGCTCACTTTTTCCCAGGGAATACTGAGTACAGCACAGCCCTGCTGTTTTTGTTTATATCCTAAATATGAAGCCTCTGACCACCTCCATTTCCAGCTTTTGCTGCGCTCATCCTCAAAAGCTCTGTGCTTTACTTCCAGCAGCCTTCACCCATGAACAGTCAACTTTGCCACACATTGGGCCACCTGTGACCACGCACAAGACCTTGGCCACCACCTCCATCAGCAGCACCTCCAGGACCTCTGTCTCCACAGGAGCCAGCCCTCCAAGCAGCACAGAAGTGCCTCTGGAAACAGCCTCTCCACATCCCAGCTCTCCACCTGCCCCCAGCAGCCCGCTCAGCACCCGGCTGCCATCCACTGCCACCACTTCCACAGCCGCCTCCACAGCAGCTCCCAGCAGCAGCCCCAGGCCCACACCTACAACCCTGAGGCCCAAGGCCTCTTCCCCAACAACCAGTGCTGCAAAGGAGTCTCCTGTCACAGAGTCCTCTGCACCCACCACAGCCAAAACCAGCACCCTGCCATGGCCTGCTTCTTCTCCCTCCTCAACTGTGTCCTCAACGTGGCTCAGCTCCTCACAGCCTGGTAAGGCTTCCTCCTACCTATCCTGGTACTTCCTGCTGCTCTCCCTTTTCCTCTCTTCATTTCTGTCAGAGCAGATTTCTTGCATGGTTGTTTTATTTTTTGCTCTCCGTTCCCATTTCTTTTTGCACCAGCACAGTGGTATAACAATTCTTCATTATGGCCCTGGGAAAAGGTTACTCCCATTTAGCCCAGTCTGCCTGTCTTGGACAGGCAGTCCTTACACACTTCCTATTCCTTGAAAGGACATGAACATTCAGAAAGGGCCATCTTCCAGGAAGAGTGATCATGCCCCTACAAGGGCACCCTGTCCATTTCATCCCATTCAAGGGGTATGTAAAGAGAAGCTTCTGGACAGGACGCAGTCCTAGTCCTCTCTCAAACTTGGGAATACTCACTGCAGTACAGGAATTCTGTTTTTCTTTGTGCTCACAGTCTGAAGCTCCAACAACCATCTTTGGTTTCCTCTTCTGCCCTCATCCTCAACTGACCTGTTGTTCCCTCCTGGCAGCCTTCACCCATGAACAGTCAACTTTGCCACACATTGGGCCGTCTGTGACCACGCACAAGACCTCGGCCACCACCTCCATCAGCAGCACCTCCAGGACCTCTGTCTCCACAGGAGCCAACCCTCCAAGCAGCACAGAAGTGCCTCTGGAAACAGCCTCTCCACATCCCAGCTCTCCACCTGCCCCCAGCAGCCCGCTCAGCACCCGGCTGCCATCCACTGCCACCACTTCCACAGCCGCCTCCACAGCAGCTCCCAGCAGCAGCCCCAGGCCCACACCTACAACCCTGAGGCCCAAGGCCTCTTCCCCAACAACCAGTGCTGCAAAGGAGTCTCCTGTCACAGAGTCCTCTGCACCCACCACAGCCAAAACCAGCACCCTGCCATGGCCTGCTTCTTCTCCCTCCTCAACTGTGTCCTCAACATGGCTCAGCTCCTCACAGCCTGGTAAGGCTCTCTCTTACCTGTGCTGCTACTTCTGCCAGCTCTCCCTTTTCTCTTTCATTTCAGCAATGCAGACCACTTCTGCATTAGTTTCTTTAACATTGCTCTCCATTCCCACTTTTTTTTGAATCAGCAGTGTAATGTGGTTATCATTTGGTATCACCTGGGGCTCCTGTCACTCCCACATTGGCCACTATGTCAGTTCTGAAGTGGGCAAACTTTAATGTGCTCCTGTTCCTTGGGAGACTTGCTCATCCACACATGGTCTCCTTCCAGAAAGAGGAAGAGGCATCATGCGTGAAGGAAAGCAGCGTGTCATTTTCCTCCCTTTTTATGGGAAAAAAGAGGGCAGGTATAGGGCAGAGCCCTTGGTCTCACCTCCCTTCTCTGATAAATACTCAGTGCAGCATGCTGAAGTTGTTGATGTTTGTGCTCCCAGTCCAGTGCTACAGTGACCACATTTGCCTTCTCCTTATGCCCTCATCCACAACTGACCTGTGCTTCCCTCCTGGCAGCGTTCACCCATGAACAGTCAACTTTGCCACACATTTACATCCTCCCAGCTGTCCTGCTCTGCCCAGCTTCTCACGCCCTTCCATCACCATTCCCTCCATGAATCATACAGCACTTGTGGATCTTTGTCTGCCCATCCCACCATTCCCACTGCCTTTGCTCAGCTTGGTTCCTGGTGTATTCCTGGACATGTGCACTGGCTCTGCTTGGGATAGAGCTAATTATTGTTCCCAGCAGGTTTCCTGGTGTTTTAGATGTGAGTCCCAGCCGGTGTTGATGGCACACAAGTGCTTTGGTGACTGATCAGGAGTGCCAGCTCCACCCCCAGGCCTCCACTGTTTGTTCTTCTGCCAGCCTGGGAGTGGGCATGGGGTGGTCACAAGTCCATCAGGGACACAGCAGCATAGCTGGCCCAAAGCCAGTGTCCAAGGGGACACTGCATACCACAGAATATCATGCTGAGCTGTACAGTGGGAGTGGAGGGCATTTACTGCCAAGTAGCCATTGCTTGGATAGTGACTGGAAATTGGCAAGCATGCACTGTGGTGAGTGACTGCCTTTGCATCTCCTAGGTGGATCCTCATTTGGTGTTTAATTTATTAATTTCTGAAAACTGTCTCTGGACATGCATGGGTGTCCCTACTTTGGCTTTTCTGATTCTCTTCTCATATCTGAGCAAGGGGAGATAACAAGTGTCCAGGTCATCATCCTCAAATTTACCTGTGCCTTCCTCCTGGCAGCCTTCACCCATGAACAGTCAACTGTGCCGCACATTGTACCACCTGTGACCATGTACCAGACCACAGCCACTACCTCCGTCAGCAGCACCTCCAAGACCTCTGTCTCAACAGAAGTGCCTCTGGAAACCTCTCCAAATCCCAGCTCCCCACCTGCCCCCAGCAGCCCGCTCAGCACCCGGCTGCCATCCACTGCCACGTCTCCATTCTCTTCTGTTTTGGCCTCAACTGGCAGCACGATGTCTGTGCCTACATCCCTGACTACTTCCACATTTAGGTCTGCTGAGAGCACTACACATCCTTACTTCCAAAACACCACATCCACTCCACATGGCAAAACATCTTCATTAGCTGTTCCTACCAGTATCGCTGCCCAGTCTCAGCCAGCGTTGATCCCAACTGTTGTGTCTACAACTGTTACCTTTGCTCCCCATGTTATCACGACGGCTTCTACAGAGTCAGTGGAACAGAGTTCCCTGCAAACAACAACTCTGACCACTGCCCGCACGACATCATCTCCTCCTCTCACCTCTGGACTTTCAACATCCCTGTCTTCTGTTGTGCCATCAACAGTGCCACATGGTAATGTATCTCCATCTTATTTCCTTTATCATAGATTTGTTTTGAATGCCTTTTTTAAAATGAGTGTAT
Source organism: Passer montanus (assembly GCF_014805655.1). Taxonomy (NCBI): domain Eukaryota; kingdom Metazoa; phylum Chordata; class Aves; order Passeriformes; family Passeridae; genus Passer; species Passer montanus. Next base: position 2,350,160 of record NW_024371593.1, read on the forward strand.
CAATTTTCTTTACGTATTCTTTGGCTATGATCCTGTTTGTATCCATGGGCTTCATCTTTTCTTTTTGCCCTTTCTGCAGTTACTTTTCTAAAGCTATTGTCTGACATCTTTGATTTCATACAGGTTCCCTGCTATTCAATATTTTAAACATTAAGAAGTGTGGTTAAAGAGCCTGACAGGATGCACTTCAGGAGAGCCACAGAATCTTCATTCTGTCATCTTAAAAAGCAGAAACTTATTGCAACAGGCTATCCACTCATTACCCTGCAGCCTTCCTGTTAGCTCAGACATGCTTTGTACACTTGAGCATATAGATACAGCATCTTAGTCTAATGCCCAGTTAATAGTTGTCTCAGTTTCCAATAAAAAAATCCCAAAGTCATACTCCAGCATTAACTGAGCCTTTCCTGCAATAATGTTCAATAATCTGTAACCTTTCTCTCAACAGGGGACCTGACTATGCTTAAAAGATCATTGTGCAGGATCAGGTGTGAGCAGTGTCTGAATTGCCTTCATAGTTTTCAACCTCTTTGTCTCCTTAATATAAACTTCAAACACTGTCTCTGAACTCCTTGGAAAACTTGTGTTTTCAGTCAGCTTTCTGCTTCATAAGTGCTTAGTGTGGTGCTTCAAGGCAGAGGAAAATACAACACTGACACACAGAATTGTTACCTAACATGTAGCATTACACATTCTCCCTAGCAAGGCAAGTCGTGAACTTCTGTCTACCTATAAATATATCCTTAAAATGAGTAAATTAAGCAATTTTCAAGTAAAGTCTGTGAACCAGAAATCTACCAGAATGAGCCAATGGCTGTCCTCTTTGCATATCTGTGTTCTCAGCATAGGATTAGTTTTTCCATACTGGACTGAATATGTACTATATTCCTAACAGGATTTTTTTGCTCATTTGTAATTCCAACAATTTCTGTTTTCTTAAAAAAGAACTTTATTATTTTGTTGTCCTCCAGGGTAAGCCTCTCCTGACACTTTAATGGCCAGTTTCAAACCTTCTCTTGCTGTGTAACTCACTGGTGACTTGTTAATTATCTCATGCAGTAAGAGTAGTTTTCCAGGAAACCAAATATAGAGGCTTTGGGCATCGAGCAAAGGTCACTCAAGAAGACCGAGATGAATTATAGCAGAATTTTTTTCTTTTTACATTTGACAGAGCGTTGTAGAGAAGTTGAATATGAAGAAGAAATAACTTACAAAGGCTGTTCCACAAATGTCACTTTGAGCCGATGTGAAGGAACATGTCCCTCTTCAACAAAGTAAGGATAACTGAGGCTGTACAATACTAAAGCTGTTTTCCTTATTTGGTCATCTGTAAGTAGGGAAATTTATGAACTGTGCCTTTATAATTCAGGGAGGAAAATGTGGTTAGCATCCACCCAGCAATGTACACTGTCGCTGTATAAACCAGTTAATAGCAACAATAAGGTCATTAATTACACAGGGATTTACATCTAATCAAGGAAGGTCATCTCACTTCCTTAGGTTTTTGTTGTTTTGTTTTTTAAAAAAAGCCAGACAACAGTGTTCCAGGTTTGGAGGGCTATTTTGTTGTTTTGATGGTTGGGGTTTTGGTTTTGTTTGTTTGTTTTTTAAAGACTGAAAAAGTGGTTTAGACTATAAATACCTATTTCAAATGCTAAGACGGTAAAATAAGAAATTTCATCTGAGGTAACCAATGCCACTTCAGTTGTCTCATAACATGCTTCTAATAGGGTAATTGAGGTATATTGTATAATCACAAGGGTACTATCTGAATTTAAATTTATCCTTATGCAAAAAATTGTCCCCTTCAAAGCACATTCAGGCATCCCCCAGCATTTTGAAAACTGAGGAAATGACAAAATCAGTCATCCAGAGAGTTGACAAAAGGGCTGTGAAACCTGGAGGAAGACTTTTAGTGTTAAGGTTTGTCTCAATTGCTAAGAAAGTTGTGGTTAAAACCGAGTTGTAACTGAAACCAAGAAAACTTCTCTCCCTCAAAAGACGGTCTTCCAAAAAATATTTTTTTTCCTTAACTCTCTTTTTTCCATACCTGAGTTCTGGCCTGTTATCATACAGTTTCCCCCTAACAAAGAGAAAGGCAGAACCAAGGCCAGCAGGAGGCTGAACACAGTCAGGAATCAACAGCCTGAGAACTGCTGTACTAGAAGGACAGACTCAAATCCTTACCTGCCTATTCAGGCTCTCACTTCACCTACCTGTGCTGTGAATTCAGCAATTATGTGCAAGTCTTCTACCCTGTTAGCTGACCTCACACTCAGAACTGGCATCATACAGCCACCACTCTCAGATTCCAGCACTAACTGCAGAGGGGGAAAGGGGTTTTCCTTGCTCTATGAACTGCAAAAGGAACACACACAATTCAGCATCTGCCAAAGAGACCTTTTGTAAACTCTAAGTAGCCCAGTGCGCAGCTTCAACAGATTGAATCCCTGGGTACTTTACAAATATTCAGAAGGCCAAAAAGAGACCAGGGGAATCAAATTCAATTCGTTTTCCAGTGAGGTCTGAGGCCTAACAGATGATGAGATAATAGAATCACAGACTATCCTGAGCTGGAAAGGACCCACAAGGATCATCGAGTCCATCCTGTTCTAAAATGGAAGGCAGCAGCTGAGTACACCAGTTTCTGGCTCATGAGAACTTAAAATGGAGTAATTTTCCACATTATTTGTAGTCCTGCACTTGACAGAACCATTCAGCTGAGGGCTGTGCTCTTTCCTCTAAACCTCTCACCATAGGAAAAAAAGAAGATCTTGTACTTGAAAGGCTGTGAGCCTAAAATGCTGTAAACAAATGTGAACTGATTATCCCTCCCTTCCACACAGGCTGGATGTTGAGAAGATGGCGGTCACCACAGCATGTGGCTGCTGTAGGCCACTTGAACTTCTTAAGAAGCAATTCCAACTGCCATGCCAAGACCCAGATAACCCTGGAAGAAGGCTCACCACAGAAATAATTGCATTTAGTGGCTGTGTGTGTAACTTTGACAGTTGCACACACTAGCCAGACCTGATGGCTGCAGATACCATTTTTTGTAATTAAAGCCTGATCACAAGTTAATCCTTCCACAGTTCATTGCTGGGTTCTCTTGTACTGATGACACAGGACAGCCTTGCTGTCAGGCTGCCTGAGCAGCTGCCTGGACTAGCAGTGGAGGTACCAGATAAATTATTCCTGATCAAAAGGGTGGGGTGCATAGGAGGAAAGAAAGAACAGAAATAAACAGGCTCAGGGAATCAGGAGAGAAGACAAGAAACTGTTTGGCCTTGCCCAGGGGTGATTTATTCAACCAGAGGCTAAAATCTGGCCCATGCACTGGGCAGTAACAGAAAGTCTATGTTCAAATAAAGTAGAAGGAACTGAATTTTCTATCTTCTTTCTCCTTATTTGACCAATTATTTTAACTGAAAAATAGTCTATTAGGTTCATTACAGTCAACTTGGCCCTGGAACAGCCCACTACTTGAGTGGGAGAAAGGAAGTGACCTGTTCCCTGCCCTTGAAAGTGGACACAGCATGTGTGCCTGTTGGAAAATAAGGTGCTATATGACCCAAAGGTGAATGGTGAGGTTTCCACAAGCACCCTTAGTGTCATTGGGACATTTCTAGAAAGGTAACTAACACACACACGTGGAGCAGCTTTGGGATAAAGCAGGAAGCTGAAGGGATTTCTCTGCAAGAAATCAAAGCCCACAGGCATCTAACAGGATACAAGTGGTTCACTCACAAGCAATTTCTACTTGCTACCATGCTAGACAATCTTTGTTGGCAAGTCATTTAAGAAAAAGCTGTATGATTGCAGAAAAGCTCAGAGTGCTCTTTTCCCCTTTTAGCAAGTGTAAGAGAAGAACCTGAAGCATACATTTAAAACTTAAAAATGAGGTTATTTAGCAGTTTAGACTACTCTTCTACAGTGCCATCAACCTTGCATCCAATACTTGTGTACTGCTTAGCCTCAACCATACCCCACTATTAGAGCAGTTTACTGCAGCAAGCACTGCTCATGTACTTACTGTGTTTAAACACTCTAGGGAGAAAGATTTTACACCGGGCCTTGTTAAAAGTAGAGTATTTATAACTTGTAACCAAACAAGAACAAAATCAAACTCACTCACTGGGGGAGCAGAAAGCCATAGACCATGTAAGACTCATGTGAAACAAACCCACCAGTACTTCTCATAAAAGAATCACAGCAATTGTGTTCCACAACAACCATTCCATGAGAATACTTTTTACGCCTTTATGCCCCCAGACAAAAAAAGGACAGTTTCATCACTGTTCTAATCATTTATTTAATCTTAATATGTTCTTCTGATGAATATAGTCTAATATATAGTCTTCTATATGAAAATTCTCCACTTAATTTGACAGAACTTTGTTTTATACAAATAAGACAATCACCATAAATGTTACATACTGGAGTGTAGGTCAAGAATGAACATATGCTACCTGTTTTGCTATTCAGTTATTTTCACATGTCAATGCCTGAAAATACTGCACTTAAAAACAATAACACTGTTTACTGCAGAAATTACGTTGTCTGCTTGACAGGATACATCACTGGTAAGTTAACCATCATTCACAAAAAAAAAATATAATCAAGTATTTGTCTTTAATTTGTTCACTTTTCTGCTCATGGCTTCATTGAGCTGACATTTAATACAAAGAGTGAACAGTCATAAGCTTAACACAGTCACCACTGAAAAGACACTTTCCCTTACCCCCCCTCCTTCCCACATTTTAATGCACATTTTAGCACAGCTTGAACCAAAGCAAAGTGAAATAAAGTAGTGCAGTGTCTCAAGGTGTCCTTTAATGAGGGCACAGAACATTTTTTCAGGGGGACAGATATACAACAGGATTCGGAAAATACAAAAAGAGAACCTCTTCCTCTGTCTTTGCTAAGACTCTCTTTAGTTCAGCATATCAGATTTTAACAGAGCAGCCAAGAGCATGGTTAACATAACAGGACTAATAATGAGACACAGAACATCGTGAAGCCAAAACAAAAGGTATTCCACCAGTATTTGCCAACTGCCCAACCTGACCGCAGGAACCACTCACCAAGAGTTTCAACGACAGTATTTATGATTAAAAGAGTCTTAAGTAAGAAGAATTTGAAAGGCCTTAAAGGGGCCAATTGTTCAAGACAATTTCTGCAGAAAGACCAGGCCTTTAGCCTAGTTTTCAGCCTTAATATCCATAGTTAACAGCCATTTCTGGAAAAACAAAACACATCCCCCAAAATCCACATATCACAGCCAAACCTTGGTTCCTCATTTTTCACTTTTACTCAAGTACGATCAGGAGCCTTCAGCCAAACCAAGTGATAATCTCCCAGTTCCATCATTTAAGCTCAAAGCACTGAAGACAAAAAGCAAGGCACACTCAATCATGGAGAATCCTGTCCCCTGCTGAGCATGGGCAGCATGACAGCAGCCCCAATTAAATTTTCAGTATCACCACCATGACTCAACACCTTCATTCCTGGGCACATTTGTCTATATGTGTTGTTACAGCAGTCCCAGGCTTCCTTTCAGTGACCATGAGGAAATCTTGACCTGAGGTTCCCTTCTCCTGTCAAGAGGAGCTGATTTTGTTCACCATGATCTGCAGCTCTTGCTGACACCAGCCCAGGGTTTCTAACTGGGCCACCTCACCTGCTTTGGTTTAGCAGCTTCTGTTGCACCTCAAGGCTTGAGGAGCGTGAGCCAAAGTTTCTGTCCACTGACTTCTGTAGAGAGGCTGTGAAGAGTTTGACGTGAAACAAGGTACAAAGACTTTGGCTATAAAAACCTCTAGAAAAGCTGAACACTTTTGGGTTTTCTACTTTCAGTTTCAACAGAAGTTTTCTATACCATGTTGGACATTTTTACCACTGATGGAAAGGAAACTGCTTAGGTATCAGTTATTCAACATTTCGAGTCTGAATATTAATGTACACTGGGGAAAAGATATTGATTAAAATTACATTTTCACCTAAGTGCATGCCCTACAGCCCTTCAAGGGCCCATTTCTTCCCACTTCTTTCATACAATACTAGTTTCTGCAGTTAATTGTATCACGTCATTAGGACTATTACTTGTGAAGTCTGATGGCAAACAGAAAAAACACAGAACAGAATATTTAAACTTCACTGAGAAACAACAAACATATATATACTCATTCACCCCCTACCAGAGAAGCTCACCTCATTAATGGAGATAAGCAGGAGGATTAAGAATAGCTTTTGTGTTCAATCCAAAGATCAGAAAACATTAGGATGTAAAATACTACAAGATTAATACTTTTAAGACTCTGGTCCTGTGGCATTTGTCAAATACAAAGACTGGTGACACAATATAAATGTTCACTTTAATCAGATTCAAACACATCTTCAAACCTGCCCTTCCATCCATCCAGTAGACAACTTGTGGCAATGTTCAACTTTACAAAGTTTTGACTCTACATTAGCATGGGAATTAACCTTCCTGAGCAGCAGTACACTGGATTCTTTCAGCTCAGAGCAGAGGAAGTATCTCTTAAAGGTACTGAAGCAGAAGGTTTTTGAGTTATTTTCAGCTGAAATCCTTGATTGCCACAACTAAAACAATTTTCCTTCAACAAGTTTAAAAGCCTGACCTCTGCAAAAAAAAAAAGGAGCAAAAGACAGCCCTCCCACCCTTTATGTAACACACTAAAAGCCATTTGTAATGGAAAAAGTCACTTCCCTGTACTGTACATTTTATAGTCTTAATTTCAAACAAGGGTCAAGTCCTATTAAGGCAGGGAGCTGGTATTGGTTAACATTGCAGTACTCAGACAGTGATGTACAAGACATTTATTTGCAGTATGATGACAGTGATATAAGTGGAAAAACCAAAACTGACATGGTTAATATTAAAACTGTTCTGACAGCAAGTCACATAATCTCTGAGATACAGCTTCTTTACTTGTTCGTAGTGTGAGCCTATACATCTGAAAAAGAACATAAAATACTATTTAAACAGTTTGGCATTAAAGGAATGCACAGTCAACAGTGAAAACTAAGTTGCCTCTTACTTGCTTCGTAAGCTTTGTTAGGAAAAAGATCTCAAATTAAAACACTCAGAAGCAGTAAGCCACTGAGCAACACAGCTTTTTCAAACCACTGGCTGAACCAACCCTATTTTCAAGCCCTTGTTGAGAATTACTGTTACTCAAGTATTTTTGGGCTTTAACAGAAAGGTGTTGTCCAGAATATCTGTTAAAGAGGAGCAAATGCTGTGGAAAAGTCTAAAGACCCTGTACAACCACTTATTCAGGGAACAGAAGACAACCACCAAAACCCTATTTTTAATCTTCAGTTAATTTTGGTAACACCTCTGTCAAGAAAGCTTTAGTAAAAATACTTTTAACATTGTAGTTGCTTGCTTATGCTTTCCTCTTTTAGCCAATTACTCTTTTAATCATTTAAAGTAGCAAAAGGAAGCATACTTAATCTGGTCCAAAGTGCACAAGACAGTCTGGAATATTACAACAATCGCTTCCAAGAGGAAAAGAGAATTGCTCTGAAGAAGCATCTTACCCAGCTGGGCCAGGACCAGCTGCTACAATTTAATTTCTTGTTGTAGTCTGCAGTCATAAGCAGCTATTGCAATAGTGATTTTAAAATATCTTAAAGGAGTTTCAGATACACAAAAATATTTAGTTCAAATGAGAACTTGCATCTAAGCTGGAGATAGTTACACAGATACCTGTGCCTGGAGATTGGGTTCAAGGCGCAGCAAGCATCCAATCTGAGTGGTTTTTGTGTGTATAATACCAGCACCAACAAAGTTAGCAGGATTGGGATCTACCTCCTCAAGCAGAGCTGATCCAAATCCAATTATCTGTGAAAGAAACCAAGAAGATTTAGATGTGGGGAGAGGAGGACACAAATACCAAGTATACCCAAACAGTCACCATCAAAGAGCAAAACAAGGAAGAAACTAATTTTGAAGTCTTCAAGACTGCTTCATTACTACAAATTTTTGAAGGCTGACCCTGATAAATGAGCTATTCTGTAAATAAGGCTCTTTTCAAAAGCAACTGAGAAGCAAGTTAAGATTTAACATCAGTCTCCCCCAGTTTTGATACTGCAATTCCTGTGCACAATCACTGTTCCTGTTGCACGTGCCTCTTACACAGTCACTTCTGTTTTGCCTAATGCAGCCAAAAAGTCACTTCCTTTTCTAACCAGTACCTCAAGAATAAATTAAGGATTGAGCTATCTTCTATTTCAGTTTTAAGCAGTGAATCTGTGCTTTCTTAAACAGCTTCAAGTCTCCAGCTGCTACTGAAGACTGCATCTCATTCAAACCACAGCTAAAAGCTGTCCATTCAACTCAGCACTGCCATGATCTGTCACACAGCATGGACTCACATTTTCACTGGATGATCCAACTGCCATATAAACAAAAATGCATGAAGTTTGCTTATACCATATACTAATCTGGGCTGGGATAGTTAATTTTCTTCTTAGCAGCTGGTATGGGGCTGTGTTTTAGATTTCTGCTCAAAAGAGTTGATAACACAGGGATGTTTTACTTATCACTGAGCAGGGGTTACACAGAACCAAGGTCTTTTCTGCTCCTCACCCCATGAGTGAGGAAGCTGGGGATGCCCAAGGAGGTGGGACAGGACACAGGCAGGACAGCTGAACAATGGGATATCCCATACTGTAAGATGTCCTGCCTCAGCAAGTAAGGCTGGGAAAAGAAAGGAGGATGTTCACAGTGGTGTTCTGCCTTCCCAAGTAACTATTAAACCTGGTGGAGACCTGCTGCCCTGGGGATGGCCAAACACCTCCCTGCCAATGGGAAGCACTGAATTAATTTTTGGCTTTGCTTGTGTGCATGGCTTTTCCTTTACCTACTGAACTCTCTTTACCTCAACCCACACGTTTTCTCACTTTTACCCTTATTCTCTGTCCCATTCGAATGCACTGAGGGAGAGTCAGCAAATGACTGTGTGGTGCTTAGGTGCCAGCTGGGGTTAAAACATGACCTGCCACTCCCTCTATGCCACGAATTAAAAATATCACACCACCACCCACCTTTGCTTTCGTGATCTCTGCATCCATTGGGTGCTTTGCTTTAAAGATATTCTGTACTTCCTGTTTGGGACTGCAAGACAAGGCAAGACAAATACATTATGAACAGCATTTCCAATAGCAATTAATTCTACTGAGAGAGCTCATGGCTTACAGAATTGAGTATGGGATGAGGCACTGCACTAGCTACATTCACAATATACCTTTTTCTTCCCTTGCCCACCACAAGAGGCCCAAGTATAAAATCTTACTTGCTCAGCTGCTTCCAACGCTGAAAAAAGTCTTGAGAAGACATCTCTGTTGGCTGGAAAAATTTATTCAGAGTGATAGGTAATTTTACTGAAAGATTTTGAAATGTTCCGCCGTACCTGCAGATGGAAGAGAAAACCCACAGTGCATGTGGCAGCCTCAGCAGTGTCAGCAGAAATCAACCAAGCAACTGAGGAACTGTTTATGATCAAAATCCATCAACTGCACATGACATTTCTAATACACAGTTTCAATCCACTGTTAAATAAATTTATTTTCTCTCCTTAGATGGCAATAGATGAATTGGCAGAACTGCTTATAAGGTTCTCTCAGTTTTAGCAAAGGTTTATCCTTCTAGATAGCACCCTAAATGGCAAAAATACATCCTTGTGAAAACATACCAATAAAAACCAGTTTAGACTAGAAAAACAGCATGTAGCCCAGAACTCAGGATTTTATAAAGCTGAGCTGATGTTGAGCGGACAGAACAAGATTCTGTTTCTGGTTGCATACACTTCCAGGCCAAGTTATTTGCAGAAATGTTCTTGGTTTCCAGAAGGGAGAAGTTACTGCATATATTCCTGTCAAGATTTCTTAAGCAAACAGGAAGACTGCTGTTTTATATATATAGCAGAGACAGAAGTCATGGAGACATTTTATCAGTAGCTGCTTCTTGACTGTTTTGTTTGGCTGGGGTTTTAAACCACATTGTTCCAAGTGGATGCTCCCTAGCACCTTAAAGCTTAATTAGATCAAACTTTCAAGTTATCTACCCAAGAGATCTTTTTGTGTCCATATTTTGCATTTTAGTTACAGGGCCGTGCCAAATTTAACACCTTTCATCTAATTAATTCACTAACATTTGAATCCTTTGTTTTACCTGAACTGAATGTTCAGGATTGGAGCTTCCATGAAGTCTGACACGCACTCAATGTTCACAACCTGCTGAACCTGTGCACCTCCATCCACTGTGGGGTCAACAGGTTTTGTCTGAAGATTCAGGCATAGAAAAGTAGTTAAGGAAACAGATCAATGAACTGATAACTTAAAAAATACAAATCTTCCAAGAAACTCTGTGAGAAATTAATATCATGTTTTCACTCATTCTCTGTGTGCTACTGAACATTTAAAGCTCAGTTTTTTGTACAAGAAAAGAGTTTGTGGGGGTTTTTTTGTTTGTTGGAGTTTTTCATATTGACACATATACAAGCAATAACTCTGAAAATTCTCAGTTCATTGGATATTCTTAAAGAAAGATGTCCTTAAAAAGGTGTGAAGGCAAAGAGACTTCACAATAAAGGCCATAGGACTATTTTGAACATGACAGAGATGCCTTGAGTCAAACAAGCCTAATTACTTAGTCTCCCAGAAATCCTGAATTTGCAATACCAAGCATTAGGGACCAGCCATGAATTAAGTACCATCATCTTGGCATACATGTACTCCATCTCCATGTCAAGATTTAGGTTATCTGCTAATGCAGAACTTGAAGGACACATTTGTACCTCTGCTACTACTTCATGTCATTGGCGAAAGCTACAGTTCCAGTACATATTTATTCAGGTTAATTTCTTGTTATATCAAACGTAAAATTTGTGTTTATAACCAGGGCTTTAAGGAAAGAATCTTTCATCCCTGCTCAAGACTTGGTTTTTCTATGAGAACTTCAGAGAGCTATCAGCAAGTTTCTTGTTTCTTCATGTTCAAGGACACCGTGACTTGATCCAGCTTTACTGTATTGAACAGCTTTATTATATTGTGCAGCAATAAACCACAAAGATCTAATAAGAACAGACAACTGCTGCTACATTTAAGGATATTTGACTGAAGGTCATCTGAGCAGATTACTGTTGGAGTAAAATTCAAGAACTGTGTTGATGTCTTATTACCATAGAATATGAACATACGTCCTGGAAAGAGAAGAATGATACATCAGAATTTTTAGGTCATGTAATCACATTGAACTACTCGTGCTTCAATTCCTTAACACATTGTCTTTCTACCTTTCTTTAAAACCACTTTTAAGAACAAAATACAGTTTACATGGTTTATCTCACCAAGACATTTACAGTTCAAAATGCAGCAATTTAACCAAGCCATTAGATCTCTCCTGCAGTAGCTGTCACACAGGCAGTTAAATCATCAGTGAAGTCTTTCAATTGCTGGAGAATTTTGTTAAGATGCTACTATGCCACCGAGAGTTTTACAGAAAAGGGGAAGCAAGAAATTCCATTGCTAGCCTGTGTTCAAATTCTGTCTCCTTCCTAGATGGTTCCAATATCTTGTGCATTTAATCTGATCTGAAATGTGTGGTGTTTCATATCATAACAATAAGCTATATTGCAAGATATGAATTTTGACAAGAATGGTCCTTTATAAACCTGGCTGCACCAGCCATACAACCAGGCAGCATGAGCTGGAGCTTAATTCCCATATTTCATATCAGCTACCAAAACAATCAAAAAATTTAAGGAAGCAAGAACCCACACAAAAGCCAGGGATGCACAATAGTGGGAGCTGTAAAACAGCTTAGGCCCATAATGCTATTTCCCTCTTCAGCAGCTGAAAAGTGAGTCCTGTCTGGAATATCATTGTGATTGATAATGCAGACAGCCAACCACGGCACTACAGGTCTTACCCAGGTTCTGTCGAAATTCGGATTTCAAGCCAATCTGTAGCAACTGATTTTCAAATAAGACTCCATTATTTTTACACACAAACCTAGGGGAAGACAGGGAAAATATGTTTTAAATTGAGCCACATTAAACAATATTTAGAACCACAAAATTCAGGGTTTACACAGAGGATGAAGACTGCGGTTAACCTAGAATGCATCAATCTGTGAGAGAGGCCTTTGCAGAAAACTGCAGTTAGAAAAGACAATTTTACATCCAGAACCACCACTTGTAGGACACTAAAAGAACTGACATTTTTATTTGATAGTCTGTCTGAGAAACTACGAAGGAAACCACAATATGCTATATGCACACACACTGTCTAATAAAGGACCAGGCAACAGGATTTTTATTTTTAGTCTTGAGAACTTCTGAAACTCATTAGGTTCGTGCAGAATTGAAAAGTTTGAAGCTTTGACTGTTTAACCTGAAAGAAAAAAAACCTCTTTGTTTTATCATTTTTGTATCACCTAAGCCAACTAGAGATGTACTTTTTCCATTTTGAGAAAAGAAGACCATTCTCCAGTGATCTCAGTCCTTTCTATCACCCTTCACTTAAAAGTAGAAGAGGTGGACAGCAAACATTTGCCTTTTGCATCCAAGGCACTTAAAACACACTCTCAAATATCAGTACTTTTGACAACTACTCTGTTTTGTATTTATTTTCAAATAGTTGCAAAAACTTAACATACAACTGGCATTGCCTTATTTTAGAGCAGTGTGTGATAGCACTGACTTGTAGAGAAGACTCTAACCTGTGTATTCATGAGCCTGTCACAAAATCCACAGCATCCACAGATGTGTTCTAGCCACAAGTCTGACAGTACATGTTTCTCTAGTTTTGCTGGTATTAAGTTAATGAACAATATAGTTTTGCTTTATAACTATATTCTGGAAATTGCCCAGCCTTGCAAGGTTTTAGTATTGCTTACTTGTGAAAAAGCTCATCAGCATCATGCACAGTATCAGCTGGTTCCTCAGAAACTACCTCAGATGAAGCCAGGTCAGGGCTAGTTCAGGCAGCACAAAGGAAGAAAGGCAGTAGCAACAGAGACAGCAGGAGTTAGTAAAGACAGCTTAGAGCTTAGTTACTTCTTTTACCTCCTTCCTCAAAAATGGCACTGCTGAGCTTAATGCATGAGAAATTGATTAGCTGCCCTAGCTCAGTACCCTAGAAAGGTTTTAGGCATTAGGCAATGTTTTCCCCCACTTCTCTCCCCCATCCCACCCCAACTGTTAGAAAACAGCAATCCTTCACAAAGACAGCTGAAGGTGTTCAGTAAATGTAAACCTCTTACAGAATCAAGTCCTTTTAGGTGTTTAACTGTGAAGCAAAAGTGTTTAAGTTCAAAATCAAAAAGGTAGCTGCATATTAACTACTACAAAGGTGTGCTTAAAAGCAGAGGCCTCATCAAGCTTAGACACCCTTCTAATTACAGGTGCACAATCAGTTCCTAAAAACACACAAGTATTAAGCATAGGCAAGAGTACACAGGCACACAGAGAATGACTTACCCAAGCAACAGATTAGAAACAAAAGTGACAACAGCACTAAGAAAAGGCAGGAAACTGTAAAAAGCAACTTCTCAGTACCATTAGAGAAGCATTTAATAATCTACAGACAGACCAAGGAGTTGGGCATTGCTATACTTTCTTCTGCAGAGAGAGAAAACTATTTTTATGTAACATTTGCTCATGAAACTACTATAATTGGTTCCTCTTTTTACACTCTTAAAAAAAAAAAAAGCAGGAACAAACTTGGGTAGCCTCCTAAAGCCCTGGTTTTGTGTCGAATGATCAAGTATCACTCCTGACCTTCCAGTAGAAACACGGGATCAAGTATTAATCACTGCAAACCTGCAACAATGCATTGCCTGATATAAAATTTTGATGAAAGTGCCAATGATTATGTCTTTTATATTAAGATGCATTGAAAATTTGTTGTGCCAACATTCAAAATTTGGTCCTTGACAACAGTAATACGTGCTTGTCCAGTAAGACAACTGATTTTAAAGACATTCTGTGATTTTATGTCATTCATTCCCAAAAATTTAATCAAATAATATTTGAGAGTAGCCACAGGGACTTATAATAATGGAGTTAATAACACACTGTACCTACACTACACTTGCTAATGTAATTGTAGTATCAAATCCCCTTAAAAAAGAAACACGCCACTTGTTCTTTATCCCCCTTTTCACATCCCTTTGTCAGACAGCAGAGAACAATTGAAGTGTAGCATTAAAATCTGGGAAGCAGTATCTCTGGATACAATCCATCTCACTGTTTCAGTAGCAGCTTGCCATAAGTGGAAAGACAAGAATACTTTATGAAAAGAAAATAAGAATAAACGTATTCATATCAGGACACATAACCCCCACTTCAAGATGTACAGAGATGCACAAGCAGTTTAATTTAACAAAGAAGCAAAACCAGCATGAAAACCAGACACTACTGTGTGGCAAATATCCTCAGGTTGAGTACTACAGGCTCAGTTGTTCCATTACAAGAGATATTCAATAAAGACAATACATCTAGCAGTGTCCAAGAACACCTCTCTTGCTGCAAAACTACCACCCAGGAATGCACTCAATATGCTGGAACAAAACCAAAAGTTATGTGTGTTTTTCCTTCAATCCTGTTTCAACAGACAAATTCTCCTTCAAATTCCTTTCAGGGTGACTTAAGGGTGACTTAATTACCTCGCAAAGTTGTCATCAGAACCAGGAGCAAGAGGTGCAACTGGAGAAGCTGTATCTAAAAATACATCCACGAGCAGGGTACCAGGACAGGCAGCTGGGGGATCTGGTTTGGTGACAGGGGCAACACCCAGACCCAGCAGATCCTCCGGTGGAGAAGGAGTATTCTAAGGAAGACAAGACACTTCGGTGTTACACTGCAACAAAACTGTCTCATTTGCAGAGACAACTAAGCTATGGCAAAGTGCCTCTCCCCGCCCCGAATCAAGGTTTGAATGGAGGTAAAAGGGTTGCCATGCTGAATTTCAACTTCAGGTCATTTTTTTCCTTTGAAGAGAGTTATGCCCATCTAACCGTTAAATAAAAGCAAAACCAAAATTCATCTGTCCAAAATCTGGTTCTGCAGAAGAAAGATGACAAAGATGACAGTTTTTTCCCCCTTCTCTTTTCCCATTACTTTCAAGGGAAAGAAAGTACTGTAGGGAATAAAATTCCCATGTTGCTTTTCTTTCATGAAGAATCCATCAAGAAAGCAAGTGGCTCTTACACAAAGCTAAATCACAGGTCATCATAGCATTTTAAAATTGAATATCAGTTTAATCCTGGGATTCTGAAGCCTAGCATATCACAGAAAGAATGGAAACCCAAGCAGCAAAAATTAGCAGAGCCTGTAGCCAGTTCAAGCTGCAAACACTAGAGGAAGAGACGAGATGTTTAAAGTGTTTTTTCCTCAAACAGAACAAATCAAGCAGCCACGACACAGAATCATGCAACATGGCCAAGTCACATGCAAGAACAAAGCACAGACTGTTAATCAAAATGGCCATGTATTAGATATTAGCAGCTTCCACTATGCCAGATAATCTGAGGATGAGTCATGAGATGCATTTGGGTAAATCTGAAATCTTGTTTTTGTAAGCCAGCTCCAAGTTATCATATACTCCATACAGTATAATGAAAAATTCCCTGGCAGAAGACTTTAAGAAGCCAATCATTAGGACCAACTAAAAACAAAGTTTGGACCTCAAATTTCTAACATTTTTGGAATCCAAACCATATAAAGCCACTGGTGAAGATAACACTGTGCAGTTTGTTACACGGCTGCAACCCATCAAGTAATGCTTGTAAAGCACAATGCAATATTAACTGCCAGTCACCTCGATTTGGCATTCAAAGAAAATTTTGCAACTTTTCTGCTGGAAAGAGATTTCTGTCCAGTCAAAACTGTTGCACTTGGAGTAGCTACTCTTATACACTGTAGTGACTAATTATTATGCTTTAACAAACTAGGCAGGGAGCATGCTACAGTATTTCCATCTCTAGGTAATCTTCTACGGCATCTTAAATCTAATTACAAGTTATTCTAGGCATTAAAACCAGAAAGAAATATTACATTATGGGAAAAATTGATCCTATCAGCTTTAATTGACAATAAAATGAGAAATTTCAGCTCAGAAGAAAAAATCATGCAGACTTGTCAAGCATAACTGAACTCAAATAGCATTGCCAAATAAAAAGTAACAACTTTATATTGATTTAAGGACATCTCGGTGAAGGTAAGTTTTGTCCCCTTCTATTAAAAACAACAGTCAAGATGCAAAACAACATGTTAGACAAAGCAGAAAAAACAGCTGATAACTCTGAAATTCAAGTTAAGTCCTTTTAAATATATTAATTTTATAATCCCACCCTCAGTGCAATTTCATCAACAAGGAAACTCACATTTCTAAAGTAACAGCAACATTTTTCAAATAACAATGTAAAAGGGAGTTTTTTAGGCTGCAGACAGTTCATCCCTACTTACATAAGATTTCCAAAGGAAAATTGCATCCAACCATGCAGCAAGGGGAAAGCAGCTCTACATTCCCTGCTTTATAGCAAACACCCAGAGTCTTAACTTTCAGATGGGAGGTTTTAAATCCCCAAAAAGCCACTTCAGAAAACCAGTCTTTTCTTACTTGCACACCATCTAAATTAATGAAATAACAGCTTTTAAACTCACAAGTTCAGTGGCAGGTTCAGCAGTTCCATTCATATCAGCGGTCCTTTCCTTTTTGATCTCTTCCAGGTCAGTAACTGTGCCTGGGCCTTTCTTCTTCTTCAGCTTAGCCAAAATGGAAGATTCTCTCTCTGGAAAGGGAGGCATTTCTTCCAACACTGTAGCCTTACCATAGGGAAAAAAAAGTATTAGTTAAACTTGAGAGAAAAAGCCAAAACAGCTTCTGAATCTTTGAAGAGACACATCCTCACAGATTGCATAAAGCAAAAGCAGAAGTAGTTACCACACAGAAAATTATTATGCAGTTTACTGTAGTAAGGGATTGATTGCTTTTTTGAAAGAAAAAATGCTTTAAAACTTCCTGAAGTCCTTCCAAAGCAGCGTATTTCTTCTCTGAAACACTGATATTAAATTTAAAAAAAGAAAATTTAAATAATTAGATCATAGCAGACCTAAGGGTCCTTAAGTCAGGCAGACCTAGACTTAAAACAACAGAGAATACTCAAGTTTCTACCCAGACCTAAGCATTTATTAGATGTCAAAACCAAATGTGCAATGCCCTGCACAGATCTGAGAGCACCAGGTTAAATCACTGAACTTCAAGAGACAAAAAATTACACTTTTCCTCCCCACCATCAAGTGAGTCCTCAAAAGAAAGCCCCAGCCTTTTGAAATCTAAATCCTCTAGGAACCTCTATTGTGCCAGCTTTCCCTGGCTTGTCTGCTCCAGATTAACATATCTTAATGGTCATATGTCCCACTACAGCAATAACAACTTGGAATTTAGCTCTAAATTAAAGATGACTACAGCAGAATTAAGGAGACTAAAAGAATCAGCACCCATATTGTAATCCTGAGATTTCTGAGCAATCAGGTAAGGTTTAGTTGAGTTTAACTTGCTGACAGCAGACTACTGCATAATAAAGAAAATAAACCCTTATACCTACCAATATATCAGTACTAGCAATAGTACTGAGCCTCAAATACTCAACAGCTCTCTGCTGCAGCTCAACATCAGCATTTTTTAGCTGACTGTCACTGCGCAGCACATCTTGAATTGTAGTTTTGATTTCTGGAAAGAGGTTCACAAACTTGATGTAGGTAGACAGAAGCAGAGCTCGGGTAGGAACACTACACAGATGAAACTTGGAATGTAGCAAGTTGAACTGGATGAGGGGACTTAAAAGAAGGAAAAAAACGTTCAGTTTTTGTAGATATGATAATCATTATTACTGCATCATTAGCAAAAGCTGAATGATTTGTTAATTAGCTTTAGGAATGCTAGGAATTAAATTCTTTACACAAAGCATTACTACTTCAATTCAGTATTTCAGAAGGTGTTTTACCTTGATCTTGGATCACCCGCGATCAGATTTCCAAATTCTCCCAAGATGTAGCCACCTACTTTTACAAGATTCTCGTGGCATGCTGGAGCTTGAAGGGCCTGTAACATATTAATAATCACTGATATACAACGTACAAAAACAACCACCTTGTCTGTCACTTCCATTCCCAGTTTTCTCACCTACTTTCCTACAAGAGCAGACTGTGGATCCAGGCATTACAAAGTACTTACAATAAAAACATCGTGGGTGGTATGATTTCTCAGAAGACTCTAATGTGAGTATTACTTGATTAAGAGCATTCTTAGGCCCACCTAGCAGTACTGTGGACTTCTGATAACAGAGAGAGGTCTTTTAAGTTTCCCCTGTTACATCATGTGCTGCTTCCTTAATTCTTAGCTTGTCTTGATAGGGAATTGAAAACGGTTACTCTCACCTCAAAAACAGTCTTTGCTGCATATCCTTGCACATCATCCCTGTTGATGACAATCTGAATAACTCGGTACCACACTTCTTCACTGACATAGTCACCAGCAATGCGAATCAGATTCAGGATTGTATCCACATACCAGGTGTAATCCACTGCATACTTCTCAGCAAGAATTGCAACTTTCAGAACCTGAGCACACAAAAGAGAACACAAAGTTGATTAGCTCTTACTATGAGCTGTATACACCTGGTGATGCCCCACACTGGCTCAGAAGCCTCAGTTTTAGATGCATGAGCTTGTTCATTTGTTCCCACAGCCAAGGTGAAAGGTGAACATTGAAATGCTGTGCCAGAATACAGAAGTTGCCAGGCACATATTGCTTTCCCCATAATGCATTCAAATATGTTGTATCTTTGTGACTTTCCAATTGCATACCTAAGTGATCAAGAGCAATTTATAGAACATTTTCTGTTTGCTATAAAAACACCATCTAAACTACCACTAAGACAGGATCAAATAGGAAATTGGAAACCTCTCAAAAAAAGGCAAAAGCAAACTCAAGATAGCAGAGGCAAATAGAGTCACCAAAGCACAGCTGACTTTTTCAGGTCATACTCAGATTCCTGCATCCTGAAGCTAACAAACAGCTTCAGGGGAGACTCCACACAATTTATTATCAGTTGAATTTACTACTCTTAAAAGAACAGGTCAGTATAAGGGAACAGGATTAAATTCTCACTATCTGCCAAGTCAGGGGACATTGTCAACAGCAACCAGACAGCACAAGAGGTAAATCAACAGTCACTTCTCTAACAAAGGGACTTCAGCACCTAACTAAGCTAAATAAGTACTGTAAGTACAAGTTTTGTTTACCATCCTAAAAAGGCTGAAGTTGAGTATTTCAACTTTTATCCTACTGGTAGGAAGGGAATAGATATCAGGCCTCTTAGCTGATTAGAAGGTATTCGCTTTGGGAACCCTTAAAACGAACATTCTCAGAGAATACAAAGTTCAACCTACAAATAAGCATTCACCACTAATTTTTGAAGCTACTGGACAACTGAGACTAGAGTAGGACCTAACCCTCAGATGTAGGGAATGTGTTGGTGACACACATAAAATTCACTTTGCTTTCTATATACACTGTCCTGAGACCAAGATCAGCTTTTAAAATTCTGAAGTTTCCAGGTTTCCCCCTGCTGCCTGGATTAGCTTAACCTAAATTCTTTGCTACTAGACTACAAAGTTTGGAGTTTTTTGTTTGTTTTAGCAGTTTTCCCTGTGTTGTTTCTTTTTTTTTTTTTAAGCCACCATGAAAAGCAATCTCTATCACAGACTATGCAGTATCCTAATCAATAAATTATACTTATGGTACCAAATCCAGCTACAAAATAAGTATTTAAGAAAAACACCAATAGCTTACAATTTCTTCTCTAATGGAATAATCAGCAGTCTCCAGGTAATTGAGCATTTCAGCCACAATCTGCTGGGCATTGCTTCGGTCACACATTGCATACAGGAGATCTACAGCTCTTTGTCGTACACTTACATCTCTTTCAGTCTGCAAAAAGACAAGAGTCAAAGGTCAAGATGATTTCATCTTTGTTTGGAAAGTACATGCAACTTAAGAGATGAAACTTAGTATAATACACAGTCAAATTTAAAACAAATGAATTTGCATAATTTTTCAGATGCAGAATGAATTCAGATATACCTTTTATATAAGCTGTGAGTTTCTTATACTATTTCTCACTTTCAGTCACCTAGGAAAAGCTCAGTGGAGACTCAGCTTCCTGCTTTTAAATACTATCACAAAAATTTACATCATCAGGTTTTGTTTCTGTAGCATACTTATTCACATCTGTGCAGGTACTGAAAGAATGGAGGAGTTTGTACAGAACACTTCAGTATTACACAGAGTAAGGGTGAATTTGTGGTCCACTATGCACTGAGTAACTGGTAATAGTGGCCATAAATGCACCAATAACTGGCTGAAATTGTTAAACTCTTACCAGGCCAATGAGCATTTAGCTACCTGCAGGTTTAGTGTCAGGCATGCCTTGTAACAACTGAAGTCCAGCTAGAACAAATACATACTTTGAACTTAGACAAAGGTATAAATATGCTACAGCACAAACGTGGAAGAAAACAAAGCATTTAAACATCCAAGTATGCAAGTAAATTTACATGCAAATAAGTCTTACTCTTTTGATTTCTGCTTTGTCACATAAACATGGCCTGGGATTGTGTCTTTCTGGTTTCTGGTCTTTACAATTCTGCAATGCATGCTGATCTGCTCTACCACCCCCCATAAGTTATTACAGCAAAGGAACAGTGTCCAATACCAGCAAGACAGTAATAAAACTGTCTTCTCAGGATTCTCAATTTTGAAATTCCATATTTTTAAACAATTATTCATCTTCAGCCTACACTTGAGCAGACACCAGTGTTACAGGGACACAGCTCCAGGCATCAGATTTACCAAGGTGCAAAAATCAACAAAAGGTGACCTCTGTAATTGCTACCACAGCAAGATTTTGCTGGATTGAGGTAAAAAACTGAGGTATACTTCAAAGAATAACTCATTTCATCCCTAAGTATTATTAACTTAACTGGGTACAGGGAGCTTGGGACAGTGGGGCAGAGGGTATTGAGGCAGGGGAGAAGACAACACTCAAAACCAGACCACACACTTCAATATTTACCTTCAATGCATTGATAACTGTTTCTATGTGTGTTTTCACAGCCTCATGTGAGAATTCAGAGCTGGCAAGCGTGCACATGCTTTCCAGTGCTAGGTAACGCAAATTAGTTTCTCGGTGCTGCAAGAACTGACCTAGCTGGTTACAGGCACGGACTAGTAGGTTTGGCTCACTGCACAGAACAGGAGAGAAAGTGAAAGGGTTAAAAGCAACAGGTTTGAGAACACTCAATTCAGAATACTATTTCTGCAGTGGAGATTTCTTAAAATGCTTCAAAGTGTCTGCTAGAATGCTTTGCTAGTGAAATGCAAATTCAGGTACTGTGAGCAAATAATCTCTGTTGGATTAGAGCAGTGGGGTCAATACAAAACATCAAATAAAGAAGCAGCAAAACCCAAAGTTACACAGCTCATTAACACTGTTCAGTTACATTGCTGTGGTTGTGTTCTAGTCTAGCAAGCCTCTTGGTGTTCTCTTCCCCTTCACTCCCTCCCCCATTAAAATCTGATTAACTGTTCAAGACATAGCCCCATCTTTTCACCTTAAAAGCCCCTCTGATAACAGAAGTGTTGTCCCAGCTCACCTGTCATGATGTATAATTAAGCTTATTGCCTCAAACAGGACAGCATTCTTCGCATTCGAGTGTTGCACTTTCTTTGACTTTGGTGGCTCCTGTGCTTTGTTGAGGATGGTTTCCAGGCATTCTGTCAGACGGCCACGTACCGCAGGGTCTTCTGGAGAAGAATGAGCCGTTGGACAACTTCGTTTTGCTCCAAACACTAATCCTACCTTAGGTTTTCCCCAGGCTAAATCTAAATTAACTAAACTATTCTGAGACATTAAAAACACTTACACTCCCCAACATAAACATGGTAAAAGAATTCCAAGTCACAGTTCTATTTGGGTGAGAACAAAAGCCAAACACAATCTGTACCACGACATACTTGGAGGCTTTAATATAGTTGATAGTATTAATGAATGTTTAAAATGGCAGTCATTTGTAAGATGCACACTGGTTAGACATCTTCTTAAAATGAAACACAACACAACTCAAAAGGCCAAGTAGCTGAGAGCCATCAGTAACACACACTCTCAGGAGTACAAACTTCAGTATCTTTGCCATAAGACAATGTGCTTGCACTCCAAGCTATGGTGACACTGCAGTGCAGTAGCTCTTTGGAGCCAGTGTACTGCATAGGAGAAATGACCAGTGCTGTGATGTGTGCATTACCTGGAGGGGGATAGCACTGTAACAGCCTCAGAAGCTTCACAGATAGCCAGGGAGCAGGAACAAAGTAGTATGTGTAGTCCTGAAGGTCTGTTGATGCAGAAGTTACAATCTGTAAAACAAACAGCCAGCACATCAGCTGCTGAAGTTAATTGATTCACAAGCATGAAAAGGACCCAAAGAACAGTTTAGGTCACCTCTGACAGAAGCTTAAAAAACTGTGTCACTAGCAAAGTCTAGCTCAGTAGATTAATTAGGTGCAAGCTGCCATACTATGAGTACACCACAGTAAATGCTGGTAATGGAAATCCAGTTTCGTAGATACAGTAGTCTAGAAAGTCTCTTCTGAAAGCCTACTTGCTTTTTAAAATAATGAAGACAACCATCTTGTAACATCAAAATGTTTAACCAAAGTTTGACTTTCTCTGTTCTAGCAATTCACAGATTCAGCCAACAGTCTGGTGGCTGCTGACAGGTGAGCCTGCAATTCAAGTACAAGATACTATGACAGACTGACCTAAAGCAGAAAGATCAACTAACACCTTCAATAATATCCATACAGCAAAGCAAAAAGAGACAGCATTCACAGAATAGGTTTATATGCATAATGAAATGTGATAAGGATTAGATTAGATTGCCCCTCTTCATAGATTTATTTTACCCCTTTTATTCTAGGATAACCATGAGTTTGCCACTAGCTTTGCTCAAAATAATTCTACCTAATTCTTACTGCCCCATTACAGGACAGCCTTTCACTTCCCTCAGCACTCCCTTGCTTTTAAGTATTAGAAAAAAATCTTCATATTTGAAAAGAAAGTAAACAAGTAATTTGGGTATAAGACTGCATAAAACTGGGTGTAAAACACATTTGTGAAGTAGCAGCCTCCCCAGTCTTGCACACCTTCCAAAAGGAGGGGGAAAACAAAATCAAACAGAACAGTGGCATCAGTTTTCCAGCACAGAAATGTTAACTTACAGATATGTCTCCCCACTTCTCCCTGCCCCTGCTTAATTCCTTATACAATTTACAGAATATCAGATGCTTATGATTATTAAGTTAGCAGCAGCTCAAAAGAAGGAATAGGAAGGCAATTAGTCTTGTAAGAAGCTTAGATAAAGCTAAGCAAAGTTCCTTTGCTGTATTTTTGAGGGGTTTGTGTGAAGTCTGTAGAATCAGTCTTTGATCCAACTATTCTTTGGTATTACAGCAAAAAAGTGAGGACTACTACTTGGAGCAGGGATTAAACCAAGAAAGTTCAAGCAAGCCAATACAGCTTTCTGTCCTGGTAAGCAACAAGCATTTAAAGAGGTTACCTGAAGCACCCACATGAAGTGACACTGAATCATCTCCACATTTCATGGTACAGTAAACTAATCTGACCCTAGAAAGCTGAACAGGAAGCTAACCTGATCTAGAAAGCTGAGTAAATTAATCAACAGTGAAGTATTATCAGGGTCATCATTGGACTCACTCTGCTTAATCTAGACACTGCCAAGGAGACTGAAGTCTTAAACTCTTCCGGGTTCTTCTGTGCCAAAGTGGTGATCAGACTTGTAGCTGCAGTAACCACACCCTAAGAAAAATCAAAACACAACACAAAATAACACATGTTCAATTTTGGATTGGTTTACAACACTGCTCATTAACACCTTTCAATTCGAGGGTTTTTTAAAATACAAAAAAAAAGTGTTTATCCCCATTACAAAGCCCTACATGAAAAAACCTCATGTTTGGATAGCAGCTAGACTAATTACACACCTGCAGAATCCAACAGAATTTTCAACAACATGACACTGCCATGCTTGCAAAGCATTTTATGCTATTTTTTGTATTAGCTTTGTCTCATGTTTGGATCGTACATCTAAAATAAGAGAGCTGTATTAAAATTAAGCCTGGACACAAATTGTCTTATTATACAAGAGAAGCATGAGCAGAAGAAATTCAATGCAGATTATCCAGGAAAGAATTCTTAAAATTCAACAGGAGGAGAGGGCTTTGTATAACAAGCACTGGATACTACTACTGCAGACCAAAGCACTCATTACTGTTGAAGCACAGTTATTGACAGCCTTATTTTCATAAAGTAACTGGACTGGGGGGAAAAAACTGGGTCTCCTTTCTAAAGCAAGAGGGTTTTTTAAGCATCAAAGTAAGAATGACGTGGATACAACAGGACAAGGAAGTCTATGCAATGACTAATCAAGTCTTGAATCTTTAGTGCAGATCTATTCTTAAAAGGCTTAGGGCAATTAATATTACACCTATGCAATGTGACTCAATGTAACAAGGCACAAGATTAATTAATTTACAGCCAGAGGAAAATAACTTTTACATACTATTCTTGTATCTACAGTGAAAAGGTAAACAAAGCTTTATTAAAAATTAATAAATACAGCAAATAAAAAGGGCAGCTCCTTCCATTTCCTTCCCAAAGGCTGAAGACAACAGCAAGCCACTTGCTTGAAAGACTCATGAAGAAAAAAAATGTGTATTTAACAGCAGAAGGCACATAATTGTCTTTACACACTAAGCCCAAGAAGCAGAATGAGACTGATTTACCAAGTGCTGGTCATTGAGGAGATGCACTACTCGAGATGTCCAGTCTCCCATGGGAACAAGGTCAGGAGAAGTTCTGTACAAACGCAGCAAGCATAAAGCAGCACTTTGCTTCACACTATCCATAGTGTCTCTGCAAGACATATGTACTGATTTAAAATACAGTGGTTAAGGCACAGCAATACCTGCAGGACAGCTTTATGCCAGGTTTCACACTGACTCAGCATCCCTGGCCAGGCTGCATCTTTTCAACAGAAGGTCACTGAAGTCTTATGCTGAAGTATTTGTTCTTCTTAATTTTTCCAGTTAGTCAAGTTTTCAACTATTATAGAGGCTACAAGACATATGTAATGATTCTTTACAAATTGGAGTGACATTTCACATCTTTTATGAGAATTGAATGTTTATCTCATTTGATCAAGAACAAGCTTCTTCCAGGCTGATTGAAATCAGACAGTTCAGACTACCTTATGAATGTGACCAAAGCTGGAACTACTGATAGGTCCTGCATGTCAGATAGACATCATGAACTACTCAACAGCTTCAGCACCTACAACTAGAATATAAGGTGGCTGTCAACAAGCACACAACCCACACATCTATTCACCTTGCCATCCCTGCTGCTGGCACAGAAATGGACTATTTTAAGAGTGGCAAGCAACTATTCTAGTTCAGTGAACTCCTTTTCAGAAAGTTTTTGACTAAGCATTTTGTGTGACGCACAGACAACAGCTATAAAATGTACAGAGCACTACCAGGAAGAGTTTTAAGAGGCAGCTTATAAAGTGCAGTCTTGGTTAAATGTTCAGAAACCTCTATATCCCCAGTAGAATTCAGCCCAACTATCCTTCATAAATTTATCTGTTTTCCATCAGACCAAGTTGTACCTCAGTTAAAAACCACAAACCTATTCCTCCCCACGTCTAATTTATATTTAAGCTACCCTGAATTGGCAAATGTAACTGACTGCTCATTCTGCCCAGGTCACTTAGACAGGACAGGCACACCAACATGTTTTATAAATATTATCTTAGAAATACAGAAGGAATGAGACCCTGCAGAGTGATCTCAGAAAACATAAACACAGCTCAGAGTTTAAACAACTGACCTGAAGGTGCTGTGCTCTGTTTGCCATTAGTGACCCCAAGTGAAATTTTCCCAATTTTTTAAGGCTATCTTATTATAACCCCATGACTCATCACTGCAGTATTGTCTCCACTATGCTACATGGAGAACAGCACCTGGCAATGGCAGTGGCCTGACATTTAGAATACAGTTCTTACACCACATGTCACTTTTTATATTAATGTAAGACAGTTACTTGTTATAAAAAGATCCATGCATATTCTAAAACAGTTCATATCCTCAGAGTTTAAATGCACTCTTTGCACTTGGACATTTTAAGTTTCAAAATAAATTAGCCCTACAATCACAAGTCCAACTTTACATTGACTTAACTATAGTTTCAGACATTTGCCAGGTCTGTTTAGAAACTTTCAGCTATACCAAAGTAAGAAAGTTTGTGGTGACTATTTGCTATTTATATGAACTGCTCTTTACATGGTTAGTAGAGGAAGCAAGAAAACTCACACATCAGTATTAGCGTGTTCTTCATGAAGCCAGTACATTTAGGTAAGAACTTCAATTTAGAATAAAATTTGTAGTATAAACATCTATTTAGGTTCATTTATTTCTTTTTTCATCAGGAGAGGTAAGGAAAGTAAAACATATGCATTTCAGGGATATTCAGTACCACAGATTTATCCAAAACAAAAATCCAATCACAACAAGACACCAAAACTTAGTTTTCACTCTATTGTTACACTCCTACAAGCAACTCCACATGCAGGCAAGTGAAAGCACCTGCAGGTATTGGAACTGTCATACTGCAAGCCCAGGGCTATAGAGCCCAAGCACGGATTAAGGTCCTGCAATGGAACCAAGCTGCTGAAAAGTTTATTGCTGTTGTATTTGAAAGAGGCATATCACACCTACCCAGCCACAAGAATTTTGGGAATTTCTCCAGCAAATGCTTCCGCCATCTCCCGGCTGCCCACGTTGGCAATGCAGTGCAGAGCAAGGCCCATGAAGGTGGGGTTCCGGCTGGCCAGGTCGTTCTTGATGGCATTGTTTATCAGGCGAATGAGCTCGCTGTTGGAGTTCACCAGCACGGAGATGAACAGATAGCCCTGTGAGTCACAACATGGAAAATCTATTTTAGCTGACTTCATTTACTGTAGCATTCAGAGGAAAAACTATTTCTTTGACACACACTTCTCTCATTTACCATATGGGCAGAAATGGGCATTCAGACAGAGCAAAGGCTAGAAAGATTAAGTGAATTAAACTAAAATGAGTAAGTTCAGTGTTACCCTAGTTATCTGGTTTTAAATGTTTTCTCAGTCTATTCTGGCAGATACTCAAAAGATCATTTTAGATGGATGGGGACCAATCAAGATTTTGGCTTATTATTCAAATAACTAACAAGTTACATGCACCTGATAAACACAGCCTTACTAGGGAGATGGAAAGAGACATTCGGAAAATTAAACGGTTACTTCCCTTTTAATGCAAGACTCAAGGCAGTTTCTTAACAAGAGTAATAATTTTATGCAGAATGCACATTTTTTGCAACTAGTTCAAGACACCCTGTGCACAAAAGTGTTTAGATTTTAGAATAATTCCTAGAGTCAAAATAAGGCTTTAAGCCAGGGCAGAGGGAATGAAGCAAAATTCTTTACAGACTCCACAGCTGAGGCAGGATATTAGACAGACCAGTTTATCTTTTTTAGAGCTCAAGTTACTCACAATTTGTTTCTCTGTATATCTATTGGAACTGAGCAGGTTTACAGCCTCCATGTGACCGAAGTCAATGTCATGCCCCAGCAGGAAGATGAAGAGCAGTTTGCAGACATATTTTTTCTTACTGTAACCATCCAGGGCCTTGTCACCTGAAAAGCAAGCAAACAAACAACAATTAGGTCTATGTTGAGCTTTCATCTGGTTACCTAGTGATAATTCCATCTACCATCATCTATATCCTAAAGGATAATGAAAGGATGGTCAGGAAAAAATGCTGTCATTTAGCCCTTGAAGTATCCTGCAGTGTCCTTAGAGTATGTTCTTACTAAGAGGCAGCACATCCATGTTCGCTCCATTTTGATTTTCCCGCTTTGTTAAGAATATTTATGTCTTCCATACACCTTATCCTCTTAAACCAACTATCAAACCTTTATCTCAGTAAAGGTGTTAACACACTTTTCCAAGTGCACCACTGTAGAGAACTCAGTAGCAACAAAAAAAAACTCCAGCAAGTTGTTTTACAAAGATCAGGTGACAATGGTCTATCCCAAAGACTTGAAGAAACACATGAAATGAGATTACCATGAGAATTTTAACGTTTTTGTAAAATGAAAGCATTCACGAGTGTTCCAGTTTCAGAAGAAAAAGGCACTCTAAATAGGTTTGGCCATATGTTGCAGTACTGCTGATTTTAGAAGCTTGCAGAAGCAACATGGAGCAGTGCAGCTTCCAGTTCATCGGGAGACCATTGCTTTTCCTGAAGGGAAGAGCTACATATGGACACAACACTTTCTGTGTTACATTCCCTCCCTACCTCAAATCAGGCAATAAAGGGGTATCCAGAAAATCAGGCAAGACTGACTGCTGAGTAGCAAAATTATGATATATACTGCTGCCTACAAGTCTATATGAGCTCTCTCATCTCAGCATTCTGGACCTGGAATAACTGATCTGTCACACGAAGTGTGTATTCTTTAGTGACGGGCAAGCTCAGCCAGAACAGCACTGCATACTCTAAAGCTTCAATAAGATATTCCTTACTCATTGCCCTTGCCAATAAAAGCTCTAAGCTGCCTTTTTGTTTTATATTTAGCTGCCTATTACATACATCTGAAGTCAAAAAATAATCTTAATAGTGTAGAAGTTGCTCCTTCTTCCTTCTCATGAACTGATAAAGAGGCATATTAAATTTGCCAGGCCACATGAATCTATAGCTCTCCTGGATTTCACACTACATTCACAGACTGGATAAAAACCAAGGAAACCTTACCACTACTGAACTTACAGTTAGTGAAGGAATGAAGACTACCATCTATATGTGAAGACATGTAAGAATGAACCAACAGAAAGCATACTGGCCCACTGAAGTACACAATGCCAAAAGGTTATGTTTACAGGCTGTAACTATGCATTTTGGGGGTTACTTTCTATTTTGACCTAAAAAATTCTTCTATTTAATCTTATTTCAACTGAGATCAATTTAAGCAAACCACTGCTATTTTAATGTAGCCAATGATATCCTTCTAATTTGGGTTTTTAGGCACCTGTTGATTTTTTTTTAAACTGGCACAGACACTGCATCAGTTGCCAACAAAAAGCTTCACCTTAAAGCAATTTTTATGTTGTGCAAAGAGGAGTCATCTTCAGGTCCATACTACAGAATATATGTCATATTTTACTTCAATACAGGAGGCAGCGCTACTGAAGATACCCATGGCAGTGAAATTCTGCTGTATTGGATCCTGTGAGCACCCTCTGACAATAGCAAGCTCTGCAGAAAGCTGTCTAAAGACATGTTCTCTTCAAGCCACTTTTACAGTTCGCTGCCATAAGGCTCTTTTCCTGCTGAGTCAGCAAGCAAATGTAGGGAATTTTGTTCTCCTAGACAATCGGAATTACTGTCAGAAGAACCTGAGTGAAACATCCAGTGGGAATATTTTTTTTTCCTTCTTTGGAAGCAATATGGCCAGAAGAAAGAGAAGATACTCAAAATGTCTGCTTATCTGCTGTGACCTCCAAACTATGGTGTAAGCAACAATGGAGTATTCTGCATAAATACTTCCTGTTACACTGTTTTCCCAACGAAATGGCACTCAAGAGCAGAAGCTTCTTCCTATCCCACCATGGCAGGGAGATGCAGATCAAAGATATCTTTCCTTAGGAGAGGCAAGGGAAAAAAGCCCAAAAACAAAACACAGGAAAGGCAGTGACAGCTTTACTTTTCTAGTATTTTTTCAGCTTCTTAGGAAGAGTTTCTACAAACTCTTAAGATTTGATTTTAATTGGTCACCTACATGAGATCCAGAAGGAAAATAAATAATCAGTGAATAAACCAGTGGGTCTTTACATTACCTAGCAACAAAAACCACTCTAACTCCTGACAAGCCAGCTATTCTAGGGGACCAATGAAAGGAATAGGTGATGCTCATTACCATTAGCAGGTACTATTGTGACTCACAGAAGGGGGCACTAAATAAGCTGAATCCATTTTAGTCAGTCTAATTCTAGTGGCCAAGCTCTGCATAACTGAGGACTTACTATGGTATTGGATAGCATTAATATAATGAGTTGCTTCTCAGATACACCAAAAAACATCAGAAAGTAGCTTTCACATGAACTTCACCACAAATGAAGACACCCCAACTAAACTCCAAGACCGAATTCCCAGGAGGGCAAGAGGCTGAACTGGAGCTGCCTGTTAGTGTACAATCATCAGCAATACACAAAAGTTAGAAGTATTAAATCTAATCTCTTATATTTTCAAATAACTGGTGTTGACTTTGTGATACCAGAAAGGAAGAGGGAGTACATAGTGCTGAAACCCAATTGCTTAACAAAGAACATAGGGGATGAAAATATGTAAACTTTGAATCACATCAACTTCCACAACAAACTATTTGTCAGAGTTTAGGAATTCCTTTTTTAGGTTTAGGACCTAGCTTCTTAAAACATTTTATCCTTCCAAGATCCCAGTATTTTAAGAGCTCAGATTAGCAAGGTCCTTGGATCTCAGGGTATTTGAAGAATTTTTGATAGAAGATACACCATGGAATCAAGCACAAAATATATTACCATCCTAATAACAAGCAGCTTCCTTCTCCACTACGTGGTATCAAAGAAAAATATTGCAAAATCAGTACCTGATACACCTAACTCCAGCTGTCTTTTGAAGTCTGTGACTCTGATTCTTTTTGAAATTTTAACTATTCCATTCCCTCCCATGTCGCATTTATGGAGAGTTCTGAAGGTTCTATTTTAAACATTACTAACAAGTCTCATTGCTTAAGTATGCTCCAAAATAGTACAGCTTCCCCCAGTCCCAAGCAAACATCCGAACAAGGGCAGAAGGAAATGTCACATGTTCTGTTATCTTTATTGCAATACACAATCATTTCTTTTAACTCAGCTCATTTTCAAATGCTTTTGGGAACATTTGCAAATGCTGCAAATCAAGTCAGCAGAAACAGGAAGGATTCACAATACATGTCAGCAGGTTTTGAGCACAGTGGGCATTTCAAAGGCTACTTGCTTTTCCTGAAAAATTTATTAGTTATTTGACTAGGAAAAATTACTAACAGCTGATTAACAATGAGCACTATTAAGAAATAATTACTACTTCCAAATTTCTGTGTATCACCTCCTTAGATTTGAACACAGAAGTTTTGGTTTTCTTTGGTCATCCATACCTTTCATACAGCCCTCTGAAAAGAAATAAGGCAAGAAAGTAGTATAAGACCTTTTAATTCTCAAGCAGCAGCTCCCAGCTCTAGTTGTAAACTTAAGTTAAAAAACAGCACCTGCTTTTCAATCAAACTCAGTGTATTTAAAAGCCTGTGTGCTGCACTGTTACTGAGACTGCTACCAGCAAGAAGGGTCAGGAAAACAGTTTAGTCCTTGGGATGTTCACTGGGGGTAGATAAGGAAGCCTGACAAGTCTAATCTCACTAGCTTTCACATGGCCTTAAAATCTTTGCTTTTAAAACCACAATAATGGCTTTTGCAAAACAGAATGGACAACACTGTTTCTTTGCTTCCTTCCTACACTGACCTCTGTTCATGCAGTTGGCAGCAATCCAGGGATATACTCTATCAGAAGGCCACTACTAGCTTAGAGGCTAAGAGAACTGAATTTGATTTTTATGTACGTAGCTACACTTTGAGACAAGATCTGTATTTCTGTAGGGGTGACAGTCCAAACCCTCTACATTAAATGCTGAATACTTGTGCAAAATAACCCATACAAATTCATAAACTTGTATTTATTTACCATACTAATAGCACCAGAATACAGATCAGCCCTACAACTCAGGTCATATTTGAAGCCTGATTTTACTTCCATTAATTCAGTTTGTCACTGAAGACACTTCATGATTTTACTGTGTGACTGCCTTCACACATGATCAGAAGACAGTGTGACTAAGCAGACCCATCTTAAAAATAAAGCCTATACTTTCACAGCCTGCTAGGAAAGCAATTTACTGAGTTCACTGTTACATAGCTTCAGTTTAAAACAGGTATTTGGAGCCTTATCTTAACTTCCTCCAAAGGGTTACCCTGTATTTTGGGAAAATAGAGATAATTTGCTCAAATATGGCAAACCAAGTCAAAAGAAAAAAAAAAGGAAAAAAAAAGCGCAACAATTAACAACTCACATTGGGGCACTTTTGCATGAACAGCTGAAAAGAAGATACACAAGCATGTCTGAAATCTAGCAGCCACTCTTGTAACACAAACACTACTAAGCAATCAGAACAAAACTAAATCCTAATGAGAGAGCAGGAAAAAAAGAACAAGTGTGAATCAGGCAGAGAATAAAGTTCCTCTGACCACAGAAACAGCTTACAGATTTGTGGGCAGCTTCATTACTACACAAATTCTGGTTTGAGAGAGCACGGTGATACAACAATTTAATAAACCAGGCATTTTTTCACTCCCAAAGCAGTTACTGCTTTGACGCTCAGACTTCCAGTTTGGTTCAAGCATGGGAACAAAATCAGCTTACAGTCTGAACATGTAAAATAAAAGGAATAGCATCTCTGCACACTTTACTCCTACAGCTTCTTTATCACACTGGTGTAGCTTC
Organism: Passer montanus; assembly: GCF_014805655.1. NCBI lineage: Eukaryota > Metazoa > Chordata > Aves > Passeriformes > Passeridae > Passer > Passer montanus. The sequence goes on from NW_024371593.1 coordinate 2,382,999, forward strand.
TCTCTAGTACATTCTTCTTATCTCAGTTAATGCAGAAGCATTTAAAGCAACTGTCAAGGACACTGTGACCTCAGCAGTGGAGTTTCCTCATGCTTAGACAAGAGACACAGTCACCCTAAGTACAGAGATTCTAAATTCCTGCTGAGCTGGGTGCACAAAAGCTGGATCAGAACCCAAAGCCATAGCACAAGTTCCACCAGTTCAAAGAAAATATTGTTTGTGCAGAGACATAAAATCTTATCCCAGCATGTTAAATACAAGGGTACTTTAAATACCAAGTTACCCAAACATAAGGCAGGCATGAGGCTTGACAGCTACTTGCATGCTAAAACAAAGGTAGAAATACTGAGGATCTGTCTGCAACAGTGTAAGAATACACCTTGCAGGTTACATGGGATGGGCATCCAGATAATGCAACAGTGTGTGCTGAAGCATACAAAGGCCCACAGGTAGACCAGACTCCTACATCAGTGTCACACAAGAACTTCTCTGTCAAGTGGTGTTGTTTCTTGGCCTTTCCCTGATAACAGCCATGCAGCCAGTCCAAAAGCTGCATCTTTGGCCAGGAAGGCCAAACTCAGAGCACCAGTATTCACCACAGTTGTTTAGCAAGGGACTTCATCTTAACTTGACAATCACATATTTGTCTTAATCCAACTATTTTAAAACATTTTAAGGTCAGACCTACATGAAAAGTAACTAGGCTAAACTGAGTAATCTCCACTTAAACCAAGAATAAAATGCATATGAAAGTCTCTTAAATTTTTATACAGCCCTTCTGCAAGGAAGAACCACAGAGCATGAAGTCCATGTGGGAGTACTGCAGCAAAAAGATAACACAGCTATCAGCTCCTCACACTCTCAAGGCCTCAAGCAGTTACACAAGTAGTTGTCTAAACACGACTTTTTCCAAATTGTCACATATATGTTTTTACTTAGTTTTCATCAAGTTATTGTCTTCAGGTAACTAAAATTTTCCACCCAAAATCTATACAGATTTAGTAATAAACCATAATGAAGATCAGCTACAAGAAGGTTTAGCCACCTTCCACTCAAGCCACTGAATGAGCATATACTGACCTTTATTCAAAACTATTTAAATAGTGCTTAAAGGATGCTACACAAGCTATGCAGGCTGAAGTTATAACACTGCTTTGCTGAAAGCACCTCTGTTCTCTGATCACTGCCTGATTTATGGCTCTACATAGCCAGAGATTCCTGTGATAATTTCTCCCCTACTTCATGAGCAAGCAGAGAAGAATTAACTGTTCATGTACTTTTACCTATTTTTCTAAGAAAAAAATGTAAACAAAGAGGCATGTGATGGCTTCTAATTTTGAAGAATTTCTTGAGTGTCTTGCACTGTCGTTAACTCTTCCCTTCTAAGCTGTTGATGACACTCAGGTTTCTAAAGGTCTTCATACACCTTAAAGAGACATACTACTTAAAATGTACCCACAGATTACACAAAGTTCAGGAAAGTTATTTGTTAATGTATTGAGTATTCCAAACAGATATGCTGGTCTAAGCCAGGATAGCCAACTAAGGTAAATGAACTTACCACAAATCCAGCAGATTCTGAAGGCACATATATGACCTCCACATTGCAATGCCTTATCTAACTACACACACTGCCCCAGAACTACTTAAACAAAACCTTCCACAGCCACTACTGTTATAACTCCATTTAAAAACATCCTAACTACCCCTCAGAATCTTTAAACTTTGAAACCACATACACAACTTGAATACAGCTAACAGCATGAGTTTTACCTTGTGCTGTTTAAAAGTTAACTGCTGCCCCTTGAAATTAGTTACTTCATACCCTTTGTTTCACATGAATAATTTGTACTGCTGTTGCTTGTGATCAAGATGTATAGCTTCAGCAAGTACACATTTTAATTTAATTCTGCTAGAAGACAGCCTAACCCATTACTTCCATAAAGGGCTCAGAGCTGAAGAAGGAGGAAGGAAGAAAAGTTTAAACAGACGCTGTTTTACTGGAAATAATCACATCCACCCATGTTACTTCAAACTATTCACAGCCTCATAGCTTTCTGGAAGCAAACAGGCTGAGTAGTCACATGGTTAGGAGGGCAAGTGTTAGAAATAGTTTGTGACCAGCAGCCCAATTCTTTGATAGAGGATGCAGTTTGCTTCTGTTATGGCCAAGAATCACAGGACTGTCAGAACGTTCTATAGTTAAAGAGAACATTTTCAACAGTAATTCTGTTACTAAACTGCTCTAGCATTTTGCTTGAGTCAGCAGCTGACAAAAGATGTCCAAGCATGTAAAAACAAAACCCCATGAAAGAAAGTTATATGGAAATATATATAGTATAGTATTGTCAAGTCACTTACCTTTAAATTTTGACCGAATGTTTGCTAGTTCTTTATTTATCCTCTTTATCTCTGCCTCTTTACTTTTGCCTGAAATGAAAAGAACACAAATCAGGACACAGTGCTTTGGACATCCCTCTGCTACCAGAAGCATCTTTTCACCAAACAGAAACATACTTTTGTGAACATACAAACAACAGGAGGAGTTACAACTCTCCATTTCCATCACTGGAACAAAAGGCAAACAGAGGTAACTTAAGCATCACTTTGTACAGGAATTTGAGAAGCTCTAAGGACCTCCCTGTTTCAAGAAGCTTTGCACACTTTAGAAAGTGTCACTTGCATATAACCTGAGATGCCACTGCTACTGACTTTCACAAATGCTCCAGTTTCTCTTCCTGAAACTGCCCACAGAAAAATGAATTTTACTTCCTACGTGATTATTTTGACTTTGTGCTTAGGAGATTCACTCCTTCAAAGTACAATCTTACAAACAAGCAGCTCAGGTTATTCCTCACCTTAAGGACAAGCCAATTTATTGTTTCTCTTGAATGGTCATCCAGTTCAACAGCTTTAAAAACATTCGTAACAGACTGAAGAGGAAATGCAGCAAACTCACAAGGAGTCCAAAGGCTCAAGACCTCACACAGTTAGGATACAAGATCAGACTTTCAATGTACCTCATGAAAGTAATTTGAAAACCAGAAATATTTAAAATTCACACTATTAGATGACTTGGCAATCCTATGCTTCTCAGCACCATCAGCTGGTATTTCATATCAACTTTTGATTCCAAGAATAGGTATTGGGATTTCTAGTACCAATTCAAGTTACATAGAGAAACAGCTGCAGTTCAAATTCTGATAATGCACACTTATTCAAGTAATATTTACATTGTCCAAACCAAAACAGCTTATTACTCTTTAGCATTTTAGTTTTTGGTGACTGAGATTGTAGAGACACCTGGGTCCACTGTCTCCTACATGAGTAGAAGCACAGAAGGGTAAAACAGCCAGCTCGGGCACTGTGATCAGCTGCCTGTCATTTGAGGGAAGCAAGTGAAGTACACTTCAGCAATGCAGAACTGGTAATTTAGTTCTGTAGTTAATTCAGACCTGTACCTACTCAAAATTTCAACAAGTCTAAAACTTCTGTCCATTGTCCCAAAGTTTCAAGTAGTTTCAAGCATTCCAAACATCAACTAGCAGCAGAAAATGACAGCTTCCTTCCCTCTTCATCACATATATTTGCTACAAGGTTATGAGTAAAAGTCTCCTAGCCCTGGTTCAAAATGGTCCAACCTTATGAATTGTGGGGATCACATGCCCTGCATTCACACGTTTCCCCACACCACCGGGATCACAGCTACAGCCATGAATGTGCAAGTAGGGGATGTGACAAAGCTTGAAGAGCAGATCATGACCAGCATTCCAAAGCACCTCCAATCTCACCCCTTTTTTCAACAGAAACATCTCATTGTATTTAAATATCCCACTACATTTCCATGTCCAAAAACCTGTGTCACCCTAGGATTGTTAAGCCTCCCTTCACTATTCCTTTGGGGAACTTACAGCAGGCCCTATAAAAGGTGACTAAGTAACTCAAGGAAACAACTGCCTTAGGATAGTTTAAGAGCAAAGTATAAAGGAATCCCTTGCCAAGTACAAATGAATCTAGATTTTGTAATTTCTTCACTTAGAGTCAAAAAAATAACTGAAGTTAGGCACTTCTGAAGCCAATTCTTGCATAAAATGCAGAAAACATGTTTGTATTAATCTGCCTCTAACAATGGCCACAAGAGAACAGACAGAGCAGCCACAGCACACTGCACAAACAGAAATGTTAGGCCCAAAATAAAAGCAGCTACTTCAGTTTGCCTTGTCCTTTTAACAAAATACCTACAGACCCCACATATTCGCTTCAAATGGAATTTTTCCATTCTATGACAGCATTTTGTAAGGGCTGCTGCTCAAAAGACTTAAGTGCAGGTGCCTTGGCAGGCACTTCACAGGGCAAAAGACAACCCACAACTTCAGAGCTCAATAATTTACAATACCTGTTCTGAAACAAATTGTAGTTGATATCTGCATGCACTTTGATTTCCAGATAAAGCAGAAGATAATGTCCACAGTTTTAATTTGACCTAGAAATTCCAATTAACTTCCAGAACGACAAAGCTAGAGAACACAGTATAGTTCCCTCTGATTATAAAGATGCATCTGTTGGAATCACAAAGTCTAATCAGTTTTCACTAATATATTATGCAACATGAGTTTTGTTCTAATTTAACTTGTCAATCTAAAGAAAGCTGGTTTTGAAGTAGTAACACTATTTATTGTTTAAATGAGCAGCAAGTCGTACAATCTAAGACCTGAAGTGTCTTCCTTTATAGATTTTAGATTTGTCTTAGTTGGATTATTTGTCCTGTGCACACAGCAGAGAAACTCAAATGTTTGCTTCTAGGGCACTTGCCAGAATTAGGAGTTCATTACCACACTGAAGCAAGTCATTTACTTCTCCACCCTGAGAGGACAGGGGCCACAGTAACATACCCCAAAAGGGTGCAAATGTTTATGTAAATAAACAACACTTCAATTTTGTAAGCTATTTTTTTTAAAGAGTTAAAACCAACTTCCCTTATTTTCAGCCATACATCTGCTTCTGATGAAAAATTTAATTTCCTAAAACTATTACTTTATTTTCCCTTTTACCATGGGAAGAGCATGTCTTATTAAGACATAACCACAGAGTCAGGAGATTTTGTACTTCATTTACATTAACAGGGCAGAGAATATAGAGCTCAGTCTGGGACATTGCTAGCCTGAGTAGGATACTTAGTTTTTAAATTTAGAAACTAGGTCTCTGCTCTGTATCTTTAACCTATGTTTGTAAGGAAAGTGAATTGCAATATTTACTTTGAATTGTTAGCAATTGTTCCTCTCACCTCAGCAAATGTGGTAATAATCACAATTTTAAAATGTTAAAAATAGGGTGAGGAAAAGGAAACAGTAATACATATCAGCTAGCTTTTCTTAACCCAAGATGAAACCAAGGCCATCTTTTACTTTTTTAAAACCACCAAAACCTCCTGGCAAACCTTTCAAGCAGCATTATTTACCTGCTACACTCACAGATTATCAGTAACTGCTAGAAATTGGGTTCTTTGTGTCCTAAGCAAGCAACAGAGCATTAAGCAAAGCCTGACTAAAATACTTCAGGAATTCGTGAAGTCAGCACCTTTTGTAGAAATAGTCTGCAGGCTCAGCAACACAAACGTGGAAATCCCACCCCCATGCACACAGCTGTAGCAGCAAGATGACAGGAACACCCAGAGTCACATCTGAAGGTTTATTATCTCAAATTTTAAATCTTGCTTAGCATATGAACAAAAGTCTTTTTCAAATAATTCCTTCAGGCTGTTCTATTTTGAAGGCAGTATATGATCTCATCCAGACTATGACCAAACATAAGCAGCATAGCAATTAGCAGCTGATAAGAAGTTTAACTCCATATACTGGAGATCACATTGAACAATTAAATTTTCACCTTATTACTAATTACAGTCCATGTAAGCCTTAAATTGTAGTTTAAAAGAACAGTACCAGCACAGCAAGTGTTAAATGTCACTGAGGGCAACCACACAATGCTGAGGACAACTCACAAGTTAAAACCAGGCTGAAGTACCTAACCCCAAATTTCCTCAACTCCAGCAGTTTATATGGTATGGTAACCTTATTCAAACACAATTAACTGCTTATATTAGAGGATAACAAAGCAAAAGAAAATCTCACAGGAAGGCAGCTTCCATTATAAAGGACAAAAGAAAATAGAAGTATCATAAACAAAGAACCAATTTTTAGCTAGATCTTCTGTCCCACCAAGTGTGAAAGGGCACTGTTAAAATTGTTTGATTAACTGAAGTTTTCATCATATTACTCTGACTTGCCAGCACTCACTGAATAATTTCTATACGCATATTTTATTTTTACCATCACTAGAAACACTCAAGTAGTCTTTAGGACAGTAAAAAGGAAGATGGTGATGATAGCTGAAGGAGTGCTATGCTGCAGGAAGAGAGGCTTATGTTTCAGAGCTAACAAAGGCAATTGCTCTGCCACACTTTCAGGCTGTTACCCAGTTTCCAGTCCCATGAAATTATCAGAGCTGCATACCAACAAAATGTTCTGTAACCACACATTTAGCTTGGAGAGGCTTTAATAAAGGTCATGTCATGTACACAGACTGCTGGGTAGGACAGTAGTTAAGCCAGAGCACAAGAAGATTATGTTGCATATGAGTTCAGGCCATATCCTTCTCACTTTCACTTATTTTCAGATTTTTACCATTTTAACAGACTATCATTAAATACCTGTAATAAGTTATTAAAAGAGTCGACTGCAAGTCAGTAAGCTTTGGTTGCTGTTTTGCAGCAAAGACATGCAGTGTTTGCAGCATTACAGCCCTAGTGTACGAGTGCTGCTCATCGCCTCCAAGATGGGTACTGAGCACACAGGTGCCCAGCCACAACACAGTCCAAGGTGCTTATGGGTGATTACTTCATATCTGGCAGTTTGTCAGGCTTCAGACTCCATCATGCTGCCTACTGCCTTCATTAGAGCAGGTAAATTTAGTCTGCAGAGCAGTATTATCTTTAATTACCATCTTGTTTAACAAAGATAGAGTAGGGAACATCGTAAGTCACGCAGCTCATCAAAGAATCAACTACTATTCTTGTATTTCCCAGTAATCCAGGCTACAGCCAGTACTTCAGTTCTGCATAAATACACCTCCATTCCTCTGTTTGGAGCTCTGCATTACAACCTAAAGAATGAGAAAATAGAGGTTACAGGAAAGGGGTTTGTTGAGTCCATTCATTTGAAAAGAGCACCTGACATAGCTTAATAGTAACCTGGCAGCAGGGTTGCAAGGTTAAGTAAGTGCTTCAAGGTTAGAATTAGTGTGTTGCTTTGGCTCACTCAGACAGTGACCTGCTCCATCAGGATTAACTTGCTGCTATACTAACTGCAGACTATTAAAGGCAAGCTTGAGGCACACAACCCACCTGTGCTAACTAAACTGTTCTACTAGTTAAGAACTACTAGTTCTTAACTTTCATACAAACCACTTGATATATTTCTGACCAAGCCTACACATTTATTTCCCAAAGGAAGAGAGAAGCATTTTTTCTATCAGCAGCTACAAAATACTGAGCTGAGTAGATTTCTGCAGGCAAGGCCTTGAGACACAGGCATACTGTCAACATTTAAAGCAACAAATAAATAAATAATCACTTCATAAAAGTTTAGATGTTCCCAGTACTCATGTGGCTCCAATCTGCTTAAGGCCAGCAGTCAGTGTAATTGAGCCCAGCCAATAATTCATTTTGAATTTACATACAGGTGAGAACTACACTGTGCTACCTCTTAGCCTTACCTGCCCTACGGCCATCTGACAATTTATGATTACAGATGCACAACTGCTGGCATGAACTATAAAGCAGAGGATAGGAGGCTCTGTTAGCACAAGGAAAAAGCCTGCCACAATTCTGTCATGCTTCCTGAAGGCCAGTAGTAGTGTAAGTGACTTTTTGAGGCACTATGATAGGCTTAATATAACATGAGCTCTGTTCACATTCAATTATCAAACAGGCCTTGAAGAGAGAGGACAAGTCTAGTTTTCTGTTTAGGAGAGAGAATACAAATACTACCAAGGTTAATTAAGAGCAGCAACTTCTCTGAATTCCTTAATGGCCAGGAAAACTTAGGAAGAACACAGTTCTCACACAAAAGATAAATTCTCAATTTCAAAGGTGATGTTAGACATCTTCCCTGAGAGCTGTGAGTCATTGTTTTCCAAACATAAGAATGTTTCTGGGTATGCTTTGCTTAGCCTCGACATTAGGAGCATCCAAGCTGACTGGCCACTTCAGTGGGAGAGACACCACAGCCAAACTGCTCCCCAGCTTCCCTTGAGCAAAACATTGATAGTTTGAGAGTCAGTTTGATTCAAGGCTGTGCTTCTTAAGAGACAGCTACAGACAGTTCCTAAACACTGCTCTTGTCCTGGCCCACACATTCCTGCTACTACCTTGTATTGCTGCAGATCAGTTTAGGAGCCTAACAACCAAAAGCAAGACAGCAAAGTCTAGGCTAAGGCTAGAGCTAAAGCTAAGTCATGCCAGCTTTATCACAAGTGATAGTGCCAGCAGAAGACATGACCAGGTATAGAACAAGTTCACCCATTCACTGTCTAAACACACTTCAGTTGGCATAAAGCAAACAAATTAACCACTTGCCTTTTCTATTGCTAAACCAGACTGCAAACATGATGCAAAGACTACACTACATTTTGTACCCTGCTGTCAGGGAACAGAGAAAGAAACTGGTTGAAAGATAGGGAAAGTCAAAACAAATAATAGTGTCTCCACTGAAAAAATGATAGAGATAGAGGAAAATATACATGTAAAGGTAATCAGTGCCTCCATTTCTGCCTTTGTGAAAGAGCTTTTTTACTTGCTCATATCAGTAAATTAAACCATTACTTTTACCTGTCAGCAGGGCAGATACTCATGTTACAGCTCTAGAGGATAGATTAGCCATTTGCTATGCAGATCATGATCTTCATGAAGTAAACCACCAAATCCATCCTCCAGCTCTCCCTAATCTCTCAGCTGGCTCTTTAGCACAGCAGGGAAAATGGCAAAAGAAAGGCAGACAGGTTGCACAGCAATACATTAGAGTGGTCTGCTTGCCCAGCCTCACATTGTCAGTCTGTCTATATAAATTCCTTCATTTGGTTAAACTATCTAGGATATTACAACAGAGTTGCAAGCTCCAGCTCCACCTGAGTCTGAAGGAGCTTGTTGGTGCAATTGTTTACAAACTCACTGCACAACTAATCCAGAGAGATTACAAAAAAATACTGAACACCTTTACCAAAAAAAAAGTTAGTATGGCTTCACTCTTGTCCACAAATCAACCTGTTCAAGTCTGCAGAACAAGAAGTCTGTTGTTTAATGACGTGCTAACATCCTGTTATGAACAAAAACAGGAGTGCATGCTGTCCTTCCACAAGATCTGATCAGAAGAAAAGAAGAGCCTATCATGTTGAAGATCACGAATGGCACAAAGGCAGTTTAGGAGTGTTGTGTCTTTGGACATTCTGCTGTGATTAGATATCTAAAGACAGACACCAGTGACCTACTGATATTTTAGAACTTTATGTAGAGTACATTTTCTAATATTCTGCACAGTAAGTGAACTACTATCCACAGAACTGACTTCTTCCTCCACTATGCCACTAGAGATTTGCCCCTGTAACAACACTTCTCAGGAAACAGAAGGGAGTCACAAGCTTTACTGTAATCCACTAATCCATTAACTCCTTGTCCTCAAAAGAGGAGAGAAATAAGAGCACAAAAGCAGCTTTCCAATCCAGATGTCATAATCTGCAATAATTTAATACAAGTTTAATGATTTTAGATGCTTACCATGGCTATTTTTTTTTCTAACTAAGCACCACAAGTTAAGAGAAAATTTGAGATAGCATCTAGTTTAAAACCAGATCTTTCTCTAGAATAACTGAAGACGTCCTGGAAGTTCATATCCAAGTGACTTTGTGACATACTTCTGTATGTCACACATCTATCTGGCAGTTTAGGTGGCAAAACATTGACCCCTATCAAAAGAGAAGCTTTAAGTCAAGAAGATATGCAAACAGTAAGTGCAGGGTTAGGCTTGTACATAAAGCAGCTCTTCCTCTTTCCTTGACTGAGCAGCATCCAAGCAGTCATTTCCTTGACCAGCCTTTTCACACTGTAGAGCTACACTCCCTTCAACAAGAGAAGGCAGTATTTGCACTGATTTACTACAAGGCACTGTGGACTGTCTTCTACCTTAGCTCACGTTCAAATAGAAGAACAGTTTGAGGCCTATCCTAGTTTAGCTATCACTTCTAAACTACTGTTTCAGGGACCTTAAAATAGTTTTGAGCTCAATAATTAATGCAGATATGTAATAGTCTCTGCAACAGCCCTTAATTTCCTCTTATCAGTCCTGATGGGCAGTCTTTATCCAAAGGAATTCAAATTAAGCAGTCCAGGGTATCTAATAGAGAGGTTGGATGTCACATGAAAGATTCTAGCTCTTTACTATCTCTCCTCTAAGCCAAACATGCACAAATTAAACAAGCATAAAAAAAAACTAACAAAAAAAATCCCAGCCACTATGAGCTCTTTGAAATCACCAGGAGCAAGCCAAGACACAGAAGCAATGGGAAGAACAGCAGTTTTGTTTTAGAGATCCTCCTCAGACTAATCTCATGCTAATTGTGTTTTCCTTAAAGCACTCTCCTGCAAATAGTAGCAAGTGATGCAAGACTTAGTGCTTATTATAGCACGTTCTTAGGGCTGTTTTTTTCAGGCCAGAAACCAACCATATTAGATGCACTGCCACAGCCTTGAAGAAGCAACAGGAGAGCAAACCAAGATGCCTTGCCTTCCAATTTCTTCAAAAAGGTAAGTAATCGAAGAATACATGTAAAAAAAGTCTGACTGCCTAGAGAAGTATTTCAAGTCCTGCTTTAACACTACATGCAATGCAAACAAGAAGCCACACTTCAGAGGAGCAATGCAGTAGCTTTAGCCTACACAGTGACAGCTTATTATTGACATGTAATAATTACTTACAAGTAACTAAATCAAGCTGTATGTGCTCAAACTTCTATGTGAAGTTTGTTTCACTGGGTGGCTGTTCTCACAGAGAAAAAAACTCTATACATACCCATGTAGTCATTTAATCCATGTACTTGCCCCTCCCACCTACACCTGCAATGCAATTCATAACCTACCATCCATTCAAACAGGTGATCATCATATGATGAATTTAATGAACCACCTTTTTTCAATCCCCACTTGCTGACCTGTAACCTGATGCACCAGTCCCAGTGCAGTGAAGCAAAGACACTTTTTGGGAGGTTCAGCTTCAGGACACTATCCCTTGTCCAGTACAATGAAAATTAAATGCATTAAGTTCTATGAGAAGAAAGAGACCTTTGTTTATTATATTTGTTGTATTTTATTTAAGGAAAAAAATTGGCCTGAGGAAAAAGAAACAGTAACTTGGAGGAAAACATACAAAGAAACTTTTTGAGAACAAACTCAGGGATTCTTCCTCCGTCTGTCCAACTTCTGGGGCAAAACTGAAAAGGTAAGACAGTTACCTAGCAAGGAAAATTAAGAACTGTCTTGTCCTCCAAACCTGTGACAAAAGCAGCTTTTGCCTCTGTGTAGACACATCTCATCAACCTAAGAGGAAGTGGCTTCCTAATTTTAATGTGGAGCAGGAGGTTACCAGTAATACACTGAATAGTGTAATAGAAACTATTTCTACATTACAGGCTGCAAATGAAAGGAGAAAAGCAAGCTTTCCTGGTTGTCAGGGTGAACAGCAAATAGCACTGTCGCTGCAGCAGAATAGGTTGAGTGACAAATTACTTAAAAGTATTTCATTGTGAGATAAGCATAAAGCTGTATTCAAAAAAAAATGAAAACAGACTCCTGATGATGTATCTGTCAGCTAAGACAGCTGGAGAGTTTATAAAGGACCATCTTGCATAAGCCAATTGCTTCAGCAGCTCATCAGTAGATACACAAGAAAAGACTTAACATACTATTTAAGAAAAAATATTTCTTGCAGGAGTCCATATGCTTGTAACACATGCAGATCTGGTTAGGTTTTAGTTCATGAGGCACATCATCCATGCAGTGACAAAGACTCCTGACCTGAACTCCTAGGTTTGGATAGCACTTCACCAAACCATAGGGTTCAGAACTTTCAGCTCCACTCCACCACAATCTTTTGTGCAGCATAGCCACACCTAACTATTTTCTCAGTCACACCAACCAAGCCCTCATTAACTGGGCTATCCTAATCAAGTACTGCAGTTTGGCTTTCAACCTGTAGTTTTCTCGTCTCTCCTCTGGTGTCTATAAAAGATAAGCTAAAAACCTACTTACTGTAGTAATTTATATATTTTACAAAATAATCCAAATAAACAAGTTTCTAGAAAAGTTCATGCGTCTGTTAGCAAATTGACAGACATCTAAAAGGGTTGTTTTCTAAAACATATTTTTATCTGGCATCTGCACTAAGACCTCCATATGCAAAATGCAGAGCCTACAATAAGAAGCTGCCCTGAAACAAAATTCTGGAGAGCTATAAGGAACTGAAGGATAATTCATTTTCTTGTATTATCATATTTTGAAAATTCACTTGATCTTTGTATGAATAAAGAACATTTCATTTCGAAAGAAGACACTCCATATGACAGCTTCACAGAGACTAGAGCAAAGTCAAAGTGCTAAGAAGCCTCTTAGCCTTGAAATGTTTTACAACTGCTGCTGCAAATAGTATTCCAACTGTTTTTAACAAAAAACATCACAGACTTTTGAGAAATCAGTGTACTTTAAAATAGTCTATTTTAAAAAATACATCTGACACAGAAGTATTTAAGACAAAAATCAAGAAGTTTAATAGATAAACCATGTGCCAAAAATATGTCTAAACAACACAGAAGTGACAACCAAGCTTTGAAGTATTAAAGACAGGCTGGTAGTGCGAGCTGCTTGTTCACAATCAGCTACAGTTGTAAACACTGAAAACTGCTACCAGGTAAGACTTAGGCGAAGCCTGTAACAGACTGGTATAAAGATAGGCAAGACAGGCATCACTCCCTAATCAGTAATATATCCAACCTGTAAGAGAATCCTGCATTATTTATACTGCAGACATTGTAGATACAAATGTCCAAAAAATAAATCTTGATGTAAGGAGATCATCCATCCAAGCACAGTCAGTGCAATTGTGTGTGCACCTTTCTTTTTTCAGCAAGATCGATCATGTAGCATCCTTATCTGTGCAGAATCTTTCAGAATAACCCCCCCAAACACACCGTGTTTCACCATTACTCATAATCTGGAAACGCTGTTGGCAAACTAAAAGTGCCAAGCCTAGAAATAGAGGTCAAGAACTGCACAAGGCATCTAGCTTCCCTCCCTTCTCAGAAAAGGAACACTTGCTTTCTTTTCTTAGTCAAAAGATGCTGTTCACCTTAACAGCTGCTACTTTTTGTTCTTGACAACATGTAGCTCCTCACTGAAGAGCCAAAGAGGGAGCTCTAGCCAACAACAATACCTGCAAAGCCCAGTCTCCAGAGAGTACTTCTGTGAATACTCCAGGAAGCGCTTTTGTGAATCTTACTCTGTGTGCACTAGCCCAGGGTTAGCTGGCAGCACTCAGAGCTCCACTAGAGGAAAGGCTCAAACGCCATTCACAGCTATTTGGAAGCTTCATACATCACCTACTAGTGGGAATACCAGCTCTTCTGCAGTTGTTTAGAAGATGCTGCTTTTTTCACTATGAAGACAAGAAAGATACACAAGTAATTACAGCTCCTGAACATCTGTCTGGACAGAGTCAAAACATTTGAGATACACCACTATTTGTTTAAAGAGTCAAAGTGTTAACATTTTATTTGTATCACCAGTAAGTTACATCTTTGTGCTTCCTGCAGATAACTAGAGCATGAGAGGTTTGTTGTCCCATCTGGAGGAAGGTGGCTTCAGCTCTGTTCACACATTGCCTCGTGGGGAAATAAGTACCTAATTTGTTATATCCTGCCACGTTAAATTTTGTTATTTCACATCCCTGAACAAATGTTACAAACCTAAGAGCCCAAATGTTTCTCTTGTATTTACTTCTAGCAAATTCCACTGAAAACAAGTGTGGACAAATTTAACCAACTGCAAGACATGAAACACTGATGAATCAAGTCATACTGTTTCTAGCTAAATCAATGAAAACAATTATTAAAAAATCATTGTAAATTGTATTGGGTAGATACAACAGCTTAACAAGTCTTAACTGCTATGACACCAAGTGGAACTATGTTACACACGAAGCTTACACAGAACACTGGAAAATGCTCACTGAATAGCAAGGCCAACTAGACAAAGCACAAGAGCATTTGTGTAACCTGGAACTGCTACACTATGCATTTTATAAGCCATCTTTACACAGACCAGAGTGAAGTCTAAAGCAACTTAAGAACCTGCGACTCTGTTTTGAAAAAGAAACAACCTCATTCAAACAGCTTCTGCTCTAAGGAAGATTATTAACCTTGAATTTGTTCACGTCTCCATGTCCACATCACCTGATTATAAAGACACTGCATTTAAATGCTGTCATTTTCCCAGTATAACTTCTCTGCCAGGTTTTTTTATCAGAAGTCATCAACACAAAGTTTTTCATGCCAGTGTGATTAAATAATCCCAACACAAGCCCAGTCAGAACAACATAATTTGCATTAAAAAATTCTCCAAATGTGTTTATATCTTTAGAGAGAAGACCTTACTGCCACTCCTTCACAGCTTTTAAAATAGCCTCAAGTGATCTACAGAGACACACAGGTGGACAAAATAGAGCTGTTTCATCACACCAACCACAGCGACCTTAGCCCTTCCCCAGGCAATTCCTGCCACATCATACACTTAGATCTCTAACTCCGATTAATATTAAACTATTGTATGCAATTCTCGGACAAAAAGGAAGACTGAGCACTGAAGTGTGCCCCCACACCAAGCAGCAGCAGATCTGCGCTCCTCCTCTCCCACTGCACAGTCACAGACGTGCCTCCCCCACATCTTTCGGGGGGGGCACTCGCACCCCCCTCCATCCCATTTTTGATTACGCTGATCCCAAGCGCTGATTTCCATCAGAGCACAATCTTAAAGCCAATTCAAGCCAAGCCTAGGCACACGCACTGAGGGCCCTGCTCTCAGGCGCCTACCGAGGCCTGTTTTCCATCAGTGACGTGATGAACCGAGAGCGGCTCCGGGATCTGGAAGGAGCCCAGGGACGCCTCTCCCTGCCGCGCCGCACACCCACCCGCGCCCCGGCACCGCTCCGCCGCATCGCGAACAACGGCGGCACCGACCCCCGGCACCCCCTCGGCCGGGGCAGCCACCGCGACACTCAGGGACGGGCGAGGGGGGTGACAGGGGCACTGAGGGGGGAGGGAAACACCCCAACCCACCCACCCAAAACGCACAAACCCACGGGCAAACGCTTTACGCTGCCCCCCCTCCCCGCCGCCCCCCCGAGCGCGTCGCCATTTCGTGAGACAGGAGCGCTCCGAGCTGCCCGCTGCGGGGAGCAGCGCGGAGAGGGGAGCACTGGGAAGGAGATCGAGGGGTGAAGCCCCGGCCCCACGGGGCACCCGCCCATGGCGACGGCCGGCGCGGCCCAGCCCAGGCCCCGGCCCCGGCACCACTCACAGTTGCGGATATCGGAGATGAAGACCGCCAGGCCTCGCATGCCATCGCCCTTCGACACCGCAGGCATCGTGGCGCACGATCACGGCCGCCCAGGGACGCGACACGCCGAACCCCCGCAGCCGCCGCCCGCTCTCCCCGCGGGCTGCTTCAGGCCGCTCCGCCGCCGCCGCCTCCGCAGCGCGCAGGCGCCGCCGGGGCTCCCGCGCCCCCGCAGCCG